>NC_141616.1:6342039-7542039 GCF_047967505.1 Dipteris shenzhenensis
TGTAGTTCCATGTCTTTTAATAAGTGAAAATAAAGTCTTGCATTATAGGTCTAGAGGTATAAGTACATGTATGAGTAAATAGTACTATGGCTTTTAATAAGTGAATAAAGCATTATAGTTCAAACCACAACCTCCTTTCCCGCCTTGCGAGCCACATTCCACTATAAGAGAACATGCTTTTCCTCATCCTACAAGGGGTGTCAAATCCTCATCCACAAAAATCACAAGGTGATTGCGCATGGCCTATCTACTTTGCCACATTGCAAAGTGGCTGGGTGTTTTGAAAGCGTATGGCAAGGGACTGCTCTCGTTAGTATATCTCCCTACTTGCCAAACCTTCTCAATTCCATATTCTACAACCTCCAAGATGGTGATTATGCTTGATGGTGATTACAAGCATAATCACAACACACTGATTGGTCATAAGGAAAATCAGATTATCTAAATGATAGATAATCGCAACATCCACGAGTCATTGTATCCTAGAGGGTAGTTAAATCAGTTGGATTTGCAGGCTCCTGTAATATCACATTTATCCGTCATTTTCATTATGACAAATCGCATAGTGGCAATTTGTACATGTGTAGAAATAGTACCATGACTTTGATAAAAATTTATTGACAATACATGTATAAGTCATTAATATCATGGCTTTTAATAAGTGAGAATAAAGCTTGCATTATAATTTTAGAGTTAAGTTATTGCCTATCCTATCTTTGATTAAATGTGGGAGACAACCCATGCAAAAATTCAAGTGATTACACAATGAGATTAAGTCTTGCATTTACAAACTTCTATTTGGAAACATATATCATCCTGTGTAATAGTAAACGTTTCAAACTTATGAATGTTCACTCAATGCCATGGGTTACACATTACTAAGAAAATTCTATATACTAAAATGACAAAGCCGTTTACTTATAATGTTATGGAAAGACATTACCTTGTCACTATAGAATATTTGATTTATTAAGGAAATCAACCAAACATGTACAAGTACTAGTGCATCCTCCCTTTACTACAAGAGGGAGGGAGAGGAAGGAGGCAAAAAAATAGAGGCTTAGGGAGGAGGGAGGAGGAAAAGGAAAGGGGGGGAGGCCAACGAGACAAAGGTGATACTATTGGTATAGAGAGAGAGAGAGAGAGAGAGAGCAATTCTATCAACAACGACATAATAGTAGAAATATCTACGAGCGAGATGAAGTCATCTAGCCACTTGAGTTTCTACTATACTTTCTCTACGATTGTCCTTGCCATACTCCTCATTTTTCCTACGCAACAATATTTAGTTGTTAGAATATTATGTTTTTGATTGATGTGTTTATTGATGTTACTATTATATCTAGAGTCAAGTATTAATTTCACCAAAAACGCTATATATACAATTTTTGGATCAGATTGCAATTAATTTCACTAAAAACGCTATATATACAATTTTTGGATCAGATTGCAATTTCTATCTTTTATCTTCTATCTTCTGCCTAAAGATATTAATTTTAGTGCCTATATTCACCAATTTATTTAGTTGTTAGAATATTATGTTTTCTATTGATGTGTTTATTGATGTTACTATTATATCCAGAGTCAAGTATTAATTTCACTAAAAACGCTATATATACAATTTTGGATGAGATTGCAATTCCTATCTTCTACCTAATATTTCCTATCTTCTACCTAAAGATATTAATTTTAGTGGCTATCTTCACCAATTTATTTAGTTGTTAGAGTATTATGTTTTCGATTGATGTGTTTATTGATGTTACTATTATATCTAGAGTAAAGTATTAAAAGACTCTAAATATACAATTTTTGGATCAAACTGCAATTCCTATCTTCTACCTAATATCTCCTATCTTCTACCTGTAGATATTAATCTTAGTGCCTATCTTCATCAATTAAATTATCTTTTTCACATTTTTTATCAATTGAAAAATTCTTTTATGTTGGCCTATGAAATTGGGGTGAGGTTAACTCATGTTAATACCCATCTTCTTTACCAATATGGATAAGACGATTCGAATTTACATGTACGTTATGTGGATACCCATTCTAAGGTCTCAAATACAATCTACGGTCTCGAATAGAATTGATTTAAGTACTAATATTTTTCAACATAGCTTTCGCAAAGCTGACGATGCTGAATGTGTAGAGGTGTTGCATGCTTTTTAAAATCTACAATAGATGCATGCAAGAATAGAAGATTCGTATACTGTAACGCTCAACATGCACATTGTGAAAAGGTCGGAGGCCAACATTACTGTTTTCTATACTGTCAGATGGCGCAAAGAGTATGGCAGATTTGGCAAGCCAATGAGAACTAGCACTACAGAGGGTTGCAGTTTACAGAGGAAACGGGAGGGAACACGATAGTTTCAAATGCAAAACATACTTGAGAACCCTCACAAAGAACGGTTGCAGGGCAGTGGTTTTGGCTTTGAGGAATAGTGGGTTTGAATAAGGAGCATTGTTTAAACAGCATATCCTTGTTGTGAAGGGCCTATTTCCAGCCTAACAAATAGACGAACCCCGCATAATGATATAACTAGAATTTATATTATCTTGAAAGAAAAAGCAACTCCTGCCTTTCTTGAAGCGTTAATAATGTTGCGATGGAAAACAAGGTACAAACGTAGAAATGAATCGAGAACTGGCTTCATCCTAGACCGGGTGAAAACAAGCCCCATATTTAGCCTCACTTCCAGATCCGGCAAGAAACCCACATCCAACACTATCGGCTACTCAGAAAACCAACGACGATACAAGAAAGACAGCAATCAGATAGGGCACTTGCGTCAGCAAAGTGACTCGAATTACACGAAGACTACACAGCTTGACGGATGTATGATTCTAATAAGAGGCAACCAAAGAAACAACGACACGCCTCTGGAACAGAGGGACATATCAATGAATCTACAATCAGTTCGAAATGAAGGGATCGAAAAATTCAGATCTGAAGGAGTCTAACCTTGATACTGCTACGAAGCATCAGAGACAAGGGAAGGGGCGGATCAGACGAATCTGGCTTGATGCTCTAAAGAGCTACAAGAAGGAGATCGAATCAGCGTCGATCATATGGGGAAAGAGTGTCATCACTTCGGCCCTTCCGTCGAAAAGAACTAGCCAGGCAAAGAACAAATACAGACGCTCAAGGAAACGTCGACACAATTGATTGCTTCCTTTCGAAGCCGGGCTGCCTTTATAAAGCTTGCAAAGAAGCCCTAAACCCTAGCCCTCCACTTAAGCCCTAAATCTTGTGAACAAAAAGTGTGCCCTCCCATTCTCCATAGAGTACGAAATAGAATTTGGAGGATGCCCACCGCACTTGCTCGTTCACACCCACTAGCTTGCTAATTTATGTCACCGTGATTGGTTGGAGGAGTCGGTGGGCCAAATGCAAATCTTTTGTGTCGGTGTCTAGGCTCGTCCCTCCTATTGGGCCAATTAGGACGTCCCTCCTATTAGGCCAACTAGGACAGCAACCTTTCACGCCATCTTTTGGAAGATGGCCGACGAGAGGTGTGAAAAGGGAGTGCTCTCCTTTGTGAATTTCCACATGTAATGTTTTTGGCTCTCTTTACAGTGCTTTAGGATTGAGTTGAGTGGGAGTTTTGTGATTATTCTTAGTTTTTTAAGAATTTTCAATTTCTAAAAACTTAACCTCTACTTTTAGATGGTTGTGGGCTTTTCAACTTTTAGCTTGTGTGTAGTTGTTGGCTTTCATTACCTCGTGTGTGCTTCCAACATGGCTATAAATCAATTCGGGGGCTCCACTCTCCCTCCATGCTTGAGCTCTCCCTAGAACGATTGCCTCGGCTTCCTCCAGCTTTGTCAAGTCTTCAAGTCACTTCAAGCTTTCTGATCGCTCACCCAGCTCTCACGTGTTTGTTTGTGAGCAAGGCGCTAAATCCGGTTCACCTGTTAACTACTGAAGCCGTTGCCTAAAAAAAATATTTGCTATCCAAAAAGCCATTTGTCAGAAAAGCAGGTTCGCCTGTTTAAAAAAATCAATTTCCCTCTTGAAAGGGCTTCATGCCAGCCAAACGAGCTTTATGCTTACCTAATGGGCTTTATGCCTGTCGATGAAGAGATTGTTGCCTACTGGATCTGTTTATAAAAATAAAGCCAAAAAAACCCCTAGAAAGTGGACATGTAGGTATCATTCGTAAAACCTTCAAGGAAAAATAGCCTAGATTTACCTTCCAATTTTATTTTATATATATATATATTTAAAGGTAGTTGCTTTGCAGTCGATGTGAGAGCATGCAAATAACTATAGAACCTTGGCAAATCCTGATGGATCTTGCGAGTCCTCAAAGCATTTCTTTTTTATTATTTCTTACTAAACAATTGACAATGTCTAAAGAGTGGTCTTTTCTGTGGGACCATGATTTCTTGAGCATACCTTATGCAGATCACTCTGGTTGCAGTTTGAGCAATGTGCGCTCATTCGTGGTGTGCATTGGGTTGCAGTGGATGATTTATAGGCATTTAGATGCATTGCGATCCTTATTGGATGCGCTGATGGGCCCAGATTGCCTTATGGGATGCTATTTTTATGGACGCTTTGCACATGGATGCTATTTTATGTTGAGGGACAGCTTTGACACACTGCAGTTGATGCACTAATAGTGTTATGCTCTCTTGGATGAGATAGTATTGATGCATATGCCCATGGACGGTGTTTATGCTTCAGCCATTTGGCACTTATTAGCATTTTGGATTGCCATTGCAGTTGGCATTTTCTTTTGGGCCAGATTTGCTCATATGGATACATAGTACATGCACATGAGTCAGCTGCATCTTTTGATCCTTTGAGCTTTTAGTTTTGGTGATATTTCAATCTATTGTGGCATAGACATTTGGGTGCACCTGGTATTTGGTGTGATTCTCTCTTACAAGCACTAGCATTTGGGATTTTGCTTTATCTGCATCATGGCATCCTCTTCCATGTCTGAAAAAGAGTTTTTCAACATTAAAAAGTTTGATGAGACAAACTTTTCTTTGTGGAAAGAATAGATAAGGGATGTGCTTATTCAAAAGAAGTAGATTAAACCCTTGGTAGGGATTGAAGCTAAGCCTGCAAATATGTTTGAGGATGATTGGAATGAGTTGGATGCATTAGCAAAGTCTACTATTAGACTTCATCTTGCAGAGTCAGTTTATTTCACAGTAGTAAATGAGCAGACTACAGAAGATTTGTGGAAGAAACTGTGTGGCACTTATGAGAAGGAAACTGCCGCTAATAAAGTTTACCTCATTACCTCATGAAGAGGTTGTTTGAGCTGCAGATAAAGGAAGGGGTCTCCATTGCTTCTCACTTGAATGAATTCAATATTATTTCAGCCAGCTTCAGGCTCAGAAGATAAATTTTGATGCGGAGACTAAGGCAATATTTCTCTTATGTTAATTGCCATCCTCATGGGATACCTTCCATACAGTTGTCAGTAACTCTGCACCTGGTGGAGTACTCAAATTTAATGATGTTGTGGGTAGCTTGTTGGCTGAGGAGATTAGACGGAAGTCTATGGACGGCAACAAGCAGGATGCAGCCTTAAATGTGTAAAGGGGCAAATCACAGTTCAGGGGGAATTCCCAAGAAAGAGGGAAGTCTCGTAGCAAATCCAGGGCACGAAACATTGAGTGTTACCACTGTGGCAAGAAGGGCCATATGAAAAAGGATTTCTACAAGCTGAAAAGAGAGCAAAAGGATAAAAAAAAGAATGCAAATCGGGGTGCAAATCAAAAGGAAGAGAGTCTAAGGGAGGACAAAGGAAAAGTGAAGATCGAGGAGATCAATGCAGTCACACATGATAGTGACAATGGCATTCACTTCATGTCTAGTTTATCTACAGAGTTGCTTACCACTTTAGAGGATGTGGGGGTTAAAGGTCACTGTGCCTTTACCCCGGTTATGTACAATACTCAAACACATATATAAATGAATGAAAAAGAAGATTAGGGTGGTTCTGCACCCACCAAAACTTGTGTGGCTCTCTGTCTCTCTCTCTCTCCTTCTTCCGTTCTTGCTTCCGTTGAGAGCACTCTCAACTGGTATCAGAGCCCGGGTGATCTAGCTGAGCGTGCGTGAATGCTTAGAAGCTCAGCAGCTCTGTGGAAAGAAGGAGAAGCTCTGTGGGAAGCTTTGTGGGTGACTTTACTTGCATCCGAGTGTGCAGAGACTTGGAGGAACCTTTGGAAAAGTCACTTTGGCTTTGCGAAGTGGTTTTGAGAGCCTGTTAAGAGTTTTCAAAGAAAAAGTCGTTTTTTTGAGCTTTTCCCTGTTCCGTTCGATGACAGAGACTCCATATTGACTTGTAGAGGCAACTATTGCTTGCTTTTGGTGTCCACTTCACTTCAGGAGCTTGGAAACACCTTCATTCTTGAATCTGGGATCATTTCATTGGATGTCTGACTCATTGTGTCAGTTCCTGCGTTTTTTGCCCGGGTGTTGGAACTCAAGTTTGGAGCAACCATTTGCAGATCTGTCAGTTCCGGTGGACTCAGGAGGTCCTAAAACTTCTATGTTGCTCATCATTCGCACTCCGGTGGAGTTTACAAACAGCTCTGTTTCCAAAAACGTTTTTCAGTTCGTGTGTTGGACCTAGTGATTGAGACCACGGTTTCCAAAACCGTCTGTCCCATTGCGTTCCGAACGCCCAAAAACCTCTACCTATCAATTCTTGCGCGATTCGGTGGAGGATTTTCAGAGTTATAGATCTCTGTGTATTCGATTTCGTCTCTCTGTTATGCATTTTTCATTCTAAGGTTTTGAAACCTTAGATTTATGCCACATGGCAGTGGATAAGTGTTGACTCCCATTTCTCACTCATCGGTTGGGATTTTGGAGTTCTGGCAAAAGAGAGATATTTGCAGATTTTCTTGTTGATTCCGATTATGCAATGGTGCCCATGTTTTGAGGCATCTCAGGCTCTATTTTCAGTAGCGGTCATTACCGTGGGACTATGATTTCTTGAGCATACCTTATGCAGATTACTCTGGTTGCAGTTTGAGCAGTGTGCGCTCATTCGTGGTATGCATTGGGTTGCAGTGGATGATTTATAGGCCATTTGGATGCATTACGGTCCTTATTGCATGCGCTGATAGGCCCAAATTGCCTTATGGGATGCTATTTTTATGGACGCTTTGCACATGGATGCTATTTTAAGCTGAGGGACAGCTTTGACACATTGTAGGTGATGCATTGATAGTGCTATGCTCTCTTGGATGAGATATTATTGATGCATATGCCAGTGGATGGTGTTTATGCTTGAGTCATTTGGCACTTATTAGCATTTTCTTTTGGGCCAAATTTGCTCATATGGATGCATAGTATATGCACATGAGTCAGATGCATCTTTTGATGCTTTGAGCTTTGAGTTTTGGTGATATTTCACTCTATTGTGGCATACACATTTGGGTGCACCTAGTATTTGGTGTGATTCTCTCTTGCAGGCACTAGCATTTGGGATTTTGTTTCATTTGCATCATGGCATCCTCTTCCATGTCTGAAAAGGAGTTTTTCAGCATTAAAAATAAGGGATGTGCTTATTCAAAAGAAGCAGATTAAACCCTTGGCAGGGATTGAAGCTAAGCCTGCAAATATGTCTGAGGATGATTGGAATGAGTTGGATGCATTAGTAAATTCTACTATTAGACTTCATCTTGCAGAGTCAGTTTATTTCACAGTAGTGAATGAGCAGACTACGGAAGATTTGTGGAAGAAACTATGTGCCACTTATGAGAAGGAAACTGCCTCTAATAAAGTTTACCTCATGAAGAGGTTGTTTGAGCTGCAGATGAAGGAAGGGGTCTCCATTGCTTCTCACTTGAATGAATTCAATATTATTTTCAGCCAGCTTCAGGCTCAGAAGATGAATTTTGATGCGGAGACTAAGGCAATATTTCTCTTATGTTCATTGCCATCCTCATGGGATACCTTCCGTACAGCTGTCAATAACTCTGCACCTGGTGGAGTACTGAAATTTGATGATGTTGTGGGTAGCTTGTGTTGAGATATCGAGCTCCACTCTTGATATGCCAGGGTGACTGTTGTGCATTTATGCCACCGACTTGTTAGCTGGAGATGCGGCTGATACACCGCCCACGAATAATAGCTGGATGACAGCTATCTTTATCTACACTAGTTCGTGGCTCAGTTAGTATGCCACCTTAGTTAATTGAGTTTGGTTTGAGACCCACATATAGGGTTCTTCTATTTCTTTGTACTTGTGTTCTTTTGGCTTTCACAACTAAGAAGAGGAAAACTGTTTTCAACCTCCACCTTTGTGTGTATTCCCCCATTGTGCATGTGAGAAAGCCGCAAGTGAGACTCCTTCCCTCTCTCCCACAATCTTCACATGGTATCAGAGCCTTGTTCATGGTAAGGAGCTCAAGAAAGCAAGCCAAGTTCATGGTGTCCTGGTAAGAGGAGCAGTGTTGCTTTCCTATTTCGAGTTTGGGAGCAAATCTCTGCAGGTAGCACAGCCAGAAGTGCAGGAGTGCACTGTTTCAGATTGAGACGCCCTTCGCGGTGTGGCGAGAGCGCAGTATATGCTGCGGATAAGGGCAAAGCCCTTAGTGACTTTATTTTTTTGATTTGGGGCCGTTTCGGGGCCCGTTTTGAAGGCGGAAGTTCTTCGCAGGCACTTAGAAAAAGGCCCTGTTTTTTGCTGTGCGACCACTGCGCGGCTAGTCAGTGGAAAGGTGCCACAAAAATTGCATCGTATGCCTGTGTGCAGAGATATTGGGAGTTGCAGATTCATGCTTGTTGCCTGTTGATGCAAAATCGTCACTAGGAAGTGACTGTGTGGTGAAATACCACTTTCGTCAGTTTTGCAGATCTGCCCGTGTGAGGCAAAAGCTGTGTTTTTTTGCAGTGACAGAGTATTTTGCAGTGTTCTGTAATGGCATCTGATTCTCTTTCACAGATTGTCACTGAAAAGCTTGACAAGAACAACTTCCAGGCATGGAAGTTTAGAATGACGAATTTCTTGATGGGAAAAGGCTATTGGGAATTCATTACAGGAAATGAAGAAGAACCTGTTCTTCCTAATGTTCCCAGTCAACAGGAAATGCAGGCATTCAAAGGATGGCATGAGAGAGCCAGGAAAGTTATGTACTGGCTGTCTATCAGCATTTCGGACTCCATGATTGTGCATATTCAGGATGCAAATACGCCAAAGGAGGCATGGGATACTTTGGCAAAAATGTACAGCACAAATACGCAAGCCAGGAAAATGCAACTCAAACAGGAGTTGCACAATGTGCAGAGAGAAAATTTGAGCATAAATGACTACCACATGAAAGTGAAGAAAATTGCAGATGCACTTGCTTCCATTGGGTCGCCAGTGGATGATGATGATTTGGTTTCTGTGACCTTGAATGGTCTAGGAAAGGATTATGCACAGTTCCGGACATCCATTGCCGTCCGTGAAAAATTTCCTGATTTTGAGGAGCTGATTGCTCTTCTAATTTCTGAAGAGCAGAGAAATGGTGGTGCATCTTCTTCAGCAGGAACTTCAAAAGAAACTGTCTTCTACTCAAATGCTAGTAGAGGTAGAGGCAGAGGTAGAGGAGGCCGATCTGCAGGCCGTGGTAGAAATCAGAATATGCAGCAAACGCAAGAAAACCAGTCCTATGCAGGAGGACGTGGTAACTCTAGAGGCAGGGGGAGCCAAAGAGGTCGTGGTGGATGGCAAAGAAGCTAAAATGCAAACAGCAATGTTGAATGCTACTATTGTGGCAAAATGGGTCATATGGCTAAGGACTGCTACAAAAAGCAGAATGACATTATGAATGGAAAATTGCAGCAAGGCAATTATGCATCTTCTAGCAGGCAGGGTGATGACAGAAATGAGCATCTATTTATGGTGCAGCATATGACCAATTCTGTGACAAGTGCAGAAGAACAAAATGATGTGTGGTATGTTGACTCAGGTGCATCAAACCACATGACAGGTCATGCAGAATGGATGCAAGATGCAAGGAAAATGGAAAAGCCAGGATTTGTGGAGACTGGTGATGATACTGCACATCCTATTGTGCAGATTGGCAAAATTCCTTTGTCTATGCAGGATGGGAAAAAGAAATACTTGTCTGATGTATTTCATGTCCCGAACATCACCAAGAACCTGGTTTCTGTTGGTCAGATGGTTGAGCAGGGCTTGCAGGTCAGATTTAATCCTCATGGATGCTTTGTTGAGGATATGAAAAATAATGGTCGCTTGATAGCAAAAGGAAAGAAGAAGGGCAGGATGTTTACGTTGGATGCAGACATGCCTGAATTGAGTGCAGCAATGTTTGCACATGGGACCGGTGTAGTTGCAGATATTGATATCTGGCACAAACGCATTGGTCATGTTAATATACAGCGACTTAAATCAATGCAAGCCCAAAATATTGTTGTAGGATTGCCTAAATTCAAGGTTGCAGAAATGCACAAGTTTTGTGAAGCCTGTCAATTTGGGAAACAGGCAAGGAAACCTTTTCCTAGGCATGTTCAAGAGAGTAAAAAACCATTGGAATTAATCCACTCTGATGTGTGGACTACAAAAGCTGCATCTATTGGAGGCTGTCACTATTTTGTCACATTTATTGATGACTTCAGCAGAAAACTGTGGGTGTATTTTATGAAAAAGAAAAGTGAAGTGTTTGGGCACTTCAAAGCTTTCAAAGCTATGGTTGAAAAAGAAACAAGCCTGCAAATAAAATGCCTAAGGTCAGATGGAGGGGAAGAGTACCTCTCAAATGAGTTTGCAAGGTTCTTGCAGGAGCATGGTATAAAGCAGCAATATTCATGCAGTTATACCCCATAGCAAAATGGAATTGCAGAAAGAAAAAACAGGCATATTGGAGAGGTATCTCGGGCTATGCTAAATGAAAAAGATCTACCAGATTATTATTGGGCTAAAGCAGTTGCTACAGCAGTCTATATAATGAACAGGACTCCCACTGCAGCAATACATGGCATGACGCCAAAGGAGATGTATATTGGTAGGAAACCAGATATTTCTCATTTGAAGATTTTTGGTTGCATTGCCTATGTCCATGTGCCAGATGAGTTGAGGTTCAAGTTGGATCCAAAAGCTGAGAAGAGCGTCTTTATTGGTTATTCTCTGCAGCAGAAAGGGTATAGATGCTATAACCCTTCTACATGTAAGTTCACAGTGAGCAGAGATGTTGTTTTTTATGAGATGACCAGCTGGTATAAACCAGTAAATGTGATGATTGATGTAGATGCACAAAATGGTAATGCTGCACAGAATGCACAGCAGATTTCACAAAATATCAGTGGACCTGGAGTGTCCTCTACCAGTGGTTCACATACTTCGCCATGGACAGGCAGATTGAGATCAGGAGAATCCCCTCAAAGCAATGCAGAGAGTGGTACGCAGGTATCACGAAAAGGAAAAGAGAAGGTAGATCAGCCCATGTTTGATGTGAATGCAGGTCACTCTTGTGTGGATGGTGAATCCAGTGGCTCAGAACAGAGCATTGATGATGAGTTGGGTATTCCTTCTGTTGTTACACCTGGAGTAAGGAAGACCAGGGATGTTCTTGAGAGCACCTGGAAGTGAGCCTATTTTGCGCAGGTCTACCAGGGTTAGGTATCCTGTGAATAGGCTGAAATATGATGGATTTACAGCCATTCACTATGCCTATATGGTCAAAGTGATACAGGAACCAGAACCCACTTCTTTTGAGCAAGCCATGGGAAATGAAAAATGGGAGAAAGCCATGGATGAAGAAATGGATGCCTTGGATGCTAATGCTACATGGGAATTGGTGCCTTTGCCTAAAGGCAAGAATGCAATTGGCTATAAGTGGGTTTATAAGATCAAGCACAATGCAGATGGTTCTGTGAATAGATACAAGGCAAGATTAGTTATCAAGGGGTATGCACAGACATATGGCATTGATTATGAAGAAACTTTCAGCCCGGTTGCAAGGATGGCAACCGTAAGAGCACCCATTGCTATGGTTGCATCAAAGGGATGGTCTTTACATCAGATGGATGTAAAGAATGCCTTCTTGCATGGTGATTTGCAAGAAGAGGTCTTTATGGAGCAGCCAGCAGGTTATGTTCATGCTATTCATCCTGAGTTTGTTTGCAGGTTGAAGAAAGCCTTGTATGGCTTGAAGCAAGCACCTAGAGCATGGTCTGACAAGATAGGACAGTATCTTGTCACTATTGGCTTTCAGATTTCCAAGGCAGATTTCTCACTCTATGTGAGAAAAACAGAGAAAGGGATTATGCTGCTGGTCATTTATGTTGATGATTTGATCATCACAGGTGATAGTGATGAAGATATCCTTCATGTGAAAATGCTATTGAGGCAGAAGTTTGAGATGAAGGATTTGTGAGAGCTGCGTTATTTCTTGGGCATTGAGGTGATTAGATCACCAAGTGGGATACAGCTCTTGCAGAGGCAGTATGGATTGGACATGCTGTCCAAATATGGGATGACAGGCTGTAAGCCTATTTCAGTTCCTTTGGAGCAGAATGTGAAGCTGAGCGCAGATGCAGGTGAGCTTCTGGAGGACCCTACTATGTACAGACGCATAGTAAGAAGTTTGATTTACATGACTATTACCAGGCCAGATTTGAGCTATGCTGTTGGGTTGGTAAGTCAGTTTATGCAGGCTCCAAGGAAACCGCATTTGGATGCGGCTAGACGCATACTCAGGTATGTGAAGTCCACATTGCAGTATGGACTATTTTATGAGGCTGGGGTTCAGATACAGTTGCATGGATACACTGATGTTGATTGGGCTGGTAGCATTGTAGATAGACGATCTACCAGTGGATATGTGTTCTCTTTTGGGAGTGCTGCAGTCACTTGGAGCAGCAAGAAACAGCCTACAGTTGCCTTGTCGAGCACAGAGGCTGAGTACAGGGGTGCAGCAATGGCTGCATGTGAGGTAGCTTGGTTGCATAAGCTACTCTATGATATGCATCAGTCTACAGATGGGCCGGTTGTCATTTATTGTGACAACATGAGCAGTATACACTTGGCAAAGAACCCAGTCTTTCATGCTAGAACAAAGCACATTGAGGTGCATTATCACTATGTGCGGGAGAAGGTTTTACTAGGTCTTATTGATCTAGTTTATGTCAGCACAGAGGATCAGGTAGCTGACATATTCACGAAAGCATTGGGCGCAGAGAAGCTGCGCAAGTTCAGAGACCTGCTTGGTGTGCAGGATTTGGGATTGAGCTCGAGGGGAAGTGTTGACATATCGAGCTCCACTCTTGATATGCCAGGGTGACTGTTGTGCATTTATCTCACCGACTTGTTAGCTGGAGATGCGGTTGATACACTGTCCACGAATAATAGCTGGATGACAGCTATCTTTATCTACACTAGTTCGTGGCTCAGTTAGTATGCCACCTTAGTTAATTGAGTTTGGTTTGAGACCCACATATAGGGTTCTTCTATTTCTTTGTACTTGTGTTCTTTTGGCTTTCACAACTAAGAAGAGGAAAACTATTTTCAGCCTCCACCTTTGTGTGTATTCCCCCATTGTGCATGTGAGAAAGCCGCAAGTGAGACTCCTTCCCTCTCTCCCACAATCTTCACAGCTTGTTGGCCAAGGAGATTAGACGGAAGTCTATGGACGGCAACAAGCAGGATGCAGCCTTAAATGTGCAAAGGGGCAGATCACAGTTCAGGGGGAAGTCCCAAGAAAGAGAGAAGTCTCATAGCAAATCCAGGGCACGAAACATTGAGTGTTACCACTGTGGCAAGAAGGGCCATATGAAAAAGGATTGCTACAAGCTAAAAAGAGAGCAAAAGGATAAGAAAAAGAATGCAAATTGGGGTGCAAATCAAAAGGAAGAGAGTCCAAGGGAGGACAAAGGAAAAGTGAAGATCGAGGAGATCAATGCAGTCACACATGATAGTGACAATGACGTTCTCTTCATGTCTAGTTTATCTACAGAGTTGCTTGCCACTTAAGATGATGCATATTCCCAGGATTGGATTTTGGATTCTGGTGCTTCATTCCACGTTACTCCCCATAGGGAATGGTTCTCCACTTATGACAGTGGAAAGACAGGTTGTGTGCATCTTGGAAATGACTATGCATGTGACATAGTGGGAGCAGGTGACATAAAGTTTTCTTTTGCAAATGGGTCTGCATTTGTTTTGAAACATGTGAGACATGTGCCTAAGCTGACCAAGAGTCTTATTTCAGTGGGTCAGCTAGATGATGCTGGTTTTCACACCACTTTTGGCTTTCAAAGTTGGAAAATTCACAAGGGCTCTATGCTTTTGGCCAAGGGTGCCAAGTGTGGGACTTTGTATCCCTTACATGTATCAGGGGTATTTGATCATGTTGTTGCAATAACCAAGCAGCCAAGCACTTCTTTGTGGCATTGCAGGTTGGGGCACATGAGCCAGAATGGAATGAAACTCTTATGCCGTTTGGGTTACGTACCGCATTTGAGTTTCTCTGATTTTGAATTTTGTGAGCATTGTCTCTATGGGAAGCAGACTAAATCAGCCCATAAAAGAAGGGGAAAGAAAGAGTTTAAAATGCTTGATTTGGTGCATTCAAACGTATGTGGTCCCATGCCTACACGGTCATTAGGCAGGGCCGAATACTATGTGACATTCATTGATGATGCAACTAGGAAAGTGTGGGCTTATGCCAGAGCTCGGAAGAGTGATGAATTCCAGGTATTTCAGAAATGGCTGGCCTTGGTTGAGAATCAGTCAGGTAGAACGCTTAAATGCCTACGGACTGCAATGGTGGAGAGTATCTCTCTCATGACTTTCAGCATTTCTGTGATACACATGGGATTAAGAGGGAGCTCACATCCCCTCGTACTCCAGAGCAAAATCCAATTGCAGAAAAGATGAACCGTACCATTCAAGAAAGGTTGCA
The DNA here is from genome assembly GCF_047967505.1 of Dipteris shenzhenensis. Classification (NCBI taxonomy): domain Eukaryota; kingdom Viridiplantae; phylum Streptophyta; class Polypodiopsida; order Gleicheniales; family Dipteridaceae; genus Dipteris; species Dipteris shenzhenensis. The sequence goes on from NC_141616.1 coordinate 6,356,929, forward strand.
ATGCATGCTTTCCAATGCAAGTCTTTCTGGTGGTTTTTGGGTTGAGGCAATGAAGACTGCAGTGCATGTGATCAATAGATCACCTAGTAAGAGTTTGGATGGTGGTATTCCTGAAGAGGCATGGAGTGGCAAGAAGCCCTCTTACTCTCATTTGCGTATATTTGGGTGTGAGGCATATGCACGTGCCAAAAGAGCTTCGAAAGAAGCTAGATCCTAACTCTAGGAAATGCATCTTTCTGGGTTATGGTGAAAGTGGAGAGATGGGCTATCGTCTCTGGGATCCAGAAGCAAAGAAGATCATACGCAGCCATGATGTGGTCTTCAATGAGAAGATGATGCATAAGGCACCCATGAGAGATGTGGAAATGAGGAAAATCACTTTCCAGGATGTGAATCCACCTGCATATGTTGATAGACAGCAAGCTGTCCATGCACCAAATGTACAAGAAATGGTACCACCAAGTACTCCCACAGGTATACAATCAAGGGTAGATGATGGATCATCTATTAGTGGAAATGATGAGCCAAATGTGGCTGATATGCAGGTGGGACAGCAAGCTGAAATGCCATTGAGAAGATCATCTAGAGTGTCTAGACCGCCTGATAGGTTTGTTCCAGGGGTAGACTATGTGATGCTTACTGATTGCGGGGAGCCTTCTTGCTACAGAGAGGCTATGATGCGTGAGGATCAACGCAAGTGGGAGTATGCTATGCAATCAGAAATGAGTTCACTTATGAAGAATAAGACTTGGGACTTGGTTTCTTTGCCACATGGAAAGAAAGCATTGCCATGTAAATGGGTCTACAAAATGAAGGTCACAGGTGATGATGTGCCTAGGTACAAGGCCCGTTTGGTTGCTAAAGGGTTCAAGCAAGAGAAGGGTGTGGACTTTGATGAGATATTCTCTCCGGTTGTGAAGATGACCACACTTAGATGCATGCTTGGACTAGTGGCAATAGAGGATATGGAGCTTATGCAAATGGATGTCAAGACAGCTTTCTTGCATGGGGATTTGCATGAGGAAATTTACATGGTGCAGCCGGAAGGCTTTGAAGAAAAGGGCAAAGAGCATTTAGTTTGCAAGCTGAAGAAGAGTCTCTATGGTCTTAAGCAAGCACCTAGAGAATGGTATCAGAAGTTTAATGCTTTCATTCGGTCCCAGGGTTTTAGAAGGAGTGAAATTGATCACTGCCTCTACACTAAAAGGGCTAAGGATAATAGCCTGATAATCTTGGCACTATATGTGGATGATATGCTATTGGCTAACAAGAATACTTATGAGCTAGATGCATTAAAGGCCAAGTTGCATGAGGCCTTTGATATGAAGGATTTGGGACTTGCAGGTCATATTCTTGATATGCGCATCACGCGTGATCGGAGTAGGAAACTCCTTTGGCTTTCACAAAAAGAGTATGTTACAAAAGTATTGCAGCATTTCAATATGGAGGAGGGGAAGGCAATGAGTACTCCATTGCCTCCATATGTGAAACTGAGTCATATAGATAGTCCCAAATCAGATGAGGAAAGGGCCATGATGGCCAAGGTTCCTTATGCATCAGCGGTTGGGAGTCTTATGTATGCTATGATAGCTACTAGACCAGACATTGCATTTGCAGTGGGAATTGTTAGCCAGTATATGGCTAATCTAGGAAAGAGGCATTGGGAGGTAGTTAAGTGCATCATGAGGTACATGAAGGGTACCAAGGAGATGTGCATCTGCTTTGGTAAAGGAGACATGCATGTACTTGGGTACACAGATTCAGAGTATGCAGGGCATGTGGATAGTAGGAGATCCACTTCTGGTTATGTGTTCACCTTTGCAGGTGGTGCAGTGTCATGGATGTTTCGTGCACAGAAGTGCGTTGCTTTGTCTACCACAGAGGCTTAGTATGTTGCAGCCATAGAGGGTTGCAAGGAGGCTATATGGCTTGATCGGCTAGTGGGAGATTTGGGGATTCATACAGGTGTACCGACATTGCATACTGATTCCATGAGTGCTATTCAGCTAGCACGGAATCCAGTCTTTCATGCAAAGACCAAACACATTGAGGTCAGGTACCATTTGATCAGGGAGGTACTTGAGGACAAGCGCATAGAGCTTGTCAAGGTTCATACAGATGATAACCCTGCAGATATGCTGACGAAGAGTCTGCCTAGAAAGCGGTTTGAGTATTGTCGTGTATTGATGGGCATTGGATAGTATGCTCACTGGTTGTTCTCCCTTAAAGGCATATTTTCCTCTAAGTGGGAGGTTGTGGGGGTTAAAGGTCACTGTGCCTTTACCCCGGTTATGTACAATACTCAAACACATATATAAATGAATGAAAAAAGAAGATTAGGGTGGTTCTGCACCCACCAAAACTTGTGTGGCTCTCTGTCTCTCTCTCTCTCCTTCTTCTGTTCTTGCTTCCGTTGAGAGCACTCTCAGAGGATGCATATTCGCATGATTGGATTTTGGATTTTGGTGCTTCATTCCATGTTACTCCCCATAAGGAATGGTTCTCCACTTATGACAGTGGAAAGACAGGTTGTGTGCATCTTGGAAATGACTATGCATGTGACATAGTGGGAGTAGGTGACATAAATTTTTCTTTTGCAAATGGGTCTACATTTATTTTGAAACATGTGAGACATGTGCCTAAGTTGACCAAGAGTCTTATTTCAGTGAGTGGACTTTGACAAGATATTCTCTCTGGTTGTGAAGATGACCACACTTAGATGCATGCTTGGACTAGTGGCATCAGAGTATATGGAGCTTATGCAGATCGATCTCAAGACAGCTTTCTTGCATGGGGATTTGCATGAGGAAATTTACATGTTGCAACTGGAAGGCTTTGAAGAAAAGGGCAAAGAGCATTTAGTTTGCAAGTTGAAGAAGAGTCTCTATGGTCTTAAGCAAGTGCCTAGAACACTAAAAGGGCTAAGGATAATAGCCTGATAATCCTAGCACTATATGTGGATGATATGCTATTGGCTAGCAAGAATACTTATGCGCTAGATGCATTAAAGGCCAAGTTGCATGAGGCCTTTGATATGAAGGATTTGGGACTTGCACGTCATATTCTTAGTATGTGCATCATGCGTGATCGGAGTAGGCAACTCCTTTGGCTTTCATAGAAGGAGTATGTTACAAAAGTATTGCAGCGTTTCAATATGGAGGGAGGGGAGGCAATGAGTACTCCATTGCCTCCATATGTGAAACTGAGTCATACAGATATTCCCAAATCAGATGAGGAGAGGGCCATGATGGCCAAGGTTCCCTATGCATCAGCAATTGGGAGTCTTATGTATGTTTTGATAGCTACTAGACCAGACATTGCATTTGCAGTGGGAGTTGTTAGCCGGTATATGGCTAATCCAAGAAAGAGGCATTGGGAGGCAGTTAAGTGCATCATGAGGTACATGAAGGGTACCAAGGAGATGTGCATCTGCTTTGGTAAAGGAGACATGTGTATACTTGGGTACACAGATTCAGAGTATGCAGGGCATGTGGATAGTAGGAGATCCACTTCTGGTTATGTGTTCACTTTTGCATGTGTTCACTTTTGCAGGTGGTGCAGTGTCCTTGATGTCTCGCACACAGTGTTGCTTTGTCTACCACAAAGTCTGAGTATGTTGTAGCCACAGAGGGCTACAAGGAGGCTATATGGCTTGATTGGCTAGTAGGAGATTTGGGTATTCATACAAGTGTACCAACATTGCATAGTGATTCCATGAGTGCTATTCAGCTAGCACAAAATCCGGTCTTTCATGCAAGGTCAGGTACCTTTTCATCAGGGAGGTGCTTGAGGACAAGCGCATAGAGCTTTTCAAGGTTCATACAGATGATAACCCTGCAAATATGTTGACGAAGAGTCTACCTAGTTAGCGGTTTGAGTATTGTCGTGTATTGATGGGCATTGGTGGATAGTATGCTCCCTAGTTGTTCTCCCTTAAAGGCACATTGTCCTTTAAGTGGGAGGTTGTGGGGGTTAAAGGTCATTGTGCCTTTACCCCAGTTATGTACAATACTCAAACACATATATAAATGAATGAAAAAGAAGATTAGGGTGTTTTGCACCCACCAAAACTTGTGTGGCTCTCTGTCTCTGTCTCTCTCTCCCTCTTCCATTCTTGCTTCTGTTGAGAGCACTCTCAGTATCCTATGCTAAGTATCACCTATTTTGGTTGAGTTACTTGGGTCAGTTCTAGCCATTAGATGAAGAGGCATTGACAGATTGAATTGCCTTCAGGCTATTGGTTGATGTTTTCCTTATAATAAGCTTCCAGTTGGTTTTCTTCTTTGATGAACTCTTTGAATTTTTCTATTCATCAGTGTTTCTTTTAGAGATTGTATGACTACTTTGATGGAAGGCTATCTATAGTTTCTATCAAAGTTCTCAATCTAAGAGCTTTGCTATTTCTTTGGGTCCTTCCAATTGCTCACTAAAGTTCGTGATAATTTTTTCCTTCATATTGCATCACTACTATTGCTATTCATCATGGGTTTCTTCCCACATCTCTACCATTGCTGGGCATCTCATTCTTGTGAGAAATAAGGGACCTTCTAGTTAGTTGCATTTTATGCCTCAAAGATTTAACAGCCTACCAATCATGACTCATTTCTCAAAAGTGACGTTCATGATGTTTTTTTTCGTGGAAAACCCTTCTCTTTGGCTAAGATGATAAAGTTGCTTCTACAATCAGTGCGTGGCAAAATATTTTAAATCTTTGTTTAACCTTACAAGGCTTCTAATTGCTTGTCAACCATTGTATTAACAAGTGTATTTTAATGGTCATTTTGCACTTACTTCAAAAGACTTTCTTTTTCTTCCACACATTGACGGTAAGCTATCTATATTTTTTTAGCCCAAAAAGTTCTTACACACTTTTTTAGTTGCCGATGACTCGGTTATATTTTTGGGTTGTCATGGCTAAAGATATATTTAATAGCAATATTTTTTACATAGGGCAAACATGTATTAAAACTCTTGATACTCAAGAGTCTATTGTCATATCTTATTGGGAGAGTTACCGGTCTTGAGAGTGCATTGGTTTGAGAGGAAGATAAGCAAGTTCACACTCACATTTTGCCTCACCGTGATGATAGACTCATCCATGATGGTCTCCAATGCAAAACAGTTATGGGATTTTCTGGAGAGCTCATTATCATAATGATATATATTTTAACTCTAGTTTATGTGCATATCTTCCCTTTTTATGGACATTTCAATGCAACATGCCTATGCATCATTTTATAAAGGACTAGACACACCACTAACCTTCATGAGAGGTAGGTGGTAAGATCCTCATTACTTCATTACATATCCGTCATCATTTGAGAGGAATGCCCTCATTGCCATTTGGAGGGGATGTTTCTATCCTCTTGGATTAGAGGAGATATGGTATGTACAGAAAACCCATGGAAGCTAATTATGGCCATCCTCACATAATGACCAAGTAATTTCCCAATGGGTAAGGTATAATGCATACAAAGTTTGAGGAGACCAAGTGATCCCGCAGAGTCATCTACATTAATCATCTACTACTTTATTTATATATTGTGCTGTGTCATTTAACATCAATACCTCTATTATATGTAATAAGCATGTTTATAAAGGCAAGTTGTGGTCAAACATAATCCATCATGTATGGCTTTATATAATCAAGTTGTGATTGAACCTAACCCATCAAGTATGGCTTTATATAATCAATATTGCTCTTGATGCCTATTTGTAATGAAAAGTGAGATTAGATCAGCCATGCCCACAAATTCATGAATTACCAAAAATTATAGAAAGTAAGAACAAGGAAACAAGGGAGAGAAAAGAAAGTGATGCAGCATGGGATCCAATCAATCCCCTCAAGATGGTGTCTCTTGCTTCTTATCTAGTTATAATTGTACAATTCAAAAATAAAAGAGCCAGTAATAGTCTAGAAGTATCCTTTGTCCCACAATTGGATGGATTCCTCAACATAGATCCGTGAACACAAAATATCACAAGTCTTGATATGCCCTCATCCATAATTAATGCAATGAATTAGCCCACTACTTAATATTTATTACTATTACAACATTGGCCCATGGCCTTTGTCAACCATTTGATATCGATCAATCCAAATCATCTTCACCATCTCCATTCCTTGTTATCCAGCTCTTCATCTATACTACCACCAATTGTCTTAGTTACAATAATAATGATCACACCAATTAATCCCAACATAATTAGGCTTGATTTACACATATTAAAATATACACATTACATTCGATTGCTATAACACCAATAACACTAGAAACATTAGTATTAACATGGAATCACCCACAATACTAACCATCTAGCTTGGAATACAAAAGTCTAATTAGGCATGAACCACACAAAGCATCCATTACAACCCCTATTGTCTCCGGTGTGCTCCTATGGAATACTTTGCAATAGTCAACATGATATAAAGTAAAATAATAACCCTTGTCAGTAATATAATAATTTAGACAAATTTTAATCTTATTCTATATCAATAGAAATTACTATACTGCCTCCATTCATTGCTCATTGTACTTTGACATAGGTCCAAGCATTATATGAGTAGCAATAATTGACATATATTAAGCACATCATTGTCTAATCACACTTCAAAGTGTTTGACTAACTTGCTAGCTACAGTAATGATCCTGCATGTCTTTTCTTCTGCATTTCTTTCCTTTTGTAGCTAGAAAATACATACAAGACATTATCTAGCATAACCATCTTTTCATAGCATGACAAAGAAATTATCAAAGCTAAAAGCTATATTTCTAGTTAACACTCATGTATGATCCCCATCTTGCTTAACATGAATGTAATCATACTGTTATTCTTCTCTTTAATTTTTTCCCAATTCATCTCAATTGAATATAATAGTTTCATCAAAGCATATGACATATCAACCAATAATAAATTTATTATCTAAAATAGTTATGGTTTACCATGTGGGCATCTACTCATAGAAATTATGAGCATATAGAATTTATTTCTTCTTCTCTTTATTTTTGTCCAAGTTACATATAGTCTAATTCACAAATTCAGCATATCATTTGTACCACGCAATAGAGCTTATCATCTTTCAATCCTTAAATTGATCATCTTTCAATCCTTAAACTGATCATCTTGGCATCCAAGCAAATTGTGAGCATTGTATAAACCTAGAAGTGGGTACTTAAAATATTTACATATCTTTTTTTGGGAACTCAAGGAAATATTTATAAGGAGAAGCATGTCAATGAACTATGATCTCAAAGTAGTTTCAATTCAATGGTGCTTGAATACTGATGAATTCTATGAAGTTAGAAATCCTAGGATAGTTCATAGTCTTCTCATCCTTAACAAACCTTATATATATTCATGCTTATTCAATTTTGGAAAAAGCGTAATTATCCCTAGTCTATGTAACTCTATGTCAATCCTAGGTTGTCGATACAAGGCTATAATCTATGCTATGATTGGTACCCAACCATAAATTAGATTATGGACCTATAATGGAATCTAATAACAAGATTTTAAGTTATCATGGTCACTCATTAGCATGACTATTCCATTAGCATGAGTAGTTATTCATACTCTTCCAATTGTTACAATTATGTCTTATGTATTACCAATTTAAAACATCTTTAAAGGAAATTAATAATGAGAAGCATGTAGGATAGAATTCATGTTTGTAAGTCTTGTAGAAGACTTTACCACACAGTCATCACTTTTGTATCAACTTCTATAATTTTTGCTTTGATTATTTAATTGTTGTGTAGAGGCTCCATTCCAAACTTCAAATTGTTTACTCAAGAATCCCTAGGGAACTGTGAGCATTGGAAACTCATCCAAACACTCGTGACAAATGCCTACCTTCTCAATAATAAGCAGTAAATGCTTTGCCTTGCTAGATATATTCAATATCTTACATCAATGGGATATTTTCTTGCTTCCACCAACAAAGATTTGTACCAGTCACATAGAAGAAAGGAACTATTGACTAGATATGGCACCGTTTTAGAGCAAAATCGTGATGCAGTTGACTCGTCAAGATGACTAAAAGTCCTCTATCATGAATTGCTATAGGTCTAGAACTTGGAAGTCCAAGCTACACAATCAGACATGATCAATAGTAAAGGTTGCTCTATTGAAGTGATAGCTGAGTTACAAAACACCTTTGCCATAGTGATGAACATCTGACGGACTTCTCACAAAAATTCTACGGGCACATCTATGCCCCCCCAAGTGGCCCAATAGGCATCTGGATTTCAAGTTGCCAAAAATGGCACCCATGTGCCATTCCTAATGATTAGCAATAGCCTACGACTGGCGGCCAGGCACATGTCGGGCCTAGTGGCATGCGGCCATGCAAGGTGGTTGGTGGAGAGCCACTCCACATACCTCCTTCCTTCTCCCTCCAAACCTCCATTGAGCTCATCTCCTATTGTGTGGAGCTCTAGAGCTCCATCTCTACTGTGGGGAGCATCGGTAAGCTCCCCCCCTTTGCCTCTTTACCTCACCCCTCCCTCTATTCTGGCCTCTATACCTCGCCCCTTCCTTTTGCCTTGCCCCTCCCTCTCACTTAGCCACTACCTTCCCTTCCATCCCCACTCTCTACCTCATTGGTTACCTAACCAAGCCTCTCTTCAACACTGTCTATGCCATCTCCCATGTAGCCCTACCATCAATAGCCCAACCTTGTTTGCTCCACACCTCCCATCAATGGTGTTTCATCATGCCTTTAGCATTCAAGGCTATGGCATGGTGTTCCGTCATGATTTTTGGTCAATGTGATTTATAATTGACCTGTTGCTATCATGTTTTGAAAGTGTTGGATGTGTGTTTCGATAGTGTTGCTCTGTTTGTGCTCCATAATTCTCTAGTCCCCCTTCTTGTTTGCCATGGCTTACATTGGAGTACTTGACTTTGATGAAAGCTCGAGGGAAGACCAACCTCAAGAAGGAGTTCGTGCCTTTGTTCTAGCTAGAAGATGTTGTCTCCCTTAGAGCTTGCACATATGCTAAGGTTTGATGTGTGGCAAGCGTGGTGGCTACTCCAACCCATGTGCCCCATAGCTATGAAGAAACCTACAAAGAAGGCATCTCTTGCACAGCTTTTGGGAAGAAGGTCATCATGGCATCTTTGTGCTTTCTCCAAGCTCTCTAGTATTTGATCTCAAAAGTTATTTGATGAGTATTTTATATGATGGCTATGGTTTTTTTTCAATACTAGTTTACGATTATGTTATTGAATGAGTTTTGATCATGGTGGGCATCTCAAGTTCTTCTTTCAGTATCAAGTTTTGGGGTTGATGCCAAATGCCTGCACTCTTTCCAAGGCAATAGAATCTCTCTCTCTCTCTCTCTCTCTCTCTCTCTCTCTCTCTCTCTCTCTCTCTCTCTCTCTCTCTATCTATCTATCTATCACACACACACACACACACACACAACACACACACACACACACACACATATGTACACAGAGAGAGAGAGAGAGAGAGAGAGAGAGTTTCACAGCAATACATTTTCTATTTCTTAAAGTTATTTATTTCTTATCTTTACAACATGTAGCCCAAGGAGAGGTTTGGGTAATTTGAGCTCTCCTTGAGCCACGTGTCCCAATTATAAGCCCTTGATTTATGTTTGATCTAAAGACCTACAACAGTCCTTATAAAATTGACCCAAAACCATAACCTTTTGACAGGAAAAGCCTAGATAGGGCTTTTCTATGCTTTTGTGCCACAAACTTATATAAGGAGGGAGATCATTCCTCAAACTCAAAGAAGCTTTGTTTTTTTTGTGTGGCCATTGACATCAAGTTGAACTATGCAAACCATAGTGCTTCAAAAACAATGGGTAAGCATCTCTATTGCCCCAAAGGAACTATTCAAAACTTCATGTTTTTATGCAAAAATAGTTTATGAAGCAAGTCCACTGTTTATTGTATTCTTAGAAGAAGGTTTTGTATGTGTGTGTGAAAATCATGTGTTTGTTAATGGTTGTTTCTGCCAAAACATCTTTATATGAGTGTCAAGTGGAAGATCACCTCCACAGTACGATTGGTGGCTCTTTTCCTTGAGGATCCGATACCAATTTACATTATCTGGTGTCAAAGTCACTGTAGCCCAACCGAAGTAATCCTGGATGTAGACAAGGTCAAAGAGATCAACCAGATTTTATGACATCATGGGGCATCAGGTGCTGTAATTTCTTCAAATTGGTAGGCACTGAAGGTTGATGGATATCATGCAATTCTAAGGAATAAGTACTTAGCTATAGAGCTCGTTACACAAGATGGTGTTGCCTAGCAAAGTAGAGTTCCAACCTTCATTTGCTACCTTCAACCCACGTATGAATCCTTGTGCAATGAGTGAGGGGAGTGATGAATTCCTTAGCAACTAATAGACTAAAAGCACTTTGCATTAGAACCACCATCAAAATCCCATTAGATCCATATAAAAAGACAACTTGTGTAATTTGCCACACCAAATCATTCCTCTACATCCGGCTGGGAAAGGGTTCCAAGAGATGTCTTCGTCTTTGTGAGATATTGTAGTTGAATTCTTCACCGAACTAGTCTACTCCTTGATGGTTCAATATATAACACTTCTCACAATTGACCATCATGCATTGGCAAATCGCAGCTTGTATGTAGCTCACCTACATGGCTATGGAGGATGATCGCGTCTTACAATTGGGCTAGTTGACCATCATGCATTGGCAAATCGCAGCTTGTACATAGCTCACCTACATAGCTATGGAGGACGATCACGTCTTACAATCGGGCCAGCTGACTAATGGAATTTCCATCTATGAATGGCTCATTGTTTCCATTAACCATTGCCACTAGCTTACACACTCGAATCAACAGTTGGCTCTCATGGCTTCTGCTTCTCAGATGCGATTAATATATAATGCACCAAACCTAGTAATTCTTCTTGCGGGCAGTGCTTTGAGCCGATCCTACCAAGCTCAAGTATTCTTCCCTATTATAGATGCAAGAAGCAATGCCATGAGACACTAGATATCATAGTAGCAAAGCAAGGGCCATTGGGAATATAAATTTGAGATGGTCAAGAGACTATTCATGTGTCTATCAAAGCAGTAGATGAGCAATGATCTGTGTGAGACATAGGATGCAATTTTGGCTAACAATAGAGCCCGTAATACACTGTTATAAAGGAATTGCTATGGCTGGCTTGCTCACCCTTCAAATTGGAGCAAAGTCACCATAGATAGTGCAGAGGTGCTAAAAATCATTAGAAGAAGCCGACCTAAGAGGATGTTGAGCCACTAATGCCCAAGTGACAAAAAATAGCTACCCAAAATGGCATGGCTCTGATACCATAAGAATTGTGATAGAAGCTGTTTCATGCGTTCTTGTGATTGCTTTCTAGGTAGACATTTGTTGACAAGCAATCTTTGCGATGTAATAGCTACAAGTTGCCGGAAGAATTCCAAGTTTCCAATGTATATATAAAGACTATAAGTAGTTCACAAGTTACATAATCCTTTTCTTCTAACGAATCACCAACTCCACATTGGTCGAGCTGCAACCCATGCATTGCTATGGGATATAGAGAGAAGCTCCTCTTGGCACATGCATTGATTGGTTCTTAAATTGCTAATCAATTCACCTTGCATACTTGGATTGATTTTTGAAATCTTGGCTAAGCCTTAACGTATGGCTTTATCTCCTGCTTTCCACGTGACGCTGCCTAAGTGGAGAGTGAGAATGTTACATGCTCTACTTCAGACTTCCTCCAATGATACTTGCATTTTTGTGCTATCCAGAGTCTACTGAATGATTTGAGAATGTTGGAATCATCCCACTCAAGGACACACGCAAATCCTCTCTGGCTCACATTGGCAAGTTTTTGGGATATTGTCTCTTGACGTTTGACTATGATTATGACTATTGACATTCAAGTAATATGCCAGTTTCCTATCCATTCGCAAGGCTTATCCTCAATGCTAATATTCTCGGAGTTTATATTCTCGACGTTATCTTGGCACCCAGGGAAGGGCCCGTTCCATTGGATTATAACTCTTTGGGGAAGGAAGTGCTCCGCCTTCCTCGCCCACACTATGTGTGGTTATAATAATTATATATTATATATTATAATATAAATATATTCAATTACTCATCCATTCAAAATTTATTGTTTTAATCTAAATTCTTACAACATTCCTCTCATTTAATGCATGTTATCGATGCTAGGGAGCAAGGAAATCTAAGATGGATGCAAGATTGAAGGATGACTACACCTTTATTCATATGGTTGTAGTCCATGTGATAATATTGTATGAACTAAAATGAGGATCAGTTATTGTATCGCCTTATTCATGCATTTGTTAAACTTCAACTTCCAAAATATGGGCATCACAAAATCCATAATAAATCACCACCCCTGACATTTGCAAGGAGAATCAGGTCCTAATGGACCGTGTGTCGCGTCTCATGTCCCCTATTTTACTCATTCGGTCTTTTCCTTAAAATTTCGATAAAATAGTAAGATTCAGCTTCAATTATGAGTTTGTAGTTACATGCTTCATGATGGAAAGGATGCCTACCGCAAATCTAGTTTTAGCAATACTTAAGTTCCTTTGAAGTTAATGTTTTGTAGTTTCACCCCGATACATTTTAAAGATTTTTTAACCTCTTAGTTTTAAAAATTTCACCAAACTTTTTTTGATGTTCTCCCTTGAATTTTCAATAGTAGATAGATAGATGAAGAGAGAGAGAGAGGGGGGGACACACAGAGAGAGAGAGAGAGAGAGAGAGAGAGAGAGATTTCAGGTGGTCTTTTTATGTCTTAAATTTTAATGGAATTTTTAATATCTTAACTACTAAACAGTAGCGCACTTACCCCTCTAGCCAGGGGAATAGAATTTATAAACACACATATTTAGAGAGAAAGTGTGTGAGATATTTCAGTTGGTTTGTTTGTAGTCTTCAAAAGTTTTTCAGTTGGTTTGTTTGTAGCCTTCAATAGTTGTTTGTTTGTAATCTTCAAAAGTTTTTCTAAAAAAGTTGATTTCTACAAAGCCTCTTTCACTAGGAGAATAGAATGACAAGAGTTTTAAATATTATTATAATATTGTGGTTCAAATTATTTCTTTCAAATGAATGACAAAAGTTTTCAGTAGTGGTTGCACATTAAGTCTGAGTATCCATTAGGAGGGGGGAGAAAATATTTAAGGGGGAAAGATTTTGTAGTAATTTATTTGGCCAATTAAGATACTTTATAATCTTATTAAAACTTGCATGGGCATACAACACACCTTTATTACTAGTATGGCCAACCCATCTTCGGTATATCTGTCTCCAATAACATTGTGATCTCCGACCCCGATTGGGAGTCCTAATCAAAATCGCATTTGTGAGGCCTTTAAGGCCAGGGATATCTGTTAGGGCCTTTATGGCCATGCTCCTATTTGGTAAAGTAATCAGTGGCCACAATGATGTAGCGTGCCTGTGTTCCCTTTGCTGTTAGCCACATAATCAATCCCCCATTTTTCAAATGGTTTTTATGTAATGACTGTTGTTAGGGGGTTGAATTCCTTGTGTTGTGGTTTAGTAGTCCATTGGCATACATCACAACTTTTGACATATTCATATGCATCTGCCCAAAGTGTTGGCCACTAGTAGCCTGCAAGGAGGACTTTTTTGGCTATGGCTTCCCCTTGGAAGTGTCCTCCTGCAATGCCTTCATGGACTTCACTAAGGATTGGCATGATCTCATGAAGCATTACACATCTTCTTAAAACCTGGTCCTTGCCCATCTTGTATAGTTGTCCTGCAAACAATGAATTGATAGGGTGCATCTTTTAAAATTGGTTTTTTGGCATCCACTGCTTTCATTTCAGGGGGTGGCCTTCCTGTCATTAAGTACCCAATGATATCTGCACACCAATCTCGAACAGCAACTATCTAAAATAGTGTGGCATCTGGCAAGTCATCTTCTACTCTAGTGGCTTCTTCTCCAGACTTGACACGAGACATGTGATTGGCAATGCAACATTGGGCACCTTTGTGGACCAGTTGAATTCTTGAAGCAAGAGGAGCCATCTGGTTATTCTTCCTCTTGTACATAGATAGTTGACAAGATAAAGTAATGCTTGATGGTCAATGTAGAAGACAAAATCATTTGCCAATAGATATTGTCACAATTTCTTAACACTATACACCATTGCTAGGGCTTCTCTTTCTATGGTGGTATAGTTGATCTCCGCATCATTGAGTTGTCGACTAGCATAGTAGAATGGGTAGTCTTTCTTATGTTCTCTAGGTTGACAAAGTACACTCCCAATTCCATACTTGGATCCATCAGTATGAGCATGAAAATTAATATCCCAATTGGGAGATATAAGGATGGGTGCGATGATTAGGCACCACTTTAAAAGCTCAAAGTCTTGGTCACATTCTTCTATCCATAAGAATTCCACTAATAATCTATAAAGTGGTCTGACTATCATGGCATATCGCAAGATAAATCTTCTATAATAACCAGCATGTCCAATAAAGACCTATACACCTTTGGAATTGTAGGAGGAGGCAATTCCATGATGATTTTAATTTTGTCCATGATGTCAGTTGCAATCCCGTGTTGAGAAACCATGTGTCCCAAAACAACTCCGTGGGTGACCATGAACTAGCATTTTGTTGATTTAGGGAGATGCCATACTCCTTGCATTTGATTAGAATTGCTTCAAGACATTTGAAGTAGTCTTTTTTGTTCGAGTGGATGCATAAATCATCCAAGAACACTTGTAGAAACTTATTCAAAAATGACTTTGTGAACATGACTCTCTCGAATGTGGCCGGGGCATTATGGCATGAATCTATAGGCAAATATACGCCATTCTGTTGCAAATGTTGTTTTTAATTGGTCTGTAGGAGCTATTTGCACTTGGTTATAGCCACTAAACCCCATCTAAGAAGTTGTATATCTCTAATCCAGCCACCTTGTCCAACATTGTTTCTATTAAGGGTAGGGGATAGTGATCCATGTTTTTGTTAAGGCTAGGGGACAGTGATCCCTGATTGTGGTGGCATTCACATTCTTTAAGTTAATGCATATTCTTAGCTTCTTGTTGCGTTTAGGCACAATGACAATGGGTGAAACCCAATTAGTGTGCTCTATCTCATAGATGAATCCAGCATCTAAGAGTTTTTCTAGTTTGTCATGGACCATGGTGCCATATTTTGGATGTGTTCAATAAGGTCCACATACCTTAGGGTGGGCACCTTCCCTAATAGGTATCATGTGTACTACCACTTCTAGTGAAATTCCCTTCATTTCCTTGTATGACCATGCTAGGCAGTCTCGGTATTCCATTAGGAGTGCTTTGATCTTTTTTTCATCTTCCTGTGTAAGCTCTTTCCTAATGAATACCATTTTTTCTTCCTCCCCTTCAAGGGCGAGGTTTATTGTGCGTGTTTTGTCTAGTCCCTCATAGATCAGAGTCTCTCTAATATTATCAGTTTCTTGCACTTCAGATTCTCTTATTGGCCTTGGCATTGTTAAATTACATGGCACAGTGAAACTGAAACTGAACAAAGAATACAGAGTACATAGAAAACTAGAGACGAATAAAATTTTCCTTTAATACTGATATAGTACAGATGATGGCTCCATCCACTCGTGCACTCCCACAGTGGAGCTTAGATGGCAATCTAGACAGATACTAGGTGAAGAGCTACTAGTTGGAAGATCTGATCTGATCTGAACTGATCTGATACAATGGATTGGGGAGGCTGCCTCTTTATAGCTACGAGGGCAGTAGTCGGATCAACATGGTCGGTGGAACCAACTAGTCAACCTAGTCGGTGGAGCAGACCAATCAACCTAGTCGATGGAACCGACTAGTCATCCATGGAATATTCAAGGAATATTTCCTATACTATCGCCCCACCAGGGGGGTTGCTGGCCCCCCTAAGACCTCCTAGACCCCTGCTAGAGCAAAGGGCTCCCACACAATCAAGACAAAGTGCCTCATTGTGCTACTAGCTTACTGACCCTACCTAGCCCATAGGTTAGACTCACATAGATCACCTTTCTACCATCAACAGTCTCATTGATAGACCTCATCTAACATGCAACAAGTCAGGATCCATCCAGTGTCCCAGGCTCATACATGGCTTCTCCTCATATGGGGGCCTTACAACTTGAGCACCTTGGACCACTGGTGGTTACCAAGAGGGTGGGGCATTGAGCATATCTAATAGGCATTGCTATGGGGACACTACCACTTGTGTAGTTCTTGAAGTACTCTGGCAATTCTCGAAGATCAGCCTTGGGATGGTGTTGAAGTAGCTTGGCATGTGCTATGGGTACTAGGTGGCATAGTATCATTAACCAAATTTTTAGGCTCTTGTGGACTTTCTTTTTCAGAAGTCTCATTATCAAGCTTCATCCACACATGTGGCTTAAACTTTCAAAACTTCTTACATTGGGAACTGCGGGGTAACTTTTCCACTAGTAAAGTATTCCCAAGTAAGGGTTCATTTGCTATGTATACTCCTTCAAGTCCATCAAGGGACCATTCAAGAGGAAGTGGCTCAAATTTTGGGGGATCTGGCTTGGTAAGATATAACTCGATGATCCTAGTTTGGACTCTTTCGAACTCATTGAAGTGTCTAGCCTTGGCTTTGTGGCAATATCCTCCTTCAGCTTTCTTGTGGGTTCTTTTGCTATTATTCAACTTTGGAGTTTCAACTTTGGGAAGCTTGACCGCCATTAGGACATGGAAATGGCTAAGTCATTGTCAAAGACATGATCTTCAAATTGAGCATTCTAAGCCTCTGTTTCAATGTCCCAAGGAAAATCTGAGTCCTTATTCGAATGGATAGCTTCTTTAGGTTCCCTATTCCATTTAAGATCCACCATAAAGAATGGCACCTCGAGATCAATTGGTTCTTCATGTGTGAGTGGAGGATCTACCTTCTTGACCTTAGCATCAATTTGCAAGAAGATGGGATCTAGTGAATGGCAGTTGTCAATGGTCGCCAATGCTTGGATCCAATGATTGACATTGCTTTGTGTATCGCCCGCTATGGCATGCTATTGCAGGGGGGCTGATTTGCTTGCGATCATCATTGAAGAGGTTTCATCCAATGCTCTAGACACAATTGGTTTTATTGCTGCTGTACCCACATTGACTCTTACTATGGTGTCACGGTTTTAGATTGTTAGTCTATCACTTCCCCAATCGTGGAGGACTGATGCTTCACTCAACCAAGGACATCCCAGCAAGATTTGATAGGATTTCTTGGGGAGATCCAAGATTGTGAATTGAAGAGAAAAGCAGACTCCTGCGACTTTTGTTGACATGCCATTCACTATTCCCAAGGGCTTTGCACTTGAATCATCGGTAAGGCTATTGGCTCTTTCCCACGGCTTCCGCGAGAAGAGCAGGGTATTCTTAGTATGTAGGATTCGAGGCTTTTTGTCACCTATAGATATATTGGGGTTGTCGTTTGTAGTATACGTGTAGCTTAGGACCTCGAGTCATGTTTCGGTGAGAGACATAGGCTTAAGTGTGGTAAGCACACATAGTACATGCATGTGTAAAAGGCATGTGTATCATCATGGTTGAGGTAACGAAGGCTTTCGTCTTCATTGGGGGTTGCAGGGCTTAGGTGGAGTTTAAGGGTTAGAAGGAGGTTTTAGATTTTAGAAGGAGGTTCCAAGGTTTAGAAGGAGGTCCAAGGTTTAGAAGGAGGTTCCAAGGTTTAGGAGGAGGTTCCAGAGTTTAAAAGAGGTTCCAAGGTTAAGGGTAGAGTACATGGTAGAGAACTCGTCTCCCTTGTAGATCATGGAGGTTAAGGGTTGAGGAACTAAGGGTTTAGGGGGAGCATAGGAGTGGGAGAGGAAGAAGGTGAAAGAGCATGGGGGAAAGAAGAGAGAGGAGGAAGGAGGAAGGAGGAGGAGGGAGGAGGAGGAGGAGGGAAGAGGAGGAGGAGGGAGAAGGGGCCCACATGGGGCACAAATTAATGAGTGCTAGGGAAGCCAAAATGGTGTGAAATGGGTTGGAAAAGTTTCCCATAGCATGGTGTTTGCGTGTATGAAATAATGGTTGAAACTGGGTTCAATTTGGCCACCAAATAGGCGAGTTATGAAGGGTTAAAGTGGCGTGAAATGTGGCCCTTTTTGGTGGTTGGGAGGGTCCTTTGGCCAAAAGTGTGGTGTGAATGGCCCTTGAGGGAATTAGACTAGTGTTGGTTAGTTTAACATGCCAGTTACTATCCAATTACTCTAACTGACTATCAGTTACATGGACTATCAATTTCACTGACCTAACCTAGCTGTATATATAATTAACTATAGTTAGTTGAACTAACTATACTATTACTAAGCTAACCTAACCAGATTCTAACTAACCCACACTAGGTTAGCCTAACCTAACTTAGCTAGCGAATCTAACCTAGGTTAATGGTTGGGTTAATTTTAGGGTTAGGTCTTCTTTTCTTTTCTTTTTGGAAGGGGGGGCAAGCGGGCGGCGGCGACCCCACTGTGAGGGTGGAGGAGGGGGAGGGGGAGGGGTGGGATGTGTGGAGGGTGTGGGGATGGGAGGAGACAGAGAGGAGGGGGCAAGTGGGCAAGAGTTAGAGGGGAGTCTATGGGTGGAGCTGGAGCTGCAGTCAGAGGGTGGAGCTAGGGTGGTGGGCACGAAGCACCACCGCAAGTGCAAGAGAGAGAGGGGCGAGGAGGGGGGCATCGCCTACGTGGCAAGCACCTCCGCCCTTTGCTAGTGTTCCGCCTTAGGCGGGGCTGCTGTCGATGGAGCTAGGGTGGCGGGGCCAGGAGGCACTGCGGGCGGGCGCAAGAGAGAGAGATGGGGCAAGGGTGATGTCTACATGGCAGGCGTTGGCCCCCTTTGCTGGCAGTTCTGCCTTGGGCAGGTCGCCATCAACAGAGTTGGATGCCGCATGATTGTGCCTCTGCGGGCAGTCAGCCTGAAAGCCCTTGGGGCCTAAGGGCCCTTAGAGGAGGTGTAGAGAGGGGGAGGCGAAGACGGTGAGGGGTGGAGAGAGAGAGAGAAGAGGGGGGGGGTGGAAGGGGGGGGGAGTGTGGAGAGGGAGGGGGGGTAGGGGTTGAGGAGTGGGGGGCGATTGATGAGGGGGGGGATGGGGGGGAAGGGGATGGGGGTAGGTGGAGGGGGGCGAAGGGACGGGGGGGGAGATGGGGGGTGGAGGTGGGGGGGGGGAGGGGGAAGAGGGGGATGTGGGGGGGTGGAGAGTGTGGGTGATGGAGGGGGAGATGAGGGTGGAGAGGGGAGGGGAGGGGAGGCGAATGGGGGTTAGATGGAGGGGGGGTTGAGGTGGAAGGGGGGGGGAGGGGGAGGGGGGTGTGTGGGGGAAAGGGGGGGTGGGGTGGGGGAGGCGGGCGGAGAGGGGGGGGATGGGGGGGGTGAAAGGGGGGGGGAGAGGGGGGAAGGGGGGGGGAAGGGTGGAGAGGGTGGTGGGGGTGGAGAGGGGGTGGGGGGAAGGGTGGAGAGGGTGTGGGGGAAAGGGTGGAGAGGGGGTGGGGGGAAGGGTGGAGAGGGGGTGGGGATGGGGGGAAGGGTGGAGAGGGTGGTGGAGGGGGGGGTGGAAACTCGACAGACAGAAAACTTTGACGGAAATTCAAAGGGAGGAGATGGTTACCTACAACACTCTCCCAAGTCTTTCTCCATATTAGAAGATTGTTGAGGGTGAATGGACGGTGGGTGGATGGCTAAGTTATCACTATGAGAAGGGCTCAAATAACTCACCAATGAGGATGGGACTAGGGTGGAAGTCGATGGAGAGGGAGGAGGGTCTTGCGTAGGGCTTGGAATGGGAAAGAGGATGGATGCTAGATGTGGAAGAAGAAGAAGAATAAGGGGGTGGCGTGGATTTTTATAGGAATGGGTGTAGGGTTAGGGTCAAACCCTAAATTATTCCCGGGCCATAACTTTTCATGGTTAGCTCTTTTGTAAAAAGGTAAAATGTTTGAAATTGCAAGCTATACGCATTGGTGTCCATTACATAGCCTGATTTTTTCTTCAAATGGCTTCTTTTTAAGAAATAAAGAAAATTTGTCAAGGTAGTGACCCAAGGTTGGTGCTTGGGGTTGATATGTTTGGCTAGAGTTGGATTTTTTAAAAAACTCTCCTTGCCCTTGAGTGCTATGCTCGTGAAAGTTCATGGTAGTTTGTTTTTTTATACATACTTGCATATGTTTACTCGTTACTTGAGACGCTAGTCTCCTGAGAACGGTGCCAAATGTTGGCTCTTTCCCACGGCTTCCGTAGGAAGAGTAGGGTATTCTCAGTATGTAGGGTTCTGAGGCTTTTTGTCACCTACATATATATCAGTGTCGTTGTTTGTAGTATAAGTGTAGCTTAGGACCTTGGGTCGTATTTTAGTGAGACATGTAGGCTTAAGTGTGGTAAAGCAAACATAGTGCAAGCATGTGTGAAAGGAACATGCATCATGATGATTGGGGTAACGAAGGCTTTCGCCTTCATTAGGGGTTGAAGGGTTTAGGAGGAGTTTAAGGGCTAGAGGGAGGCTCAGGTTTCAAAAAGAGGTTCCAAGGTCTTAGAAGGAGGTTCTAGGGTTTAGAAGAGATTCAGGGTTCAGAAGGAGGATCCAAGGTTCATGGTAGAGTACATGGCAAAGAACTCTGGTAGAGTACATGGCAGAGAACTTGTCTCCCTCGTAGATCATGGAGGTCAAGGGTTGAAGGACTAAGGGTTTAGGGGGAGCATAGGAGTGGGAGAGGAAGAAGGTGTAAGAGCAGAAGGGAGGAGGAGAGGGTGGAGAAGGGAGGAGGAGGAGGGAGGAGAAGGGAGGAGGAGGAGGGAGGAGAAGAGAGGAGGAAAGGGTCGAGAAGGGAGGAGGAGGAGGGAGGAGAAGGGAGGAGGAGGAGAGAGGAGGAGGGAGGAGGAGAGGGAGAGGATGGGTTGCAAGGTTGGGGGAGAGGGGAGGAGGAGTTGCAAGGTTAGGACATGCTTTTGGACGTGGAGTGGAAGGTTGGAGGAGTTGCAAGGTTTGGACATGCTTTTGGACGTGGAGTGCAAGGAAGCATGGACACTTGGAGAACATGCTTTTGGACGTGGAGTGCAATGGAGCATGGACACTTGGAGACAATTGTTTGGAATGTGAAAGCAGAACTCAACACAATGCCCTAAAGAGTTTGGGCTTCACTCCATTATGGGGTATTTATACAAGTTGGAGAGCTTCTCTCTCTGCATGTAGGAAGTATAAGACATTCTCCCTCTACATGTAGAACTTGCATCTAGAAGTTGCATGTAGGAGTTGCATATAGAACTCACATGTAGAACATGCATGTAGGAATCATATGTAGGAGTTGCATGTAGGAGTTGCATGTAGGACTTGTGTGTAGGACTTGCATGTAGAACAAGCATGTAGGACTTGCATGTAGAACATGCATGTATCAACCACAACCACCTAGTTCCAAGAGCAATTAGATGCACTTCAAGCACAATTAGTACATGAGCGTGAGCATAGATAAAAATTGGAAAGGAAAGTCAAGAGTAAGAAGAGAAAAAGGCATTCATCCAGTGACGAGTCATTGGACTCTGATTTTGATGATGATCCCATTCTAAAAATAGTAAATGCCACCATTGAAGCAAAGAGTTCAAAGAAAGGAAATAAAATTAGTAGAAGCTTTCACATTTCAAAATTTTGATGGAAAGAAAGATGCACACACTATTTTGTCATGGATTAGTTAGCTAGACGATTATTTTTTAGGGGAGAAATTCTCTAAGAAAGACAAAATCAAATCTAATGTGTTGCACTCTGGTGGAATGTCACTAAGCATACTAGAAGACGACCACCAAAGACCTAGGAGTGTCTTCAAAGGCTTATCAAGAGAAATTTCCTCCTAGAGCATTTCAAGGCAAAAGCTATACAATAGTGGGACATTTTTAGACAATTTGATAAAGAAACGATCTCTACATACACTAATAGGTTTTGGCAATCCTTAGAAAAAGTGAGTTAGCGAGATCAATGAAGAAAATATGTGGCAAGTTTAAATCCAAATTGAGAGTTGATATCAATATGTTCCATCCTCGTTCACTTAATTATGCCATTTCACTAGCCATGAATTGCAAGATGAAGAATCACATGCCAAAAGAAGGGAAGACTTTGGGCCAATCCATGCCATTCCATAAAAAGAGGAAGTATGATAAAAAGCCTTTCTTCAAATCTAAATCTAGTTTTGTGCCATAGAGACAAGATTCTCCACCAAAGACCAATGGCAAAAACTTCAAGAAGAAAGAAACATTATGGTACAAGTGCAACAGGGTGGGATATATAGTAAGTACATGTCCAGAAAGAAATAAGAAACCAACGGCAAAAGTACATATGATCGAGGATTACATAGCCATGCAAGAGGGTGACACGGTGCAAAGCCATTGCATAAGTGAAGGTAAGTATAATTGTCACGCTCTTTTAAAAATGAAAGGTTTTATTAATGGTAAAGAAGTTGTTATTCTACATGCCAATGGTAGCACACATGACTTCATCTTGGAAAGAGATTTGTCAAAGATAAACTTAGAGTCGTCTCCATCTCACTATAAAGATAATGCTACTTTCAATAAGACAAAGTATCATTGTTGTAGAGAAGTCAATAATTTAGAGATTTCAATCAAACCCTATAAAGATAGGTGAGACTTCCCAGTAGCACCCTTACAAGGAGTTGATATCAACTTAGGAATACCTTGTAGACATTAGTGTAATTCTAAGATAGATTATGTCTCGCATCAGATGTGGATTGAGAAGGACAAACAAGAAATATGCCTAAAGAGTTTTATGAAAACTAAAATTAGTCCTTTACTTAATCATACACAAGCCAAAAGAGCAATTTGGAAACCTAAGAAAACATATTTAATTTTTGTGAATACCGTGACAGCTACCCAGCTTAACACTAAGCCTACACACTAGAGGTTTCTCTCAGTTTTTAGAGGATTTACCATCCAAGTTACCATGTTCTCGACTTGAAGATCATAGGATATAAATCCTACCAAGTAATATTCCGACTTGCAAGCCCCCCTATAGAGTCAATCAAATAGAACAAAAGTAAAATCAAAAGCAAGTGGAAAACTTAATACAAAGAGGATTAATAAGACTTAGTAGTTCTTCTTATGGAACACTTGTCTTGTTGGTCAAAAAGAAAAATTAAACCTATCGAACGTGCATAGACTACCGTGCACTAAACAAAATCACTGTGAAAACAAATATCCAATCCCAGGGATTGGCGATCTTTTAGAAAATTAGAGGGGGCCAAGGACTTTAGTAAGATTGATCTTAAATTTGGTTATCACAAAGTTCGTACGGTAAAATAATATATATACAAGACTGCCTTTCGAACACAACGGGGCTTTATGAATTCTTAGTTATGTCGTTTGCGCTAACTAATGCTCCAGGTACTTTCAATAGAATGATGAATCAAATTTTTCTTAAACACCAAGGTTGTGGAGTAGTATTTTTTGACAACATTTTGGTGTTTAGTAAAGACATTGAAGCCCACAAGGAACATCTAAAGTTAGTCTTTTCACTCTTGAAAGAAGATCAATTATTATATAAATCCTGAGAAGAGTAGTTTTTCTCAAGTTTAGATAGAGTATTTGGGTCACATAGTATCAGCCACTCGATGGGATTTGAGGAGACCCAAAGAAAATTGAATATATAGTCACATGGCCTAAACCCCAAGATATGCATGAATTAAGATCATTCTTGGCATTATGTAGCTTTTATAGGAAATTTTGCTTTAATTGCACATCCATTGACAGAACTTCTTAGAAAAGCTAAGCATTTCCTATGGGCGGAGCATAAAGATAAATCCTTTGTAGCTTTAAAAGAAGCTCTCACAAAAGCTCATGTGTTGCAACTACCAAATTTCTCTAGATCATAGTTTGTAGTTGTAACCGACGATAGTCGATATGGAATCAGACCCGTTCTTATGCAAGATGGACATCCTATAGCATATGAGAGCCAAAAATTAAAACCATCTAAATGTAATTATAGTACATATGATAACTAATTAGCCACTATTGTGCATGTATTAAGGATGTGGAAACATTATTTGATTGGAGCTGAATTTCTCATCAAAACAGATCAACAAAGTATCAAACACTTGTTGACCCACCCATTGATATCTGATAGGCACATCAAAGTGGGCATCATTTATACAAAGTTTCAACCCATGATTCAATATCATCCTGGCAAGAAAAATGTGGCTGTTGCTAATGTTTTCAGTAGTAGGAAGCTAAGTACTGATCACATTACTACTATGGACATTAAATCTTTCGAAGATATGAAGAATTCTTACCAAGGGGATCCATATTTTTCTGACATATGGAACAAATTAGAGAATAATAAATAGAATCTTATGTCAAAATATTCTTAGAATGATGGATGCTTATTTTATCAAAAGAAATTATGCATCACTCGATCCTTTAGACAAATTGTAATGGGAAAGATGCACCAACCACCATATATGGGACATAGGGGAGTGACCGACTGCCACTTTACATGTGATAACGAGAGAATTCATTGGCCTACTATAAGAAAAGATGTGGCAAATTTTGTTGCCAAATGCATCACTTGTCAGAATATCAAGAGTTATAAAGGAAAGACTATGAAGATCTAAGAGCTCTGCATATAGCTGGATAGAGCATGGAGGCCAAACATGCTTTTTGTGGAGATTAAATGAAATTTATGAGTTGAACTTACCTCAAGAGAAGGGAGAAGTGAACTTGCAAGATTCTTGTACCATTATGAGGAGCCCTTCTCTCAAAAAGGTCTAAGCCTCACTAACCATCAAGGAGCCCTCCTCTCGCAGACAGCGGCAGTTTGATGGGATAGAGTTCACTAGTTTGGGGAGCCCAAACACAAAGTTCAAGGGGGGCGTGAAGATCTAAGAGCTCTACACAGAGCTGGATAGAGCATGACCATTCTATTTTGGCAACTAGTTTGCTATTGTTCCCTTTCGCATTTGGAGTAGATATTAGGTTGGTACTTCTGCTGGTTTTAGGACAACATTCAATAATATTTGTCTGTCCTTTTACTCTAGTTTGTCCTACTTTTTCAATTTACATTTGTGGAGTGGTTTGTCTACAAATTGTACCAACTTTTGGGGAGACAGTGGGCTATTTTCTGATGGATTTTGGCATTCCTTTCTCCATGATTTCAGGGCAACTTTGAGCTACTACAGTACAGTGGTCTAAGGAATGATCTTATTCTCTTAAAGAAGGAAGAGTTTGGCCTTTACATTTAAATTATGGCAAAACCATGATCCTTTCTAGCATTTCTTCAAAGTGTTAGGAAAATTTTCTTTAAAAGAAATGTAATTATGGTTTCCTAGGACTTGGACGAAGGCATGTTGAACTAATTCTTCAGATACACTTGGATATGGTGTGATGGTACTTTGCCGGAGAGAATCTACAATGGAATGTGATAGCTATTCACTAAGTGAAGAGAATAGTCTTGGGACCTCATACAAATACTGGAAGGCAAGAATCATAGACATTGAGGATCTCCATAGGCATTTCCCAATTGGGCCTACATATGTCTAATAATGGAGCTAAGAATGCATGTATGGTTTCATTGTTTACACTTCACTTTTGCGAATTGGCTAGTTGTTGCTGTAATTTACTGGTTGTAACAATAGCAACTTTTAGCCATTTTGTAGAGAGTTGGACAAGCTATAATTTTGATTTTGGAAGTGTATCAATCAGACATTTCTAATAGAAGTTATAAGATCTATAACTTCTCAATTCAAAGTAGAATGCGATTCCTTATGTATCGGGAGATATGCAGCTTGCAATATGGCTGTCCACAAATTTCAGTGAGAGCGCAATAATTTACTGGTTGTAACAAAACATCAACTTTTAGCTGTTTTGTAGAAGATATAACTTTTGCTACAAATGTCTGATTGATATGCTTCCAAAAGAAAAATTATAGCTTGTCCATAGATCTACAGCTTCTCAGTTCAAGTCAGAATGCGATTCCTTTTGGATCGGAAGATATGCAACATGCAATATGGATGTCCACGAATTTTCGTCACTATGTGAGAAGGGAGTCCTTTGTGAAACTGATTACCATTTGCTTATAACACCCTCTATTTTGGGATAGTCAAAAGCATGTTATCTGATTCGGGATATTTTCTAGGCATGCTTCATCTTAATCTCCTATATGGATCCTTGAGGAACACGCTTGGAGAACCCATGATGAGATATAGTGTTCTCCGCCCTGTTATGCACACTTACGAAAATGTATCTGTACAGTCATATGGTTTTTACCAATAGAGTAACTGATAAAATACTGCTCTTTGGGATTCTCAACTTTTAATGCAGCTGGAGTAATGATTTGAGGTTCTGATTGCTTGGTGTCTCTCTTCGCTGCACCCTTAAACATTAACTGTAATATAAACATTGTCGAGAGAGAGAGAGAGAGAGAGAGAGAGAGAGAGAGAGAGAGAGAGACCCTGAAAATGTGGAGGAGAAAAATAGCAAGAAGGAATCGTGGATTTTAAAAAATAAAACAAGGTGAAGTAACTTCAGTGGGCTTGCCAGAGATGGCGTGCACAAATTGGATGTAGGTGAGAGAAGAAGAAGAGGAGAGAGAGAGAGAAAGGGGGAGAAAAAGAAGGGGTGCAAATAGCAAGAAATAGAGGGTGGAAGGAGAGGACTTGTGGAATATGGAATTTTTTAAAAAGCTTGGAATATTGGAATTTCGCTTCTCCAAGCAAGGCCATCGTTATGTTGGCTTCCACGTAACACGTGGCAGGCCAAAAAGGCAATTTTGGCGTTCGTCTTCACTTAGGGCAGGCTAAAAACTCACACTCCCACGCACACACCCGTTTGAGCCTATGTAGGGGCACCCGCGTGACTGCACAGTGCAAGGAGGAGGGCAAGATTTAGGGTTGGAGCAAGCGCTAGCCCTAAAATTTGGTGAGGCATCGAGGGTTTAGGGTTTAGGCCTTCTTCCCAATCTCTATAAAACTCTCAAAGAAGAACTAAATCTGTAGAGTTGCTTCAAAATCTTTTGTTGTCTCATCTTCTTCTCTGTTGAGTTGCTTCATGTTTCTCTGTTGTCTCGTCGTTTTCTCTGTCTTGCTTCTTGCATCTCTCAGTAGAGTTGCTTCAGTTTTTCTATGGAATTGCTTCTTGATTTCTTCTTCACCTCGCACGCTTAACGGAACGGCGGACATGATGACATTCTTTCCCCACATGATCGACGCTGATTCAATCTCTCTCTTGTAGCTCGTCAGAGTATCAAGCCAGATTTGTCTGATCCGCCCTTTCGCACGCCTCTGACGCTATTCGATATGAAGCTTTCAGTCTTTAGATCTGAATTTGATCAGTAAAGGTAGAACTGATTGTAGATTCATGTAGAACTAACGAAGTTTTAAATGGTCCTGTTTTGAGAATCGTACGTCCGCCCAGTTGTGTGGGTTCCTTAGTTGGGAATTCGTGGCAGAGCAAGGGCTGTTTGCCCATTTCTGAATGCCATCTGCCGTTAGATTTCTGAGTATCCGTTAGGTTGAGTGGCATGGGGTGTATTGTTTTCTTGCCGCTAGCATTTTTTCGCTATTGCGTTCAAAGGATTTGGATTGGCGACTGTAAGGCTTATTCTTGAGGCGTGTTCACCATCTGAGGCAGAGACCAAGTTAAATCTGTTGTGCTGTGTAAATCCGCATGTGTTGATTGTTCGGCCTCTTTCTCATACTTCTAAAGCGCATTGATCTACTACTACGGTCCTTGAACAAGTTTTTTGTATCTACATATATCTGTTTTTTCTCCTCCATTGTCACCTTGTTCTCCTTTAAAGTGCGGAATTGCTGAAGGTGATTTATGGACGAGATATTTGATGTGATCGTCCAGATGTAAATCTTGCATGACAGTAGCTGTTGCGGATTCTTTGCCACACTGTTTGCTACATGATTTGCCATTCCCCACACTCCTTGCCATATCTATGTACCAGGTGAAGCTCTCACATCAGAATGAGTAGTATAATCGTCCTTGGCTCTTTGTAGAATGGGCATGTCGACCCCTGAAGTATACAATTTCATGTGATCCGTCTATGTTCAGACGTAACAATCATTAAACAATATCCTCTGCATTAGCAATGATAGTTTTAGATTGAATGAGCTGACCACTCTTCTGTGTCTGCATAGACTCGTTGAGAAAAAGTTGATGTGCAATTCTAAGTCCTTGCAGGAAGTCATCCCTGTCAATGTTTGGTATGTCAAATGCCAAATTTAGCTTCGCAATTCTTCTCATTAACTAGCAACAATTCTAAGTCCTTGCTGGGCCTCATCCCTGTCAATGTTTGGTACGTCAGATGCCAGACTTAGCTTCGCAATTCTTCTCATTCACTAGCAACGAAATTTACTATTAAAAAATGATAGTTTTATGTACATTCGCAGTACTTATTAGAAGAACGTTAATCCATATTATCGAAAATATTTTTAAGCTTGATATAGCGGTGGCACCCAAAGAAAAAAACTTCTGTCATTAGTCATCTTTAAACTTGAAATAGCATTGGTACCCAAAGAAATAAACTTCTGTCATTACTCATCTTTAAACTTGAAATAGCATTGGTACCCAAAGAAATATACTTGTTTAGAAGAGCTAATCCGTTCAAGCCGTGAAAAGACTATGACCTATCCAAATCAGCTTTAAGCTTGAAATAATAGTACCCAAAGACACTTTACTAAAATATTTAATCCATTAAAGATGTGAAAAGATGTAACTCTGCACGAGATCGTTAGCTGTATACGACACTTTCACTAAATTGATAGTTGGATATAAATTGACATCTTCCTTTCCAATCCCCAAGTCAATTTGAATGTAGATGTTGATCTAACTAAATCCCCAAGTCAATTTGAATGAAATATCAAATTGAAAATCTATTTTTAGATTAAAAAATTCCCTTTCTATTTTCCAATAAGTAAATATCATATCTAAGTACCATCTTGGAGTGAACATTCCCAAGGTTTAGATTGGACCACTTGACAACAGATGTAATCAAATTCCCAATGCAAGCACTAAACAAAGAGACCCTCGAAGTGGGAATCACTTGGGTGCATGAGGGAGAAAAAGAAGGAATGAAAAAGAACTTTCATAGTGAGAAACAAAAAGATGACCCATAGGCCCAGACAACAGCTCCAAAAGTCGAAGACAAGGTATGGCATGATAGCCCCAATGCAAGATCACAACAAATTAAAAAACTCTAGTGTAAAACTCCAGAACCTGAGCGAGGTGAAAGAGGAAAGGGAAAGGTTGGTGAGGGAGAAGGAAGTAAGGAACTATTCCTTCTAGTGGAAATCAGTGAGTACATGGGGGAAAAAAATAATAATCTTAAAAGCACTCTCATGGTGAGAAAGTAAAAGCTGATCCACAAGCCTAGACAACAGCTCCAAACTTGCTAAAGAGAGCAGTTGTTTTTGGTGAGCCAAAAATTAGCAAGAGGTACGCAAATTGCAGCCTTTATCAACGAAGATTTTCTATTTCATTGTTTTGAATGGCTTAGCACTCATGCATTGATAAGATTTCTTCCAGGTTTCATTAAGAGTTCGGCAAGAACTCATGCTTTGATAGGATGCCTTCCAGAACCTAGATCTCCTTTAGCTGATCCACAAGCCTAGACAATAGCTCCAAACTTGCTAAAGAGGCTATTTATGGTGAGCCAAAAATTAGCAAGAGGTACACAAATTGCAGCCTTTATCAATGAAGATCTTCTATCTGATTGTTTTGAAGTGAGGTGAAAGAGGAAAGGGAAGGGTTGGTGAGGGAGAAGGAAATAAAGGAGCTATTGCTTCTAGTGGATATCAGTGAGTGGATGGGGGAAAAAAGCACTCTCATGGTGAGAAAGTAAAAGATGATGCACAAGCCTAGACAACAGCTCCAAACTTGCTAAAGAGAGAGGCTATTTTTGGTGTGCCAGGGTTGGTGAGGGAGAAGGAAATAATGGAGCTATTGCTTCCAGTGGAAATCAGTGAGTGGATGGGGGAAAAAAAGAAGAAACTAAAAAGCACTCTCATGGTGAGAAAGTAAAAGATGATGCACAAGCCTTGACAACAGCTCCAGACTTGCTAAAGAGAGAGGCTATTGTTGGTGAGCCAAAAATTAGCAAGAGGTACACAAATTGCAGCCTTTAAGCACTCTCATGGTGAGAAAGTAAAAGATGATGCACAAGCCTTGACAACAGCTCCAGACTTGCTAAAGAGAGAGGCTATTGTTGGTGAGCCAAAAATTAGCAAGAGGTACACAAATTGCAGCCTTTATCAACAAAGATCTTCTATGTGATTGTTTTGAACGGCTTAGCACTCATGATTTGATAGGATTTCTTCCAGAACCTCGATCTCCTTTAGCTTTCATTAGGAGTTTGGCAAGAACTTATGCTTTGACAGGATGGCTTCCAGGACTCAGATCTCCTTTAGTTGATCCACAAGCCTAGACAACAGCTCCAAACTTGCTAAAGAGAGAGGCTATTTTTGGTGTGCCAAAAATTAGCAAGAGGTATACAAATTGCAGCCTTTATCAACGAAGATCTTCTATTTGATTGTTTTGAATGGCTTAGCACTCATGCTTTGATAGGATTTCTTCCAGGACCTCGATCTCCTTTAGCTTTCATTAAGAGTTTGGTAAGAGCTCATGCTTTGATAGAATGCCTTCCAGGACCCAGATCTCCTTTAGCTTTCATTGAGAGTTCGGTAAGAATACATTGGGTAAGACAAGTAATTAGAGTTACCAATATTAGATTTTTTAGGAAAGGTATTTTTGTCTTCCTTAAATTTTTTAGGAAAGGTATTTTTGTCTTCCTTTGAGTCTCCTAGCGTGTCCACCAAGGCTCTTGATTGTACTTTGTAAACTATCAGACAGCAACCTCTCTACTTAGAGAAGTGGAAGGAGAACATCAATCCTAATCTACCTAGATCCACCATTACCCTTTTGTGGTTTGAGCTCCTAGATTTTTCCCTCTCTTCAACCAATTTGCCTCTTTGTGCAGTGGGTTGGGAGAGAGAGTTTGGCGTTGAGAGAGAATTTCATTAATTCTAGAGCTAATCCTTAGGTTTGTATCAAAATGGATACTGATGAGGATTTCCCTAAGACCTTGATAATGCTGAAAAGAAATGGTAGTGTGTACAGAGAGTAGTCCCTTCTCTATAAAAATCTCCTACACTCTTGCTTCCTCTATGGATAGATACTAGGTGAAGTGCTACTAGTTGGAAGATCTGATTTGATCTGAACTAATCTCATACAATAGACTAGGCAGGTAGTCTCTTTATAGCTATGCAATGGATAGTTGGATCAACATGGTCGGTGGAACCAACCAATCAACCTAGTCGATAGAGCAGGGCAATCAAGCTAGTCCATGGAACCAACTAGTCGTCCATGGAATATTCAAGGAATATTTTTTATACCGTCGTCTCTAGGGCTCTCATCCTCCAACCCTCACCAAGGGCGTTGTTGCCTCCCCTAGGATCTCCTACACCTCTATTAGAGCAAGGGACTCCCACACAATCAAGACAAAGTGCACCAGCTTATCAACCCTACCTAGTCCATAAGCTAGACTCACAGATTACCTTTTTACCATCAACAGTCTCATTGATAGACCTTATCTAACATGCAAGTCAGGATCCATTCAGTGTCTCGGACTCATACATGGCTTCTCATATGAGGGCCTTACAACTTGAGCACCTTGGACCACTAGTGGTTACCAAGAGGGTGGGGCATTGAGCATATCTTATAGGCATTGCTATGGGGACGTTACCATTAGTGTAGTTCTTGAAGTATTTTGGCAATTCTCGAAGATCAGTGTTGAACTAACTTGGCATGTGCTATGGATACTAGATGGCATAGTATCATTAACCACATTTTTAGGCTTTTGTGGACTTTTTTTTTCAGAAGTCTCATTATCAAACTTCTTTCACACATGTGGCTTAAACTTTTGAAACTTCTTACATTGGGGACTGTGGAGTAACCTTTCCACCAGTAAAGTATTCCTAAGTAAGGGTGCATCTGCTGTGTATACTCTTTCAAGTCCATCAAGGGACTATTCAAGAGGAAGTGGCTTAAATTTTGGGGGGAGTTGGCTTGGTAAGATACAACTCAATGATCCTAGTTTGGACTCTTTCAAATGCATTGAAGCGTTTAGCCTTGGCTTTGTGACAATATCCTCCTTCAGCTTTCTTGTGGAATCTTCTGCTATTATTCAACTTTGGAGTTTCAACTTTGGGTAGCTTGACTGCCATTAGGACATGGAGAATGGCTAAGTCATTGTCATAGACATGATCTTCAAATTCAACATTCTAAGCCTTTGATTCAAGGTTCCAAGGAAAATCTAAGTCCTTATTGGAATGGTTAGATTCTTCAAGTTTTCTATTCCATTCAAGATCCACCATAAAGAATGGCATCTCTAGATAGATTGGTTCTTCATGTGTGAGTGGAGGATCTACTTGCTTGACCTTAGCATCAATTTGCAAGAAGATGGGATCTAGTGAATGGTAGTTGACAATGATGCTTGGATCCAATTATTGACAGTGTTTTGTGTATCGCTCGCTATGGCATGCTATTACAGGGGGCTAATTTGCTTGAGATCATCATCATTGAAGAGGTTTCATTCAATACTCTATTTTAAGTCATTGTCAAAGACATGATCTTCAAATTGAGCATTCTAAGCATTTGTTTCAAGGTCCCAAGGAAAATATGAATCCTTATGGATGTAGCTTCTTCAAGTTCCTTATTCTTTAAGATCTCCACCATAAAGAATGGCATCTCTAGATCGATGACGGTAGCATCAATTTGCAAGATGGGATCTAGTGAATGGCAGCTGTCAATGGTCGCCAATGCTTGGATCTAATTATTGACATTGCTTTCTGTATCATTCGCTATGGCATGCTATTGCAGGAGGGTTGATTTGCTTGAGATGGTCATTGAAGAGGTTTCATCCAATGCTCTAGGCACAATTGGTTTTATTGCTTTTTTACCCACATTGACTCTTACTATGATGTCGTGATTTTAGATTGTTAGTCTATCACTTTCCCAATCAAAGAGGATTGATGCTTCACTCAACCAAGGACGTCCCAGCAAGATTTGATAAGATTTCTTTGGGAGATCCAAGATTGTGAATTGAAGAGAAAAGCGGACTCCTACGACTTTTGTTGACATGCCATTCACTATTCCCAAGGGCTTTGCACGTGAATCATCGGTAAGGCTATTGGCTCTTTTCCACGGCTTCCGCGAGAAGAGCAGGGTATACTCAGTATGTAGGGTTTCAAGGCTTTTTATCACCTACAGATATATCGGGGTTGTCGTTTGTAGTATACGTGTAGCTTAGGACCTCAAGTCATGTTCCGGTGAGAGACGTAGGCTTAAGTGTGGTAAGAAACATAGTGCATGCATGTGGAAAATGCACGTGTATCATCATGGTTGAGGTAATGAAGGCTTTCGTCTTCATTTGGGGTTGTAAGGTTTAGGAGGAGTTTAAGGGTTAGAAGGACGTTGCATAGTTTAGAAGGAGGTTCCAGAGTTTAGAATAGGTTCCAAGGTTAAGGATAGAGTACATGGTGGAGAACTCGTCTCCCTTGTAGATCATGGAGGTTAAGGGTTAAGGAACTAAGAGTTTAGGGGAGCATCAGAGTCGGAGAGGAAGAAGGGGAAAGAGCATGGGGGAAAGAGGAGGGAGGAGGAGAAGCAAGGAGTAAGGAGGAGGAGTCAGAAGGGGCTGTTGGGCGCAAATTAACGAGTGCTAGGGATGCCAAAATGGTGTGAAATGGGTTGGAAAAGTTTTCCATAGCGTAGTGTTTGCATGTGTGAAATGATGGTTCAAATTGGGTTTAATATGGTCGTTAAATAGGCGAGTTATGAAGAGTTAAAGTGGCGTGAAATGTGGTCCTTTCTAGTGGTTGGGGGAGTCTTTTGGTCAAAATTGTGGTATGAATGGTCTCAGGATTTGAGGGAATTGGACTAGTGTTGGTTAGTCTAACATGTCAGTTATTATTCAGTTACTCTAACTGACTATCAGTTACATGGACTATCAATTTCATTGAACCTGGGGGAAAGAGGAGGGAGGAGGAGAAGCAAGGAGTAAGGAGGAGGAGGGAGAACGGGCCTACGCCGGGCGCAAATTAACGAGTGCTAGGGATGCAAAATGGTGTGAAATGGGTTGGAAAAGTTTTCTATAGCGTAGTATTTGCGTGTGTGAAACGATGGTTCAAATTGGGTTCAATTTGGTCGTTAAATAGGCGAGTTATGAAGAGTTAAAGTGGTGTGAAATGTGGTCCTTTTTGGTGGTTGGAGGAGGTCTTTTGGCCAAAACTATGGTATGAATGGTCCTAGGATTTGAGGGAATTGGACCAGTGTTGGTTAGTCTAACATGTCAGTTATTATTCAGTTACTCTAACTGACTATCAGTTACATGGATTATCAATTTCGTTGAACTTACCTAGATGTGGATCTAATTAACTATAGTTAGCTAAACTAACTATACTACTGCTAGGCTAACCTAACCAGATCTTAACCAATCCACACTAGGTGAGCCTAACCTAACCTAGCTAGCGAACTTAACCTAGGTTAATGGTTGGGTTAATTTTAGGGTTAGGTCGTGTTTTCTTTTCTTTTTGGAAGGGGGAGTAAGCGGGCGGCGGCGACCTTGCCGTGAGGATGGAGGAGGGAAAGGGGTAGGGGTGGGATGTGTGGAGGGTGAGGTGATGGGAGGAGACCAAGGGGAGGGGATAGGTGGGCAGGAGTTGGAGGGGACTCTATGGGCGAAGTTGGAGCTGTAGTCAGAGGGTGGAGGTAGGGTGGCGGGCCCGAGGCGCCGTCGCAATTGTAAGAGGGGTGAGGAGGGGGGGCATCGCCTACATGGTGAGCAGCTCTGTCCTTGGCTAGTGTTTCGCCTTAGGCGGGTGGTTGTCGACGGAGCTAGGGTGGCGGGGATAGGTTGCACTACGGGCGTGCGCAAGAGAGATGAGGCGAGGGTGACGCCTACATGCCGGGCGTGGGGATGGGGGGAAGGGTGGAGAGTGTGGGGATGGGGAGAAGATTGGAAAGTGGTGGAGAGGGGGGATGGAAACTTGATGGACGAAAAAACTTTGATGGAAATTCAAAGGGAGGAGATGGTTACCTACAACACTCTCCCAAGTCTTACTCAATGTTACAAGATTGTTGAGAGTGAATGGACGGTGGGTGGATGGCTAAGTTATCACTATGAGAAGGGCTCAAATAACTCACCGATGAGGATGGGAGTAGGGTGGAAGTTGATGGAGAGGGAGGAGAGTCTTGCATAGGGCTTGGAATGGAAAAGAGGATGGATGTTAGATGTGGAAGAAAAAGAAGAATAAGGAGATGGCGTGCGTTTTTATAGGAATGGGTGTAGGGTTAGGGTCAAACCCTAAATTCTTCCGGGGCCATAACTTTTCATGGTTAACTCTTTTGTAAAAAGGTGAAATGTTTGAAATTGCGAGCTCTACATATTGGTGTCCATTACATAGCTTGATTTTTTCTTCAAATGACTTCTTTTTATGAAATAAAGAAAATTTGTCAAGGTAGTAACCCAAGGTTAGTGCTTGGGGTTGATATGTTTGGCTAGAGTTGGATTTTTTTTTAAACTCTCATTGCCCTTGAGTACTATGTTCATGAAAGTTCATGGTGAAACTCTCCTTGCCCTTAAACTCCTTGCCCTTGAACTCCTTGCCCTTGAGTGCAAGCATGTGTGAAAGGAACGTGCATCATCATGATTGGGGTAATGAAGGCTTTCGCCTTCATTGGGGGTTGAAGGGTTTAGGAGGAGTTTAAGGGTTAGAGAAAGGTTTAGGGTTCAAAAGGAGTTTCCAAGGTTTTAGAAGGAGGTTTTAGAAGGAGGTTCTTGGGTTTAGAAGAAATTCAAGGTTTAGAAGAAGGATCCAAGGTTCATGATAGAGTACATGGCGGAGAACTCGTCTCCCTCGTAGATCATGGAGCTCAAGGGTTGAAGGACCATGGGTTTAGGGGGAGTATAGGAGTGGGAGAGGAAGGTGTAAGAGCAAATGGGAGGAGGGTGGAGAAGGGAGGAGGAGGAGGGAGGAGAAGAGAGGAGGAAAGGGAGGAGAAGGAAGGAGGAGGAGGGAGGAGAGGGAGAGGATGGGTTACAAGGTTGCGGGAGAGGGGAGGAGTTGTAAGGTTAGGACATGCTTTTGGACATGGAGTGCAAGGTTAGAGGTTGCAAGGTTTGGACATGCTTTTGGACGTGCAGTGCAACGAAGCATGGACACTTGGAGAACATGCTTTTGGACGTGAAGTGCAATGGAGCATGGACACTAAGAGACAATTGTTTGGAAAATGAAAGTAGAACTCAACACAATGCCCTAAAGAGTCTGGGCTTCACTCGTCTCCCTCGTAAATCATGGAGCTCAAGGGTTGAAGGACCAAGGGTTTAGGGGGAGCATAGGAGTGGGAGAGGAAGAAGGTGTAAGAGTAGAAGGGAGGAGGAGGAAGGTGGAGAAGGGAGGAGGAGGAGGGAGGAGAAGAGAGGAGGAAAGGGTGGTAAAGGAAGGAGGAGGAGGGAGGAGAAGGGAGGAGGAGAAGAGAGGAGGGAGGAAGAGAGGGAGAGAGGATGGGTTGCAAGGTTGGGGGAGAGGGGAGGAGGAGTTGCAAGGTTAGGACATGCTTTTGGACATGGAGTGCAAGGTTAGAGGAGTTGCAAGGTTTGGACAACTGCACTTTATTTTCCTATTTCTCTTAAAGATTTTTCATTTCTTTATATTTTTTTTGAATTTTTTCATTTTCCCTAGCCATCTCGTCTTTTTCCTAATTCTCCTCAATAAAACCTCTCCCTTCCTAACTTCTTCCCGTTACTATCCTAAATTGTCCTTTAAAGTTTTATTATTAACTTGATATTCCTAAATTTCCTAAATCTTCCTCAGCTTTTTTCAAAAATAGTTCTCTTATTCTTCCCCTAATTTACCCTGTTTTCTCTCTTTATCCCTATTTTGCCCTAATTTTTTCTTATTTTTCTATTTTTTCTATTTTTCCCTAGTTTTTTCATAGTCTCCCCTATTCTCCCCTATCTCCCCCTATCTTTCCCTAATTTGTCCTTATTTTTCCCTATCTTCCCCCAATTTCCTCCTATTCTTTCCTAATTTTCCCTAACTGCCCCTAATTTACCAAGCTTAACCTGAATCCAACATCCCCCCCCTAATTCCCTAAGAGCACTCTTCTTTAATAGACTAAACTCCCCTAAATCCCCATGCGCGTCGCCTTAGTTGCGCCTCATTTCGATCTCCCATTCATACCTTGCTTCACAGTCTATATACCTTGTAATGCACCTCCCTTCGTACTATGCATCGTTTATTACTCTCACACTCCTCGGGCTCCACAACTCTCCAGGACCTCTCACCTCCTTGACTTCCTCGGCCTCAATTAACCTATACTTGCCTATAAACTAAGACCCTCCCTTCACACACTACTCATTACCCTCTACCCACTATGCATATCCTTTGCCCATGCCCTCGCTTCGAGCATCCGTGCCTGTCTTGTGGCTTGCCAATTCCCACACATAGTTTTACTGCCCAGAGACTTCTCACATGCCCAAAGCTTCCAATCTGTCTGACACAACCCTACCCACCGAGTTCTACTCCATAAATTGTGCCTTCCTCGATGCCATGGACTCACAGGTCAAGCTTATTATTGCTTACATTACTACTTACCCCTCCTCCCCCTTTTCTAAAAGTCTCTCCCCTCATACTTCGATTTACCACTCCCTCACTGTATCTCCCTAATCCACACACAAAATCTGTTTAAACCCCCCCTCTCATAGTTATCTATGCCTTATTTCTACCCTGCAACCTTTTTCAAACCCCCCCTCCCCCCCTTTTTATCTTATTACACCTATCTTTTTCCTCCCCTACCACTTAAAACCCCCCTTTTTCCTTTTCTTAAAGACTACATTCTTTCTTTCTTATTTTATTCCTTCTTATTTCTCCTTACTCATAATTCTATCTCTTTAACTCTATTTCTATCCCTTCTCTTTTTAGTTCCTCTTATAATTAATTTAGCAATGTTTTTATCGTTTTCCCCTCCTTATAGTCCTTTGCCATTAGTTCTTTTTATATACTTCTAATGTCGTAATTTTTTCCCTTTATTTAACATAACTTTATTTAAATTATTTGTAAAGATTAGTTCTAAACCTTATCACGTTTTTTATTTTTTCTCCTTTCATGTCCTCTTCTCCCATTTCTCAAAATTACAAACCTTTTAATAATCATATCCCGTATCAGCCTCTTTTTCTATATAAACTAATCTCTTCTAAATGGTGTCTCCAAAATTTCTTTTTTCTCCCTATATGTTCATAACTATAAATTTGTCCACTAAGCTTAATTTTTCTTTCATTCTTTGGATGTGCTTATGTTTATTTCTTCATTGTACCTCCACTTTATCACCCCCATAATTCTCTTTACGTAATTCTACACACTTCTTATGATCATACCATTACTTCATACAACTTTGCATTGATAATTCTTACAACTAGCTTTACAAGTCAGTGGTTTAAGTTTTTTTAAATTGTGACTCCGATAACAAGGGAGGGGTGTTTGTGGCACCTGTCTAACCAAATAAGGTTTTATTGGTTCTCACCATGTTTTTCTTGTTGGATGGTGGCAGGTAGGCAGACTCCCCTCTTCAATAAAAGTAATGCTGCCAACAACTTATCAAAGCTCTACTGCTCATATTTCCTCTTTCTTTATAGGAAAAATTGTTCACACTCTAGTGTTGCTACTTCATTCTTAGTGGATGTTTATTTTTAAGCTTATCTATTAAACATTTCTCATTCTTGCTCTAAATTGTCTTGTCTTCACTATGGAAAGGGGTGTTGTAAATGTCTTCTACACACACACACACTTTCCACTGCAACTTTGGATGGTTACATATAGGACCTTTAAGTCATCAAGGCCTTTCTTTGGCTTTATGACTTCCTTATCTAACTTGGTTCTCCTTTTTCTCCCTTCTTTTCAGAGATATTCTTGGGATGTCTCACTCTAGTCAAAGACCCTCAACAACCCACTTCTTGCTCCCTCTCTTGCTTCTCGAGCAGTACTCTCTTGCTTCCAGGTTTTTGAGTTCTTTTCTTTTATTAGGACTCACGATCTCAACGCGCTTGCAAAAAACTCCCCTTTAGTCATCAAAACCCTCTCCTTCAATGATTGGGTTAAAATTTTGAAATTCTCCCACACTGAAACTGACGGCGCTCTGGCAAGACTTCAAAGAGCCGCTTCTAATCTTTCTGCAATTGACCTCAGTGATACTACTGCTCTTAATGAGTATCACTCCATCATCCCCGCCCTCGCCAATGACATACTCATCCTCAACGGTGCTTTCCCCCTCCACATCCCTGCTGTTGCTAGCCTTGCCCCTCCCAACACCTTTCACTCCTTCATCAACCTTGACCTCCTCTCCTTTGAGGACAAAGATTCCTTTAAGACCCTCTTCTAGTCTCTCTCCCAGCCTCCTCAACCCCTTGAAGGAAAGGAACTGAAGAACTTCGCATCATGTGTACCACTTCTCCCTTCCAGACACATCAAAATGAAGGCCCCTCTGCTTGGTCACAAAATCTGGTGCCTTGATAATCTCAACTTCCTTGCCCCTTTCACCATCCAGTCTCTCGCCTTGATTTGTAACCTCTCTTCCAAAGAGGTAGAGCAATGCAAAAATGATGCCTACCATGGTCATCAGCATCTGAACTCCAATTATTTCCTCAACATTCCCTTCTTTCTTAAAATCGTTGATCATTCCAAGTGTGGTCTCACTAAGGAAATCTTTTTTTGCTCCAAAGGCTCCAACTGACAGGACTCTAGCTTCTCAAACAAAGATGATAATTACTGTGTCAAAAACTGCTGGAACGTTCTTCGTCCTTACATTAAATGTACCTCCTACAAATCCTCCATTCTTTGGCTTGACCATGTCTTATGGTATATGCTAAATCACCTAGACATCTTTTTCCCTCTCGGCTCCCTTCAAGCTAAGTTCTTTGCCTTTCTTAATTGGACTTCTCACTTACTCCATTGACTGGGATGAACACTGATCTACTCCAGCTCTTTGATTTTATAGATTTCCCCTTCTGGTTCACCCGAGGTATGCACTACTACTCTTCTCAACAATGGTTTACTTTATTTACATTTGTCTCCTAATCAAAAGAATTTGAAATACTTTCATGTTCTTTATGCTAACCAAATTTTAAATAAAATCCCCCCCAAATCCCTTTATAGAAATACTATGCTTTTACATTGCAATTCCCTTTCAGATACTGTTGAGACTTTTGACTCTTTCTCCTTTAGTTGGAAATATACACCTCCCCTTAGATCCCTTCTCTACAAGCCTAAAATCGCCTTCTTAGCTGAAAACTTCACCTCTTCTTGTCTTTGCATGTCTCTCAAGATATTTTAACCCTTCCTCAAATCCTTTGATAACAAACTTCATGTTTGTACCTCTGACCCCAACTTCTTTCATCATCCCTTCCTCTGCTCACACATTCATTATAGCCTCAATCACATTCCTATCACACCCTTAGACCCACATCTCGCTCTTCAAGCACTTATCCAAACCTTCCATGATGTCTCTCTCTCCCTAAATTTGGACCCTTCCTCCTCTATTAAAAAGCCTCTCCCATCTCTTTTGCAAAGAATTCCATTCTCTTTTTTCCCTCCTTAAAATCCAAAAGTCTCCTCTTGAAGATAAAACTCTTCTTGAACGAAGTTAATTGGCTTCTTGGCCATGTGTTCATCACCGATCTAGATAAAGCCTCCCAACCTCCCATCATCCTTTGTAAATTTTTAGTACATACCCTGACCCTTGAAAGATTAAACTCCCCTGAATTCCTACCCTCATCCAACCCCCCTTCCACTACTCTTTCATCCCGTTCTAATACCCTTGACTCTCTCAATCTTCCTTTTACTTTCAATTCTCTACCCTATCTCATGTGTACCTATAAGGCACACAAACATAGCTTTCCTAATGCTCATAACTACATCTTCTCCTCACTTATTGATCTCTTAGCTTGAGGGCTCAAAGAGCTAAAAAATGTTATCTCCCTAGAGGGTGAAAAACAACATTCCACGTATAAAAATTTCCTCAATGTATCCACAAACATGCTTTGGGGCATCGATTCTAACTTATAGTTCCTCATCAATTTACCCCTTGAGATTCACTCCTTATATTCTACTGACATAGCAAATTGCTATGAAGCTATTCCCCACTTTGGCCCTTTCAGCCTTATGGAATCCCTCACCTACTTTTGCGAACTTGTTCTAAAGTAGGCTGCAAAGGTTTTTTTCTCATATTTGGTAGTTTCCACCTCACTAAAAGGGATAATGTAAAATCCCTTTATCGCTTTGATACTTTTCTGAGCTACAACCACCTTCTTCTTGATTAATGTGTTATTCAAGTTGGCTCTTATTGCTGGACCCAATCAAAAGGTATCCCCATGGGATTCTCTTGTTCACCTCTTTGGTGCCACCTTTATCTCACTTCTTTCGCATTCAAGTTCATAAAGAAATTAGCACGTCTTGGCCTTTCCCACTTTCTCCCTCTCTTTCTGCTTACCTTTAGGTATGTCGACGACATCCT
This sequence comes from Dipteris shenzhenensis, assembly GCF_047967505.1. NCBI lineage: Eukaryota > Viridiplantae > Streptophyta > Polypodiopsida > Gleicheniales > Dipteridaceae > Dipteris > Dipteris shenzhenensis. Next base: position 6,398,511 of record NC_141616.1, read on the forward strand.
CTTCATCAACAATCCCATCATTACTAATTTTGACGCCTCTAGACCTCTCAATGATGATGACCCCCTTACCATCTACCCACTTCACATTATCTCCCTCAAATGTAGCTTGACCTCCTCTTTTATCAACACCAACCAAAATCTCATAGGACTCTCTTGCATGGTCCTAAACACTCACATCTGTCTTTCGCCCCCTTTTCTTGAAGATTTTTCTTCTACATTTGTTTGGAAGAAAAAACTCCTCAACTTCCCCACCATCCCCCTTATCTGCTGCCATAGCAATCGCCCTTTTTCCTCCTCGTACAAAGTCTGCCTAACCTTCATTCTCCCTATCCTTTACTCATGTTATGATGAATTCAAAGCCTTTTTTCATCTCATTACTTATTGATTTTTGTAAAGACAACGGCTTCCTCCTCCACAGAATCAGGAAAATTATTCACGACTACATTGCCTCAAACTCCTTTCCACATCTTAAATTAAATTTGCACACACTTCTTTCCCTTTTTAAATAGACAGTAGGTCATCACACTTGTGTGATGTACACTATTGGGGCAAAGGCGGGTACACACACACACACACACACACACTTCCTATCCCTTTCCCCCTTTACTTTCACTTTTCCCAATTTCCCTTCCCCCCCCCCCTTGTCCCCATCTTCACTTAACATTTTCCTAATATTTCTCCTAATTTTTTTGCTAAACTCCTTTCCTAAACTGCACTTTATTTTCCTATTTCTCTTAATTTTTTTCCATTTCTTTACATTTTTTCCTTTTCCCTACCCATCTCTCCTCTTTTTCCTATTTCCCCCTAATAAAACCTCTCCCTTCCCAACTTCTCCCCGCTACTATCCTAAATTGTCCTTTAAATTTTTACTATTAACTTGATATTCCTAAATTTCCTAAATCTTCCTTAGCTTTTTCCAAAAATAATTATCCTATTCTTGCCCTAATTACCCCTATTTTACCCTGTTTTTCCTATTTTCCCCTATTTTCTCCTAATTTCTCCTATTTTGCCCTAATTTCCCCTATTTTCCCTATTTCCCCCTAATTTCCCCCTATTCTCCCCTATCTTCGCCTATATTCCCCTAATTTTCACCTATCTTCCCCCAATTTTCCCTAATTTTCCTCTATTTCCACAATTTTCCCTTATTCTTCCCTAATTTCCCCTAATTTCCCCTAACTTTCCCTATTTTACCAAGCTTAACCTGAACCCAACACCCCTCCCCCCTAATTCCCTAAAAGCACTCTTATTTAATAGACTAAACCTCCCTAAATCCCCACACACGCCGCCTTAACTGCGCCTCATTTCATTCTCCCATCCATGCCTCGCTTCATGGTCTATGTACCTTGCAATGCACCTCCCTTCGTACTCTGCACCGTCTATTACTCTTCCACTTCCTTGGGCTCCACAACTCTCCAAGGCCTCTCACCTCCTCGACTCCCTCGGCCCTGACTAACCTATACTTGCCTATAAATTAAGACCCTCCCTTCACTCACTACTCATTACCCTCTACCCACTACGCATATCCTCTACCCACGCCCTCTCAGAACTCCTGCGCTCTACCCCGTGCTCTGAGCATCGTGCTCCTTGCGCTTTGCCTCGTGCTCCAATCATCCGCGCCTGTCTTGCGGCCTACCGATTCCCACACATAGTTTTGCTGCCCAAAGACTTCTCACATGCCCAAAGCTTCCAATCTGTCTGACACAACCCCGCCCATCAAGTTCTACTCCATAAATTGCACCTTCATTGATGCCATGGACTCACAGGTTAAGCTCATTATTGCTTACATTACTACTTACCCCCCCTCCCCCCCTTTCTAAAAGTCTCCCCCCTCGTACTTCTATTTACTACTCCCTCATTGTATCTCCCTATTCTACATGCAAAATCCATCTAAACCACCCCCTCTCATAGTTATCTATGCCTTATTTCTACCCTGCAACCTTTTTCAAACCCCCCCTCCCCCCCTTTTTTTTCTTTTATCTTATGTCTATTACTCTTCCACTTCCTTGGGCTCCACAACTCTCCAAGGCCTCTCACCTCCCCGACTCCCTCGGCCCTGACTAACCTGTACTTGCCTATAAATTAAGACCCTCCCTTCACTCACTACTCATTACCCTCTACCCACTACGCATATCCTCTACCCATGCCCTCTCGAAACTCCTGCGCTCTACCCCGTGCTCTGAGCATCGTGCTCCTTGCGCTTTGCCTCATGCTCCAAGCATCCGCGCCTGTCTTGCGGCCTACCGATTCCCACACATAGTTTTGCTACCCAAAGACTTCTCACATGCCCAAAGCTTCCAATCTGTCTGACACAACCCCGCCCATCAAGTTCTACTCCATAAATTGCACCTTCATTGATGCCATGGACTCACAGGTTAAGCTCATTATTGCTTACATTACTACTTACCCCCCCTCCCCCCCTTTCTAAAAGTCTCCCCCCTCGTACTTCTATTTACTACTCCCTCACTGTATCTCCCTATTCTACATGCAAAATCCATCTAAACCACCCCCTCTCATAGTTATCTATGCCTTATTTCTACCCTGCAACCTTTTTCAAACCCCCCTCCCCCCCTTTTTTTTCTTTTATCTTATTACACCTATGTTACTTATTTCTCCTTACTTATAATTCTATCCCTTTAACTCTATTTCTATCCCTTCTCTTTTTAGTTCCCGTTACAATTAGCCTAGCAATGTTTTTCTCCTTTTTCCCTCCTCATAGTCCGTTGCCATTAGTTCTTTTTATATACTTCTAATGTCTTAAATTTTTTTTCCTTCTTTAACATAATTATTTAATTATTTGTAAAGATAAGTTCTAAACCTTATCACGTTTTTTATCTTTTCTCCCTTCCCGTCCTTTTCTCCCATTTCTCAAAATTGCAACATTTTAATAATCAGATCCCCTATCAGCCTCTTTTTCTATATAAACTAATCTCTTGTAAATGGTCTCTCCAAAATTTGTTTTTTCTCCCTACCTTCTATATGTTCATAACTATAAATTTGTCCATTAAACTTAATTTCTCTTTCATTCTTTGGATATGCTTATACCTATTTCTTCACTGTACCTCCACTTTATCACGCCCATAATTCTCTTTACGTAATTCTACACACTTCTTGTGATCATACCTTTATTGCATATACAACTTTGCATTGATAATTCTTACAACTAGCTTTGTATGTCAGTGGTTAAGTGTTTTTTCATTGTGACTCTGATAAACAAGGGAGGGGTGTTTATGACACCTGTCTTCCCAAATAAGGTTTAACTGGTTCTCACCATGTTTTTCTTGTTGCATGGTGGCAGGTAGGCAGACTCCCCTCTTCAATAAAAGTAAGGCTGCCAATGACTTATCAAAGCTCTACTGCTCATATTTCCTCTTTCTTCATAGAAAAATTTGTTCACCCTCTAGTGTTGCTACTTCATTCTTAGTGGTTGGTTATTTTTAAGCTTATCTATTAAACATTTCTCATTCCTGCTCTAAATTATCTTCTCTTCACTATGGAAAGGGATGTTGTAAATGTCTTCTACACACACACACACACACACACACACACACACACACACGCATATATATATCTATACACATACACATTCACATACACATACATATACATATGTATGTATGTATGTATGTATATGCATGTATATATATTTATACACTCCTCTCCCTCTTTCTCTCTCTCTTTCTCTCTCTCTCTCTATCTACATATATATATATGTGTGTGTGTGTGTGTGTGTGTGTGTGTGTGTGTGTTGGGATAGATCCTCATGGGGAGACATTCATGGCACTGGATTCTTCGAGTAGGGACGCTCATCGCAGCTTGAAGGTCATGGGTCCATGTAGGAGGTGCATATGAGATTGGAGTCTCCTATGACTCACTTCTGCATGGTTGACACTTATGTGGCAATAGCATGGCAAAGAACCTTTGGGTGGCAATACATGGCTCCTACAAGTTTGGATTGGTGCTCATGTTCTCCTTCTTCTTGTCCAAACTCTCTAATGAGAGTCGTCTAGATGAGATTAGGCTTCTAGTAGCAGCTGCTTGTAGGAGTTGTAGGTGTCTTGAGTCATTATCAATCTATAGATTGAGTCGGTTGCTTTGTTACCAACAACAAACTTGGTAGGGTTGCGCTGAGGATTGTTCGCAATAAGCCTCATGGGGGGGTGTTTCCTTGCTAAGGTTAAAGAGTGGTTATGTTTAGGTATCGTGTGATTAGCTATAATTGCTGGTGGACTCGTAGAGATTGGGCCATGTTGTATAGAGGCCTGTGATTGGATGGTTCAGTTTGCTGGCTCATGCATGGAAGACATTTGTCCAAAGGAAGATGTGTGGTGGATGGCGGTGAACCTTCTTGTAGTGACTGCTACGAAGGTGGCAAGGAAACGCTCTAGTCTCTCTCTTTTTGGAGGGCCCAGAGGTTCGAAGCTCTTATGAGAGTCACTCTCTTTGTTGGGTGTGTCATTTGTTAGCAGTAGATTTGTTAAAGCAACTGCTCATATCTAGGGTCGCTAGCAGAGTTGATCCTCTGGATCATTTTGGTATTGTATTGCAGCAAAAAGCCTCATAGAGATGTGCTACCATCATCAGTGTCCATTAGAATAGAGTGCTTTTAATACAGAGCTTTTCAGTTATTACAATCTCCTCCTGTTCTTTGAGAAAGAGTCGATTTTTGAGTTGATATTGTACGTGAGCTACTTGGATTGAAAAGTTGAAGCATTTTTGCATGCAAATCCCAACAAGGATCAGAGTCTTGTTTGATACACTATGTTCAGATTTTCGTGATGATTTATAAAGCTTCTTGATTCACCATCTATCTTAGATTATCAATTCATATATGTGTGGAATATATATCTGGAATTGGAGCTATCTTGACTTGTGAGTCTTTCATTTTATGCAATCCGAAATATAGCGTGAGATCAAATATCAATATCTAACAATATGTATATAGATATATATAGGCATACATACATACGTACGTACGTACTTACGCATGCACATACATACATACATGTACACCTCTCTCTCTCTCTCTCTCTCTCTCTCTCTCTCTCTCTCTCTCTGTGTCTCTGTGGCACCACACCGTGTGTCTTCTCAGGGGCGAGGCGCTGCACTGCATCTTTTTCGTTGCACGCATTGGCATCATGCCATGTGGCGACCTAGCTAAGCTGCCTGCGGCCCTCCCTCTATGAGCATTTTCTCCTTCTGTCACGCCACCACTTGTCGTGAAGTGCCATGTGGAAGGTGGACACGCAGAGCAGACTGAAGGCGCTTGGTCTGTTGGTTGCCCCGCGCATGTCCTGCCATTGAGTGGCCACTTGTTTGCTGAGTCTGCGTAGTAATGCACCCAATGTATGCCAGGTGTCTCCACATTTACTCCCCTTCTCGCTAGTGCCAATGCTCTGACCACCAAGTGGCCCCGCTAGATTTAGTGTTAACCCTTCTCTTCCATCCCAATTGGATTGTTTGTCTTGGATTTGTTTGATTTGATATGCTATTAAGATTACTGTTGAAAATTGTGCTAGATATTAAAGTCTCCGTTTAAGGGATGATCTTGGCAATGCATTTGTTCTCTAGTGGTTTCGATGCACCCAGGCACCTATTGTTGTGGTCTTGCCTCCAATAGCGGGGTCATTCAATCTTCAACATTAAAATTGATCAAATTTATTGAATTTGCTTGTTGGCAAATCTAGCTACTTCACTTGGTGTTGAAGGATCTAGTCTCTTGGGAGTCTCTTTTTAGTTCCAAAGCTACGATATTTCATAGGTTCTTCAATCTATGCATATGAATTTCCAAATGTCTAGTCATATTAAAAAAGTCATACTTTGCTACGATTATGCAACTTGAAAATTGCCTTAAAGATGATGCCTTTCATGAACACTTTTCAAATTGTGTAAGATTAAACCTCGAAAACAGCTTGGAACTTCCTTGAATCTTGCATGTTGAAATCTTGAAGTCCAGTTAAACATGGCCCAGGTTTGGAATGGTTTTGACAACAAAGAGAATTTGGCTTATGCTAGCATGGTTTGAAAACATTCTCATTGTACTTGGAAAATCACTTCATTCAATTTATCTTTGACATACCTTTGATGTTGCTAGACTCTCGCTATATTGAAGAATGTGTTGACTGCCAAAATGTCAGAAGTACAACGGAAAATTGCCAACATGTCAAAAGTAGAGTAGAAAATTGACAAAATGTCAAAAGTAGAGTGGAAAATTGGCTTGGATGTAGCATGGTTCCAATGAAGGACTTCAATTCTTAAAGACATAAAATTATGCTCTTGAATTTTGATAGGAAACTAAGAAATTGTCAAATCACTTGCTCTTGACATATTTTGTAATGAATGCTTCTATTGACATGTTCAAATAGATGAAGTAGAGTGGAAAATTGCTAGGATGTAGCATGGTTCCAATGAAGGACTCCTTCAATTCTTGAAGACATAAAATTATGTTCTTGAATTTTGCTAGGAAACGAAGAAACTGTCAAGTCACTTGCTCGACATATTTTGTAATCAATGCTTCTATTGACATGGTTCAAATATATGAGCTTATATGGAAAGCCATTCTATCAACATGGTTCAAATGGATGGGCTCGTATGGAAAACCATTCTATCAACATGGTTCAAATGGATGAGCTTGTATGGAAAACCATTCTTGTTGATGCATTTCAGTAGTATCTTGGACTTTTGAAAATTAACAAAGGCTTGCTAACTTTTCAAGAGCTTAAATGAGTGGACTATTCTCTTTTCTGCACTTCCAATCTACATGTTAGTCATAGAAGTTTTTCTCCCCCAAGAGCTTTTTGGGCTCAAACCTCTTCCTTTCCCTTGTTTCAACCAAATTTGAATGCAGAAGTAAAACATGAAGTTTTTTTCAAATTTTCCAATGCTCCAAACAGCAAGTGCAACGGACTTTTCAATATGTGTTCAAATGGTTTTATTATCTTGCTATCTTTACTTATTTAAAAAACAAATTATATCGATGCTGGTTGTTAGCTCTAGGAAAATCATGGTCGTGTTAATTAGTGGTTAGCGTCCTCTAATCATATCTAACAAGTTCATTGTTTGCTGAACAAGCTGATGGGTTTGGCTAGTTTAATCCATTGATTTTAATGGGACTTTATAAAAGCTTTAAACTATTGTTCGACGCACAAACTTCAATGCAAAGCATGCCTGCATATACCTCCACAAAAAACCCGCCTTTTATATCATGTCGAGAAGCTCAAAGTACTCCACAGACAGACAAGGTGTTCGACTCCCAATCATGCGTAAGACCAAACTGTTGCCTTAAATATTCAAGGATTGGTTACTATCTTCAATACCAACTATACTTCACATTCACCAAGAATATTGAGCAACTCTTTCAAAGTAATCCTCCTCCTCGAAGATTTTCTTGTGGCATGTATAGCTACAATGTATCAGAAAAGACATGCTCGTTAAGGTTAGGGCTAAGCATGGGTCACTTCGAGCTCCGTTGATTTAGACTGTGACTTGCAGTGCAATTTATATATCTCACCTACACTCGCCTCTCTTTTTGACACAGCCACAACTGGTATATTTTTATAGGAAGGGGTGCTCTAGAGGGGAAAATTATGCTAAGGCGAGGAGTAGCACTACAAATGCTAGGAGGGCTGAAACGGACTCCCTTGGTGAGAGGGACTACAAAGCCTAAGAGAGTCTCTCACTCACCTGTAAAGACCTGCATACTCTCCCTTCTCTGTTAAAGCTCTACTTCAAACTGGCTCCTACTCACTACTATTCTTTCTCTCTCTCTCTCTCTCTCTCTCTCTGCTGTTCTCTGACCCCTCTATTAAAAAAGGATCATAAAGACTTCACACTATGGGTACAGCTAGCTTGGGCACTCAATAACCCCAGCAAACCTTAAAGATGTCCAATAATGCAAGCATTTAAAAAAAGCACGATTATTCCAAGTGAAATGCAAATACTTGCAACTACAAAACGAATAAAATTATCAAAGCAGATAGCAGGATTTTGAACGTAAAGCACAATAGACACCCCTTAACGTCCAGAAAACAATCACAGGAGAAAAACTGATATTCAGATCATGCATCTTGGATTGCTGTAAAACAAACATAAGAATGCAATCGACTATGCTAATTTGCTAGTTTAAGTAGCAGCTCCTTTTACATGCCATCATGAGAACAGGACATATAAAACAAATACTGTCCATGATTTTAGCTCCAAATTTAGCAATATTTGTGCCGTGCCACTGAAAACCCCTAGTCCACATACTCACAAAACATGGCCTTGTAGACCCACAATCTTCAACGAATCTTTCAACCCCACAAGGACCCTGATACTTACTGTGCAAAACCACTCCACAGAATTACAACTGTGGCAGGGTTATTTACATCTGATTTGAACTATACATTCTAAACAAATCTACAGCTACACCTGTGGATCATGATCATGGACAGATTGACGCGAGCAACATGGCAGCATACACTTGGAGGTGGTGAACAGGCTAGCAGTAAGGAATCGAGCAAACAAGAAAATCGGAGCATCCTCCCCAGCATAGACGAGTGCCGACTTACTTCCTGTATAGCTGTGCACGGTGCCCTCAAATACTAAAGAAATCAAGGTTGACCTCCAGGTGGATCATGGACGAGCATATAAACTGTTGTGCAAACCACAACCTCAACTAAGTTGGCTCAACTTGGAAATTGCCATGAAACGTGGAACGCAGTAAATGACCTTCTGGGACCAACAGGTGGAAACGATTTCAGTTGGCATTAAGTCCTGAAGAGGAGACGTCTGTGTGATAACGACCAATGCCAGAATAGTATAGTATGAAAATGGTTTAAATACAAGGCAGCAACGATGAGAACTCTTAGCATACCTGTCAAGTATAGTAATGCACTAAGCAAATCCTATGCCTTGCTGATATTGCACCATCAAAGCCTTGAGATTTGGAAAAAAAAAAGACAAGCACATCCAAAGCTCACACCTAACTTTACCTTGAAAAAAAAAACAAGTAATGATATAGTTGATACATAGTTAATTCCAGCACCAAAAATCCCAGTTCCCAGCTGTGCATAACGTAAGTAGCTTATGTGATACGAATTTACCTACATGATATATCAACAACTTCAAAGACTTGCAGGATTACAGGTTATCTGGCAGCAAGTCTGTCTGCACTATCTTACTGAGATATCAATCAAATGAAGAATGCATCCATTTCTTTCAGCACAGCATAGTCCCCTAATTTGTAAAGGTGAAAACGGTGGCCGCCTTATAATTGCACCCTGTCATAGTGTACGTTGCCAAGAGAGAAGATAACTGTGGAGATTGATCAACTGCTACAGATCAAGAGCGTATTATTCATCCCACATAAGTCTGTTAAGATTCCTCTTCATCTGTGGCAAATCAGAAGGAAGATCCTCCTGAAATCCATGAAGACAATCCAACTTCAAGATTTAACTTCGTTAAAAACGAGCCACAATCTATTTTGATTGTCACCTTTCTGTCAAAGGCCCTGGACATGATAGTCAAAGCTAGGATAGAACAATGAAGAATGCTTTCCAAGCATGGGTCGCCGAAAGGGGGCCAACAAATAATTAATGGTCAGAATTTCGTAGCCCATCCACTTCGAACGTAAACGTTATAGAGCATGCCTATGTACGCAACAACTTCCCCATACCCTTTTGTCTCCAACAAACATAGAAAAGGCTCAAATTCAAAATTTTCAATGCCCGAAACAATTCCCGAAAATCAGCACATTCGTTTATCTGGGCTGCTAGAAGATCATGAAACGAGTTCGAGCAAGTCAACAAAGATTCTTATGAGACCTGCAGAACGGGTCGCTTTCCAAGGCGCTTGATTTCTCGATCCATGCGACCAGTCAACATGAGTCCGAACATTTTCCAATCACACAAGAAGGACCAAAAGGGATGGCCATAAGAGGCAGGAGAGTTGCCTTCAACGAAGAAATGGCTGTACCAAGCGAGGCCATAGCCGACGAGGGGAGCAAAAAACAGGAGCCACCACTTGATGAGGAAAGATGAGATGAGGAAGATGGAGGCAGCCAAGGTCCCCAAGAAATGCCAACGTCTGGTGGAGGCCTTGGTGTGCTGGTTCATGTAGAATGGCCAGAACTCCTCAAGGCTTCGGAAGTGCATCCTGCTGAGGAATCAAGAGGCAGCTATGGCAGAATTGCAAAGGACCCAAATGGGTAGTGGAACTTCATTGCCAAATCACAAGGCAAGCTCTCATTGATGAGATTGGGAAGAAGACGCACAGATGAAAATTGGGAAGATTGGGAAGAAGAAGAAGAAGATGAGGCATCACTCACATCATCAAGATGCACTATTCATATGTTTTGACGAGCTTCATATCCAAAACACAAGGCAAGCTCTCACTGAATTCACCCTCACGAACAAGATTCTATGTTCATACGTTTTCATGAATTTGGGAAGATTGGGAAGAAGAAGAAAAAGATGAGGCTAAGGAAATGTCAAGCATGAATCACCCACATCATCAAAATGCACTATTCACTTGTTTTGATGAGCTTCATAGCCAAAACACAAGACAAGCTCCTCCTTGAATTCACCCTCACGAACAAAGATTCTATATTCATATGCTTTCATGAGGGAGGAACCACACCAACTTCACAAGCTTTCATGCATGCCCATGCCTTGCCTCGTGAGGATGCCTGGGCTAGCGACATGGTGTTCGAGTGTTGATGTATAGGGACATGGGCTGAGGGAGGACTTTCTGAGAAGGAAAGTGCTTGGAATCTTGCAAGTGATCGGACGTCGCAAGCCCATATTCCCAACACTTTTCGACTCGAAAAGTCTAACCACAGTTCATTCCCTTACGTGGAGGGCTAGAGGGAGGCGTTAAATGATTAACCTTGGGTGAAATTTATAATTTTGGGGGGTGATTTTGTGTTTTGTGCTAAGTTGAATCGAATTATGAGCCGATTAGTTCAATTGTCGATTGGTTAGTTTAGGATGGGTTGCAAGGTTGGAGGAGTTGCAAGGTTAGGACATGCTTTTGGACATGGAGTGCAAGGAAGCATGGACACTTGAGACAATTGCTTGGAATACCAAAGTAGAACTCAACACAATGCCCCAAAGAGTCTGGGCTTCATTCCATTATGGGGTATTTATACAAGTTGGAGAGCTTCTCTCTTTGCATGTAGGAATTGTAAGACATTCTGTCTCTACATGTAGAACTTGCATATAGAAGTTGCATGTAGGAGTTGCATGTAGAACCATTTATGTGACTTCGCATCCAATTTCCTACGATGGTCGTCATATATGTGGGTATATGCTATGCAACCAAATATACAGAGATGCCCAATGCATGGCTTGTGTCCAGTGAATGCTTCATAAGGTGTCATACCCTGAATCGATTCGGTTGAAATCCAATTAAGCAAGTAGTTTGTTGTGGCTATTGCTTCTGCCCTATACTGATTTGGAAGATGCTTCTCACTGAGCATTGCTCTAGCAATGTCTGCTAAAGTACCATTCTTCCTTTCAGCTCTTGCAGTCTGTTGAGGAGTATCTGCACATGTGAATTGTCTTCGAATGTTGTGACTTCTGTAAAAGTTCATGAATGTTGAAGGCATGTATTCACCTCCTCTAGTTGATCTCATAACTTTGATCTTTTTGCATGTCTGGTTTTCTACCATGACTTTGAATTCTTGAAATCTAGAAAAGACTTCAAATTTCTCTTTCAGAAAGTAGACCCAGCAATATCTGTTGTAGTCATCAATGAAAGTCAAGTAGTAAAGTGAACCATTGATGCTGCAGGTTTGGGCATAACCCCATACATCTGTGTGTATAAAATCAAGAATACCTCATGCTTGAGAGGTACTTCTGTCGAAATGGTTTGCTTTTGTTTATACTGAAGTAACATGCTTTGCAAACTTTTCCAAAAAACTATAGCTTAGGAATTCCAATTGCCATATTCTGATTTTTGAATTCTATCAATCTTTTGAAGTTAACATGTCCATATCTCTTGTGCCATTTTTTGAAAAGAGGCATTTGTTGAGGTTAAGCTGACATGGCATGCGAATCTGGTACTGTAGCTAGCATTCTGAAAAAGCATCCTTCCTTGACTGATTTTCCTACTGGTTGATATCCTTTGGTTTTGTCTCTGAATCATGCATTCATCTCCATCAAAGATGACTCGGTAGTTGTGTTTCATCATTTGACCAACTGATAAAAGGTTCTTGCTGAGTTTCGGAACATAGAGTACATCTTTCATCAATCCTTTCGTACGAGTGAAATTGTTAGTAGGGACAATTCCTTTCCCTTAAACTAGATTCGGTATATTATCTGCCATGTAGATGACATCCTTCTGTCCTTCTAATGGTTTCATCTCTATGAACCATTCCTAATGTTTTGTCATATGAGATGATGCATAGCTATCGATGTACCAAGGATCCTGATCTGCTTGATCGAGTTGATAATTGTATTCCCTTTTCGAATTGCAATCAATGTCTAGATACAATGTTTCAATCTTTTGCATTTCCTCACTTTGCAAGGAACATATTCTCAAGTACATTGGCATAATGACTGTGACTTGAATACACGATGATTTCCTCTTTCTCGTAAATTCCCTCGATTGTTGTTGGATTGACCACCTTCGTGCTTAGAGGACTTCAGGCTGTTCACCTACCATGTGGGGCACAATTGGATGATGCTAGTACCAGGAGAGCTTTTTCCTTTCAAAGAAAGGAGCCTTCTATTAATGGTTGAAAGGCTTCACACAAAACAGCAGCCCCGAAGGTGCTAAGTATGGAAAAACCAAGAAAAGGCTAAAAAGAAACTGGCCCGTTCTAGAGAAACCTAGCTCACTGCCTAGGGGATCTCTGGTACTGGGGCTAACACCCAGGTTGGGGGACTATACAACTAGTCAATCCCTCGCGGAGTGAAAATGTAAAAAACTCCTGCAGGCCAAGCATTGGCTGCTTTGGAGTTCTCTCCAATATGGATGATCTAAAATACTCTGAACTAGAACTAGAACTAGACCAATCATCAAACGATGAAAAAGTAGCAAATAATTCATTTTTTGGGTTTATTTTACGTGCTAGGTCAAATGCATCGATGTAGATGTTGATGTGCGTGTAGGAAGTGAATTTGTCAAGGCTCAAAAGTGTGTGATACTTGCACTAAAATGTGTGCATGATGTGACGACCACATAGAGCACAAAAAATTAAGCGTTTTTCCTTTTTGGAGCGCCCTCAAATTCTTCCTGGATCAAGAGATACGGCTTGATCTAGGTGGAGGGGCAAAAAGGGTGAAAATGATGATGTGGCAATTGTGTTCACATAGAAACTGTGCTTAGCAAGGGGTGTTCTTGTGAAGCACTGTGTGATGAGGTGTCAGGTCTGTGCACATGCAGGGTGCCAAGTGTGCCAGTGAAGGGGCAATTGTGCCTGGCAAGGGATAGTGCCATGTGGCAATGATGATGTGGTAGTACTGACTGGGTAGGTGAGGTGGCATTGAGGATAGATGGTGACATGGAAAATGACATGGCTTCTTGACATGTGTCAGATGGTTGATGACCTAGCAAGTCATGATGACATAGTGGATAAGAGTCCTACTGATGTGGAAGGATGAGGTGCTGATGTGGTGGTGCCTGCAGGTCTCCGACGATGCGGCACTGGAGATAAGGCCGCCACATGGTAGCCCTTTGACCACACCTGTGTGTGTGGCGACCCTTGCAAATAGGGTGATGGAATTTGACAAAATCTTTGATAGATTCCGTCTATGTGCACATGGAGTGTTGTTGAAGGAGCATAGGTCATTAGAGCAGAAGCGGGCTATGTGCAGGAGTGAGGGCCGTACGTAGTTGCACGCCCTTTACGTGGGAGCGCATCCTCTCTTAGAGGTGGCTTCTAAGGAGCTACTGATGCCTAGTCGAGCCCGTAGCCAAAGCTGTGGCTGTAGCAATATCACAGGCATTGATGAGGCTGGAGAGATACGCTGACTTCCTTGGAGAGCTTTTGTCATTTCTAGGTCATCAGAGGAGACGTTGAAGGTGTTGCAGGTGTGTTGATGGCAACGTTTGATGAGTTGCACCTTGCTGAGAGCTGTGAGGTCATTCAAGTGGCGGCATGTTGGGAGCTGCCCGTCATGAGCTCACTTGGAGCATGGCTGTAGGCACAGGAGCTATCGCCAATCGAGGAGAGCTCATGTTGCAGAAGTTGTTACTGGCTATAGGCACCTCTATTGTGGAGAGATGGCCTTGCAAGGTCTATGGCCTTGCTACTCAGATTCGTGTATTTTAGGAGTCGACCATTCGAGCTAAGCCCACGATTCGCTATGGTTGTTGAAGGCCCGTGAGCTACTATCATTTAAATATGGAGGGGCTAGCGGAGCTTGTAGCTTGTACATAGTGCCAGTCCTAGTGATAAGCAAGAGCTTATTGGAGGCAGTATGGTTGAGGCTTAGAGGTCTCTTGTGTCAGCCAGAGCTTGTATGGCACTTAGCAAAGGTCGCTGGAAGGAGCTCCCTAGTTCCAGTGATAACCGGGAGCTTGTTGAAGGTGATATGGTTGAGGCTTTGAGGTCTCTTCTGTTAGCCGGAGCTTGCATGGTGCTTAGCAAAGGCCACTGGAAGGAGCTCCCTAGTTGAATGGGCCATTGGAGGTGATGAGTCATTGGCTACCTTAGCCGCTAGTAGGCTTTGCGTTATCCATCGTAGCTCATAGGGCCTAGCAGGCTTTGCATGGAAAGTCGATGCTAGAGATAGCCGCCATGAAGGATCTTGCATGGGCACTATAGATTCTGCTAGAGGAACTAGGACTTCTTGCTCAAAATGGCAAAAATCAAAGAGGCCGAAAATGGAGGAGAAACCTCTCACAAAAACCTTCAAGTGTTATTGTAGCTTGTTGCAACTCAGTGTGTTGCTGCAATTGCAAGAAGCTTAGGATATGTCTCAACTATAGTTTTCTTACTCACAATGAATAAAAGAGGATGAAGGACTCTCTAAAATACTTCACTCAATGGAAGTGAATGGAGTACTTAAAAGAATGGAAATCCTTCACTCAATGGAAGTGAATGGAGTAAGCTCGCAATCACTCAATCTCTCAATTGATCTCTCTCACTCTCACAAGAAGGATGGTGCCTCAACAAAAGGAAAAACCACACTCTGGTACCATGACAAAATATGAAGAGGCGAGAAGAGAAGAGTGGAGATGAGGAGAGACGGCACAGCTAGAGAGCACACCACAAAATGACTAACTGTACACTAGATTTAGTTGAAATTGTAGAATATATATACAAACCCTTTTAGAATATATATACAATCGATCTCTCTCACTCTCACAAGAAGGATGGCGCCTCAACAAAAGGAAAAACCACACTTTGGTACCATGACAAAATATGAAGAGGCGAGAGGAGAAGAGTGGAGATGAGGAGAGATGGCACAGCTAGAGAGCACACCACAAAATGACTAACTGTACACTAGATTTAGTTGAAATTGTAGAATATACATACAAACCCTTACAGGGTTAGAATTAGGGCATCTAACCCTTTCCTTTATACCACTCAATTGGGTTAGTGCTATGCACATATGATCACATGATGTTGAGCATGGTTTCTCAACATCAATTGGGTCGATGCTCTCAAAACAAGTTTGGCTGTAACATTGTTGATCTAGAACTGATTCGTAAAACGCAGATGCAGGGACATATTGTCCTACTAACACAGCCTCCTCCTTCCACTAGAGGATTAAAAGGTGGAAGGTTTTGAATGGGGATAATCTTAGAAATGGTCAGGTCTTACAAGTCACAGAAGCAGGTGACAGAAAATGGTTAGTTTCTACAAATTATAGAAGCCTAGTTTTAGACGCTTAGTTATGGAACAGTGTAACATCTAATTCAGGTATGTAACATTGGTACCCATTTTGAGATTTCCTCAAAAATTCATTAAAATTATAACTTTTTCAAAAAAGGTCATATTTTGCGGAGTGAATTTTTCAAAACTTTTAAAATCCTATCAATTTTGGTACATAATGCCTGCAAACTATGAAGGACCTTGACTACAGAGCACAATATCAATGTGTTGAGAAAAATCAAGAAGTTTGTAATTTTTTTCCTTCCTTTGACCTTTTACACCAGAGCACACTGTAACTCAAAGGAAAGAAATAAAGAAACCGATGTCTATTGTTTGGTGGAGAGCATTAAGGTTTGTTCCAAATGCAATAATAGAAGAAGTATGCAAGAAGATCCTAAGTGGTGACTACTTCTTTGGAAAGAAGAGCAAGCATAGCAACTTGGATGAAGTGGTCACCCGAATGATTCAAAGTGAGGCTGCTCTCTTGACACTATTATTTTTATTGAAATCTGATGATGAGTTAGCTGGCAAGTCAATTGATGTGGATAAGAAGAAAGCACTTAGCCTAGGTCAACTCCTTGATAAGACATGTGCTAGAAAGTGGTTGGCTTCAATGGATGTAGATGCCACACCAACAAAGGATCTAAGAGCTAAAATGCCAAAGGTTGTTGAGACAGAATATATGGACATCAAGAAAAAGGCCTTGCAGTCCACTGCCCAAGGTAGAGCAATTGGTGGTTTAGATGATGGTTCTCCATTCAGCTTCTCCTATGATATCCTGCTATCAGAGAATGATACAAAATTTGCACACATCAATGGCATTGATATAGAGCATTTCATAACAATGAGCGGTCATGCTTGGGAGAAGCCATGCATATTTTTCATAGATGAATTGCAAGATCTTGTAGTGTCATGGATAGTTGAACTTGTGCGGTTTATTGTAGAAGGTCCTATGGTAGATAAGAAAAGATCAACGTTGGTTTTGTTCGTGACAGAATCACAAAGGGATACCTTGTATGTGAGATTGACATCTGCATTTGGGTATTTACTTTCAAAAGTATACCATGGTATAGTCCTACGTAATCATATGACTGTCTTGGAAGGCACTGCCATTCAAGTCTTGTAGCCTTTCTTGATGTGCTTCTTATCCAGGGGTGGTGGCAATCTAATCAAAATTCCTTTAAGGACTCTCGAGCTTCATTACTTTGAGGACAATAAGGTTAAGCTCGATGCAGCAATGGTGGATTACAGAAAGTCGATGGATCCTGATGTGATACTAGAGATGACAAAGAATTTACTGAATGATGGGTGGGAAGTAGCATTGTATCGAATGGGTTTTGCTGCTGAGAAATTGCTACGCCAAGGTAGAAATGTAAATGTCATTGATAACCCCCATCAAATTGAGTTCTTTGACACATATTACAGTTGCACTACCTTCTTTGAAGAGGAAAATGTCAAAGAAGAGGGTAGTGAGAAAAATGTCGAAGACGAGGGTAGTGAGTCTGAGGATGATGATTCTAGCTCAGGTGATGATGAGGATGAAAGCTCTGCATCCGATGACTTATGCCAGGAAGAAATCCGCACAAAGAATAAGGGTGATCAATTGTCAACTAGAGTCAAGGAGGTTAGGAAGGCACCCTTGATCTTGGATGAAGGACATGCAAGTGGATCAAGCAAGGAAGCCTTACTCAAAGAAGGTATGGATGAGGCAAAGCATGACCAGGAGGAGCTACCAAGAGGCATAGATGGTTCTTCAACCATGACCTTACAGACTCCAGAGCAGCCTACTAGTCAGGAACCTAGTAGCCAGGTCCCTACTCACCAAGAACTTGGTCATGAGACTCTAGAGCAGCCTACTAGTCAGGTGCTTGGAACTGAAGAGCAAACTACTGAGGACCTTGCTACTGAGACTCCAGTCTTAGAGTAGCCTATTAGTCATGACCCTAGTAGTCAAGGGCCTGGCATTGAGGACATTGGTACTGAGTAACATTGGTATTGAGTAACATGATGGCTGATGGCTTTGTAATCATAAGTTTTGAACTTCTATGTAAAGCGAATATCTAATAAAAAGTTTACTACTTTTTTGATTTCTTTACTCTCATTATTGTGTGTAAAGATTGTTTATGAGGTCCATTTTATACTTAATGTTGTATTTCAAACTTTATGTCAAATGTAATTTTATAGTTAAGGGTGTTTTTTAATACCAAGTGAGGTGTATATGTACACCACTTATACATAAAAGGATTTATCTAGAATTGGTCATCTATTGATGTTCTTAGGTGATAGTAGCTCAATTCACAAGAGGTTATGAAGATGTTTATGTAGACCACCTTTGTAAGACATTTTTGTGAAGTTATGAAGATGTTTATGTAGACCACCTTTGTAAGAGATTTGGTTATGCATTAATGTTCTTAGTACTTAATCATCAAATCTTTTGTTTTGAGTTGTCAAATCTAGTTCAAAAAACAACATTACTAGTATATTCAAAAATTTTGGACTGTTTTTTAGTCCATTTCTCAAATTGGACTTTACACAAGTCCAAAAATTTTGAATAGTGTGTTGCTTGTGGATGGATGCAGGTGAGTTTGGCCACCTTTCCAAACAATTTTATGTTTGCAGAAGGAATGGAGACACATCTACTATGATCATATAACTCCATAAAGCTACTAGCTTTGGAGCTCAACGGCAAAACTTTTGTTTATATTTCTAATTTTTTTGAACTTGAAAGAGAAGTAGAAGTAGAACCTTTTTCCCAAGGAAGACTCAATTTTTTTAAAACTCTAAGATAGTTGAATTACAATGCAGATAGTTGAATTACAATGCATCTGTAGATTTTTTATGAAGGCAGGATACATGAGACTACATGGATTTTCTAAGGAATTTGAAATAGATTTGGCATACATATGGGCCAAAAAGCTTGACGTACTGATGTTAACAGTGATATATATAAAGATAGCTTTGCTTTGATATGAGAAAAGCAAGCTTGATCGGAGCCTTGTTGAATTCCCTCCTGTTTATTACCCCCCTTTTTTGATAGTTATTGTCACAAAAAATTATGCACAAAAAAAAGGGAAGGGTTAGCAAGATATCTCAATGACCTTCTTGGGGCAGCATGGTAAAGGCTGGAAATACTAAAAAGAAGGGAGTTGGGTGCATTATTTTCTAAAAGAGAGAGAAGTGAAGTTAGAATGGGGGATTAGATAAAAGGAGTAAAGAAAATGAAAATGAAAAAGAGATAGAAATAGTAGGCAAAACACACATTTGTGAATTCGATGTGGATAATAAAGATCCTAACTTATCGAATTGGCATGTTTCCCTCCATCAAGCCATTTCTTGGTTTGAAGATTTAACCAAACTTGGTTACAAGGACCCAGTACCAGCCCCTTCACCGGCTTGCTGGGCCATTCTGACCATGTTTAACTAGAAAATTCATGAAGTCATAATTGACCTGAACCAAAAGCAGTTTTACCATCACCTATAGTTAGGTAGGCTACTAACTATGCAGCTTTCATTTAATGATTGGTACAAGGTATTGGTCCTGGAAAAAGTGAAGATTGAGGAGACAATCACCCTGATCAACAAACTGCATTAGAATTTGGACCAAATCATTGAGCAAGATAATAAAGCACTACTTAACTTTGTAGAGGATTCCCCGAGAGTCATGAGAAATCTCTTTTTGAGTCACAACCTTACACCTCCGATCTATCCTGCATCAGCAAAAAATATGGGTTTAAAATGCTTTATCCCACCACAGAGCTTGACTTCCACCCCCCAGCACAGTTTCTTCAACATAGAAGGAATTTCACAGGATGACTAGGAGAAGATATTCTCGGATGTCATGGACCCCTACATGCAGCATGAAGAGAAGTTCTAGCCCCATGTATACAAACCCCTTCTTCCATCCAAGGGTATTGGAGGTGGAACTAATGGCACATGATAACTAAGTATGGGAGCTACATGACATGAATCTCTTTGCTCCTTTCCACATGGAAACTTGGCTCTTCTCTTGATGGACATGGTGCATGCTGTAAAGATGATAAATATTGAAGCAAAGAAAACAGTGTAGGAATTTGATATCCCCATCATGTACAACCATACCTTGGCTGCTCTTCCCCCCATGTCCCTATTCGCCTCACGCAAATGCCCATCACCTATGGGGGTATTTGTGAGATGCAACAATAAGATATCGGAGATAGAAAGCGGGACCACTTAGTACATCAATGACATTTTCAATATTGGTAGAAAATATGTGAAATGCAAATGCAATAAAGAAAAATTGGATTGTAAAGCTCAACCACTATGGTTTGACCACGCAGTTTGGTATATAGTGAATAACATAATCTCCTTCTTCTCGAGAAGATGTCTAAAAGCTAAATTCAACTCTTTTTTGTTGTTTATGAAGACACCAGATATGGTGATATTTGGAAAACCTTCAATCATATTCATGCATATTAGAGAATTAATGATCACACAAGTAAACAATTAATTTTAAGGGAAGCGGAACCTCAAGGAGAGGAGGTAGATTTCAGCAAAGAAGAGGGGGCTTTGGGAGGAGCAGGAATTTGCAACCAACACATTCTCCACCCCCAAGAAGGATTGAATGGCAACCAGCTTCAAAGAGTTCAGTCCATTTGGACACAAGTGATACGCAAGTGAGGCCTTCAAAGATCTTTAGAGGAGGAAATACGGTTTCTATTACACAAGGTACCAACAACAAGATGCCAGTCAAGCATTTGCTTTATGATGACACGGACTAACTGTATGTAGGTATGTTCTACACCCATGATCAAAGATATTACGATCCTCTCTCATGGAATGCTAACCTTAATTACTTACCTAAAAGAAAAAAGAAGGGAAGAAGTTTATATATCTTGAAGTTTGATTACCACTTTATGGATTGTTTTTTAGTAAAAAAGCAAATTGGCTACTTCCTTCTTGAAAATGACCTCCAAAGAGTAAATTCCATAATGAAGGATATATCTATTAGTTGGACTTTCAAGAGCTACATTGGGGAATTATTGATGAAACCTTGGCTCACCTTTAGGGAAAAAGGGATTCTTCTATGTCATTGTTCAGAACCAAACCTTTCTCGATTTGTTAACCAAACTTGGAATCATGTAGCATCATTAGATATGGACCTGATTCAGAATGAACACTTAAGGGAAGAGGTAGGAAAAGGACTGAACTGCATCCCTAAAGAGCAAATTAATCTTGAAAGATCACTTAACACTATAATGGATGCTTGGGATCAACTAATCATGTTTGTGGAGGGGCAGGATATGGAACTACTTGGCCACCTTACATTACCTTTCTACGAATATACGAAGATGTTCTTGAAGAACTTAATTGCCTCCAAGTTCCCTAACAAGGGACAAACTTTAACCTTTTCCCACTCTTATGATATATTGAAAAATGTGGCCTGGCTAAACACTGATTTCCTGATCACTTCTACAGACAAGTCAGCCTGAACTCCAGCCTTTATTTGTAAAAGATTGATTTTTTCTCTAGCAAAAGAGAGGTTGAATAGCAAGGACTTTGTACTGGTCCATGAGAGAAACATCCTTGACAGACTGGCCAATGAGACACTAGACTTCTAGGTATGTCCACTAGTGGAAAAATACTCATTACCCTACTTAATGTGCACATACAAAGCACACAAAAATACCTTCAGGTGGATAACTAATGCCCATGCTTGCATCTTTTCAGAGATAGCATCTTTTATTGATTTAACCCTCAAGGCTTGCTTTGTGGCATTAATGATGGCTAGTGTCATAGTATAGGACCGGATAGCCCAAGACCTAGGGGTACCCTCCAAGGCTTTCTAGATTGTTAGATCAGTATATGATGTGAAGATAAATTTACCACAAAAAATGAGAACAGTGTTTATAGCAGACATAGGAAAGTGCTTTGAAAACATCCCCCTATCATAACAATGGACTCAAACTCCCAGCTCGTCTACCTTCCTTTTGCTACATATGGTTTCTTACTTTTTTGCCCTTCTATGTCTACAACCTTCTCCTTGTGAAGGAGAGATACTAACCTTCACAAAATATGAAGAAGGGAGAGGAGAAGAGCAGAGATGAGGAGAGAGGGCACAGCTAGAGAGCACACCACAAATGACTAACTTTACACTAGATTTAGTTGAAAAAATAGAATATATACAAACCCTTTTAGGGTTAGGGTTAGGGGATCTAACCCTTTCCTTTATAGCACTCTATAAGGTTAGTGCTATGCACATATGATCACGTGATGGTGCTATGCACACATGATCACATGATGTTGAGCATGAACTCTCAACACCTTCCCTCAAGATCAACATCATGAAGTAGGCCTTCCCTCGATGATGATTCTTGGGAATCGAAGAAGGACTGAGCATTACATTTCATCACACCCCTTTAATGGGAATGTCCTTCCTCTACGTCAAACCAAGAGCTAGTTGGTGTTTCTCGAATAGCTCTTTACCGAGTGGTTTGGTAAAGATGTCTGCAACATTTTCTTTGCTATCACAATGCTGCAATGTGATGTCACCAAGTAACACTCTTTCTCTGATGAAGTGCTCTTTGACGTCAATGTGCTTTGTCTTGGAGTGATATATTGGATTTTTGGCCAATGCTTGAGCCGATATAGCCTCACATGCACCTGTAGTGAGTGCTCTATATTCTGCTTCAGTCAAAGACAAAGAAGTAGTTGGCTATTTGTTTGACAACCATGATATAGCACCTTGACCAAGGAAAAATGCATATCCCTATGTCAATCTCCTGGTCTCATGATCTCTGGCATAGTCACTGTCATAGTATCCATGCAACCGTGGATAACTTCCTCTGTATTCTATCCCAAACTGTCTTGTACCTCTGATGTATCTCAAGACTCTTTTGGTTGCATTCCAATGAGACTGTTTTGGATTTGCCATAAACTGTGCTAGTGAGCTTACTGCATAACAAATATTTAGCCGTGTGATTGTCAAATATATAAGAGATTCGATGAGCTGCTTGAAGTATCTATCATTGACTGTACGCTTTTCTGAATCTTTAGTAAGTTTTAAACTCTGTTCCATGGGAGTGGCTGCAATCTTGCAATCTGCCATATGAAACTTCTTCAGGAGATTGTCAACATACTTGAGCTGACTCATGAATGTGCCATCTGAATCTCTCCAGAACTCAATTCCAAGACAATAGTGCATAAGTCCCAGATCTTTCATGTCGAACTCTGCAGATAAGTCTTGTTTTAGTTTTTTAATGAAGCTATCCTTGCTTCTTGTCACAATCAAATCATCTACGTACAAAAGTGCAATAGTAATGTCTTCCCCTTGAACTTTGTAGTAGAGAGTATGATCTGCATTGGACTTCATGTATCCCAAATCAGCAAAATACTTGTCAATTCTACTGTACCAACTTTTGGGTGCTTGTTTTAAGTTGCAGAGACTTTTCTTGAGATGGCAAACCTTATTCTCCTTTCCTGGTTCAACATAACCTGTTGGTTGTTGCATGTAGACTTCCTCGTCTAGGTAACCATTGAGAAATGCATTCTTGACATCGAGCTGATACACATTCCATTTACTGAGTATCACTAATGATATCAAGAACCGTATGGAATCCATCTTTGCTACTAGAGCATAAGTCTCATCATAATCTTGACCATATTGTTGTGCAAATCCTTTTGCAACTAATCTAGCTTTGTATCTCTGAATACTTCCATCTAGATTATACTTCACTTTGTATACCCATTTGTTGGCTATGGCCTTCTTTCCTAGTGGAAGGTCGCATAATTCCCAAGTGTTATTTTTATACAAAGCATCCATTTCTTCATTCATAGCAGTTTGCCATTCTGGCTTGTCGACTGCATCTTCAAAGTACACTGGTTCTTCTATAGCCATGATGGTAGTCATAAGAGCATAATTGGTGGTTTCCACCTGAATTGCTTTGCCTTTTTGAGCATATGTCAATCTGGCTGGTGGTCTGCTTTCCCTAGTAGACCATTTGAGCTGCTGTGGCTCTGCTTGGGGTGTTGTTGGCAATTCTTGCTCTTCTTCATCAACCTGTTCTATAGATGACTGTGAAGTTGATGCTTCTATCTCCTATGTAGGTGAGGTTTTCCATTCTGATTCCTCATCAAAGATTACATCTCTGGAGATAATGACTTTGCAGTTGATGGGATCATACAATTTGTATGCTTTGCTTTCTTCACTGTAGCCAACCATGATATATTTGCATGACTTCGCATCCAATTTCCTGCGATGATCATCATGTATGTGGGCATATACTATGCAACCAAATATGCAGATATGCCCAATGCATGGCTTGTGTCCATGAATGCTTCATAGGGAGTCATACCCTATATCGGTTTGGTAGGAAGCCGATTAAGCAAATAGTTAGCTGTAGCTATTGCTTCTGCCCAATACTGATTTGGAAAATGCTTTTCACTAAGCATTGCTCTAGCACTGTCTACTAAAGTCCCATTCTTCCTTTTAGCTATTGCATTCTACTGAGGAGTATCTGCACATGTGAATTGTCTTCGTATGCCATGATTTTTGCAAAAGTTCATGAATGGTGAAGACATGTATTCACCTCCTCTGTCTAATCTCATGTCCTTGATCTTTCTGCCTGTTTGGTTTTCTACCATGGCTTTGAATTCTTGAAATCTAGAAAACACTTCAGATTTCTCTTTTAGAAAGTAGACCCAACAATATCTGTTGTAGTTGTCGATGAAGGTCAAGTAATAAAGTGAACCATTGATGTTGCAGGTCTGGGCATAACCCCATACATCTGTATGAATCAAATCAAGAATACCTTGTGCACAAGAGGTACTTCTGACAAAGTTGGTTTGCTTTTGTTTGCCGAAGCAACATGCTTTGCAAACTTTTCCAAGAAACTGTAGCTTCGGAATCCCAATTGCCATATTCTAATTCCTGAGATCTAACAAGTACTTGAAGTTGACATGACCATATCTTTTGTGCCATTTGGCAAATAATGGCATCTGTTGCATTTGAGCTGACATGGCATGCTTGTCTGGTACTGTAGCTAGCATTTTGTATAAGCATCCTTCCTTGACACCTTTTGCTACCAGCTGACATCTTTTGGATTTGTCTTTGATAGTGCATTCATCACCGTTGAAGATGACTTTGTAATTGTGTTCTGTCTTCAAATGTGCTCAATGATGTTCTGTCGACGATGCGATGGTGCTGTGTGATGAGGGAGCCCATGAGCTCTGGCAGAGATCGCGCATTCGATGGTTGCTTGGAGAGGTGGCTGTCGCTATTCGCTGAAGCTAATTGTAGGAGGTGCCGGCTCTTTGGTGCTACGAGGGTGTTGACGGTTCATTGGTGGAGTCTTTAGAGCTTGAATGTGCAGTCGTGGAATGGCTACTCATCCGTGGCGCTATCGGAGAGCCTTCTGTGAGGCTGAATAGTTAGATATGCAGGGAGCTTATGGGTGCAACGCTAGAGAGGCAATCATTTGCATGCGACTGGAGTAGCCTTTGCTCGGATGGAGCTACTTCAGAGAGCTGTTGGCCGAGGTCGTAGGAGCTTCTACCAGTCATTTGAGAAGGAGCAGAGCTGGCTATGGAGCTTGTCGTGGAAGGCTCTTGGGATCAGGAGATTGTTGGCATTCAAACTAGGAATTCTATTGTTAGGCCTTGGAGAAGCATCGGCTGGCTGGAGCTATGAGCAGTTGTTGAATATGGGTCACAGCTGGGAGCCATTAGAGTTCGTGATTCAGTAGAATGCATAGGGGCTGGTGAGGTACACAATCATCTATCAAGAGAACGGGCTAGTGTCGATAGTGGAGCCGAAGATTCTGGTGGACGGAGCGTACGACATAAAGAAATGTGCAGCAATGATGGAGTGGTGCTGGCAGTGGTGTACAAGGCATTGAACGATCAGCATGTGCTCTTGCAGGGGTTGTTGCTGAAGCCGAACATGGTGTCACAGGGGTCAGATGCACCCAAGGCAACGTAGTCGTGGGCTAGAGGAGCCTTGCAGGGCTCGTTGTTGATGAAGAGCTGCTTTGGCAGATCGATGAAGAGCCAAGGAGCTATGCAGAGCCGTCATTGTAGAAGCTTGTAGGAGGCTACTGCAAAAGATGTGGCCATAGATGTCAATGGAGTAGATGCACCTATAGTAGCCTTTGAAGAAGCTCGAGAGCTGGGAGTGCACGTTTGGAGTAGCTTCTTTTGGATCCTCCCACCTATCTCTATCTCAGAGATCTCTATTTAATCTACCTCTCTCTAAATGAATACTAAGATTTCAATGTCACTCTCTTTCAAAGTAGAATTCAAAGCAAGGATCTCTCTCTCTCTTTCACAAGAAACTATCATAAGCACTCAAGCAATGAACGGAAATATGGACGGAAATTTCCTCTCAAAGGAAGTGAAGGGAAGGATCTCACAATCACTCAACAGAACTCTCAATCTCACAATCTCTCTCACACTCTCAAGAAGGATGGTGCCTCAGTAGAAGGCAGAACCAATGCTCTGATACCATGACAAAATATGAAGAGGGGAGAGGAGAAGAGTGGAGATGAGGAGAGAGGGCACAGCTAGAGAGCACACCACAAATGACTAACTGTACACTAGATTTAGTTGAAAAAATAAAATATATACAAACCCTTTTAGGGTTAGGGTTAGGGTTAGGGGATCTAACCGTTTCCTTTATAGCACTCTATAAGGTTAGTGCTATGAACATATGATCACATGATGGCGCTATGCACACATGATCACATGATGTTGAGCATGAACTCTCAACAAACCTACCATCATCCAAAATAACATTTTGTTAGAACAAGATATGTTATTTTGGGAAGGAAGTTTTAGAATGCACTACCCTAGTTGTTATCCATGAAACAATTACGACAAAAATCACAAATCATGATGTTATGTCTAATGTACATCTGTTTTGTTCTTTTGTCTTTGTCATATGATTTGACATTGCAATGAACTATTCCTTGAAATTCCCAATTCTATAAGTCACTGAATGTTCCTTGTCCAATGCCATTTTGTTGTGTAGGTTGATGTAGAAGTTGTTGATGTATGTAATGTCATCACTGGATAAAATGTATTTTCTAATGTGACCAAACATATTTTGTTTAGTAACTATTGGAGTATCCAATAAGTTAAATAGTCATGTTTAATCAAGGCTATGACCATCAATCACTCCATTTTGGTAGATATGATCAATTGGATACAAGAGGCACTCCACTAGAAGTGACGCCACCATCTAAACCAAGACCGGAGAAAGTCCGCAAAGTTTAGTTCATGAAGGTCCTGTTAGAGCCATCCCAGCCGA
This sequence comes from Dipteris shenzhenensis, assembly GCF_047967505.1. Lineage (NCBI taxonomy): Eukaryota > Viridiplantae > Streptophyta > Polypodiopsida > Gleicheniales > Dipteridaceae > Dipteris > Dipteris shenzhenensis. Next base: position 6,425,594 of record NC_141616.1, read on the forward strand.
TCCTAGGTTTTGAAGCCCATTCTAGAACCAATGCCAACTAGAGTAGCAATTGTAGGTGAGTAGTCGAGATGGCAGCCCCTCAGTTGGAGGAAACAGGAGTGGAGGATCTCCTAGTGTGCCAATTCATATTTCCTTGGGCCAATGGTTGCATTTGGTGCCACAATTCCACAAAACACTCATACATTATTTGATAGGTGATGTAGCAGTACCCGAGGTAGAAGCCTTTCACGCAACGTCGGTTCCAGCAGTGTCTCTCACTGATATGCAGATTCTTGTTATTTCTTCAAAAGCATATGGTTGAAGCTTTTCAAATGTGCTTGTTGACACAGAGGTTGAAGCTTTCTGCAACAGCATATGATCGAAGGGTTCACATGTGCTTGTTATTAACTAGAAAAGAAATCAAGGCATGAGGCTAGATGCTAGGCATGGCAATGCTCGAGGGCCGTGGGAAAAAGGGAACATGAGGGGAGAAGCATTAACATGGGTGGGGAAAAGGGATTAAGAGGGGTGGGAATGAAGAGGGAGACTATGGCGCAAGGGGGAAGGGAAAGATGGGGGAAATCAAAGTACTAGCATGGTGGCTTTACAAGAATGAGCATGCCACATCAAGGAATAGTCCCCTACTTTTATAGCCAAGAGAGGGGGTCTCTCCCAATAAATGCATTCTCTGACATGCATGGTGTGTATGGAGGAATCTCCAATGTGGGTTAGGTGGGTACGCACTCTCAATTGTGTGCGACAACCCTTTGCCTCATTTTTCCACATAAATCAAACCCCATATCCCAAGTCTAAGATAAATCCCTTGGTCCTTTCTCAATTTTATAATACATTCAAACATCTAGGAGGACAAGTGGAGGGTTGGCGCAAGGAATCTTGCCACCTCATCCTACTTTCCCCATTATTTAACTTACATTCTTGGACTATCTACACCCCCCCCCCCACGTGGTCCTATCCTACATGGAGGGAATAATCTAATATAATATCCATCTCCACCTATTTTATATTACTTTTCCCATGGTCCTTGGGCCATGTCTCACTAAATGTACGCATGGGACTACCTAGGTTGAGGGGTGGCACATGGAGGAACCATGCGACCTTAACATTTTATAATATTACTACCATGGATTATGTACAACACACATATGGATCCTCTTACATGGAAGGGTGGCATGCCTTGCCACCTCAATCCTGGGCCTTGGTGGATAAAAAGTTCCTTCCACTGTGGACCGATCCATACAAAGTCATCAAGGAACTTTTTATGGTGGTCCAATCTATGATCAAAGCATAGCACATCTCCCTCAGCAAAGTGTCTTTCCCATCCCTTGTGAATCTTAGCATCCAATCGGGCCTTTTGTCGATTCTTTTGGATCTCTGTTTGATGTAGTGCAAGGCATCAGGTTTCATCTAACTTCTCAAATTGTACCAACCTGGCCTCTACATGTTCATCTTCTATCATCCTCTGATCTTGTGCCAATCTCAAGGGAGAATCTCTATTTCTAGTGGTAAAATTGCCTCAGTGCCATGCACCAACTCAAAAGGAGTGTGACCTGTAGACGTTTTATGGGTGATGTTGTAAGCCCACATGGCTTCAATGACCTTCTCATCCCACTATCTCCTATACCCTGTGGCCATTTTTCCCATGGATTTACAAAGGAGATCATTGGTCCGCTTTGTTTGTCCCATGGATGCTAGATAATAGATGCTAGAAGTGTGATGATCAATACCCATACGATCCATGAGCAACTCCACTGCTTCATTTAAGAATGGACTCCCATGGTCAGACACTATTTCCATGGGTGTCCCAAACCATGTGTAGATTCATTCAAATATGAAATTTGAAAGTGCCTTACCATTTGTAGTGGGTAGGGTGATAGCTTTAGCCCACTTAATGACATACTGAGTGGCTACCAAAAGATACTTCTTTTTGTGGGTAGTCATGGGCAGGGGCCTGACAAAATCTATTCCCCACTTCTGAAACGAATGGATGGACATCACTGGATGATGTTTCCTAGGACACAAATCCGTCCTACCAAAGAATTGGCATGGTTCACAAGTTTTGCAATACATAGTGATGTCCTTGAACAAGGTCGGCCAATAGCATCCAGCATTCTTCTTAGCTGTATAGTCACTGATATAGTGGCCTCCACAAAATCCATCATGGTAATGCTTCAATACCTTAGGTACTTCATCTACATCAATGGCCCATCTTAGTACCCCATCCATGCCTTGACGGTACAACACCCCATCAAAGAGAATGTAGCACCTACTATCTCTATGGATCTTCTTTCTCTCATAGCTAGTACTTTCCGGAGGAAAGGAGAAAGCGGTTAGAAACCTATAGATACCACCATACCATGGATCCCCAACTTCTATGGCCACTACAAGGGTTACATCGAGGCACTCCTCTAACTCAATCAAAGCATTCTTCAAGTTGGAACAACCCCCTTTTAAAATTTTGAAAGAAAAATCATATTCTTGTAGAACTGCCAACCATTTGGCCAACTGGCCCACGAGATTTGGTGATTGAAGAACCTGCTTTACAAGACCATTACTAGATATTATGATGAAGGACTTTCTAGCCATACAATGCTTAAATTTCTCAATGCAGAACACCAAAGACAAGGCATGCTTGTCGGCCTCAAAGTAGCGTCGTTCAGTTTTGAGCAATTGTCGAGAAGCAATAAGACTCTTGGTCAACTTAGGCACATGTCTCACATGTTTCAAAATAAATGCAGACCCATTTGTAAAAGAAAACTTTATGTCACCTACTCCCACTATGTCACATGCATAGTCATTTCCAAGATGCACACAACTTGTCTTTTCACTGTCATAAGTGGAGAACCATTCCCTATCGGGAGTAACATGGAATGAAGCACCAGAATCCAAAATCCAATCCTAGGAATATGCATCATCTGAAGTGGTAAGCAACTTTGCAGATAAAGTAGACATGAAGAGAACGTCATTGTCACTATCATGTATGACTGCATTGATCTCCTCGATCTTCACTTTTCCTTTGTCCTCCCTTGGACTCTCTTCCTTTTGATTTGCACCCCAATTTGCATTCTTTTTCTTATCCTTTTGCTCTCTTTTCAGCTTGTAGCAATCCTTTTTCATATGGCCCTTCTTGCCACAGTTGTAACCCTCAATGTTCCATGCCTTGGATTTGCTACAAGACTTCCCTCTTTCTTGGGACTTCCCCCTGAACTGTGATCTGCCCCTTTGCACATTTAAGGCTACATCCTACTTGTTGCCATCCATAGACTTCCGTCTAATCTCCTCGGCCAACAAGCTACCCATAACATCATCAAATTTCAGTACTCCACCAGGTGCAGAGTTACTGACAACTGTACGGAAGGTATCCCATGAGGATGGCAATGAACATAAGAGAAATATTGCCTTAGTCTCTGCATCAAAATTCATCTTTTGAGCTTGAAGCTGGCCGAAAATAATATTGAATTCATTCAAGTGAGCAGCAATGGAGACCCCTTCCTTCATCTGCAGCTCAAACAACCTCTTCACGAGGTAAACTTTATTAGAGGCAATTTCCTTCTCATAAGTGGCACATAGTTTCTTCCACAAATCTTCCGTAGTTTGCTCATTTACTACTGTGAAATAAACTGACTTTGCAAGATGAAGTCTAATAGTAGACGTTGCTAATGCATCTAACTCATTCCAATCATCCTCAGACATATTTGTAGGCTTAGCTTCAATCCCTACCAAGGGTTTAATCTGCTTCTTTTGAAACGTACATCCCTTATCTATTCTTTCCACAAAGAAAATTTTGTCCCATCAAACTTTTTAATGTTGAAAAACTTCTTTTCAGACATGGAAGAGGATGCCATAATGCAAATAAAGCAAAATCCCAAATGCTAGTGCCTACAAGAGAGAATCACACCAAATACTAGGTGCACCCAAATGTGTATGCCACAATAGAGTGAAATATCACCAAAACTCATTTCTCAAAGCATCTGACTCATGTGCATACACTATCCATCCATATGAGCAAATCTGGCCCAAAAGAAAATGCCAACTGCAATGGCAATCCAAAATGCCAATAAGTGCCAAATGACTCAAGCATAAACACCATCCACTGGCATATGCATTAATAATATCTCATCCAAGAGAGCATAGCACTATCAGTGCATCACCTGGAATGTGTCAAAGCTATCCCTCAACATAAAATAGCATCCATGTGCAAACCGTCCATGAAAAATAGCATCCCACAAGGCAATTTGGGCCTATCAGCACATCCAATAAGGACTGCAATGCATCCAAATGGTCTATAAATCATCCACTATGACCCAATGCACACCACAAATGAGCGCACACTACTCAAACTGCAACCAGAGTGATCTACATAAGGTATGCTCAAGAAACCATAGTCCCACGATAATGACCGCTACTGAAAATAGAACCTGAGATGCCTCAAAACATGGGTGCCATTGCATAATCGGACTCAACAAGAAAATCTACAAATATCTCTCTTCTTTCGGAACTCCAAAATCCCAACCGATGAGTGAGAAATGGGAGTCAACACTTATCCACTGCCATGTGGCATAAATCTAAGGTTTCAAAACCTTAATGAAAAATGCATAACAGAGAGACGAAATCGAATACACAGAGATCTATAACTCTGAAAATCCTCCACCGAATCACGTAAGAATTGACAAATAGGGATTTTTGGGCGTTTGAAATGTAATAGGACATACGGTTTTGGAAACCATGGTCTCAATCAATGGGTCCAACACACAGACTGAAAAACGTTTTTGGAAACAGAGTTATTTGTAAACTCCACTGGAGTGCAAATGATGAGCAACATAGAAGTTTTAGGACCTCGTGAGTCCACCGGAACTGACAGATCTACAAATGGTTGCTCCAAACTTGAGTTCCAACACTCGGGTAGAAAAACACAGAAACTGACAAAGTGAGTCAGAAATCCAATGAAATGATCCCAGATTCAAGAATGAAGGGTGTTTCCAAGCTTCTAAAGTGAAGTAGACACCAAAAGCAAGCAATAGTTGCCTCTACAAGTCAATATGGAGTCTCTATCATCGAACGAAACAGGGAAAAGCTCAAAAAACGACTTTTTCTTTGAAAACACTTAACAGGCTCTCAAAACCACTTCATAAAACCAAAGTGACTTTTCCAAAGGTTCCTCCAAGGTCTCTGCACACTCGGATGCAAGTAAAGTCATCCACAACGCTTCCCACAAAGCTTCTCCTTCCTCCCATAGAGCTGCTGAGCTTCTAGGCATTCATGCACGCTCAACTAGATCACCCGGGCTCTGATACCAATTGAGAATGCTCTCAATGAAAGCAAGAACGGAAGAGGGAGAGAGAGAAACAGAGAGCCACACAAGTTTTGGTGGGTGCAAAACCACCCTAATCTTCTTTTTCATTCATTTATATATGTGTTTGAGTATTGTACATAATCGGGATAAAGGCACAATGACCTTTAACCCCCACACTTAGAACCTCGAGTCATATTCCAGTTGGAGACATAGGCTTAAGTATGGTAAGCAAACATAGTGCATGGATGTGTGAAAGGGACGTGCATCATCATGGTTGAGGTAATGAAGGCTTTTGCCTTCATTGGGGATTGAAGAGTTTAGGAGGAGTTTAAGGATTAGAGAGAGGTTCGAGGGCTTAGAAAGAGGTTCTAGAGTTTAGAAGAGGTTCTAGGGATAGAAGGAGGATCCAAGGTTCAGGGTAGAGTACATGGTGGAGAACTCATCTCCCTCATAGATCATAGAGGTTAAGGCTCGAGGAACTAAGGGTTTAGGGGGAGCATAGGAGTGGGAGAGGAAGAAGGTGTAAGAGCATGGGGGAAAGAAGAGAGAGGAGGGAGGAGGAGGAGGAGAAGGAGGGAGGAGGAGAAGGGAGGAGGAGGAAGAGGAGGAGGAGGAGAAGGGAGGAGGAGGAGGGAGGAGGAAGAGAAGGGAGGAGGAGGAGGGAGGGAGGAGGTGGTAGGTTGAAATCAAGGGCCAATTTCCCTCTATGAAAATGGCCCAATCAAATGACAGAGATTAAATCTCCACGGTGACCGAGACCTCTGACCTTTACGTACTTCACACATGACCAAACATTGCAGTAGCTTCTCCCATTTGATTGGATTAACATGAGATGGGACTCTCAAACTTTCACTTTTTTGGATTGTCCACCCTACCCAGGCCGAACGTAATCAAATACGGTAGACATGAATTTCATCCAATTATTTATGCCAACAACGTTCAACCCCCCTTCACCTTCCCCTTGTCCAATCATGTGTGAATCCTGCCCAAGGGAACTCTTTTGACTCGAGCACCCACAGATTCATGGAGTTTTAGCACAGTGAGCTCATGGCCTCCATGGTTCTGTTATGGCCGTGGTATCTTCTCTACTTTCATGAATAGCTGGGTGCTCATTAATGGAGTTTTTGCAAAGTGAGCTCATAACATTGGGGGTTTTGTCACGACCCTAGTATCTTCTCTACTCCCATTAATTTGTGGAATCTACACTTGAGGTAGCACTGAATACATACAATCACCAGAAAGAGTTCTCCATGAGATGTCTAGTGGGTGTAAGTGCCTATACAGGAAACCAGATCTCAAAACATAAACAAACATGCAATTAAACACACCCACTTCTAGAGTCAGTCATAACTAAAGTAGTAAACACACCCAGTTCTAGAATCATAACCAAAGTAGTAAACCCATATCTCTACTCTGCAATATGCAACTCTAGTAGTTGCAAAGCTTCAACAAGAACCTCCTACTCCTCTCTTGCCCCACTTCTCCCCTTTGTCATCTCCCTCATTGAAGATCCATCTCCCTCAACATCTCCTCCTCTATTTCAGGCGAAGACCTCTAAAAGTTTAGATGTGGTCAAAACTACCCAAGGCTACCACTACAAATATAGCAAGCAAGATCAAGCTCGTGCTGAAGAACATCATTGTACTTACGTGCTATCTCCAAAGCTGCATTTCACATGGCACTTTAGATTGGGATGTAGCTTCAATTGGACTTGCTAGTTAAAAAGCAAACTAGATATAAAGAAAAGAAAGCTAAAGAACATCCTTGTGCTTACTTGCTTTTGTATAGCCACATCCCACATGAGCACTTTACAATTGGATGTCGCTTGAATTGGACATAGCCCATGTACTTTGTTGAAGGTGAGCGTGTTTCTCACCATCTAGATGGCCGTATGTCCACACCCCCACCCTCAGCGCTGGATAGAACAAGGCCAAAGTAGAGGGTAGATTGTTAATATCCCAAAAACACCATCTACCATTTCTTGGCCAATGTGAAATGATGCCTTAAATCTGACCATCTACTTGCTCTTTACACTCTAGAAATTGTGTGCCGCATAACATGGCCAAAAGAGTGCCGCTTTTCTTTTCGAACCAGTTTGCATAGGATCAATATCCATTAAATTGGCCAGCTTATTGTGAAATGGAAGCCAAGCATGCAACGTAAGACCTTAATTTTGTCAAATGGTACTCCTTCCAGATGTGTATGCCTTTGCTTCCACCATCTTGTACCCCTTTTCAAGCTGCAATTAGGTTGTGATGGTCTACCATAACAATGTAACATCTAATTCGAGAACTTTAACCTCAAAAAGAGAACTCTAGGTTCCCTATTTTCCATGTGAATTTTACATTTATTTGAAAAAGACGGCCTTTTTGCACGACAGTTTTTGAAAAAATTCATAAAAACCATGCTTTTATGAAATTTTGCCGACAAAGTTTTTTGGAAAATGGGCACAAACACCTACACTTGGAATACCAAAATTGCAAAAAAATACATTAATTTTTTTACTCTATTGACTTGGTGTTTGAACCTTCCTTTTCGACTTTCACAACTTTAGCAATCCAAAAAGGAAATCCACTAGGATCATCTATTGCTAACACAACAACCATCATACCCACTGCCAAGTCCTCGATGCTACCACTCCACATTTCTTGAACCCTTTCCCTGAGATTTTTGGACTTTCTTGCTCCAAGGTATATTTCTCTCTCCTCCCCAAGATAGTTCTTCTTTGAATGTTGTACCTTCTTCATCTTTCTTCATTCGAAATTGGAGTTAAAAGCTTAACTCATTGAGCTTCTCAATACATCAATCAATTCGCTCGTTGTCACCAAACACAAAGTGTCTAAAATCTGTTGTTTTTTCCATGTTTGTAATTATCGGTTTTGGCACATATGCATCCTGTAAAATGTGGATCATTGCATCCCCATCCCATGCTTCTTTCCTTTTCAACTATACTGAGAACCGGCTAAACATCTGATCAATATGGTCGCGTGTGTGACCCACCATAAAGAATCCTAATTTCACTTTGAGAAATATGCCTTTCTCCACAAGTATGCAAAGATATGCCAACACAACTTGTTTCTTGTTCTCTCGATGTGTTATCAAGTTGGACATACTTCACTTTTGGAAGAGGTTGTGTAAGATTCCTCAATGCATCATTAAGAACAAAAACTATGAGATTAGGATCATTTCTTACATTGGGTGTCATAAGATAAACCTTGGGGATTAATTCATCATGGTAGATCATGCATCCAACCACGTGATATGTGATGAAGTTCTCCTCTTTCAAATCCTTGGTGGGCACTCATTTGAAGTGTGGAAGATTGGTCTTCTTTTGATCCATCCCATCAATGATGATGGTTATGTACTTATCAGGCTGTTGGTAGCTCTTCTTGCGATGCTTCGCTAACTTCTTCCTTTTTAGAACTTGCATTTCTCGATGCATTTGCAACTCTACGATTGCTTCTTCTACAAATATAGAAAATGATTAGATGTTGCAAGCAAACCATTTTTGTCAAAAAGAAGCGAAATTTCATGGCATCATTACACACACCTCTCTCTTGTCCTTGACTTCTATTATGCAAGGCCTTCAAGTTTGCGCATGTGGCACACACACCAAAGCGACAAAGCTTTGGTATCTTCACGTTATTGAATTCATTCTTCCAAATCCTACAAAAATGCTGGTACGTCAGGTACTCGTCACCTGCAGTAACCATGGCATCCTTGTACATGGATTAGATCTCACACTTGGAGAAATTATATGGTAAGTGCAACTGGTCACTATTTGGAAGAGCCTCGGCATGTTTTTGCACAAAGTCTTGCAACCACAAGCATACCATATTGCCATGTGGTCCAAGCACTCTCATTTGTCCTGCTGTACAAATGTGTTGACACTACGTCTATCTCAATTTCTTCTTCGCATAGTTCCAAGGGTGCTTCCTTTGCTACATTGGATGTATCTTGCACTAGTGGTGGAACCTCTTTTGCCACCTTGGATGTGTCTCCTACTCCACCTAAGCATGATGGTGGACATAGAAGCCCAGGTACTCAAATCCATGGACTTGATATTCCCATTGAAGAGAATGAAATAATAGATGTCAAAGCAAGCACGAGAGGTCAACAAGTGTTATCAGGCATGTGGTCCATGTCTAAGTTCATTCAATGGCTCTCTTTGTTTTGTTTTTGGAGCTAGAAATTATTTCTTACAAGGGACATCTAATCCAGATGGATCTCAATGACCGTCTCGACTATCACAAAAGGGGAAGCATAATTCTAGCTCATCTATTGAGAAGAGACTAAAGGGAAGACCAATGAATGTGGACCTCAAAAAGTCTAGCTACACAAGAGGGAGAGCTCGTATAATGCTAGACACCACACGTCTAAAAGAGACCTGCAATACTCTTTGTTGTAGCAGAATGTGCCTGGTCACTTTTGGGGTTGCAAAACTAAGGGTGTTACAGCAAAATTATGTTGAAATGAATAAAGATGATCAAAATTTTTATTTAGCATGGTCTATAAGACCCAGGGAAAACAATATGAACAAAATTGTGTTTGAGTACTCATTCGGTTCAAGGATTGTTTGTCGCAAAGCATATAGACTTGCACATTGTCTTGGCAATGAAAGGCTAAAAAGATTATAGGCCTGTCTCTATAAAGAAAACGAACCTCCCATAAAGAACTTTGGCAAGCTTCGAAGGGGATGCTCCAAAAGTGCCATGCAACAATGAAAGGTGGAGATTATATGCCTAACCATAAAAGTCAATGTTAGGTTTAGGGTTTTGAGCATAGAGAAATTTCTAAAAATATAAAATTTCTCTATAAACATGAGATTCCCACATTTGTTTCTCATTATTTCCAAATACGCCCAAGAGTTCAAAGAATCATCAAGTATATGCAATTTTCTTATGGTTAAGTGTTTTTTATTTTTAATTCGCTCATGAAATCAAATTTTACAGCGTTCTTCAATATAATTTACCGTATTTTGAAAATGGGGGTGGTGTGCTTGAATATGACTTAAAGTAGTTTATGTTTGCTTTTTTGAAAACACATTGCTTTGATTGCTAGTCTATCCAATTTACTAAAAATAGCAAGAAACATTTCTAAAAATAAATTACTCTATATTCTACCCCAATCCCTTCTTCTTAGTTTCTCTAACCTCTCCATCTCTCCCTCTACCATCTACCCCTCTCAGCTCTCTAGCTTTGCGAGGTAAGCTCTCCATCTCCTCATGCAATTGTTTATTTTTGTTTGGACTGAAGGGAGCTTCTTCTTCCCCACCATCTTCTTCTTCGTCTTTTTTGAGCTCCCCTGCTAATTCACCTGTCGAGTCTCCTCCCCAACCTCTTTTTTCCCATGTTCCCGTGGATTCACCACGCCTTCCACCATGCATGGCCCAATCGATGATATCATCAATTGGGCGCTTGCCCAGTTGATGATATCATCAACGAGCATTAGCCGAGGGAGAGGGGAGAGAGAGTTAGGGAGAGAGGGAGAGGAGGGAAAGGGAGAGAAGGAGAGAGAGAGTTAGGGAGAGAGGGAGAGAGAGAGTTAGGGAGTTAGGGGGAGAGAGAGTTAGGGAGTTAGGGGGAGAGAGAGAGAGAGAGAGAGAGAGAGAGAGAGAGAGTGAGAGGAGAGAGAGAGAGAGAGAGAGAGAGAGAGATAGCGAGAGGAGAGAGAGAGAGAGAGAGAGCGAGAGAGAGAGAGAGAGAGAGAGAGAGAGAGAGAGAGAGAGAGAGAGAGAGAGAGAGAGACAGCTTGAGGGAGAGAGAGAGATCAAGAGAGAGATGGAGAGAGAGAGAGAGAGAGAGAGAGAGAGAGAATTATGGAGAGGGGTTTTTGGTAAATTTTGTTTATTTTTTGGTCCATTTGTATTGAAAAGCGAAATTTTCTCTTCGAATTATGGAGTTGTTTTTTAGTGTTTTTAAATTAAATTTGAGAGAGAGAGAGAGAGAGAGGTGTTTTGGCCATAATTTTGTAGTTTTTGCATTGTAGTGTTGTTACTTTTCATGCTTTTTTGTTTTTTATTCTCTAGTCCAAAATCATATTCCAGTAATAAGCATGTTGACATCTTTTTCCATAAAGAATGTAGATGTTAGAAGCTCAAAGTCTTTTTAGAAACCATCAAGCTTGTTGTACTAGCTTTTGTTTTCTTCAACTTGAGATATTCTCTCCATGATATCTTAATATTTTGACATTGTTTATGTCTTTTATAGGTATCATGTCGAACAAACAAACCTTTGGAGAAATCCGTGTCTTTGGAAAGCCCACATCGGAGGATGCTTCCACTAGGATCCAAAAGATAAGGGTGGAAAAGAAAGGCACCAAGAAACCAAAGAAAAGTGCCAAGGATCCAAGTCTTGAGGTGTAATAGCTTCAATAGATTTATGATGTTCTTGCTCCATTTGAAGGTTCATTGCAAATTCAAAAATTATGGGACATAGCGGAAGTACACAATAACATTGATTCAAAATGGACCATCAAAGTTGACACTGATACGAAAGAGATGACTTTGTTGCTTCCAAAGACACTTCCCACTGGAAGATCAGTTTTTAAGCCAATAATAAAGATTAAAGATATCGCAAGAAGTGAGTCCGATGAGGAATGTGTTGAAATTATTGGGATTGATAACAATAAGAAACCTATTGTTTATATTATTATGGAAGAGAAGTTTTCTTTGAAAGCTGTTACTCCACCTGCTGCAGCGGAACAATTAAAATAAATCAAAGAGGAAGGGAAGGTTAGTTACTATCCATAAGTAATTTCTAATTCTCTATGTTTATGTAATTTCTTTTGAATACTAAGAGAGATTCAATTTTGTTTTGTGTGTCTAGGATCTTATTTATCATTTGACAAATCAAATTGTGGAGGTTGATGAAATAATTGAGGAGATGGAGGTATCAACTTTCCATAGTGATTTTGAGGAGCATACAGAGGAGGGTTATGAAGAATATACCACAACATCACCAATCAAACCAAGAGGTTCTTAAAGTCAAAAGGAAAGGGATCTTCCCGTGTTGAAGCTGAAAAATTTGCCTCTAATACACAAGGATTAAGAACTCCCACGAATTCACATGGATTGAGAGCACCTTCTCTTTCAAGCCATCATGGATTGAGTGCACCCCCAAGTGGGCATGGTTTGAGCGCACCCCCAAGCGGTCATGGTTTGAGCGCACCGCTCCCCAAAAAATGACCTCTATTGGTTGCAAGTGTGTTTCTTCTTGAGTCTTATGAGGATGTTGTTGAGGAGACTCCATCTATTGCACAAGGGAAAAAACGGAGTAAACTAGGATCAAACGCTCCAAGGAGAGTACAACCATTGGATATCATTGAAATCCCAACCAGTGGTGAGCCGCAAGTACCAGGAGCTGACATTGGAGATAGCAGCTCAGATACACAACAAAATAGAGTCTGAGCAAAGGTACAACAAAAAAACCTTGTGGATCAACAAACTTTCTTCTTGCACATTGATCATGTTACTAGACCTCCTATTGATGCTAGGACTACTGGCCTTCGGCCATTTGGGGTGCATGCAATACATCCTTTCCATATTTAAAACTTATTTTTGTTTCATGTCGTAGGATGAAACCCAATGTGAGACAAATGAAAGGACAGCAATTCACATCTACTACAGAAAACATTTTAGTTGGGTATTGGTCTGTGGATGGAAAAAAAAATATTGGTCACATCAATTTTCCCTCATCTACTCCATTTACTCCTAATCATTTCATTATTCCAACTGACAAAGAAGCTCAAGCATGTGACCATGGATAAGAATGGGGAGATAGTAAATCCTTATCAAAAACCACAACTCCTAATTAATCAGCTCATAGATTTGTTTTCAAATGAGCATGAGTGGGTACTCGATCTATTTGCTGGTTCATGCATAGTCACAGCATGTGCCTTAAAAAAGGGTCGAAATGTATTTGTAGTTGAAAAAGATCCTATTTAATGTGATTACATAAAGAAGAGAGTGATTGCTATTCATCACTTGCCTGATGAGCATCAAGAGCTTGGTTTGAAAGGTGGGAAGTTCGATGAGATTCGGTGGTAGCCTCATCATGGGAACCCCAACTTCCTGAGATATTGAAACCCAATTTTATGAAGGTAGGCGAGCTAGCTGATACATGGGAGAAGGAGGTTGTGAAAGAGAAAGTGATTGAGAAACCCATACAAAAAACCCTGACTAGGGACGGTGATGAAGATGAGGTAGATGACACATATAGGAGAATTGAGTAGACTCTAGTTATGGAATTGTATTGACAGTTTTTTGTATTTGAATGGTTTCAATAGACAAGTGTTCTTAAGACATTTTAGAATCCATATGCTTTGAATGTTTTGAACATTTAGTTTTTTCGATTAATTTGTTGTTGGGGATGGTTATAAAGATGATGTAGATGACACACATGGGAGAATTGAGTAGACTCCAATTATGGGAATTATATTGACAATTTTGTGATTTTGAATTGTTTCAATAGACAAGCGTTCTTAAGACATTTGAGAATCCATATGCATTGAATGTTTTGAAGAAGGAGGCGTTTACTTTTTCCCATTAATTTGATGATATATTTTTATTCTTTTAGTACTTTATGTAATACTACAAAGTTTAACTTAAGAATTTTGATAAGGTTATGTTACTACATGCAGGAATGAAAGTTGTATCATGTAGTTTTTCTATTGAAAAATATCTTCCCTGTTTCATATGCTTGGTAAACATCCACGATGCTCTGAGACACTGAGTCCTCGCAGAAGACAATGCAAGTAACATCATCTTGCAACGGCGGTGTTCAAATCCTTTGCCTCAACCTTATTACTTGGTATGCCTTGCATATTGCTTACAACACCTTTCAAGCATCTATAGAACTGAGTCCTCTTTGCCATGTACTCAAATGTAGGTCTCTTGCCCTTCACTGTTTGTGGCTTTCCACAGCCCATCCATAACTCCCTTGCCTTTATCAAGATCTCAAAAAGAGGAGCTTTTTTCCAAACTATATGGAGGAGAATTCAGCCTTTTTGATTCTAGAATGTACTTCGAGTCATCGTTAAATATGCATATATGACAAATGACCCATTGAAACTTTTCCATCCACTCAATCTGTGGCAAGTTTCCTTTTCTTCTGTCATCAAGGGCGATCCTGCAAGATTCACAAAAGTGTTGCCCATCAATGGGCTCAAACCTGCATCTTTCCAAGAATCTATTCTTTGCTAGCATGTATCTCTTCTCAATGTCAGTCCCATATCAGCTTTGGTACAAAGCCTCTCCACGAACAAAGTCACTCCTTCTAAAGTTCTCAAAAGCATCAAGAAAGTCCATGCACTTTTGAAATGTGACAAGGCAATGTAGGATCATCTTCTTGAAGTCTCTTAAACGCCATAGGATGAAGAGTGATATTAGTGGCAACTGGAGTTCTTGTTTTCCTCATGTCTTCATACAATTTGCATGCAAATGTCTTATCTAGCTTTCTTTGATTTGTGAACAATGAAGCTCGATCAATAAGCATTGTGGCCACGCTGAATTGTGAAAATCCCCAAATGTACCCCTCATCCTCTGGCGGATGTAAGTCTGCCACACTTATAGAAAAGTCTTTGAGACTTGTATCTTCTTCTTGCGGATCCTCCTGTTCATCACTATCCAATTTTTCGCCTGGTTTTAAATAATCTACACTTGAACGATCTGCACGTGGAGTAGGAGTTATTTTTGCTCTCTTTTTGGGAATAGCTATAGAATGTGAATCTGCTCCACGATCACTCTTTCTTGTTCATGTAGTTGCAGCAATGGATGGTGTAGGTACAGTTGGAGATACTGTAGTTACTGCCGGAGTTACCATAGTTATCGCCACAGATATTGGCGGTACTTGAGGGTTACATGTTATAGATGGCATACTTACTATTGCACTTACTACTACTGAAGCTACAACAACACCACTTAAAAATGCATCCCACATTTTCTTCAATGCTTCTAAGGCACTAAGGGATCCCTCAATTGAATCTAGTAAGGGCTTCAAGAAGTGCTTGTGAGTAACTCGTAACTTGTAAACCACCTCGTCATTCTTTGCTTTGCACACAACTTCTATCAAATTGTTTTCTTTAATGTTGATGTTTGAGACCATGCCACCATTTCTTACTACCTCTGGAGAATATTTCACGCTTGATACATTCTCTACAGTGATCACCAAAAAATACTTTGATTTGCACTCCATAAAATACCAAGCATGTTCAAGGTATTTGAAAGACACCTTAGAACCAAAACTGGAAGCCATAGTTTTCTGAAAAATAATCAAAAATAGAAAATAAGAATTACAATGATTTTCAAACTCAAAATATTAAATAAATTTCTAATTAAATATTATTTTAAGTTTTATTTATTTTTAATTTTTAAAATAAAATAAAATAATTTATTTTTTATCTTTTTTAAATTATTTTATTTTAATTAATTTATTTATTTTTATATTTAAAATTTAATTTAATTTTTAAAAAAATTTTAAAGTTTTTATTTATTTTAAGTTTTTTAAAATTTTTTCTTTTTTTTAATTAATTTTTTTGTCTTTAAAAATAAAATAAAAATTTAAAGCCCTTTGGGGGCTTAAGGTAGGGGAGGGATTAACCCCCAACCTGTTGTGTATGCAATAGGTTGGGGGTTAATCCCCTCTTATCCTCCCGCCTCCCCATCTCGCCTCTCCCTTCCTCTTTCTTTGCCTCCCCTCCCGTCTGCGCCCTCCTGTTAACCCCCTCCCCTCCCTCCCATCCTCCCCGCTCTCTAGCCTCCTTGCCTGCCTCCTCTCCCTCCTCCCTCCCTCCTCCCTGCCTACCTCCTCTCCTCCTCCCTCCTGCCTCCCCGCCTGCCTCCTCCCTCCTGACTGCCCTCTCCTCTCCCTCCTCCCTCCCCTCCCATCCTCCTCATCCCTCCCCACCTTAAAAAAGAGGGAGAAGAGAGGGGAAGCGAGAGGAGAGGGGAAGGGAGCAGAGGGAGGGGGCCGACGGGAGGGGAGGCGAGGAAGGGGGAGGGCCGATTAACGGTCGAGGAAGGGGGAGGGGAGGCGGGGAAGGTAGGGCAGGGAGGGGGCAAGAGGGAGGGGAGGCGAGGAAGGGAGGGCGGGGAGGGGGCGAGAGGGGAGGTTTACCCCACCTGTTGTCCCCCCTCCCCCCACCCTCCCGCCTCCCCTCCCCCTTTCCCGCCTCGCCTCCCCACCCCCCTTCCCCCCCACCCACTTGTTGCGCATGCAACAAGTGGGTGGGGGGGATTTTTCCCTGCATTAAATCTTTTTTTCCACAAATTTTCCTCTTTACCTCAAACTCTCACAACCTATTTTCAGAAATTTCTCTCCTAACCTATTGGGCACACAACAATTTTTCCCCAAAAAAAAATCTATTACAAATTTCTCTCTCAACCTCAAAACCACTCAGACCTCCCTACCTATTGCGTACGCAACAACTTCAAAACAAAATTTAATCATAAATCTCTCCAAAAAATTCCTCAACCAAAAAAAAAAACAATCTATTATAAATTTCTCTCTCAACCTCAAAACCACTCAAACCTCCTAACCTATTGCGTACGCAACAACTTCAAAACAAAATTTAATCATAAATCTCTCCAAAAAACTCCTTTTAAAAAAAACAATCTATTACACATTTCTCTCTCAACCTCAAAACCACTCAAACCTCCCTACCTATTGCATACGCAACAACTTCAAAACAAAATTTAATTAAAAAAATATAACTTGAAAGGGAGGTCTTCTAGCATATGTGCTTTATATAATACTTATTCTTAAAACAATGAAGAATTAGTGAATATATTGCTATTCTATACATTATTAACTTAAAAACTAATATAAATATAAATTCATTATTATATAAATTTAAATAAATATATAAATAATTAATATTATACATTAATAACATTTAAAATTATGTAGATTATATTCTAATAACCTTTCAATTTTAAAAAGTAGTCAATCAAAGAATTGAATTGATTTAAAAAATAAGAAAATATTAAATTTTACACACTTACTTTTAGCATGTATGCTTTTCTTCCATGTATATAATACTTGTTAGTTAGTCGAAGAATGAAAAATTAGATAATGTATTTGTAAGGTAGGTATTTAAAACCATAGAATCTAGAAGAGGTTTAACATACTTACTTATCTTTATTACTATGTGTAATACTTTGCAAAAACCTTAAACAAAGTTTAAGGCTTTGCACAAAACTACAGTATCATTGCATCCATATCATTTTTTTACTTTAGCAACCACCAGATATCCATGGTATCCATGATATGGAATACATATTTCTTCTGAATATTTTGTATCACATACTTTTTCATTTCTTCTGATACATCATGCAGCATGAATGTAAGAAAATATGAATCGGTGTGCTTTTAGCCTATGTACTTGTCCCTAATCAGTAGGATACTTTGACTAGGTAGACTTATAATTACTTAAAGTAAAGCCTTTGCAAAGGATCGTACCTTCTGATACACCTTGCAGCATGAATGTAAGAAAATATGAATCGGTGTGCTTTTAGCCTATATGCTTGTCCCTAATCAGTAGGATACTTTGACTAGGTAGACTTACTTAAAGTAAAGCCTTTGCAAAGGATCGTACCTATAAACAAAACACTTTGGAAAGCATATAACATATAGTCTATATATATCTAAACTAAATACTTTAGAATGCATATTTTATATAGTCTATATATCTTAAATCTTACACCCTAAATCTTCAATCCTAAAGTTCCCTAAATCTTAGGTTATACAATCTAAGCTCTTAAACTTATATAACTAAACTAAATACTTTGGAATGCATATTTTATATAGTCTATATATCTTAAATCTTACACCCTAAATCTTAAATCCTAAAGTTCCCTAAATCTTAGGTTATACAATCTAAGCTCTTAAACTTATATAACAGTTATAATCCCTAAACCTTAAACCCTAACCCCTATAACTTATATTCTAAAACCTAAATTTCAATTCTAAACCCTAAATTCTAGGCTCTAAGCTCATGATCTTATATACTAAACCCTAAATCCTAAAACCTACTAAACCCTAAACCCTAATCCTAAAATACAATCAAAATTTAATGATTTTTTTCAATTTGTGCAATAGGTTTTATATATCCCCCAAACTGTTGCAAGTGGAATAGGTTAATGGTGCACTCAACCTATTGCAAAAATCAAGGAATTTTCTTGATTTGTGCAACAGGTTGGGGGGTATATCCAACCTGTTGCACAAATCGAGAATTTTCTTGATTTGTGGAACAAATTGGATATACCCTCCAACCTGTTGCTCAAGCAAGCAATAGGTTGGGGGATATATCCAACAACAGGCCTTGGTTGGGGTGACCCCAACCTGTTGCTCGAGCAACAGGTTAGGGGGTATATCCAACCTGTTGCATAAATCAAGAATTTCCTTGATTTGTGCAATAGGTTGGATATACCCCCCAACCTGTTGCTCGAGCAATAGGTTGGGGGTATATCCAACCTTGCACAAATCAAGAAAATTCTTGAGTTGTAGGTTGGATATATTCCCCAACTGTATATCAAATTGTTGCACAAATAAGAAAAATTCTTGATTTGTGCAACAGGTTGGATATATCCCCCAACCTGTTGCTTAATATATCCAACCTATTGCTCAAGCAACAGGTTAGGGGATATATCCAACCTGTTGCACAAATTAGAAAAATTCATTAAATTTTGGTTGTATTTTAGGGTTAAGGTTTAGGGTTTAGGGTTTACGATTTAAGATTTAGGGTTTAGGATTTAGATTTTAGGGTTTAAGGTTTAGGATTTATTATTTAGGAGTTTAGGATTTACGGTGGTTAAGATGTTTTGGTATTAATTATTTAAAGTTTAGGATGTAGGGTTTAGGTTTAATGCCTTCTCTGCTAGTTTTGATATAGAAGTTATTAAGTAATAATAAGCTCAATGATTATTTATTATGTTCATTTTGAGTTGCTAATCTATTTTTGTACATAAAACAGGTATTCACCCTAACAAAGGGTATGGATGTGGTGTTATATAAGAAGAATGAAGTGGTGGCTTTTGGACAAATTCATAGTCTTGATCCTATAAATGTGTGTCATTTCCAACATTGTGGTGAGAGAAGATGTGTAATGATAATCACCAACGTTGTAAATCCTAAAGTACATTTAAAATATCCACATGGAGACTTTGAAACATTGGGAGATATCTGACAATGTGACATATTTGATATGCAAGCACACAGAACACTCTGGGACCAAGACGAAATTGTTCCAAAGACATACTTTCAAGATATTAAGAAAACTTATTTTGAGGGGGAAAAAGTAGAGATGTTATCTTGCTTCGGAGAAGTTTTAGCAATTGGCAACTTTAAGGGCTATGCTCAGAGTTTTCTCTGTATAGTGGAGATAATTAAGTTGACTAGTGCAAGTGTCATTCAAAATGCAATGGATAGTACTTCACATTTAGATGTCCATAATACTACGTCTCAATTACAAGTTCATAGTACTTGTAAATGGGGGTTAGCTTTCTTGAAATCAAGTTTGCCCAAGACAGTTTCCTTCAATGTCATGGAAGACACAATAGAATATTATCAGAAGAAAAAGACTATAACACAAATGGGATCCAAATTGATAAGAAGCTATAGTAGTAATCACAAGTATCATAGTGGCATGCTCATAGGTATTGAGGACATTATAGTAACAAATGTTGATGTAGAAAAGGTTTCTTGTATTGCAAGTGACTCAAATATACTCACTGGTATAGAAGACTTGTCTTGTGTTGCAAGTGACTCGAATAAGCTCACTGGTATAGAAGACTTGTCATGTGTTGCAAGTGACTCGAACAGGCTCATTGGTATAGAAGACTTGTCCTGTGTTGCAATAGTAAATGTGAGCAGCAGCGAGGAAGATATATTAAATGGCGATCAATCCATTTACGTCATGTGCAGGATGCTCGAAAGTTGTATGCTTCTTGGAGAGAGGAAGCTATTTCACATGTTGATAAGTCCATGTGCATCACCATTGATGGCATGGACCAAAATACAACCACTTTTGCCATGATATAGATGTATCCCACTGGCATTGGAGGGCAAACATGGACTAAAAACACACTTGTGTGGAGTATTAGTACATGGATACCGAATCTTTTGTGATGTATGGATTGATAGTTTGCATGACCATGATAGTAACCAAGTTGTTACATCAATCATGAAAGCAATAAGAAAGGTTAGAGATGCTCACGGATATTTGCCTAACACATTGCGAATACAAGCTGATAAGTGTTGGAGAGAGAAGAAGAATAAATATATATTTACTTTATGCTCTATGCTAGTTGGTTTGAAAATATTTGAAGAAGTGGAAGTTGGCTTTCTTCTTGTCGGCCATACACATGAAGACATAGATCAAATCTTCAGTGTTATCTCTAGTGAGTTGAAGGCAATGGATGTTTTGACAATGGAGGATATGCTATTTCGAATTGGGAAAAAAATTAGAGGTTCTCGCAAGGAAGAATTAGAAGTGGCTATCTTAGAGAGGATGGTAGATTGGAGAGCATTCATAGAGCCACATTTACAAACAGGAGATGATGCCCTAATAGGACACACAAATCCACACTACTTTCGGTTTCACATGCATAACAATATTCCAGTGATGCAAAGCACTACTTAGTAGATGGAGATCATTTATGAAGTGAGTCATATGCTTTATTACAACGAATAATTCAATTGGATGAAACTAGATTTGTTCTTGCAAAAAACAAATCACTTGACATAGAAGAAATGAAAGGCTTGAAAGCCTTCATTAAATATCTTCAAAGTATGATGCAGAAATATCCTGAGCAATCAACTAAGAATTTGGAGACAATTGAATCAACTGAAGCACTTATCCAATCTTTAGAAAGACAAGAAAACTTAATGAGCATTGAATACTGTGAATCCTTTTGGCTAGAACAAGCTAGGTCACCAAGTTTTAGACAAACCCTTACCAGAGTTTATACCATCTAATGAGATTGAAGAGGGTCTAATTGTTGCAGTTTGGGCATCTGATCTAGGTTCAGAGTTGGATGACCAAGGTGGCCCAATTTGGGTTGCAAATGTTGCTAAGATAGAAAGGGATGACAAGGGAACTCCTATAACATTTACAGCTTTATCGTATGAACCAAAGCCATTGAAAAATCTCCTGAGAAGATATACAATAAAACAACTCTATGAGGGATGCTTGCAAAAGAAACGTGAATGGGTTCCAAATAATGAGGGATTAACAGAGGTGGAAGTCAGTAGCATTATTCACTGCTGGAAATTGAGGACATGAAGTTTTAAAAAGAAGCATGGATACAATGTTGAAAAATGTATCACAATCCCTGATCCAAGTCATGTCCATATTAAACATCATTTAGCAAGACTTCACCCATCAAGCGCAAATACATTACATGAATTTGATGACTCTGAATGAGATTCAGATGCATAAGATAATGTTTTGTATGCTTTTTTCCATACAAATGGTGTATCTATACACCACCAATAAGATAATTTATTGTATGATTTGTTTTTCAAAAAAAGTGTGTATCTATACACCACTTATATATTGAATTCAACAAACTTTTTTTTTTCAAAAAAATGGTGTATCTATACACCACTTATATGTTGAATTCAACCAACTCTTTTCATATGGTGTCATATTTTCACTTCATAGTGTTAAAATTGAACTTGAGTTAGGAGACTACTATTATTATTATTATAGTTATTGGATGGGGGCACCATGCACGAGTTTGGGAATTATAGCTTCACTGAGCCATTTTTTTTTTAATTAGAGGTCACCACTTGACTTTTTAGCTTAATAAGGCCATATTTGTACATAAGTGACCCATTTAGTGCTCTAAAAAACCCAATTTTTTAGCCCACTAAGTGAAGTTGAGTGGAGAGGATATGCTCCAAAAAAAAGTCCAAACCAAGAGAGAAAGTCCAAAAATTTTGAATAGTGTGTCAAGCATAGCATGTTAGCACATGAATACAATGTAATGTGGGTTTGGAGGTCCAAGGCCCCCAGCCAGGTTGTCAAACCCAACTTTTTTATCATAGAGGAGACATTGAAGGGGCATCAAGGACCTTTTTTCTACAAGATCCTATTACATTAGAGATTTTGTTCCATAGTAACTTATTAGCAACATTCACATATCCAAAGGACATGACAAAATGTATATATATAGTCACCAAACTGCCATACAACTATTTTGACACTATTCATATATTGGCAGGGTACTACCAGTCAAGTGGGTTAAACCCCTTTGGGAAGCAAGTGTGTGTGTTTAGATTTTGACATTATTCATATATTTGCAAGGTACTACCAGTCAAGTGGGTTAAACCCCTTTGGGAAGCAAGTGTGTGTGTTTAGATTTAATAATCCCATCAATAAATGAACCATACAATTAATTCAATCATTTGGGTAATTATAGAAAGTTGCATATGATAAATGAATTGAAATGTTTTTTAAGAAAACAAAATTGACATAACTTTTGACAATATTGCAATCCAAACATTTTTTTTTTTGAAAGGACCTGAGCAATAGGATTGGCAATAGAATTTTTCTTTATATTGAGTTTGCAAATTTAAGCAAAGAATTAGTACAAAATGTCAAATCCATCAGGTAGTCTAGGCTCGGAGGTTAGGGTCCACTTACCTGCCACCATCCAGACAAAACAATGTGTTTGAACATCATAGTTTTGTGAGGGAAGACATGTAATGCCTATAAACCCTAGCTTGTTATCGCTTATACCACAAAACAAGACATCTATCAAGATTCTATAATGATTAAACAAGAAAGGGCATAAAAAAATAAAATTATCAAGTAAGGATCCCACATCCATACAAGAAATAATTAGATCCTTATCTTTTTATAAAAAGAAATACACAAGGAGGTATTCCACAACCTTATAAATGAAAGAAAAATATTAATGGAACTTATTGTAAATAGGGGGTAGTCCGCACCCATAATGCAAAAATAATAATGAATAAAATGGAATATTAAGAAAATTATTATTATTACTCATCAAAGGAAATAAATTACATAACATTAGAAAGAGGGCATATATATGTAAATTATGGGTGTGAGTGTGTGTAAAAAAAATGCCCAAATTACATGCAAAACATGAATGCAACAAATCTAGCTATATCTAAAAGCAAGGGAAGATAACCTAATGAACTAATTAATCTAGAAAAAGAATAAATTTATTCATAAAGAGACATTTTATACATAAATAGTAAATTTATAAGGGAAAAAAATAAATTCTCACAATAAAAGAACAAGAGACCACTAAATGTTAATAACTATGTATATCAATAAATAACTATCTCTAAATCTCTCTCTCTCTCTCTCTCTCTCTCTCTCTCTCTCTCTATATATATATATATATATATACACACACACACACACACACACACACACATAAGCATTGAACTAAACTTGGGTCAATTATACACACAAGTAGGGATAATAGAATTTTCTAGAGGGCTATCGAGATAAATATTTTTAGGGGAATAAGGGGGCCAATCGTAAGGGGACATAAAAAGTGAACAATAAGTAATAGAAAAAAGAAATTACATGAATAATCAAATTGAAAATTTTGTATTAAAAAAGCTTTTATATAAGTAACGTTGTACCATGAAGATGAACATGTCCCCATGACCATAGTGGATCGTGGAGCCATTATTAAGCCTAGAGCATGTGTCTTCAATCGAGACGCAAATAAAAAGACCATCAAGGAGCAGTTACGACAAAGGGTCAAGCAAAGAGCTCAAGATATAATGAGCTATAAATTGAACCACAAAGAAAGCAACACCTACCAATGGTTGTCACGATGCTCATGACAGTAAGAGTTTTCCAAGCAAGCCACAAGTTACCATGCAAGCCAAACCTTGAGCATTAAAACAAGAAGGTTGGGAGGTACATAAGAGTGGCAGATTGTAAGCGCTAAGTGGGGAACCATTGAACAAAAAACTAGGTGAGAGCCGAAGGGTTCATTAACACAAAGATAGCAAAGGAGCTAACTGAATTGTAAGGGAGAAGAGCACTTCCATGAAATAGTTGGTACTGATGAGTAGGCAGAATAGCACCTCAAAGAAGATGTAGACCATGGAAACATAAGTAAGGCCAAACTAAGAGCGAGGAAGAAGCAATACAAAAGCATGAAGGGAATGCATAAGAGAGGCTACTCAGAAGAGGCTACAAGGTGAGCTAAAAGCAAGTAGAGGAAAAGGCAAAGGCACAACAAGAATTGGAGAAGAGGGGGGGCCGAGAAGTAAAGCCATGCAATAAACTAATGAGCCCGTGAACATGACAAGTCACAAGACCAGACAACTACACAAAGATTCAACAAAACAAGCGGAACTCAAGCTCGTTAAAGGAAAATGAGCAAGAAGTAAACCTAGTGAATCTAGATTCCAAAACGAGCACTATGCATCACCAGTGTCTAAGAAAAGCCGATAAGTAAAGTACAAGGACACCGAATTATTACACAGGAAGTATAAGAAGGCGAAAGCATGAAAAACAAAAAAAATAATAAATAATAAAATAATAAAATAAATTTAAAAATTAAAAAGGGGGGATTATTAATAATAATAATTTTTAAAAATTAAAGAGGGTTGGGGGGGCCTTATAAACTAGGGGTTAAATCATTTTTAAAATAGAAAATTTAAGGAGAGGGAAATTTGTTTGACTAAGGATTGGTTGGGATAGATATTAAATGCGAGAGGAACAAAGCTAGGCAGGGTTTAGAAAAGACAAGAAAGGCCAAAAAGAAGGGGCCAGGGGGGAAGAATGTGTACGTGTGCAAGAAACATTTCAGTAAGAAAAATTTGTGGCGGTGTGTGTGTGTGTATGCAAGATGCGTGCGTGCGTGTCTATATATATATATATATATATAATTTATTTATTTATTTATTTATATGTATATGTATATAAGTAAAACCATCTTAGAAGCACTCATAAAAGCCTTGGATAAACATGCATCATGAATGCGAGGTAGTCATGACAAGAGACTCAAGGATAGTGCAAAATACAATTGAGCATTGGGAATAATCTTGGAAGTGTCCCTAACAATAGATCAACATCTTTCCATGCTCATCTTCAATCTGAATGAGCATATAGCTGCTCAAATTACCAACCCCTCTTCCAATGAGAAATATTAGTTGATGGGTGGTATTTTTCTCTATTTGAAGAAATGGTTAATACTAGCTTCTTAAAAGTGTAGAGACACCAAGAGGTTCCCTACAAAAAGTGCACTAACCCTAAGAGGTCCTTTGTAAAAGAGGTCCCACCCTTGAGGCTCCCTACAAAAAGTGTAGAGATCTTACCCAAGAGGTCTCCTACAAAACAGGTCCCATACTGCCTACAAAAACTATATAGACTCTTAGCCAAGAGATCTCCTTCAAAAGAGGTCCCAGTGAGAAGTTCCCTCCAAATTGTGTAGAGACCTTGAGGTCCCTTATGAATTGTGTAGAAACCGACATGTATGAATCTCTCTCAATGGAAAGAGTCTCCCACTCCTTAAGGCTCAATGTTTTGTGCACTTTCATGTTCATGTGCTTGATCTCCTAGCATCCATGCTTCCTTACACTATCATGTTCTAGCATGCTCTTATCCTTGCACTCCCTCCTCCACCTCTTCCTCCTCTCTCCTCCCTTACTCCTTCTCCCTCTCCTCCTTCTTCCTCTTGCCTCCTATTCCTCCTCTCCCCTCCCCCATCCTCCTTCGTCCTCCCCCTCAAACTTATTCCTCCTCAACCCTTTACCCCTTGAAACCATGAAGGAGATGAGCTCTCCCCTCCTCAACCTTAAACTCCTTCTAAACCCTACAACCCTCTTTCAAGCTTGAACTCCTAGTTATCTTTCTAAACCCTTGAACTAGAGGTGAGAACCTCCATTAATCCTTGTGATCAATCCTTATTTTTACCCTAAGCACACACTAGAAATGCTTTCCATGCTTTGTCCTATACCTCTCACCCAAATACGACCCGAGTACCTATGCTACATTTGTGAACACCTATGCTACAGCAAGCAATGGCACAATTGTATGTCACCAACACTCTCAAACTTGGAAATGAGAGGAACAATGACAACACCCCTAGAGGGGATATGAATTTCATATGCCTTGTTCCAAGAGGAGAAGGAACAACATATTTACAAAGATTTGCTAGATCCCACCCAAGGAACGTTAGGCCTTGTGGGTAGTAGATGCGATTAAGCAAAGCAACGAGGCGCTTTAATCTCAGGGTCTTTGCAACGACATCTCCTCTAGGAGCATGAGTGGGCATTGAGACTTTAGCTTCCATAGAGCATCTCAGGGAGTAGCAAGACCCAGGTTCTCAATGGGTCATGAATGATATGAGTGCATGTGGCTTGACCTCTTCAGGATACAAGATCCATCGAACAAATTTCTTTTATAACACCTCTTTAGCATTATGCATACAACAACGTAGTAGGATGATCAGACTTTTTTTCTAGACCACCAGGGCCCATCATACCAGTTATATCATTGTAAAGATTGAGAGATGAGAGCGGATAGTTACACTTTGATTCCAAGGAGATCCTTGAGATCACCATAGATTTCTATTGATATTTGTTCTAGCCCAAGGAGGAGTCTCCCTAGGTTCGTGTAGTCTGGGAAGCCCATATCTATGACTGGTCTCTTTGCATATGAGCAAGGACGTGGAGGAGCCTTTGTTAAACCCCAAGAGAAAGAGCAAAAGAAAGGCTAGAATAGGAATCGAATTCTGCCTTGGCATGGCCAAGTGCTTGTAATATGAGAAATACAAAGAGTGGTGACGAGGATTAGGGCTAGACCTCCCTTCAAAAGGTGCTATGTATAAAAACAAGAAAGTTTGACTTTTAGTCTTCAATTTTATGGTTGCAAGTTTGAGAAATAGAAGATTTATTTCTTTCCAAGAGGTGTTGTCTATGTTTCTCATGCTCTTGACTTTGTGAATGCTTCTCACCCCCTTCACGCTTCTTGCTTCATGCATTCCCTTCCCTTCTCTCTCCCTCCTCTCCCTCTTCCATCTCCCCTCCCCTTCTCCTTATCCCCTTTCTTCTTTTGAGGATTCACATTGCTACAACTCTAGATGCCATTGAAGTGACATCTTGGACTGCATGGGTTTTCATTGCTCCCACAAGGAGTAGTAGGAGGTGGAGAGTTCCCTCAACATTCCTCCAAGATCCCCTCAACACATGGAGTCACCGCATGAAGTTTGGTTGTGGAGCTTTGTGTAGATAGTGAGCTCAAAAAGTGAAGGAAAGAGAGTGAAAAGGAGGTAGGAGAAGATTCAAACTATTTTTGGTAGTTTTTTGTAGTTTTATGTGCATTGGAGGTGTCAAAATCTAGGATGGAGTACTTAGAATCATTGCTAAAGCCTTGGATGAAGTCCCATCCCACTAGAACAGCTAAATGGTGATGATTGGGTTCAAGTTTCAAGGTCTTGGGAATGACATGGTCCATCTTGGAAAGAAAAACTTTGATTTGGGTTCAAACTTGCTCGTTTTTTGCTATTTTTTATTTCTTTTTATTGTTTCATGTTGTTTAGTAGGTAGACTTGCTAGAAAACCAATCCCCACACACTCCAAACACTGCAAAGAGGCCTAGGAAACTCATAGAATCCCAAAAATTCCATAGGCCAAAGAGTTCTGAGAGAGAAGCACCAGGCTAGCCTAATATAGCGAACACACCGGGATATTAACCTAGTGCAAGATGATGCTCAGTTAGTAGTGACCCTGTGGGGTTAGCATTGACTTTTTGCTGATAGCATTGACCTTGTGGGGTTAGCCTTCTAACACCCTGACATCACCTAACATTGACTGGCAACCTGACAATTGACAACATCTCTAACAATTGGCATAATTAATGAGCAAATCTTGGCCAAAACAAGGGTCAACACTAAGTTGACACATGCTGGTGGGTAACTACAGGTAACGTTACTAAGCCCCCACATGGCAGGTTAACAACCCAGTGCATGGCAGGTTAACAACCCAGTGCATGGCAGGTTAACAACCCAGTGCATGGCACGTTAGCAATCCAATGCACATCGAGATACTAAGTTGGCACATATGTCGGGTTAACTAGCTAATTGGTAGAGAGCGAAAACCCCACAAGCAAACCCATCAAGAGAGTACCTACCCTAATCCACCTACATGCTATTGAGATTTGGAAAAATCCTAGGAGCTAAGCCAGAGCCAAAAGATAGTGTCTCCAATGGCTTGATTTTGGGCCAAGGAAGCACTCTAGTATCAGCCTCATCCAGAATCTCGATCCCGAGCCCATATTCTATACACGGCCCTTTACAAGGCAATAGTTTAAGTTCAAAAGACTCAATGAGCCTCGACGTCAAAGTGGGGGAGAACCTGAACCCTGAAGCCACCATGGCTCCTAACGCCAACTCAACTAGGACCCAATCCCCCACACCTTTGACCAATTAGGCCCTAATCCCCCCACTCTAGTTCAATTAGGCCCCAATCCCTCCATTCCAGCTCAATTAGGCCCCAATCCCCCACACCTGAACTCCACCTCAATTAGGCCCCAATCCCCCACACCTTTGAGCATAGCCTCACGATTGAGGAAATCATTCTCTAATTTTATGGGCAGTTTGGCTTGTCTAACCCCAACTTCATCAACCCCTTCACCAAGCAAACTAGAGTATTTGAAGAGCAACAAGATCCTCTACCAATGTCTACATCAGATAATGCTCAAAGTAACCCCATGCCTACCTTGATCATGGATGCTACAGGGCCTCATGTTCAATTCTGTGAGGGTGAACCATCCCTTACCAGAACTAGGTACCGAGGTTTTTTCCACCAAGTCCTAAAGGCCAGGGAAATGAGTAGATGGGCTTAGGGGATAATACTCTTCCATACATGATGGCCCCTCATCCCAATCGGGTCAGCTAGATGATGCTAGTTTTCATACCACCTTTGGCTTTCAGAGTTGAAACATTCAGAAGGGCCCTATGGTTTTGGCAAGGGGTGCCAAGTGTGGGACACTGTTTCCCTTACATATATTAGGGGTGTTTAGATCATGTTGTTGCAATAACCGAATAGCCAAGTACTTCTTTGTGGCATTATCAGTTGGGCCATATGAGCCAGAATGGAATGAAACTCTTATGCCATTTGGGTTATGTAACGCATTTGAGTTTTTCTGATTTTGAGTTATGTGAGCACTGTCTCTATGGGAAGCAGATTAAAACAGCACATAAAAGAAGGGGAAAGAAAGAGCTTGAAAGGCTTGATTTGGTGCATTTTAACGTATGTGGTCCCATGCCTACACGATCATTAGGCGAGGCTGACTACTATGTGACATTAATTGATGATGCAACTAGGCAAGTGTGGGCTTATGCTATAGCTTGGAAGAGCGATGTCTACCAGGTATTTTAGAAATGGTTGGCTTTGGTTGAAAATTATTCCAATAGAAATGCCTACGAACTGACAATGGTGGAAAGTATCTCTCTCATGACTTTCAGCATTTGTAGTATACAAGTGGGATCAAGAGGGAGTTGACGTCCCCTCACTCCAGAGCAAAATCCAATTGCTGAATAGATGAACTACACCATTTAAGAAAGGTTGCAATGTATGCTTTCCAGTGCAAGTCTTTCTGGTGGTTTTTGGGTTGAGGCGATGAAGACTACAATGCATGTGATAAATAGATCCCCTAGTAAGAGTTGTGGATGGTGGTATTTCTAAAGAGGCATGGAGTGGCAAGAAGCCTTCTTACTCTCATTTGCGTCTATTTGGTGTCAAGCATATGCACATGTGCCAAAAGAGCTTTGGAAGAAGCTAGATCCTAAGTCTAGGAAATGCATCTTTCTAGGTTATAGGGTGAAAGTGGAGAGATGGGCTATCATCTCTAGGATCAGAAGCAAAGATCATACGAAGCCATGATGTGGTCTTCAATAGAGGAAGATGCATAAGACTCCCATGAGGGATGTGGAAATGAGGAGAATCACTTTCTAGGATGTGAATCTGCCCATATATGTTGATAGCCAACAAGCTGTCCATGCACCAAATGTGCAAGAAATGGTGCCACCAGGTACTCCCATAGGTACACAATCAAGGGCAGATGATGGATCATGTATCAGTGGAAATGATGAGCCAAATGTGGCTGATCTGCAAGCAAGACAACAAGTTGAAATGCCCTTGGGAAGATTAGCTAGACTGTTTAGACCACATGAGAGATTTGTTCTAGGGGTAGACTATGTGATGCATACTGATTGTGGAGAGCCTTCTTGCTATAGGGAGGCTATGATCTGCGAGGATCAACACAAGTGAGAATATGCTATGCAATCATATATGAGTTCACTCATGAAGAATAAGACTTGGGACTTGGTTTCTTTGCCACATGGAAAGAAAGCATTGCCATGTAAATGGGTCTACAAGATGAAGGTAACAGGTGATGATGTGCCTAAGTACAAGGTCCATTTGGTTGCTGCTGACGAAGAGTCTACCTAGTCAACGGTTTGAGTGTTGTCGTGTATTGATGGGCATTGGATAGTATGCTCACTAGCTGCTCTCCCTCTCCCTTAAAGGCACATTGACCTTAAAGTGGGAGGTTGTAGGGGTTAAAGGCCAATGTTCCTTAACCTCGGTTATGTAGAATACTCGAACACATATATATAAGGATGACATAGAAGATTAGGGTGTTCTACACCCACCAAAACTTGT
Organism: Dipteris shenzhenensis; assembly: GCF_047967505.1. Lineage (NCBI taxonomy): Eukaryota > Viridiplantae > Streptophyta > Polypodiopsida > Gleicheniales > Dipteridaceae > Dipteris > Dipteris shenzhenensis. The sequence continues at coordinate 6,456,551 of NC_141616.1, forward strand.
GTGACTCTCTTCTGGCTTTCCCTCTCTCTCACCCTCTTCCATTCCACTTCTGCTGAGACCACTCTCACACAATACCTACATGGCCTACAACTTTCTATAATCTAGTCCAAGGGCCACCTAATTATGACACCATGCCTGCCCCCCTCAAGCACCTCTACCTGCACCATAGACTATACTGATAGATGAGGCTATGAGGATCCTAGTGCAAGAACTAGGAAGGGGGGTCGCACTGCCATTTTTAGTGAGGAGAGACACTAATGCTTCAAGGATTCAACCAGTCACCATGTGCAAGCTTATAACTAAATTCCTAGGAGAGGGAGATCTAGTGTCACATGTCGAGAGGTTCAAGCAGATTTGTGAGACCTTTGGGGACATAGGTGACTTGGATAAAGTTAATGCATTTGGGCTGAGCTTAGATGGTAAGGCCAACCAATGGTATAGGGCTCTAAGCGCAGAGGATAAATTCATCTGGGGTCACTTAGAAAAGCTTTTATAGTGGAGTATGCCCCTATTGGCCCTTATTGGAGCCTTATCAACCCATTGTATGAGGTCAAGTAGAAGGAACACGAGACATTATGGGAATACATCACAAGGATTAAACACTTGAATTCCCACTGCAAGCCTCATGAGAGGATGAGCGATGAACACCTATTGCCATGCTTCCTCATTGGGTTAAGGGATGCAAAGTCGCATGATCATCTATTCACCCTGAACCAGGTTGCCTAATAACTCAAGGGAGAATTGGCAAGAGAAGACCCTAGCAATCCTCACCTATTCCCTAGGAGAGATAATGTTTGGCTGGAAACCATCCTACGAATGAGTGTCCACATTTTAGCGCTAGGTCAACACTCTTTTGTGTCCATTGTGCCAAAGGGGGGAATCATAAGACCTCCCAAAGTTAATCATCAACCGATGAATCAACAGAGATAACCTCTGACCTTGCCCGCCCCACCTAATCAATTTAATCAAGGTCAAACTTGCAATACAAGGAACCCCTCCTACCAACCAAGGGCAATATAGGCCTCAAAACCTCTCGTTCCCATCACTTGTCTTAGTCCCTCAGCCCCCACGACCACGAATCACGCCCATGAACTAGGTGATCATTAAGGAACCCCCAAGTGGAGTGGGAGGAACTGGATTATGCCCCATCGGCAAGTGACTATGGCCCCTATGAAGGTTCCTTGTACCAACCCAACCATATCAGTCCCTACATTTTGCAAGATGAATAGTATGCTCCGGTGTACCAAATGGCTCTCGCCCTTCAATTGGCTAGGGACATGAATACCTTGACGCGAAGACCAGAAATACCACCACGACATTAAGTGGACAAGTAAAGGGGGCACCCATAGCTATACCCTCCACCCGTAGCTATACCTTCCACATTAACAACCACTCCTTTTGCCCCTTCCGCTAAGGGAAAGGAATCCTACTGGATTCCAAAAGGTGTGTCTTCCGCACGTGCTCTGCATTCTTTAGAAAGTCAGTCTCAACATGTGGCTTTGCTTCCACCCTTACTCCCCACATAAATACGATTGCAAGCTACAAACCCAGGGAACTCTCGGGCAAGAAGATGCGCAACAAAAGGAAAAGAATGGAGAAACCAGCCCAGACGGATTCCTAAGCAACTACTCCAAGCCCAAGGTCACTACAAGGGTAATGAGTATATCTGGGTACTTAAGACCCACAACCTTGCCTCTCCACTCACCCTTGGAATGCCCAGGGAGACCAGGCCCACAGGATCATCCAACGGCAAGGTAGCGGTAGTACCAAACTTGCCCCTAACATTGGGGTAGAATCACAATAACCTGCTACCAGCCCATCCAAGAAGACTCACACCAAGGCAAGAGCGCAAGAAGTGACTCCACTCTACCCATGAGATCTTATGTTACAAGCAAGGCCACCTCCCCCAACTGTAGTAGAAACACAAGGACCTAGTGGCAATGGGGAAAGCTGAAGCCCAAGCCTTCAAACTGGTCCGATGGGTTCCTAAGAGAAAGTCATTGAGTCCCACCTCTACCGCTACTCCCACATCGATGATGGTCACAGTGGATACACAAGAACCTACTCCTAAAAAAGGAGCAGCACCCTAAGAACCCACCAACTCCCCTAATAGAGAAGGTACCAACCACAAGTACCAACATTTCAACAAGTTCCACGAAGCCCCAAGCACTACTTAGTTTATCAAGACCTTCTAGCCATACTATTTCCAATTATCTAGCTCTATATAAGGTACTAGAAGCTATCTAGCACATGCTTGATGAAGGCTTTAGCCACTTAGAAATAGAGCAAGTCACTTCTTCATACCCAGATATAAATATGGCCATAGAAATATTTAGCTCCACAGCCCACCACCCTGAAATTTTCCAACTTCCCCACCCACAAAATAATCCCCATTGCCATGTAGCTTCCCCTTTAAACACTTATCTCAACTTCCCTAACCCCACCACTTCCACCGCATCCCTCTTCTTCATAGCCATCCACCACCATCACACACTTGGGGTCGGTAGATGCATCTATAGAGGCAATACAAGATGATCCCAATGACCTGACTCATGATGACGTCCCTCATATTTTACGGCCCTCTTTTGTGCCTCCAGAGGATCTCCCCTAGCAACATCCTTCCACATAGCCGGACCACTTCCTAATGGATGGCAAGGATCATACAAAAGATATACCTGTAGATGATCCTGAGTGGTACCACATCCTCCATAAATGCCGACCCTTTGAGGACATGACAAAGCTTAACCTGTGGAAGGTCAAGTTACAAAGTTTCGACCTCAAGGCCGTAGATATCATGGAGAGAGGCGGCTACCAAGAGCCATACCCCAACATGGTGCCTACTACTGATGCAGTCGCAGGAGTCCAACCCGCTTGGCGAGTTCCATTTTTGAAATAGTAGGAATTTTGGGGTACTATTGTAATGCTTGTCACTCCGGCCACATTCATCAGACCTATATGCCAGTGCCTTGCCGATGGAAGTGGTCCCTATTTTGGGAAATGTGGGAGAATGACCCCAACGTCATTTACAATTTTCTCCTCTTTAACTTTCCTCCGGTTGTCACTACTTACGGCCTTACCACAAAAATGAAGGACTACATCGACAAGTATGAAACAGCAGTGGTCACCTCGATCCACTTCTTTCACCTCTTGATCATTTTGTTAAAGGACGTCTTGACAGGACCCAACCCTTGAAGAAAGGAATCTTAATATCTTCCACCAGCTCATTTTTAATTTGGACAAAGGGCCCAATATCAAATAGGTCATCCGCATGTACCTCTAAGTGCGCAATCTTCACACACATCTTATACAAACATTCGAGGACATGCTAGACACACATTTTAGGGAGCCCCGCTTTCCATTTTACAAGGTCTCCAGCGGCTTTTTAACTGCCAATCCCTTATGCAATTCATGCTAAACGACTGGCCTTCTTCAAACCACTTGATCCATGGATGGATCAACTTTAGGAAGGAGGACAAGTTAAAACCCAAGAGAAAGAGTGGAGGAAAGGCTAGAATATGAATGGAATTCCACATTGGCATGGCCAAGTGCTTGTATATATGAGAAATAGGGAGAGTGCTTGTTTGATTATGATATTAATGATAAAATTAGAGTATTTCTTGAATAGTTAATAATTCTAGCGGTCCCGTTAGCCTTTCTTTCAAAAGGTTTGTGAATTTGAATCCACTCAAATAGAATGTAAGGAAACTTGATTGTTTTCAAACAAGGGAGGACATATCCTTTACGGTGCACATAAAGAATCATATCCTTTCTTGTATAAGTCTGGAGGCAAGTGTACCGTAGGGCAATCACTCCAAAAAAACTCTATAACACATGCAAGCAAGCACACATTTAAAATACCCTCGTATTTTAAAATTCACTTTTTTTTTGCACAACTGTCCCCTCTTCCATAGTTGTAATTTTGAATTTATAAGTCCCCTTTGTACATGTACATACGATATCTATATTAGATAAGTGTTTAAAAAACCCTTTCCTATATGTAAATGGCTTGTAAGGAGGCCCTTAAATTAAAAAATCTCCTTCCATTAACAAACCTTTGTATAGATTGACTTCCCTAAGAGTTTAAAGCCGCTTTTGCTTTTATACCAATATGTTAATAATGCTAAGGGGATCGAGGCTACATGACCATTTAATAATCAAGGACTTCTTCCTTCAACTGAAGACCAAGTTGCATGCGTAAATAGCGTATTTAATTTAAAACCATATTACATGTACTCTAAGAAAAAAAAATCCTTTATATTAGGAAGAATAGTACAAGATGTACATCTTAATATTTGGAACTTATATTTGGTTGTTTAAAAAATATTTTAAACAAATGCACAATAATATTACTTGGAAAGCTTTGTGTGTAACAAAACATTAAGAAAAGTTAAGACCCCACTTTGTTTTTCCCTCAAAAAGTTGCCACAACTGAGAGACAAAAAGTTACAGCGCGAAGCCAATAGAGAGCAAGGCACACTGGTCCCTTGGTGGCCATCATTCATCCGAAGTCCATGAGGTAGGATTTCACCATGAGGCGCAAGTAGGATTCATGGAACCCCAACACAATATTCGCTTTGAGTAGCTTAAAAGCACTATAATCATAAGACAATGCTAAAGGCATGGCACTTAAACTATGCACTCCTTTTTCCTAATAAAAAGCAAATAAAGTTAATACATCATCATGGCTAAATAGGTTTTAACATGACATTGAAAGCTACACTGGTCCTTGTGAACTTGGAGGGCTGATGCAAGTAGCAAAATCAGGATTTGGTTTAATCCTTTGAGTGGTTTTTCATAAATGTATTAGGATCTCACAATGGATGGAATGCTCCCTCTAACATAGTAGATTGGACATGAAAGAAAGAAAGCACAAATCATGAGAAGATTCATTTCAATAGAAAGGTTACATAGCAATTATTTATGTAGGTTGTAATGAATGCATTATTAACACTTTACGCCCTAGAATCAACGTGGGGGACTCCATGATGTAAGCAATGACTATATAGTGCATTTTAAATTTGATCTATAGGGAACCATCATTATTGCATGAACTAAAACTATAAAATATGAGCAACTTCAACAAATTGAACAATAATAGAATGTCATACCTAACCACCCATTGAGAGTCCTACACTTTACTTAAACTTGGAATATATGGAGTTGACTTTTAAGTCCTAAGGACTCACAAAACTTAACTTGCCTTTTTAAGTTCTAAGAACTCACAAAACGTCCACTAAAATTTGTTAAAAAATATCCCTATGTAAAGCATGCATGTTATGTCTCTTGATTTTTAATTGCCCTCTAAATGCATCACCAATTTGTACCTTGCACGACTTTACTCCTTTGTAGGGCAGTCTAACAACACTTCTAGGCTTTGTGTTGCAAACTATATAGTATTCAATTCAAAATTTATTTGCTCATGCTACAACAAGGTGAAGTACGCTTTCAACATTAATTCTTTTTTTAAAAAATTCACTACATGATAAGGTAAAAGGGAAGAGTATGCTTTCACTTTAATCCTCAATGTCTAGTCATTACATACTCCTTAAAGCATAAAGATGGCAAGTCTTAATTCATCCAAGTTACAAAATGGATGTTCCTCATTATTGGCATTGGGGTAAAAGTTACAATCTACATTTGGTTTCCTATAAAGGCTTTACTATTCCTTATAATGCCCTCAAGTTACTTGATGTAAGATATTTTACATTCTAGAATCAATTTTGGAATGAAAACGTACAATCTACTATCGGACTTAGTCAAAAGATACAAATTCTATGCATCACTATGTATGTAAATAATTAATAAAAGCTAATAATTTAGGGTGTGATAAGGAAAGGTCTTCCATCAACATTTTGTTAAACAAGGATCTACCGAATTAGGTAACATAAAAAAGGCTAGTATTCAAAGAACATCTCTAAAGTAGCCTAGTATAAAGATGGGTAGGTGGCTTAAAAACTGGCAAAAGTTATGAGTATCTCTCCTTCCAACTATTTTCTTGGCATCTTAAATGAGTAAATAGAATAAGAGAAGGTATCTTCCTTATCATAGGTTGACACAATGTCTAGAAGTTTTCATCAAATGAATGTTTGGCACATGCACAAGCAAGGGTGGAAGGGAATGGAGTACACGTTTTGTAAGGAGGATGTTGTACGCAAGTCTCGAGGAGCAAGATAAGAAGAGACCCATACTCAAGGAAGTATAAAGGTCTTGGAATTGGAATTTAGTTCTTAAGGTTTTCATTATGTATTCTTAAAATTAGCCAAATTTGTGAACTTGCTTATTATTTTGTTCAAACAATGCTATAGAGAATATAAAACCCAAATGAGACACAAACATAAGTTACATGTTTTAGGGGCTTTGCTTGCTAATCTTTATAGAAAATGGGACACTTGGGTTGTAGGTGGAGGTTTCTTTTAAGCGTGTGGTTATAGGTAAGCTCGACATTTGTTTCTTGCATATATACATATATATATATACATACATACATATACATATATATATATATATACATACATATATATATATACATACATATACATATACATACATATACATATACATATATATATATATATATACATACATATATATATACATATATATATATATACATATACATATATATATATATACATATACATATATATATATATATATATATATATACATATACATATACATATATATACATATACATATATATATATATATATATACATATACATATATATACATATACATATATATATGTATATATATATATATATATATATGTAGAGAGAGAGAGAGAGAGAGAGAGAGACTCTTATAGTCTTAGGAGACCAAAAAGTCTATGAAACTGGATACGATAGGAAAAGAGAGAGAGAGAGAGAGAGAGGTGGCTGAGGGAAGGAATGGAGAAGTACAATCCATCAAAATGTATTTTGAGAGGTCGGTGGTGTTTTAAGTGGTCAGTAATTGTTTGTCTTTGTTGTATGGGGTTGTTTGGATCGAGGAAAGGCCAAAAATTTGGGGGGTGTTTTTCTTGTGCGTGTGTGAAAGCTCCAAAGATGAGATAAGAGAACGCTCAATCTCCTCGATGACAAGGCAAGGGGGGGGAGGGGAAAAGGATAAAAGAAAAACAAATAAAATAAGGGGGCAAGGCTAATTATGATTATATAAATGATTGGAGTGCGGTAGACACTGGCGGACTCGAAGGGGCCCTAAAATCGAGAAGATAAGGCGATTAAAAAAAGGATATAATAATAAAATAAAAGACAATAATAAAGAGACGGGTATATTGCGGGCGGACGCGAGAGTTGTATGCAATCGAGTGAGATATTCTCTCTCATCTCTCTAGGAAGGGGGAGACCACGGCGCTCTAGATTTTCTCTCTCTTCGGGATTGATGCGTTTCGGGGCAGAGACTGAAGGAAAAGGTCGTATTTTGGGGGGTGGAGTTGGGATTCTCTCTCTAAGGCCGAGACCCAAGTTCTCTCTCTTCGTGATTAGGCTGTTTCGACTGAGTTCTCTGTTTTTGCTTCGTCTCCTTCCCCCCCTGCTCCTGCTGCTCCTGCTGCTTCGCCATAGCTGCTCGTCCTTCAAGCTTTCCCCTTTGCCTTCCCTTGAATCTCTCCCCATTTCCTGGACCCCAACCCCCGCGAAAATCTACCCCTCCCCCCCTCCTGCTTCGCCACATCCTCCCCTCCTTCCCCCCCCCCCCCCCCCCCCTCTTTCCGGGCCTGCTTGCCGTCGCTCCATTCATCCTTCCTGCTGCTGCCCTTCCCGCTCACGACTCCTCCTTCCTCACGGCTCCCTCCCTTGCCTTGCCTTGCCCCCTTGCTCCCTTTCTCCTCCGCCTTCCCCTTCCCGTGCTGTAGACGCTCTGCCCCTTGATGGGTCCTGCCACAACAGCAACCGCAGCGCTGGCCCTCTCTCCTAGGCTCCCTCGCCTCTTCCAATTGCGATAAAATGCCGAGGAAAGAGCCTGTCTTTTCCCATTTTCCCTTGTGTTGGATCCATCGTCCTTTTCGCGACACTCCGCTGGCTTTTTTGCGACCCGATCCACGAAAGATGACGAATTGCTTCCTGTAGCACTTTGAATGACAAAGCCGTTGACCTGAAGTTGTTCCTCTGAATGTGACCGAAATTGGACAATTCGTGTACCTTCCTTTACATCCTGAAAGATGATGTTCAAAGTTGTGACCGGTTTTCCGTTGGACGTTCTCTCAATGTTCGTGACAGAGGGTTTTTGAGACGGTCGAGATTCGTCGGCGATTGGTCCAAATAGGGAACTTTAAGACCTTCGGATAGTCTTAATGGATTTATTAAATTTCGTCCCGGGGTGAATTCTTCCTGGATCCAATTACTCTTGGGATGAATTTCATGGCAAAATCGGATTTCTTGATGTGAAACGGCTTCAACTGTGCCATTCTGTCAAAACTGAGGACGACGAGTTAGTTTACAGGTTTTGGAGTGGAAGCGACCGCAGCATCTTAGTGACACCTATTTTGTAGAAGGTGGATGGCGTGCTGTTGACTTTTAAACGAATGGTGTTGAAAGCAGCAAGAGCCGCATCGACATGGAGACAAATTATGCTAAGTGGACGGAGACCCAAAAACTCTTTGATCGGCAGATCGTCCCCACTCTTCTCTGATACCGGATACTACCTGCTCAGGTTAACCATTTCCCTAATCCAACTGCTTTGAGAGCGGAGTCCATTAGCCTGCACAGATTTTCTGGGGGTTGTCGATCGTGTACTCTGTTCAGCAAGAGATGGTGTAATGAACTAATTTAATTCACTCTTATCCACGAATGCTTCTTTTTGTTGTAATGTAGCACAGAGAGAGAGAGAGAGAGAGAGAGAGAGAGCGAGCGCTATGGGTTCTGAGTCAGCTCCTCTATTTGGGTAGGATGGGTACGACTTGGTATATTTAGTGCAAATGAAAAGCCATATAAGAGAATTGCACGGAAAAGTGGTGTTTAGTGTCCTACACTAAACTAGCAGTCTGATTGAAATTTTGAACTTGTGGAACCTAGAGAGCGGCTTATGCTTGGGTACTTCAGAGATTGTAAATGTTCCTTACTTCTCTGATTTTGGTTCTGTTTTATGGCTTCCTGGAAAGAAAATAGGCCGCCTGTGTGTGTGTGTGTGTGTGTGTGTGTGTGTGAGAGAGAGAGAGAGAGAGAGAGAGAGCACTCTTTTTTCTGTTATGTTTAGCCTGCCTGTTTGTTTCTTGAGTAAGGGTTAGGGTCTCTGGCTGGGCTGCCATCTGATTGGCTAAGCTTTTCCTTAAAATCCTTGACATGCAGTTGGCATCTGCCTTGTGATGCTTTCTTCTTGCTTGTGAGATGGTGCATTGAGATGTGGCGGTGAAAGCTTCTATAGCTTGTAATCCTTCTTGTGCTATGCTCTTTTTGGTTCTGCAGGAAGTCAGAAAGGCATGCAGGGTAGTGCAATTTCCAAGAACTCCTCTGACTTCTCCAAAATGTCAAAAGGTGATCGCTCTATAGTTGGTACAGGTTTTTCAAACGGAGTTATTGGTGGCACAGATGCATGGATGGTTGGGACAGAGAGAAAGTCCAGTCTGTCGTCCCTGAATTGGAGCCAAGCAAGTGAGATGTCTCCCTTGAATGGGGATGCTTCGTCTTTACAAACAGCTCTTCCAAGGCATGACATTTCAGAAAGTCTTGGGCCTTTTCTCAATAAGGGCGGGGATGCAAATGTTTTCTCAAGCTCATTACCTGCTCTGCTTCATAAGAAATGTGAGTTTTTCTGTTTCAAACATAAGACTTTGCATCACAATAATATTTGTTCTGTCACGAATCTGATATGCCACATAAGCATACATTTTTTCTGTAATTTGGATTTTGATAATGGATATGAATTTGGATATGTAGTAAATCTTGCATCCAGTATTGGCCAGTCTGTGGACCTTGGACCATCACATTTTGATAGAGAAGCTGGAGAAGAGGCACTCGAGTCTCTTGATGAAGAAATGGTATCACGGGCCATTGGGGATCTCCTCCCTGATGATGAAGAGGAACTTTTGTCAGGCATAGCTGAGGGATTTGATATTATGAGCTTCACTAATACTGCAGAAGAGAATGAGGATACTGATTTATTCAGCAGTGGAGGTGGTCTAGAGATGGAGGGCGACATGCAAGAAAGCTATGGAATGTATTTGAACAGTAACAGGGGTGTGGATGGGTTCTTTGGGAATGCTTCTGGTTTTCATGGGCCATCAAATGGACCTGGCTCGGTGATTGGTGAACATCCATATGGGGAACATCCTTCAAGGACACTCTTTGTCAGAAACATTAACAGTAATGTGGAGGACTCTGAGCTCCGAAATCTATTCGAGGTTTGTTCTTGTGCACATGAGGCATCAGCTGCAATGATGTTATACTTAAAAGTAGCCTAGGCCCTGCAGATGAAGGTTAAGAAAGCTTCCTCCATCAGTGCTAGCCCTCACCTTGCTTTGCCCCTTATCTGAAGAGTTTTGGCAAACTTCATTGGAAGTCCTTTTATGCACGTTATGCTCATTTGTATGTTACAATTTGCCATGAGGAAGGTGGTGGCTTTCCTATAGTAAGTAGTCCCTGCTATGAAGAATGGATATATGGGAATATAGCCTTCTCTGTGATTTTCAGCCCTCACCACAATTAATTGTGCCCCTCACCTGAATAGCCTTGGCCGTAAAGCTGGCAAGAAGACCTTTTTTTACAAGTGTATGCTTATTTGTGTGTACATGTATAGATGTGAGATTCCATGGTCGAAACTGATGAAAATGGTGGAAAGTTGATAACCAAGTGGTGTTAATAATCTTGTGCATAGTTATCATGAATGAAACCCATCTGTTCCATAATCATTGGTTTGGATATACTCGATCTTTTTCAGTTACTAAGGGAACCTTTCTATTTTGGTGGGCTTTTGGGGAACAGCAATATGGTGCCATCCGGACTCTGTATACCGCCTGTAAACATCGAGGCTTTGTCATGATATCTTACTATGACATCCGTGCAGCTCGTAGTGCAATGCGTGCTCTGCAGAACAAACCACTACGGCGCAGAAAGCTTGACATTCACTTTTCAATTCCTAAGGTATGAGTTGACAATCTGGGAGTAGGCTTTTTGTTTATGCAGATTGTCCAGTCTCCCATAACTCCTATCAAGTAGTAGTATGAACATGTTGTTTGTATACAATGTTCTAGTAAAGGTCGACCTGTTTTCAAAGGCATGGCTATCACAGTGATTGCTTTCGATGACAGTTTTCAACGATAATCAATCACACATGGAGAGGCTTTCATCAGTAGTGATTGGCGCTAAGTACACAACGTCTTCAAACATTTTTGGTGTCTGTGTGCATTACAGGATAACCCGTCGGACAAGGATGTGAACCAGGGAACGCTTGTTGTCTTCAATCTTGATGCATCTGTCTCGAATGATGACCTTCGTCAAATTTTTGGCCAGTATGGAGAAGTTAAGGAGGTAAGCTTTTTGAGAGGACATCTGGGTTCCCTTCTTTACTACCAATGATAGCAGATGAAATATCTTATTTGCCTTTTATAAAGCATCTCACTTGGCTTTGCAGATTCGAGAGACTCCTCATAAGCGCCACCATAAGTTCATTGAGTTTTATGATGTTAGGGCTGCTGAAGCAGCTTTGAGAGCCTTGAACAGGAGTGATATTGCGGGAAAGAGAATTAAGCTAGAGCCAAGTCGTCCTGGTGGTGCACGACGAAGGTTAGAATTTTATTTGAACCAGGTATTTGTTTCTAAGTCAGGTCAGGTGTCTAGCAATCATTTCATCCAAACATTTTGGTACTTTTCTCAGTCTGATGCAGCAGCTCACCCAAGAGCTGGAACAAGAAGAAACTCGACCATATCGACAACAATCAGATTCACCTGTCACAAACTCTCCTCCAGGTATATTTTATAGTTGTGCTATTTTCTGGATTTTATAGTTATAACCCCCCTTTTTATAAAACATCTCTCACTTTGAACGAGCAAGATTTGGATCAGAACCATTTGCTATGCAACTGGAAAGGTGCATTAGTTCTTATGATTTGGTGGTGATTAGCATTTCAATACAGCTTAGGCCTTTGGCTGATCAGTGTAAGTTGACTGGATTACATGCACATGATTTTGTAACTGCCTCTTTAGCTTGCTTTCAATGTGCCATAGCTATGGCGAATATGAATGGTGTTCAGAATATTATGTCTCATCTTTAGTGGGTCAGTGTAAGTTGTATGAAGAGCAATCAATTTTCATATCTTTTGGGCATAATGTCACATATGTCACATGCGTGAAACTTTTTTCAATGGGTATAATGAATATTCGATGATATGACAGAATTGCTCAATTCGTGTGCTACCTCTTGTTGTTGTTTACCTTCTCATATATTTCTGGTGATTTTTATAATGAAATTGTCATTCTCAGTGAAAGGCACTTGTTTCAGGACATCCTTCTTCTTGGGGACACTTCGGAAGTCCGGTTGAAAATGGTCCTTCCCGGGCCATTCATCATTCTCTTGGAGCATTGATCCCTGGCATGAATAAACCTTTACCAGGCTTGTCTGTCCCTTTGCCTCATTCAAGTTCGTTGCGAGTTGGAACAATAGGAAGTCATCTGGGGCGAAGTAGTCAGATTGATGCAAGTTTTCCTTCTCTCTCCAGTGGTCCTGGAGTGAAAGGAATGCCACTTCATCATGCTCATTCTTTACCTGAGTATAGTAATGGCATAATGCCTTTTTACAGTCCACCTCCACCTGTATCAATCAGAGGTGCTGCAGCATCTCATGGCGCTCATGAGGGTGTGGAAGGCTTGAGACTTCCAAGAACTACCAGTGGTTCCGGAAATGATGTTTCTCTTTTTGAGCATGGTCCTGGAGGTAAGAGTCTTGCTCAATTATTTAAGGCTGGTAGAGATCATGTCAGTCTTCCAACTTCAGGTCTTGGGATACCAAGTAGCAGGTCATTCAGTCGTCTAAACTCTGGTTCTGGTGGAAGTGCTTCATTGTCTGGGCCACAGTTTCTCTGGGGTAGTTCCAGCCCTTATCAGCAGAATTCTTCACCTGTTATGTGGTCCACTCCGGCAGTCAGCCACAGCTTTAACCCTGTGGGACATGCACCGTCTCAACCCTTTGGTTATACAGGAAGTCACGGTCGTTTTGTCAGTACAATTTTGCCTTCCCATCGGCATCATGTTGGATCTGCTCCCTCTGGAGATCCTTCGATTCTAGACAGGCAGTTTGGTTACCTTGGGGAGTCACCTGATACACCTTTCCTTGGTCCTGGCTCTCTAGGAGCTGTTGGAGTGCCTGGAAGTACTGGAGCTTCTGTGGTGAATATGAATGGTGCTCATAGTATTCTGACCTCGGGCAGTCTGGGAACCAATGGGGTATTTGAAAGTGGCCTGTCTCCAAGCATGGGAATGATGTCACCTCATCGCAGAACTCCCTTGTTTCAGACAAATGGAATGGCAATGTCAAGTACTTTGGATGTGCTTTCTGATCGCGGGCGGATACGCAGGACAGACAGCAGTGCTGCTCAAATGGATAATAAGAAACAATACCAGCTCGATATTGATCGTATTGTGCGTGGTGAAGATACTCGGACAACTCTTATGATTAAGAATATACCAAACAAGTAAGTTAGTTGACGGTCAATGTACATTCTTGAGCCAAAAGTATAATTGGTTTATTTATAATTGCGAGTTTTAAAGCTTCCTTTTGTATAAGTTGTTGCTACTGTAAACTCTTGGTTGTTTGCTTTGAGATCAGGTACACGTCAAAGATGCTTTTAGCGGCAATTGATGAGAACCATCGTGGACTGTATGATTTTTTATATTTACCAATTGATTTTAAGGTATATTTTCAAATGGTAGATTAGCCATTGCAGCCAACCATTTATTTGTTGATCCACTATCTAGTCTGAGATTGACTTGATTTGAACGATGTGTTTTATTTCTAATCGTCTCCCCTATTTGTCACCAGAACAAATGCAATGTAGGCTATGCCTTTATCAATATGACTTCCCCTGCTCACATCATTCCAATTTATCAGGTATATCAGCCCACTTGCAGTGATTATTCGGGTATGAGTGTCCCATTATATTCAATGCTCAGTTGCATGCTTGATTCTCAAGAACTAGATTTGAAACCACTCGCAGCACAGGTAATCATTGATTTGAAGCCTTGCATTATAGTTTTACTAAGATGGCACATGTATGGTATTTTGTAGGCATTCAATGGGAAGAAATGGGAGAAGTTTAATAGTGAGAAGGTGGCATCTTTGGCATATGCACGCATTCAAGGCAAAGCTGCACTTTATGCACATTTCCAGAATTCAAGCCTGATGAACGAGGATAAGCGATGCCGGCCTATTCTTTTCCATTCTGAAGGGCCTGAGACTAGTGAACAGGTACTGCTTCTCGAGGGATTTGGAAAAGACAGTGCTTAATTAATGGAGTTATTCGCTTCAACCTGCTTGTGCTTTTTGCAGGAGCAGTCCCTGTTGGGAGTCAGCATTCGGGCAAGGGCAATAAGGGATTTGAGTGGGAGTAATGATTTTTTTGAGCTCACCTCTAATATCAGTAACAAAGAAGGCTCTGTACCAGGCAGTGTTGGGTCTAGCTCTGGAGGGATGGTTTCAAGTTCTCCTGAGAAGGAATGAGACATTTCATGATTGTTAGTGGAAGGGATCTAATGGGCAAACCTGTGGTACTTCATTTTTGTCTTGTCATCCTGAGGGTCTTTGTGCACCAAGGATCTTCATGGTCTTCAAGAGTTTTGCTATCTGTAGATGTGTAAAAAAGCTGACAGCATAAAGTTGTGGCCTTCTTGTGTGAAGCACGACATCTGGGGTGCATAAGATGGCCTCCCTTTTTGATAACCTTTTGTAGCTTTGTCATCCTATGATCAAACAGAATTGAGCACAGGATATTGCTGCCTGACTGGTTCATTTGTAACCAGCTGTTGTAAGTAAAGAGGCATCCACACGAGGGTATGGACAGGTGTATTGGCGGCTATGGACTCAGGCTTAGTAAGCCAGAAGGTTTGACAAGGCCAGCCTTTTGGTGAATGAGCCTGGGAACTGCTTCAAAATGTACAGTTGAATTGAGAGTTCAAATGGTAGTTTTGATGGTGCATTACCATGCCATTCGGACAAACGTAGGGTATCTTGTGAAGTGTTGGTTATCATGAATTGTTGGACTACTGGCTAAGTGAGCTGGGAAGGAGATTTATATATTGTGTTGTATCTATTGTAGATGGTTGTATTTTAGAAGTCGCAATGCAAACTACATTGGGCGACTGTAACATTGTTTGTAATGCTTGCAATCGTTTTGAACCAGATTCATTTGGTTTTTTGTCCTGAGTATCTACATGATAAATGCTAATAGGATTTCTCTCCCCTTTTAATTTTTCTGTGATCAGTTGACACACTGCTACTGTTGAGGAAAGCATTTGGCTCATTTGAATTAGTCATGAATATCTTTATTTGATGCCTGTGATATTGCAATGAAAGTCATCTTTGCTTTGTAGTGTTGAGGAGTACATCGGTATCCATGCAGTTCTATACTTGAGTGAGCCTTATGTTTGAGGTTGTCCCCTCAAGTTAACAAAGCTATAAAAGGAAAGCTTGTTCTCACTGAATTCGTTGCTAGGCTCTAGGAATTGCAATACTACTATTCTTGTCTTTTAGGGGAGTTTCATAGGGATTTTAGAGTGTTGAAGAGCATTTTCCTTCTCAAAGTTTGGAAAGTGCAATGTTCGAATAGCAGTAATTTTGTGTGTAGAGTATTCAGGGTACTCCCATATAGGTGTAGTAGAAGATCTTGAACGGCAGAAGGGGGAAGCACAAATGATCAGGATGGCTGCAGACGTTATGAAATATCAGTGTGCAGCCACGTTGGGAATGTTCTTGACTTTGTTCACCAGAGGGCATAGATCCCAAGGGCCAAACTCTGAGGTTCTTAGGAATTCTGCCGTTAATTAAGCTAATTTGTCAATGATTTGCTCGGTCTTCAAGGTTCAGCGGTTTTTGGCCAAGGTATAACAGTGATCTTACAGATTTAGGGCAAGGAAACTAGTCCGCGATTCGGAAATTGTTCAGATCAATCTTTCTGCCTCTGGTGGCTGTTCGTATCTCAGGATACTTAGTCCCATCGTTTCAATCAGAAACCTCTTGAACAATTATTTATCTGACAAGGTTAGCCTGTCACAAAGGTGAAGAAAGCAGCTTTTCCATATTCAGATGAGCAAGCCACCAAGCTCTTCCACTAAACTGTTGCTTAGTCCTACATCCTGTCACATGCAAATGTCTAGGAGTCCTGGGAAACTAAATGGGTTTTCGATAACTTATTATGGGAATATGTGGTCACAACTGCCACGCACAAGAAAAATGTGGGATCAGAAAACTGATGTATACCAGTACCCTGTTGACAAATTTGAAGGTGGCAGCTTAAGTAGAATTCTTGAGAGGTTCAAGTCCTCATTGCCTTAAATTCAATGATCAAGATTAGCTCTTTGGAGCATTCTGAAGCGACCTCACACAACATGAAAAATGTGGGATCAGAAAACTGATGTACACCAGTGCCCTGATGACAAATTTGAAGGTGGCAGCTTAAGTAGAATTCTTGAGAGGTTCAGGTCCTCATTGCCTTAAATTCAATGATCAAGATTAGCTCTTTGGAGCATTCTGAAGCGACCTTAAGCACAAGATATGGATATGCACAAAAATCATTGGCAAGATTTGTACCCTAGAGGATTATGAGGTGGGCTATTCCACCTCAAGCCTCATCAAGTTGTTGGGTCTTCTATGCCTTTTGGACTGGTCCTACATGTCTTTTGGACTCGTAGAGATGCCTCCGAACTGCCTATAGATCATGATATTGGGAGACAACTGAATAAAAAGTACGGTGCCTTGAACTGGTCCTGTATGCCTTTCGGGGACTCATAGAGATGCCTCCGAACTGCCTACAGATCATGATATTGGGGGACAACTAAGAAAAAGCAGGGTGCCAATAAACATGAATGACAGACACGGAACCCTCAAAATGACCCTCTTAAAGCTTAGATTAGCTCTTTGGATCATTCTGAAGTGACCTTAAGCACAAGATATGGATATGCACAAAAATCATTGGCAAGATTTGTACCCTAGAGGATTATGAGGTGGGCTATTCCACCTCAAGCCTCATCTAGTTGTTGGGTCCTCTATGCCTTTTGGACTGGTCCTACATGCCTTTCGGACTCGTAGAGATGCCTCCGAATTGCCTATATTGGGAGACAACTAAATAAATCATGATATTGGGAGACAACTAAATAAAAAGTACGGTGCCTTGAACTGGTCCTGTATGCCTTTTGGACTTGTAGAGATGCCTTCGAACTGCCTACAGATCATGGTACTGGGGGACAACTAAGAAAAAGCAGGGTGCCAATAAACACGAATGACAGACACGGAACCCTCAAAATGACCCTCTTAAAGCTAACAATTAAAGGCCTTATGTCAAGTGTTGGTCTATTATGGCTACCATGATCACAAAGCTACGGCATGAGTTCCAACCATTTGTCTTTGGCAGTTTATTGGATACCATTTGATGTGCATAGCAAAGTTCATTAAAGAGACAACAGAACAAAGAATCAAGGGAAAATTTTAAGTTGCTCTAGATAGTGTGGTAGAAAAATGGAGTGCAATTGTAATCTGTAAATTAGATGTAAGGAGTGCATGTGGCAAAAAGAAAATAATAATAAGGATTTCTAAAGCTAGCGCAATGAATAGACATCTAGGATACAACATAGAACCATGAAGAGCAACGGGACAAATTGCATTCCACGCAATAGAAGCAATAAAGGTAGCTCCATGAAGATGGAGCTTAATCCCTTGCATCTTTCCTCAAAGAACACCACGAGTTTCCACTCACATCACTCTAACAACAAGGCGGCTAGGTGTCGTGAGCAATGCCCTTTGGGTTTTTTCACAGAAGTTGATGACGATGAGGAGATAAGAAAAGATCCCTTGCATCTTCCCTCAAAGAACACTACGAGTTCCACTCATGTCACTCTAACGATGAGGTGGCACTAGTTGTTGGGAGCAATGCCCTTTGTTTTTTTTTCGTGGAAGTTGGTGATGATGAGTTTGCTTTTTTAAAAGGGGGGGAGTAAAAAGAAGGAAATTTATGAAGGTAAAAGTTGATGAAATATGGAATATAACGGGAAGAGTTGTGCAACTTTCAACACTTGATGTGCATTGTACATAAGAGCATCCTCTCCAGATGCTAATCTGTTGGGATGATGGTACAAAGAAATGATCGTGACCTTGTTTGTTGAACCCTTCTACTAAAGGAGTATGAGTATAGAATTGAACCATGGATGTCGATCATTCAAAATTCGATGCTTTTCTCTAGCAAATTGTGTGCAGTTTAATGGCACAAACCAAGTTCTCGATGACTAATTTGATCTTCCATATTGCATCGTGTATAATCCCTTCCAAAAGTCCATGTCAACTTTTTGGATTGTAAGTTTTAGGTTTTAGAAGTTGTTATAAAATTGCCATCAAGAAAGTTTGCATTGAAGTCCATTCTACATTTTTTTGGAGGTGGTTGTCATCGCGCACACATCAAGAAGATTTTGTGGCATGTAGTACCTTCCAAGTTGTTCGTTGGAAGTTTACAATGCGATTCTCTCTACATTCTCTAGTAAGCAGTGCACTCTCCTCCCTTCCTCTCACAAACACCCCCCTTGCCCCTAGTGGTGTGGGCAATTTGATGAGTAGGCCTTTTGTGGATATTGTCGTCAAAGTTCGTGGGAGTTCATAGGTGCTATGCTTGAGCGTTTGGGGGTTTGGGCCAGTAATGAGCATTGAGCACAATGGTCAGGTCTCTTTTTGGTAATGCTTCCGCTAACTTGTGCCTGCATGGCGGAGTTGTGGGGAATTTTAATTTGTGTCGTACATACAAATACAAATGTGGAATCCACTTATCTCCATATAAAACCTCACATTTCCTGATAGTAATCTATGTAGGCGATATAGAAAATAATACTCCCTACATAGCAAAAGTGACATCCACTTCATTCTCCATATAAAAGCTCACATTTCCTAGCTAGCACTATATAGGCAATCAAACTCCCTAGATAATAAACACAAAATCTAGCTCATTCTCCATATAAAGACTTACATTTCCTAGTAGCTAACTTAAAAATACAATTTAGATAAAGAGGACAAAATGGTTAGTTTTATCTAGTAAATATGCTGAATTTCCTAGTTTGGTAGCAATTCACTATATAGAGATTGGTCAAAAGTTCCTTGTGTATAGAACCCTGCAGCGCAAGCGGGCAGCAGCCATTACATTATGCTTACCTTCAAAAAATCTTGCATGACTGAGCAGCAGCAACAGAACACCCAACACTCAGGAAGTGAGAGAGGAGGTGCAACAACCTCCAAAATTCACGCAAGCATCTCGATTGGCATAGCGAAATCATTACAAAATTTCAGCATCCCTCATGTAAAATCAGTGCCAACTTCCTTGTGAAGCTTTCAAGCCAAATGTCCTTCTTTGCTTCTTGCTCCACGCACTTCGCTCTGTGCACGATGCTGTTGATGGAAGGAAGGTCTAATAAGGGGATCCATTCAACGTATCACACCCTCCTCGGGCAAGTAGTTTTGCACTCAGATGTTCGCAGATGACCTTGTCGCCCTGGCAGGTGAGTCAAAGAAATGCATTGAGGGTTTGTTTCATGCCTTGCAGGAATTTTGTCTGGCTTCTGGTTCGATTTGTGGGGTTGTGCTTAGGGTGGAACGCCCGTATTTTGGTGATTAATCATGTTTTGATAGCTATAACCACATATGTGGCGTCAGTTTGGCAATTTTGGACATCGCATTGGAGGGAGATTGAAGGTCTCCTTGGATGGAGGCAACAGACGCATCCACGATGTACCTTGGGAACCACTGAAAGCAAGCAAGCTTCAGGGTGGGATGGAGGTCCGTGATATGGGTTTGAGAAATTCGGCTTTGGTATCGAAATGGGTTCCTAAGTTTCTAAAATCGTTGGATTGAAATCGTGCAGTTTTTCGTAGAGCAGAGTGGAGGCAAAGCAGTTGGGCAATGGAGTGGCCTCTCGGTTTACGACAAGGTGATGTCTTGGTTCCCCTTGGAAAATCTAAGGGTCTGACTTGGTGGCTGGCTTTGGTCACTGCATGGAAGCAATGTGTGGGGGAAGTGCAATGGAAGGGTAGCTCAGGCCTTCTAGGAGATGGTAGCCTGCTAGAGGATATTTGGCCCATAGCCTTCGTTGACTTGACAAACTGCATAGAAAAGGGGTGAGAGTTGTGGGACTTGAAACAAGCTTTCTTAAAGCCTCTAAGCGTGGTGAAGCATGAATTCCGATTGTTAGTGGTAGATGTAGCTTTCTTCTCTAGGATTCTTACAGCAGTTCCTCAATCATGGCCAACAAATTTCGTCCCTTCAGCTAAGTGGAGAGGAGCCAATTGGTGATTGGTCGGACCAATTTTTGCAAGTTGTGGTCTACAGAGAATTACTAAAGAAGAATGGGGCTGGTGATGATCTGAATACTAAATGGTAGAGATTCAAAGAAATATGGAAGAATAACCTTCCTACAAAATGTCATTTCCTCCTTTGGAAGATTGCTCACAGTTGGATGCTTACTTGTGGCAAGTTGGCCAAATGGATGCCGATAAGTCCGCTGTGCCCGTTTTGTGGGTTGGCCAAGGAGGAGCTGCTTGTGTTGGACAATGGAAATCCAGCATCCCTCTTTGAATTCAAGATGGCATAGACATTCCCATGTCCAGGGTGGCTACATGGTTGTCTTTGCCCCTAGAGTTCCTGGATCAAGAACTACTAATGTGGCTAGAGAGGGCATGCGTGATTCCTTTGGGATATTTCTTTCATGATGAGCCTCATAATGATGACTCACAAGGAGTATGTACAACACAAATTGGAAGAGGCAGTGAATCACTTAGACTTGTATGTTGATTTTTGTCACCTTGCCTTTTGAGTTGGTGCACAACTGGCAATCAATATACCAGACCATATTGTAGGGCTCCAAAACCCCCAACAAAGATTATAAAAGGATAAGGATCCAATGCCAAGCTTGGAAAGTGTCATCAACTCTCTTCTTGAGGAGAAATGCACTCTTCAGCACTACATCAAGGAGAAGAATCTCAAGTGTGCTACATGCGGAATTGTGCTACATGCGGAATTATTAATCATACCACCAACACATATATTTCAAAGAATCCATGTGTGCATTATGGTAAGACCAACCGTCCTTTAATATTTTGCAATCAACGACTTGAAGAACAAAGCCAACCTTGTAGAAAGTAATGATATGTCAAAGATTTATAACAAATGCCTTTTCTTTTTAGCTAAATAATTTTAAGCATATGTGACTTGCTGGTAGGTTTAACCCTCAATTGGATAAGAGAAACTCACAAGTTGAGTGAAGGAAGTATGATCCTTTAGGTATGAGGGAACTCTTAAGTTATACATGAAGGTAGTATGATCCTTCATGAGAGAGAGCTATCTAAGTAGGTTTAAGCTTATGTTATCCAAGTAGTTTCTCAAGGGAGGATTTGTGGGTAAATGTGCCCCTATTTGGCGAAGTCATGAGGACACTCCTCTAGTAAAATGAGGAGGATCAACACATTTGTACTATGTCAAGCATCAACAACAAGTGTCAATCCTAGTCTGTGTAAGGTGAACTTGTGTGTTACATAGTATCAAAGCATGCTTTCTCTAGGGGTTGGGCTAGAACCACATCCTCATTTGTTGAAAGGATTAAAAAAAATAACTCACATGTAATTATAAATCCCGTGCAACAAAAAAAATAACACACCACAAAAAACTAAAGAAAATCATGAAACAATACATATTGCAAAAGGTTCCACGTGATGGTAACAACATGTTAGTATCTAACTCAAGATTGAGGGGGGATGTTGAGAACTGTGCAATTATGAGAGTGCACAAGGTGTAGCCATGAGTGTGAAGAAATACCATTTGCAATTTCTAATGCAAAAATATGGGTGTATAAGGATAAAGGGATAGATTCCACAAGCGTCTAAGTGATCCATATTTCAAAAGGTGACCACTACTATGAGGCACATGTAAATGCACTTGAGTCATAAAAAATTGTGACATATGTTATGTTCTACATATTTGGATGACTTGTTCTTGTTGGCAATTAACTGGGTGCATTTTTTCTAGCTGTTCTTATAGGTCTTGGAGTTATTTAATTTGCTCCTGTAGGATTTTTTGTTGTGGCTTTGCCATCTTCTAAGAGATACTCGTGGGCTTCCTTTGATGCTAGTGGCATGTTGGTAGCATATTTGTACTACTGTGATGCTTTTTGTTTGGTCCATTTTGATTGGGTCAGTGTTCATGAATGGGGTTGGGGATGGCTATAGAGAGTCTAGTGTTTTGAGTTTGGTGAAGAAAATGTTGGCATACTTTGGGAGAATAGTTGTTACTTGTTTCGCTCCTCTAGGATTTTGGTTGTGGCTTTGCCATCTACTAGGAGATACTTATCGCTATCTTGACACTGGTGGTGTGTTGGTAGCATATTTGTGCTACTGTGATGCTTTGTGTTTGGTCCAATGTCTTGCTCCTCTAGGATTTTTTGTTGTATCTTTGTCATCTACTAGGAGATACTCATGGCTTCCTTCAACATTGGTGGCATGTTGGCAACATATTCATGTTACTGCGTAATGCTTTCAGTTTGGTCCATTCGAAATGAGTCGGTGTTCAGGAATGTGGTTGGGGCTAGCTGTAGAGAGTCTAGTGTTTTGAGTCTGGTGAAGCAAATGTTTACAAACTTTGGGAGAATGGCTGGGAGGAGAGACTCTCTGGTGGGAAGTTGTTTGTGTGAATTGGGAAGATTTAGTTTCTAAGGGTTGTTGTGTAGGTTTTTTGGTTTTTTGGTGCTAAGCTTTTTTGCTGATATGGCACAGGCCACGAGCAGCTAGCCTTTTTTAGTTGGCCAATTTTTTGTCTTTCTTTCTATTTTGTACATAATAAAAATCGGCATGTGTTCTTAAAAGAAAGATTTTAGGGAAACCTCTTTGCACAACTACTATGTATCACACTCCTCACTACCATGCATCCACTAGTTTTAAACAGCAACCACAAATTTTAACTACATCCAAATGGAATTTACAATGACTCAAGCATGGACCACTACACACTGTATTAATGTGAGGAAACGAACGTCTTTTATTGTAGGATCATGAGCTACCCAATTATTACAAGTTATGGAATCATTTTGTATCTAACGCGTCATCAAAAATCTCTCTCTCTCTCTCTCTCTCTCTCTATATATATATATATATATATATATATATATATATATAGTTTTTTTTGGAAAAAAAAAGTTGTTTTTTATATTATGTCTCAACGGATGTATGATCTTCATTTGCTCTTTCTTTTTCTATTTTGTTTTCTCATATGTACTTGTGGAACCAGTTGTAATTGGAACTTTATATGATTATCGGCATGCTGCAATCCATGTCTTGAAGTTGTGGTGGTGCAGCATAAACTAGCAGTACTTAATGTCTACAAATCACCTAGGACAAAAGCATACATTTTCCTTATGTCCTTACACCAAATTCTCATCACAATACCACCAAAGACTCCAACATACGTTTTCAACGTTCACTTCAGCACGACAATCCCTAGTAGACACAACTCTATCACTTCATGTTGAATCACAATAAGGAACAACTCTTTAACACACCCACAACAATCCATGGGTCTTCTTTGGACCACATTTGGACCAACAACAGTGCATGCAAGAAAAACTTCATGTATTGAATTAATCATTTGTTGCTCTAGACCAAACTAGACAATATATGTACAAATAAATAATAACAAAACACCAAACATAAAACAACAAACGCTTTCCAATACCACACAAAATAGATTGGAATTTCCCTTTTTCTTCATACAAGACCATTTAATTACATTACCCGTTCCTTTCCACAAGGCCTCTTGAATATCATTCACCTTGTCGTAGTTGGTCCCCCTTTTTGTATCTTGTCTCTTTTTGGCTTGCCAAAGGCAAGGCCTAAGTGAACGTTTGTGATTTGGAGTTATCTATGAGAAATGTGCAAGGCATTGAGGTAATTAAGAATATCTTTAAGGATAGTAGGATTTTAGTGTAGTGTATGGTTTCTTGTGCTAGTCTTTCATTGGGCCTTCATTAAGCATTCATGAGTGGTTCTTCAATGTAGTTTAAAAGTAGATCTGAAAATATCTTCGCCTTGCACATGTCACATGTTCATCATAAGAAGAAATGCACGAGTTATACTTCTAACTCTGTGATGACAATCCAGAAACAATATTCGTCTCTCAAACAAGCAAATAGGGAATTTCGAAGCATATGTTAAGAGCCGTAACACAAGGAAATATTAGAAGACGAGCAAGGCCACTGTCATAGCCAATTTTCTCATCCATTGCAAGTACAATTCACATGAAAATTTAAAGTTTTAGGACATTTAAAGACTCCTTTTCAACCAATGGAAAAACATATTCCTTGCATATAGTGTATGTGCAGTAGTAGCTTGAAATTCTGTTCAAGGAGAGAGAATTGAAAGATGCCGTTCGAGCATCTGGGAAATGGAAAAGTCTAGGGTGGGATGGTATCACGGTGGAGTTTTATCTACAGTATTGGGATGTCATTTAACCTGCATTATTATATATGGTCAATCATGCATGGGAAACACAACCGACGTTAGCCAATTAGAGGAAAAGCTTGATGAAATTATTCCCCAAAAAGCATTTGTGTGAGTCTTTCACAGATTGGAGATCCATCACTCTTATGCATGTTATCTATAAGCTAGTTGCTAAGATGATCGTGGCTCGGATCAAGGGCTTTTTGCATAATGGAATGCATCAGACTTGTCAATCTACCTATTGGTTGCAGTTTGTTTACCAAATATACCAAGACTTGCTGATGTTGCTAAGGCGATCTCAGATTTTCTTATGTGTCTTGACTTGTTGATGTGGCAACAATGATTGCTAATGTTATCGAGGCAATTCGATTTGCTGATGATGTGTCACGCTACCACTTGCACAGTCATCTCTTACTAGGCACAGTTTGGTAAGTAGCATGTGAAATCAAATTGCCACATCACCCACACTGCCACCTCAACATCCTTAGAACATGTTTAACTCAATTTTGATCCATGAGGAATTTTATAGTGATGTAAACAGGGAAAATGATTAGTAAACCAAGCTCTAGGCTTTGGGAACAACATATTGGTATTATATAAGGATTGAAAATTTCTAAGTGTCTAGAAGCACATAAGAAAAGAAGAAAGACACTATTATGTTTTTTACTCATTTTTCTCTATAAAGAGTGTTGTAATCTGCCCTCTAAGGCCATATGCTCACTCAAGGTGAAGAGCTAAAGTAGCTATAGGGCCAAAGTTTCCTAAACACGTAGGGAGAGAAAGGCAGAATGGACATGTATATTCTCACATTCGACCACCTTCAGTTGCCGTGTTGGCACCAGGGGGGGTATTGAGGATTGTGGTGCCATGCAACACATTAAAAATGGTGAAATGTAATCATATCCTCTGGCACCAATGATGTAGCCAAGTACAAGAGAGCATAAATGAGAGAAATTGTATGTGTGATCGATAAGGCACTAAGGGGGAGTGTTAAAAGCGAGTAGTGCCTACAAGAGCACAGGAACAAGGTCTAGAACGGTGAGACAGCTCTAAAAGATAAGGATGAGTTATGGAGAGATAAGGATGAGGTGGGATAAGGTAGACAAGTGACGTATGATATCTAAAGTGGATCCTAAGGCTATCTATAAATGAAGCCTCTCATTGTATGGCTGATAATGACATTGGAATAGCGTTGATTGAGTGTGCCTATTATTGTCTCCTCTCATGGCTTATTTGATATGGTTTAATCCTCCATCATCATCATGCTTATCTTGCATTAGACTAGGCTTAGCAGGATCCCACATTCTTGACACAAACTTGCATCCAACGGACCACTGTGGCACATTCTATGAAGGTAAGTAGTATATAAAGGGATCAATACTCGGATGACCTCCTAGGAATACACATGTAATATACTATTAACTAGAAATTAGTTATGCTTTAAAACAATTTACCTATAATTGTGCAAGAAAATTCTTGCTTGCATTAAAATTTGGATAGTGAAAATGTATGTATGCGTAAAAGTGCTAGAATTATTAATATATTCTAGGCAATGGCCAATGTAATGTAATAAGTGAGTTAGGGGCACTTTTCCCTCTTAGAGGTTTTTCCCCCTAACCACGGTCTAATCTCTAACTACGGTTAGTGATTAGATAGGGTTTTGTCACTTAGACAAAACCCTTATCTCTTTCTTGTTTTCACACTTCATACACTTAAGTTTAGTTGACATTTGGGAGTGAACTACGTTCAGCTCACTCTCCATCTTGCTCACTTCTTGCTCTCTCGCATTTTCTCACATTTGGTATCAGAGCACTTCCTTCCCGAACCTGCTCCTTGCTCCTGGCCTCTTACTTTCAACTCCCGCATTTTTGCTCCATCATCAAGCTTCAGCTCTCGGACGTCTGCACAGCACCATCCTGTCCGAACAGTCCGTACAACTATACAAATCCCGTACCGTGCACGTCTCCGTCCGTACGCTACGCATTATGTCCGTACAATCCGTACGAATGTACAGATTTTCATATTATGCGTTAATTTTCATCTGTACATTTTCATACTATGCGCCAGTTTTTATCCATACAGTTCTGTACGATCGTTCGTGCAGTTTCGTACTTTTGTGCCAGTTTTGTTCATCAGAACGTCCGTACAATTTCGTACAATTCTATACTTGCAGGATTCTTTGCAGGCTGAAGGTGTTCGGTGTCCATTTGCAAGCTAAGTTGTGCATCAGCCATTGTTTGGCTTTGCTTTTTGGGAGCACATTTGAAGCTGTAGCAGATATTGTAGTAGATCTGCAAGTTTTGGAAAATTTTAGGGCTTTTGCAGGCAGAGTGCAATTTGTGCAACATTTGGGGCTTTCAGATCATTAAATGCCCTCTTTTGTATGCAATTTCCTGCAAGAAATTGGGGCTTTTTGGGCATTCAACAGAGCATTGAAGTACATTTTGAGCCTTTGATAGGCTGTGACAGTATTTGTCACTGTGGGCAGATTTTCTTTACAGATTTAACTTGTGCATTTTACATCCCAAGAAGGGATTTTACTTGGTCATTTTGCTGTGGTTTTTGAGATTATCTGGTAAAAATGGCTCAGAACAACCCCTATGAGGTGTTCGGAGTTCTCACATAAGACGATAAGTTGGATGGCACCAACTACTCCTTGTGGAGTTTCATGGTTCGCAATATCTTGGTTGGCAAACATCTTTGGGATTATGTCAATGGAGATGAAGCAAGACTAGATACAGTGGAGATGAAGCAAGACCAGATACAGTGGCTGTACCTATCACTCCTACAGCTGGGAGCAAGGGTAGAGACGCAAATGTAGCACAAGTAGTTGAAGCAGCCGCTCCAGGAGCTCCCACAGTAGAGCAGAAAAGATGGGACTCCAAAGATGCACAAGCTCTTTCAGTGATTTCTCTCTGTCAAGAGGTTCATTACACCTCACATTCGGTCATGCAAGACATCTATGGTAGCTTGGGAGACACTAGAGAGTATGTTTGCAGTAAGTAATGATGCCAAAGTTTCCATTCTGAAGCGAGAGCTTTCTCATATGCATATGGATGAGGGAGATTCCATGAATTCTCACCTCACAAAGCTTTAGGACTTGAGAGAACAATTGCTGAATATTGATGAAGTCATTTCAGATTCAGAGATGATCACCGCCACTCTGAACTCTTCTTGAGTCCTATCTTGATTTCCACACCTCGTTGAATTTGTCATTGAGGGGAGGCAACAATTCTCTCTTTTCACGAGTTGGTAGGAATTTTGTTGCAGGCTGAATTTGTCATTGAGGGGAGGCAACAATTCTCTCTTTTCACGGGTTGGTAGGAATTCTGTTGCAAGAGGAGCACACGTAGAAATATGGCAACCCGAGCTAGCGAGCATGCCATGCTCTCTAGGTTCAAGCCCAAGGCTAAAGGATAGCAAAAGCCACATACCAATCAATCCACACATCAACATAAAGCTTATTCAGGGCAGCTATCTTATAAGGCAAAGGGTGATGCACATAAGCAGAAAAAGAAGGACATTTGTCATTATTGCAAGAAGCCAAGTCATTATATTGGAGAATGCAAGAAGCACATAGCTAAAGAGAAGAAAAGGGATTCTGGTATGGCTGTCAGATGCATCAACTCCACATTCCCATGATGGGGAAGATGTTGCAGCCAACTTGGTGGAAGAACACTATGCCTTTCTATCTTGCACTTCATATTTTCCAGTGGGTAGTTCAGAGGCTACAACCATTAACGATGATGACCCATATGCTTTTTTGACTTGGAGCTATAATTCATCAAAGGATGCATGCTCTCTCTGTGTCAATGAGACACTGAATGCTTGGTATTTTGATAGCGGTGCTTCAAAGCACATCACTTCCAAGAAGATTCTGTTTGTATCTCTACATCCTCCACCCACCAAAAAGATGACGACTTGTCAAATAATTATTCTTATTCAGTATGTGGAGTGAGAGACATTATTCTCACATCCACTGATGGCACAGATTTTAGAATCTCAAATGTTCTCTATGTGCTAGGCATAAAGAAGAATCCGCTTTCAGTGTTTTCACTCAATAAAGGAGGATTTCAAGTTGTTATGCAATCAGAGACAAAGAGAATGACTATGCTTTGATGTTATTTGGCACTTTGTATCGGGGTCTTTTTCAGCTTGATCTATATGAAAAGAGGTTCGATCTTGCATTATCACTGAGCACTCCCACTACCGCGATACAGAATGTGAAATTATGGCATGTCGAGTATGGGTACATGAGCTATGACAGCTTAATGACACTTCAGAGGCATGATATGATTGATGCATTGCCTCCTTTGGAGTCGCCTCCTCCTCATGCATGTAAAGGTTGCATCCTTGGCAAGACGCATAGACCTCCCTTCAAGAAGCATGGTGCAATGAAAGCTACACGAAAATTACAACTTATTCACAGTGATGTCTGCGGTCCCATGAGAACACCTGCTTTTAGGGGTTATGTCTATTTTGTTACATTCATAGATGACTTCACCAACTACACTTGGGTCTATGGTCTCAAGTAAAATCAAAAGTGTTTATATATTTCAAACACTTTGGGCTATGATTGAGAATGAGACAAGACTCAAGGTGCAGACACTTAGCTCAGATCGAGGGGGAGAGTATGAACAAAACAAGAATCCAAAAAACCACTCGAAAAGAGTCTCGTCTAGAAGTGGCGCATTAAATAGAATCGTTTCATCAGGATTTCACTCGATGACATGCATTTTTTGGTCACTATGTTAACACCTTCAACACCAAGCTACTTTAACTATTTTTCTCCATAACTTCAAGAACCACTATTGGACTTAGAAGATCCAAAGTAGTTCTTTAAATTTAAAAAAAAAGATCCAAAGTATGCCACAGCAAATGTTAGCACCAAGTCATCCCATACTAAGCTCGATTAGAATGCTGCATGCTTGAAATTTTCCTACTTTCTGCTCCTTAATTAAGTGTGTAAGATGCTGCAAACTATGTATTGTCCTGCAAACCAATCAATACATAGTTTGGAAGCTAGCGCATGACACAGGAAGCAAACTTGAGCCACATTAGCCTCCTAGGTCGGAACCCAAGAAATTTGTTCATTTATACTAAAATGTAAAAACTGATACACAAAACCCCCTTCCAAATTCGAATCACTTTAGGCGAGTTAAAACAAGGAGATCACTGATATCATCTTAGGCTTCTACATCAGATCTTAACTATTTAAGTGCATGTCAGCAAAGATGTTTCCAAAATTATGTTCCCTGATAGAACAAGATAACATACCATTGTTTCAGATTTCTATAATTCACATGTTCCATTTCAATGAGCTTGATCAGGAAGAGACATAGATAAATACTGAAAAATCTAGAGATCCTGGCACCAAACCAATTTATTATCATCCGATAGTACTATGTGAGTTCCGGAGCTCGCTTCCTGAAAAAATAATTGCATTTTAATGATAGGAGGACAGGAGTTCGGAAGAATGTTTTTATATTAATAGCATTTAAAACAGTGTGCGAAGTAACTAAGCCTTTCACAGTTTCAACAAAATATTGTAGTGGAATCAACCATGTTGTGCAACCTATAAATCAATACAGTTGTGGAAACTATGATAGAAGACACGCATATGTTCACAGTTGCCACAAGCCTCAAAACTAGATCTTTGACAGTGCATTCATTCTCATGCCTGTTCCTCAACAGGTCACAAATTTTGTTTTTTCAAATATCAACTCTATTGCAGAATAGGATCTTGAGTCCTAAATTCCCTTCAGCAATTAAAGCACTACCTGAGATGTTCATGTCAAAGCATTTCAAAATTCCCCAACATGAAAAAACAACTTGAACAACAAGAGAAATCAAATGACTAGTGAAACCAATCCAAAAGCCTAACCAAAAAAAGTTATAACTTCTTTAAAAAAGAGTATGAAGTCCTCCCCACTTTCATCTCACGCATGATACCCCACAACCCCCCCCCCCCCCCCCCCCCAAAAAAAAAAAAATCATCCCATATCTCCCCTTTACTCACCTTCCTCCTCGACCCCCTCCTTTCACTTCCTCAACTTCCTCCTCCAACTTATCAAATGGATTTTTTGGTGTAGGGGGACATAAGATGAAAATACTCTATACATATGAATATATAAGCATATAGTCGTTGTAATGCAATTAAAACATGAAGATTTAAAACCATAATACATCCAAATATAACCATGTTGTACTTCATGCACAACCTAAGTATATGAGCGCATAAAGAATCATGAGCAAAAGCATAAAGTACATAGTTGTGAAAACATATATGCAATTGCAGGAATTGAGGCCAAACAATTCCTTTGCAATGCAAAGACTAGCCTTCCAATGTGGTGCACACAAGGGTAGCAGTATGCACACTTGTGGTATCATTCATGAAGTAATATTTACTGCCTGCTCACCAAAAGGCATACAAAGGTTATAAAACAACTGTCCTCTTTCAGTAAATTTAAGAAGACAAGCAACTGACTTTCTTACTTGGCCACAAAAAACTTTAAGCAGGTAGCCATCCTTCAAACAAATGTTCGACTCACAAAAGCCTTCACATCCTATTGATTCCATGAAGGTGGCATTACCCAGGAAACATGAAAGCTCTTGGGAAAAAGCACACCCAAAAGCCCGCAGAACCCTAGTATAACACTACGGTATTAATGGCTAGAGCAATCTTGATACAAGGTATGAACACTGCACTCTTAATGGCTAGAACAAATTTGAAACCAGGTCATTGAAACTGCCCTCTACAGCGTTTGGAAGATTGAAGAGAAAAAAACAATGTAAAATCAGCCATGCAGAGTGTCCTTTACCAAACGTTCTCAACAGGCAATTCAATTGGCATTCTAATATAACACTACGCTATTACTGGCTAAACAACCTCGATACAAGGTATGAATGAACACTACGCTCTTAATGGCTAGAACAAATTTGAAACAAGGTCATTAAAGCTGCCCTCGACAGCATTTGGGAAATTGAAGAGCTTAACTAAAATATAAATTATGGCTAATATAAAATATAACTAGAATACATGAATAAATAGCCATGTAAAAGCAGCCATGCAGACTCCAGAGTGTCCTTTACCAAACGTTCTCAACAGGCATTTCAATTGGCATTCTAAGACAAAATTATCGGTTAAGAGTATTCAGAACAAAGTTCCACGTATCAAAAAACAAAGGATAACACCTCAAAAAGGTTCCCTACAAGCTCGGTTCATAGTCTCACTGCCTTAATCAGCTCTTTGCAGTGAATAGGGAAGATGCCACTTATAGTGCCCCAAAGACTCTCCTGATAGACATTACGATCTAGCACTCTTACAAAAAGCCATAAGCACGGAAAAAATTTTGGACACTCGAGATCCATGTTCACAATAAGGCCATAGCAGTTGCATGTCACCATATAGTCCTTAAAGATCGTGGGAGAGAGAGACATTCCGCATTTACAAGAGAAAGGATAGGTAACTATGAATGTCCGTGTTTGCCAGGATTCTTTCCATGGGGCTGAAACTACAAGCCTACACATCAACTTGCACCTTACGTTTCTTCCACAAAATGAACTGTCGACATGCTCGCCCGCTGTCTTGGTGACTCCAAAAAAAGTGAAACCTAAAATGATGACTCAAGATAAGAGTTCCTTGGAAAAGTGAAGCGAAACTACCTTTTCAGAGGGCTTGTCCCGTCTCTAGCCGTTGGCAATTTGGCTCAATCCTAGCAGCATATTGTTATTTGCTGGAACATAAATCACATTTCTGCTGTGAGCCAGAGTTGCTGCAATCTCTCGAGCAGCCTCGATCCTTCGAAGCTGAATCATGCCGGGTCCTGCTTTCGCAGTGGCCTGCGAAATGAGTTTCGCAGCCTCACTTTCTCCCTCCGCCCGGATGATGGCAGCCCGCCGCTCCTGCTCCGCCTTGGCCACGACGAACTTGGATCTCTCTGCCTCTTGCTGTGCAACCTGCTTTGCTTCCACGGCTTTGGAGAATTCCGGCCCATAAGACAGATGGGTGATGGCCACATCGTCCAATTCTATGTGGAAATCCTTAGCCCGTTGTGTCAAGCTCTCACGAACGAGGGCCGAAACCTGAGGCCGCTCTGTGAGAAGCTGATCAGCATTGAACTGAGCAACGACAGCCTTGAGAACTTCGTTCCCGATGGAGGGAAGGACGCGCTCGTCGTAATCCAAGCCAAGGTTCTGGAAGATGACGGGGAGGGCGTCGACATGTGGTCTGGACAGCAATCTGAGGGTGAGGTTGACCATCTGAAGGTCTTTGGTACCGGTGACGGTGCTGATGCTACGAGGGCGGGTGCGGATCTCCATGATGTAAGGCTTCTGAAGCCAGGGGATGACGAAATGGGTACCTTCACCGGTGGTGTGGGGGAGGATACCACGGAAGCGATCGAAGATAACAGCGCGATGGCCACCATCGACGGTGTAGAGGGAAGCGTTGAGGAGGCTACCACCGGCGCCTAAGGCGATGGCGGCAGTGGCCAAGCGGGAGAGGAGCTGGGGAGCTTGATTGCGAGCGGACATGGCGATGTTCAAAGCTTGCTAGAAGAAGAACAACACAGACAACAACAAAGAAGATGAAGAAGATGAAGATTATGAATAAAGGAAAAGCTTCACCCTGCAGGGTTGAGGGTTTTAGGCCCCCCCTTCTTTCTTTCTTCTTCAGAACCTTCTTTCTTCATAACCTAAGTTTTTTTTTTTTTAAAAGCTGGGAAAAGAGAGATTTACAAAAATGGGCCTCAACGAAAGGGCCAAGCCCCAGGCCTACGCTTCTGAAAGCAGAGCCCAACCTCCCAGGTCCTGGGTTTACCCCATCCTACCAGCAATCTCAACTACACAGTCAGAGACCAAAGAGTCACTGGACTTATAAATCCTGGCCAGGTCCATTATGGTGGTCCTGCACAGCACCGACAGAGCCGAATCCGTGTAGCCAAAAGGCTTCAGCTGAGCTAAACACAGCTAATTACGCACTGACCATATTGTCTTTATCACAGCGGCATGGATCAAGGGCCAGCAGGCTGCCCTGTACATCACCAAGAAGGACCAACTTCCAATTCGTACCCAGTCGGAATCTGGACATTAACCCTGAACTCCTGATAGCCCGTTCCACTTTATTCCAAAGCGCTCTCAATGTTGGACAGTGTTGGAACAGATGCCGTGTAGATTCTACAGCTCAACTACACAAGGGGTACGCTGGGTTAATCACCATCCTCTTCATCAACTTAGCCCGAACCGGCAACCTGCTCAAAGCCAATTTCTAGAGGAGGAAGCTACATGCTCCCACTTTGCACCCCTTACAGATGTATCGTAAAATCATTTTCCACCACCCTAGAGACCGTCTGAGTCCCCAAAATTTATTCAGGTCAAATTCAAACTCCGCCTTCCTGAGCAAGCTTCTGTAGATGCCTTTAACTGATAGTTTTTTACCGCAGGTCTTTTCCAAGTACCATTGACTGTGTCTCCATTTTGAATCCAAAATGCAGTTGGATGGCTAAGATTCCGGTAATCGATCCATTATTCTTCATAGGAGAAAAATCTTTCCTTCATTCAGTCTGTAACTATTACGGAGTACCCCAACCGGCCTCCAATCCCCCTTCGAAGAGTCCCAAATCTGGGACCACACACAGAGACCCTTTCTGTACAAGCTTCGAGCATGGACTAAGTCCAGCTTAGCAAAGGAAACTCCATCCGCCGAGATTGCCTTACTCCACCAAATTGACTCCCCCAAACTAGCATCCCCCCATAGCCCACCACGCCCTTTCCATTCTAGTAGCTCAATTAGTGCTCACCAAATTGCAACTAACCCACTCTGATTGGGAAATCCGAGAAGAGTTTATGATACCAGTTTAATCCTAGCCATGACCCTACAATGATCCCTTTTCCATGTTTCATGAACCAACATACCATTTCTACCTAGGGGATGTGCTGCACAAACAGCTTGGGAAGCCACTTCCCAATTAACGCCAGATTTTTCAACCTGCTGTCCGGTATGCCTAGGCCTCCCTGCCATTTAGGAAGCTTTAGCGACTGCCATGGAATGTAGTGCATTTTCCTTTTCCCCTTTTCTTCTGCCCATAGACCGCACTACCTCTCCATACCGAACCCAGGAGATTTCTAGCAGGCCCGCCCACTCAGGTACGCCCACTCAGGTACTGGTTCCCCACTTGTTCTTAAAGCAAACGATTTTGACCAATTGCAGACCAAACCCGAGGCCTTGCAAAAGACCTCCATAATTCTCATTATTCAGCACTCTCTTGATTTTCTTGGGCTAACACCATTATATCGTCACCAAACAGCTGGGAACAAATCTGTCTGCCCAAGGGAAGCTTTAGACCTTGAAACTTCCAAGCATTCATAGCATCCTTCAGCACAGTAATAAAAGGAATAGTGCATACTGCAAACAGTAGGGGTGCCACCGGGCATCCTTGCCGAATAGAGCACTTAAGATCAAATGCTCCCACAGCTCCCCCATTAATGCATAGGACAGCAGAAGCATTACTGAACATCGTCTGAACCAATCTAATGAAACCGTTCCCAAACCCCAATCGATTTATCACTGCCAAAATAAAATCCCACCGGATCCTATCATATGCCTTGTCCAAATCCAACCCAAAGAAAATACATTTTTGATAGGAGGCTGCCATCGCAGCCGACACATTTAAAATATTTTCAAAAATATTCCAGGATTTAACAAACCCACACTATTCTTGATCAACTATCTGAGAGCATATGTTCCTGATTCTTAGTGCTAAGGCTTTGGCCATTATTTTATACGATGTGTTTAACATCGTAATCGAGCGTCCAGTCCCCTACCCGCAATCTGGCCTGCCTCTTAGGGAATAATTTTACCAGTCTTGCATTAACATCCACAGATAGCGATCCCCAAGCCACAGTAGAGTTTAGCATTTCTACCAAGTCCTGTTTAATTAGATCCCAGAACACGATGTAAAATTCAGAAGGTAGTCCATCCGGTCCGAGAGACTTTTCCTTCTTCATTGATTTTAGTGCCTCCCACAGTACTTGAATAGAAAACTGCTTATCTAGCATGGCCTGCTGTGCCTTAGAAATCCTGCTTTCAACTCTAGCTAGACTCCTCCAAGGCAACCCACCACTCCTAATCTTGATTGGGCTGTTGGCCCACTACTTTACAGAAGTGCTCTCTAAATATATTCACAATGTGCCAAAACTCCGTTATCACTTCACCATGCTGGTCCATGACTCTCAATCAATCACTTCTCGCTCATGTTTCTCTTTCACAACTTGGAAAAAGAATTTAGAGGGGCAATCTCCTAGGGATAACCATGTTTGTCTGCTCTTGGTCCTTGCAAGGTCAGCCTCCTCAATTTCCCTAAGTTGAATTGCCTCTCTAAGCTGAGAAAAGATATTGGCCAAAATATGGTCCTGGGGGTCCAGCTTCAGTGCCTCATTTAACGAGGCCAGAATTGAACCCAGGTCGCAAAGTTTCCCTTTATGGACTCTAACCGCTTTATCCCAGGCTTTGGCCTCCCTCATTACACTTCTAATGCACGCATCCCATATGTCGCAAGATTCATCCCTATTCGCCCTTACGAACACCCAGGCATTCCGAACCACTTCTCTGAACTTAGGTGATTCTAGATACCGATTACACAGCTTAAAGGGGATGTCAAATGATTTGCCAACTGAGGAAGGAAAGGCAAACTTCCACCGAATAGGCCAATGATCTGAAATTGCAGAATTAAGTAGCACTTCACCCTTCATGGGATCTCTCATCCACCACCCTTCCCTAGACACATAAAACCGATATAATCTGGCTAACTTGAACTCATCTCCTTTGCAGTA
Organism: Dipteris shenzhenensis; assembly: GCF_047967505.1. Classification (NCBI taxonomy): domain Eukaryota; kingdom Viridiplantae; phylum Streptophyta; class Polypodiopsida; order Gleicheniales; family Dipteridaceae; genus Dipteris; species Dipteris shenzhenensis. Next base: position 6,493,042 of record NC_141616.1, read on the forward strand.
ATTTTTCCACGAATGCGCTTGCAGACCCACTGGGTCTAACTCAATGCAATCCATCATTCCATAGGAAATCCACAACTCTTCCTAGCCATCAGAGATTCCCGTAGAGGCATTGCTTGATACATGAGATCTGTCCTCTAGAGATTCAGTAAAATTCTAGTTACCGGCTAGTAACCATTTGTCCCCCACCAAGTTTGATTTAATCAGATTCCAGCAAGCAGACCTCTCTGAACTCAGTGACGGGGCATAAACACTAACTATTCCAAAACTGAATCCATCGATAGTAAGCTGTGGAGCTAGAAACCAACCTGCAGCATCCCGAAACGATTCTTGGAGAATAAACTGCCTCTTCGTCAGGATGGCGACCCCTCCTTTTCCCCTATAAGGAGCATTCCCCAGAACCGAAAAGCCCAGCTTACCAAGCATAAACTAGAGAGCATCGAGCTCTCCACACTTCACTTCTTGAAGCAGGATCACATCTGCCTTTACTCTTCTCACCTGAGCTACGCAGGCCTGTTGTTTTCCTGCACTACAACCCCCTCTGATATTCCACGTTAGGATAGAAATACAGCTTGTTTTTTCCCTCCCAGTCATCAGAGAAAGATCAAGAATTAGCAAGGGCATTATATGCCTCCCGAAGGAAACTGAAGCAGTTCTCCTTGCCCTTACCCGAGCCCCTCACCACATCTTTAAGCCTCTTAGAAACCGACTTGTTTCCTGGCATCTGTTTGCCTTGCTCAACAGCTCCCAGTACCACCTTTCCCAAGGCTTGATCTTCCATGAGTCTTTTTCGACCACTCGCATTGGGCATATCATCGTCCACCCCCTCACTCCACGAAGACTCTCCAAGTACAATGACCTCAGCCTGCGGTGACTCTGTCTGAGATGCATCCTCCACATATGCGGGAGCTAAAGTTGCTTGTTTCAGGACTGTTTCAAACTTATCTAAGAACTTCGACGGGGAAGGGTGCTTTTTGAGTTGCTAGCGACCTCCATCGTCTCATTAAGCATAGCTGTCTTGACTTTACCCTTCTTTCCAACCACCTTCCACCCCTCCTCTTGGGCTTTAATTGGCATAGCCTCGTGGACCTTCGCTTCTGCATTCAGGCTTTCTTTAGAGGAGTTGTGGTTATCTCCTTCGAGTGCACCTTGACCCTCGTATGGGGTGTTTGTAAGACCCTATGCCAGCCGCACGTTTGCTACTTGCCGCGGGCAATTCCTAGCGAAATGGGAAGTGCTTTTGCACATGAAGCAGGCATCAAGGAAGGGTCCAAAATGGACCTGAATAGGGAAGACTGATGCTTCACCCATCTCCACATCCACGAAATCAGGGGCTTCCATGCTTCGAGATCCCAAAGGATCCAAGCCCACGACTAGACTTTGATAGAGGAGGCACCAACAAGACCCGCCCCAAAGAAGAGGCACTCTACTCCACAGATTATGTGAATATTGTAGGCAAGCTAGGGAAATAAATCCATACCAAACACTCATGGAGGAGGAACTCATCCACGTTGAACTAAGGGCTCCAAGGAATGACAAGCACAGCCGCCCCAACAAATGTAAACGTCATGACCACCACTTCATCTCGTAGAGCCTCAGAGGCAAATTTGAGTAGAAAGAAGCCTTTCCCCATGAATCTGGCTGAGAATCCAAGAGGGGGGATGTTGCACTCGAAAGAGAAAAGCTCCTCCAACTCCCTAAGCGACGGAACTCGCCCGGTGAAGAAGAAGTAGACTCCACCTTTCGCCAACCGCACCAACTCGGGTTTAACTGCATCCAATTCGAGTTTGCAAACCACTAAGTGTCTCTTCCCCTCTTCAAACCATGGCTTATGAGCAACTTCCCGAGACTTCCTACTCACCTCAGCGAGGACCATCTTCCTGGCTTCTTCATCATCCAGCAGCGAAAAGCCACTGGAGAGCTTCTTGGCGAGAATATCGGCAAAAGTGGGCTGGTTATTCTCTCCATCCACTGACTCCTCGTGAATCTACACCACACGAATCCCACCATTCTCATTAACCAAAGCACCCCCCTCGTCTTCACTCATATGAACCAACGGTTCTGCTATCTGAGACACATCTTCCCCCTGCTGACGCTTCGTCCGAATTGGCCGCCCTCTACCGTCTACCATACGCTAGCCAAGTCACTTGCTTTTCGACATTGTAATTCTTCATAACCTAAGTTAGGCCTTGGGGCTATTGCCTTTCATTTCAAGAAATCTCCCCCCTTGGCACACACTCCCCTTCCCTCCGTGCTCCACGTCGCACTGCAATCTTGCCTGCCCTGCCCATGGTGCACTCGCCTGTAATCCCCCTTAGGCCATTATATTTCCTTGGAGAAGAAGAAGAATGATGAAGAAAAGCATCATAAGAAGAAGAAGATGGCGAATCAAGAAAAGCTTCGCAAGAAGAGGAAATGAAGAAAAGGTTCGATATGCATGGTTGAGGATTTTAGGCTCCCCTTCTTTCTTCATAACCTGGGAATTTACCTCTTAATGATTACATTTCCTTAAGGCAATCTCTCCTCTCTTGGGCACCAACGTACCCCACCCCTTGTCTCTTTAGGGCGTTTAGACTACGTGGGAGCGCAATCTTGCATGTCCATGATCCATGGGTAGTGCCACATGGTGTGCTAGTTTGTAAACACCCTTAGGCTGTTAGATTTCCTTGAAGCTATCTCTCCCCTTTCCTTGAAGCTATCTATGCCCTTTCCTTGAAGCGCTCTCCCCCTCGGCACTACCTTAATGACATAGAAGAAGAACAACAACAATGAAGAAAAGCTTCATTCAAACAGAGTGCAAGTTTGAGGTAATGCCCCCTTACATTCTCTTGGGGAGTACCTTAATGGCATACCCCCCTAAGAAGAAGAAGAAGTAGTAGAATGAAGAAAAGCTTTACAAGAAGAATAAGAAGAAGAAGAAGCAAGAAAGCTTCACAATGTAGGGTTGAGGGGCTTTAGGTTCCCCTTCTTTCTTCATAACCTAATTAAGGCTCTGCCACTTAAGGCTATTACGTTTCCTTGAAGCAATCTCTCCCTTAAAGTAATCTCTTCCTTGGCAACATACGTGTAATCAACCACGAATCTCTTGCATGTTTGTGGACATTTTTGTAAAAAGAAGCAAGGCCCCCAGATCTCCAAACAGACTACACAGAGGTTTGCCTAACAAAGCATATGAGACTCCACAAGCATGTAAGCTCGGGATAGAGCCCGATTACCAATCAACACCTACAGTAATGGATTGCCCTACCCTTATTGCCAGTTGAGCAACCTGATGGAATGTTGCCTAAGCATCTGCCTATAACTCCGACAGGGTCCGACATACTTCAAGCAGGCATGTGCCCCTAGTTCTGGTACCTTCTGATAAACAACTTTTAAAGTGGAATCAAATGGATATGTACATTTTCCCAGAACTCTTAGGCACTAGCATACCCCCCTTGCCTCTTTAGGCTATTACATTTCCTTGAAGCAATCTCTGCCCTAGGATATTACATTTCCTTGAAGCTATTACATTACCGATGACCTAACGTGCAATTTCGCCCATCCTTGGTTGAGAACACTCTCTGCTATATGTCCTTCATTTCTACATAAAATCCCCTTTCTATAGCTCTTCCAATTGTGCAAAATTCAGCCCTCCAAATTGCTCTTGTCTCTGCAAGCTACTTTTGACAGCTTGTGGTCTTCATGCTTGAATGGTCAACTCAACATTTGGGGCTTTCCAAAATTTTTAAGTTCTTGTTTTCTAGCCTTGTAAGAGAGTAGACACTGCCCTAATTGTGGGTAAGACCCTCTCATAGCTACTAAAACAAAGGTAGATAAATTTGAAGGAGAAGGTTTTCATACATGGCAAACCAAGATGAAATTCATTTTTATGAAGAAAGGCATTTGGAATGTTGTTAATGGTAAGGAAAAGAAGCTGACAACTCAAGAAGGAGAAGCTGCTTGGTTGGTCAAAGATGAGAAGGCCCTTGCTATCATTGCTTTGGGATTGAGTGACTCCTACATTCACCACATTGATGGATTTGAGACTTCACATGAAGCTTGGGTACACCTTCACATTGTATTTGGTGCACAAGGGAAGTGTTCTAAGTATAGCTTGCTGATTAAGTTTTTTGGGCTAAAATTCAAAAAGGCAGAATCACTCTCTTCACATTTGAATACCATGAAAAGCATGCTAACACAATTAGCAAGTATCAAGTTTACTATGGATGAAGACATTACTATTGCAGTCTTACTCAAGAGTCTTCCAAATGAAGAGTATGGCAACATTGTTACCACTCTTCCCAATCTTCCAACATCCCAATTGGTGGATATTAAAGCTTCTCTTTTGGAAGAGTAGAGGAAGATCAAGCAAAGGAGCACTAGCACCATTTACAAAGAAGAGGAAGCATATTTCATGAAGAACAAGAAGGACTTCACCAACAAGGTCTTCAAAGGCAATATTGGATGCGGATTTTGTGGCAAGAAGAATCATAAGGAAGAGGATTGTTACTTGAAGAAAAAGACAAAGGCTTTGATAGCTGAAGACAATCTTGAAGAAGTTGAAGAAGCAGATGCCTCACTTGAGGCTAACTTTGTTTTCTAGATTTTGATTTCTAGGCTACTATTGCATCCAAGATCTCTTGGCCCAACATTTGAAAGGCATATTCTAATCAGATTTGTATCAAGCCAAAGGGAGTTTTGAATCCCTATCGTTTCTAGATATGTATCGATAGTGTAAGCATCTAAGAGTCTAGGATGTATCATTCTCTAGGCATTAGAGCATCTGTTTGTAGGGGTGGGACAACATATGTTCCATGCCATTTATTGTATCATGGTTACAAAGTCAAGGATAGATATGGTAGAGTGTGATAATGTGAGGTGACCACATTGTATGTGTGTGTGGTTGGTGTGACTAGATTAGGTAGTAGAAGGTTCTAGTAGGTGTGATTGAGAGATTCTAGGATCTGATTGAGAGAATAAACAACTCTCTCTTTTCATCATCTTGTGTCTCTATCATGCACCAACAATAATAGTAGTTTGAAGCAGCCTATCTCTATAACATTGATCCCTAAGCCTTAAAGACACAAAAATAAGCTTTCCAAATCCCCAAATGCTAGCCACAAGTGTGTCCTAGTCTATGCCATTGATTGCACCTTGTAGCTTGCCAAAATTTCTTATATATTATCCAATAGAGTGGTCACCATCCATACCCTCCAGGTCTTCCTCCTTACAATGTGAAAAGTAGTCATGGGATGTTTTTCTCATTCCTACCATAATCAACTTACTCTATGGCCTTATTTAGAGCTTGATTACACAAAAAACTATTCCCCCTTCCTCTTGCTATGATAGCCTATCCCTTGGCAACCACGAATATGCCCCATATGCATGCATGAGATTTTTGCCAAATGGTAGCCATGTATCCCCAGTTTATTCACATAGTGGAAAGCCCTTGTTATATCCAAAAGTTTTCTAAACTTTTGGCCCAATGATAACAACCCAATCCTTGCCTTCCATTTGCCCAATGATGTCCGAATCATTAATTACCCACCAATGCCACTCATCTGACTCCCATTTGCTTCTCTATATACCTATAGACCATGAAATCGTGGTTTGACACACTACTTCTAGACATTTGTCCAAAGTTTCCATTTATATTTTTCAAGATTTATATGCCATATTGATAAGAAACATCATGCAAATAAACAACTAGTTCTAGCAAGCAAAACATGACCTAAGAAACACAACAATGATAAGAAACATCATGCAACTAGTTCTAGCAAGCAAAACTTGACCTAAGAAACACAAGATCACTATTTCACCTAGTTCCTATCACTAGCAATTCAAATTTGGAGTCCTTAAAATCTTCCTATTAGTGTAAGGAACAATGGGCATCCTTGCATTAATACCATTAATAGCTTAATCATCTTACTCATCTCCTCTTCCAACATCTTCAACATATAGTGATGGCTCTTCAACAACTTGTCCATGAGGTTCTTCCAATATTGGTTCCAAAGAGGTGCCTTTATTACTCTTCTACAAAAAGGAAAAAAAGAAAATTCAAGTCTTACTTCCTTTGTGGTGTGGCAGTCATAGTACACAAAAAGCTCGTGCTCCTACAAGTCCTAATATTCAAAATAAAAGAAAACCAGAGTAGAAAATATGCACATATTTTTCCCATGTCTATTCTAAAAGAGTAGAGGTTTTCTAACTCTAGAAGCTTCTTGATGCACCTAGAAAGAGAATGGGGAAAGGGAAGAAGATGTATAAAAGCTAAATTAGACTTCTCCAAACCAATTATATAATCAAACCATACAAACTGGTGGATGGATGCAACCCAACCAAGTCAAGTAATAAGAAACGCAGTATGAGCCAGAAATACTGCAAAAGCCTATGCTTGCTATATGGTCAGCACATTCATGTTAAACTAGTTAAAAGGTCATCCTACAAAAAGGCAGACAAACATAAAGCGACGTGCTATCCAAACTCTATGCCATACTAAAATGATGACTGCATACACTTGGGGAGCCATTTTTTATCATTCCTTCTTAAATAAAATATATGTGAGGCTGATCATTCCCAGAGAAGAGCAATATCTTACTGGGCTATACTCAAATATATGTTTTCTTATAAAGGTAGCTATTGATGCCCTAAAGTGCATGAAATGTACACTCTATTGCATTGCACCCATTGGAATACCAAAGGCCTTCAAATGACATACTGTTCTAGCACATCAACCTCTCGAGCAATATTCTATCTTGTCTCTCTTTCTCTCCATCCCATGACCATTATGTCTCAATGTGTGACAATATTTGGTCCTCAGGTTGAAACTAAACTTGTTATGCACTCCCATTCAAGACTCAATGAAATAGGTGTTTTTGGTGGACGTTAAAATCTATGTCTCGTTTCCTCTTCTCCCTCATCTTCTTCCTTCGTACTCCCACTCCTACTAGCTGGGCTGAACTCCATGGCCTAGACTAGGGGGTTAGAGTCTAGCTTGGAGTCACCATCAAGCTGATCTTATTCATAGGAACAACTTTACGAGCTCCCCTCCTAGCTGTTTCTCACCATATGAAGTTCTGCCAGGCTACTGCTCTAGATTGGTTTTTTTGCATACAAAGAATCTAGAATAAGTTTTCAAGGTTTGCTTAGATCACTTCAAAGTTTTTAAAAAAATTGTTCCTTAGAAAATAAGCTCCAAATTTATTTATTTATTTATTTATTTTGGGGGGGGGGGGTCAAAGTTAGATTTGTTTCCATTTGCACGATACTAGCATCGCAAGTAGGGGAGGTCTTGGTAGTCTGTCATTTTTTCAATGAGTGACAAAAAAGCAGAAAAGCAGCCTTCCTCGGCAGCAATAGTAGCATCATCTCTGCCCAATACTAGGTAGGATGAAGTCATCCTCTATCTCCAATACTAGATTCTACTTCTCAAGAAGGAGAATAGTGAGCTAAAAGATAGGTTTCAAAAGCTAGAAGAGAGAGTAAAAACTGTTGAGCTCAAACTCAACAATCCAATCCCTAATGTAGTTTTAGATGAGGAGATAGTCTCTACTTAAATGGAAGAATAACACAAGAAGCTTAAGGGAGAGATTCAAGAGAATTTCAAAGGAGAGATAAAGAGATCTTTAGGTACACAGGTTCAGAAGGAAGTAAAGGAGCAAGCTAAAAGGTAGCTCAACTCAAAGAAAATAAGGATTGGAGGACTACCAGCAGACAACTAGAATGTAGTAGAAGATAGTGGTGGGAGCGAGACCTTCAAAAAACTCAGCAAAGCTCTACCAAGAATTGAGTGGGGAGATGTAGAATTTGACATTGGATAGGAAGGAGCTCACATAGTTCTCCCTTTTGGAACAAGAGAGGAAAGACAATCTAACAAATTGAAAGGACTTCCAGTGTGGATTGCAGAGGAACTCACAAAATCTCAGCTGGAGAGCAAAGCCACAAAGCTTGCAAATGTGAAGGCGGCTAGAAAGGAAGGCAAATGGGCTATCTACTGATATGGCAAGGCATTGATCAAAGACTTCAAAGCAAAATTAATAGACTCGTAGTCTATAATTGATGTACGATCTTCATTTGCTTTCCTTTTTCTGTTTTGGTTTCTCATATGTACTGGTGAAACGAGTTCTAATTGGAACTTTATGTGATTATCTATCTCTTGAGACATTATATTAAACAAATAATTCTTTTTTTCCCACAAAAAAAAAGACTCAATGAAATAGCTTGTTTTTATATCCAAGAGCACTTCAAGATATTGGGAAGGACATACGCCCTCCATCTAACTGCATTGGGAGTTGGGGAAGTGAAACTCAAATCCTCGACTATTGAAAGTGGAAGGACATATGCCCTCCATCTAGCTACGTTGGAAGTGGAGAAGTGATGCTTAAACCTTAGACTTTTGAAAATGGATGTGAATGGTTTGTTCTTAATGTCGATATTATGCCCTTCTACAAAGTGAAGCTAGATTAGATTGTGGAGCAAGATGCCTTTGTGGTCATTGATGACAAGGACGTTGTTAGAGAAGAATCCTTGGTGGGTGAGTCAACCTTTGCATGCAAAGTGTTTTGTATCTTATTTGACTTCAACCCAAAGGCAATAACCTCCATGTTGCATATCAAAGTGCACCCAAGATTGTGGTTGTTGATGAGCTACCTATGTCTTATGATGGATACAAAGCTTTTGAGTTGCCACCTATAAGGGAGCTTGGAGCAATGAGTGGCATGGAGAAAAGATATGATGGTCATGTGTAGATTGAGTATGTACATGTAGATGTGATTGTTTTCCAAGCATAGTTAGAATGAGTCAATTTGCTGGTCATCTTTGCTACTACAATGTGGACTAACCTCATAAAGTATCCGGATTAGTTGTTAATGAAACTCATTGGCTCAACATCACCCTTATCAAACAAAAAGAGAATTGAGATGTATTTAAAATGTCAAGGGAATTAACATGCTTGATTCAAAGGGCCTTTAAGTAATTCTAGATTTGAAAGACAAAATTACATATCCATTCATACATAGGATTCTCTCTCCTAGACAACTAGGAATGGACATGTAACCATTGTTAGATCAAAATGTCTATACTTGGTCCTAGTAGTCGAGTAGATTTGGTCAATAGAATGAAGGATATGTGGGTGCACTTTGACCATGTGCATCGGGTGTCTGGTTGGTCTACCATGGATGCTCATGTTTATGATCCTTTTCTTCAAGATTTCCTCACAATTTCCATTTGTGAGTTCAAAGTTGACGATCGATATGTGGAGAAAGAATTTTGGAAAATATTGAATGCGATTGTACAAAAGAATGGATATGAGAAGCCTGAGGTAAGAGGTTTTATGGCTAATGCCAACTAGATTGTTATATGCTTTGTGTGCTTTGGTAGACAAGCTCATCCACACAAGGAATGATTTTGCATCTTTCATTGGGAATAGAGCAATTGGTGGCAAAAAGTTGTATTAAAATGCTTTTCAAGAGGAGCACAAAATGTTGTGCAAAAAATGAAAAAATGCAAGTTCAAATGTTGGGGCAGCAAATTGCAAGCATGCTTTACAATGGTGGTGGAGAAGGAGACATGCTATCAAAAGTGAATTGCCATCTCTTGAAACATGGCTGGCATATTGGGAAATTTGAGCAATGCATTGGAGTTCATTGTTATTAACACAATAATGGGATGGTCCATTCATGCCAACCACAAATCTTACTGAAACAAAGCTAGCACCATGTTTCTTGGCATGTTGATCCTACCCTGGATCTACAATTACACCAAGTGGTGCGCATGAGGGCTATGTGTGGTTCTATGCATTTGTGAATCCATATTACTAGAATTTTGACACCAAGTTGGTGATTGCACCTCCTAGGACAATTCCATGTGTGCGGACTATTTCAAAAGGAAAAAGACTTTCATTATAAGAGCTAGTGAGTCTTGGAAGGGGCATCTTATTGGAGATAGACACTACCACCACAATGAGTCCAAGGGTTGCAATAGGGATGGGTGCATCACAAATAGTAACAAACTCTTTTAGACCTAAGTATCAAAGTCAAGAGGTGTCTATTGGTGGTCAAATCTCAGCAAAGAGTTTCAAGAAAGCATAGAAAAAGGATGCTCCCTTATTGTTTCAATTGTCAAAGAAGATATTGTCATTTGCAATGAGCCTTACATGTTTTATGTGAGCATTGAGGTGCCCCATGTAGCAAGAGTACATTAAGTGGTGATGGTGTCTGAGTTTCCAAATTGCTTTGTCCTGATTTTAACAAAAGGTAAGCAAAGCATGAGACATATCTTCCTTGCAAACACATGTATTATGTTTTCTTGTAGGTCTCAAGCCTGGATGTGTCTATTCCTAAACATTTTGTCTAAAACGAGTTTGGATGTAGGGAAACCACTAACATATGTATTTGGGTGATGGAGTTTTTTACAACCACCAACATGTGTATTTGGACAATTGTGGTTTTTGGGTTATGTTGGGATCACTTGACTATCACCATGGCTACTTACATTCCTTTTCTAAAGCTAGATATTGTAAGAGCTTTCTTTTAGTAGAACAGTTTTTGAAGATCGTTGCTAGTGATTTTGTACCTAAGGGTGCACTATCAATCCCAAATGTATATTTCCCTAAACATGACACAAAGTAAGCACCTTTCAATGTTTTTGGGTGAATGAATTTTCATTTTTTGAACATGGAGCTTTCTTTCACATTTTTGATTGCTCGTGCACTACTCCAACAATGTGTGGACTATTTTATGTTAAACATGAAAAAAATGTCATACATTTTTCATTGCCCATTTTCTTGGTTTCATCTTGGTTGCTTGTGACATGGCATTGTTACCACTAAGGTACATAAATATGTTAAAGACAAAAGTAGAGTATAATGGTTATACATTCTTACCCTCATAAATAAAAGGGTGCTTCCCTCATAAATATAGGGATAACCCTCATAAATAGAGGGATATTCACATTATCACCACCCCCCTTGCCTTTCCACCTCTCCTTCTCATTTTTTAAAACTAATTAACACATTTTCAAATTCTTTCAATTGGGGGGACGCATTACATCAATTAATCATCCAGGAGTATCTCATGTGATCTCAGCATACATTTAGAGAAAACAAGTAGCACTGTGTAGCATGACTCCCTTGTTACCACAATGCTATATAAAGATATTAAGTGAGAAGTAGAGTATAATGGTTATAAATTCTTACCCTCATAAATAAAAAGCATGGGATGCTCCCCTCTCAAAGAGAGGGACATCCTCATTAACTGCTCTCCTCTTCACCACCCCCTTTCCTTTCCAGCTTTCATTCTCCTTTTTTAGTTAAATTCGCACCTTTTTGAATTTTTTTCAATGGGGGGGAAGTATTGGTTCATCAGCCACCATCTATTAATTATCCAAGAGAATATCATGTGATCTCAACATGTATTTAGAGAAAACAAGTAGCACAAAAATAGACTAGAAAATGCAACACACCTCACTCCAGCAGCTGCCAAATCTTGAAATTTTCATATTTGCTAGATTTAATTGCATAATTATATTAGATTACATTGTAGACCTATCACCTACACTACTCAACACTCTCAACTCATCAACCCTATCATTGCAAAATGGTCCAAGTACAGTAATATGTGTGCACCTATGATACCATTTAGTATCTCTTCTATGTAGTAATAAATGATGTAAAGTAAAAGTATAAGGAGCTGAATGAAAGAGAGAAGAGAACACCATATGTAATTGAAAGCCTCACAAGCCATTACAAATTCATCCTCCACTTGACTCATTTGTACCGTCTTATAGCATGCTTTCCTTAAGGATTATTTTAGCCATTTTAAGCAACACCTTTATAGAAGGTCATGCATCTCAAGTGGGACACTCATATGAGCACCTCCAACTCCCCCAACTTGTTTAAAATTTGTAAAGGTTAAAGATATAACTTTATTGCTCAAAAAACAAATCCTTTCATGGTCCTTTCTTGTACGCACTTGATATTTGTGTGAGGTAGAAATGGTGATGTGAATTTCCATAATAATTTTAGTTACTCTTAAACCATCCATCAATTTGTCATCATTTTCCCTCTAATGGATAAACCATCCCATAATCTTCACAAATCTCAAAAGAGGAACACTTATATATTCCTTACAGGAGCATCTCATCCACAATGTGTACCATGAAGAAGCTTTTCTGGCAATTATGTTTTGAAAAGAACAAAAGCTTCATAATTTTAGCCTTTGGAGAAATTTGAAAGTTGGAAACATCTTAGATGAAAATATTTGTTCTCTTGCCATTGTTAAAAATTCCATGCAAGTGATAGCAAAACTTAGTAAATTTAAAACTTTCGTAGCAAAACTAGTGTTTCTTAAGGCTAAATCTAGCAATAGAGGCTCATTTGGGGAAATCTAAAAATAGCAACATCTATTCCTTCAAGCTTACCCAACTAGATGCTACTATGTGTGCTCTTACTACATTTAAAACCTCCATGCAAGTGGTTGGCAACTAGCATCACGAAAAGTCATTTTGAAAAGATTGAACCATGTGTGGTACAAAATTATTGCAATGAGAAATTTTAATTTACTTTAAATTGGGAATAGGTTTGTTGCCCTCTTAATAATTTAATGTGCATCCCATCATGAGAAGACAAAACAAAAAGAAAAAGAATGGATGAGCAATATATATTGTCCAAGATTTTTTATTCAACATTTTTTATTCAAATAATATGATTTAAATGTTTGTAACATGTAAATGGAACCGACATGAAGAGAGTTATTGTGCATTGTGTCAACATAAAATCAAGTTAAAAAAGAGGATGCCATCCCAATTATTCAACAAAGATATAGGATGAATCCTATTTATGCCAAATAGGTCATAGAAGAGCTTGATAAGTTTCAAAAGGATGGATTTATTTGTCCATTGGATGAGGTAACATATTTATCACCCATTATGATTGTTCCCAAAAAAAATAAAGCTAAACTTTGGATCCATGTGGATCATATGAAAATAAAGGTCACAACAATCATAAACCCATTTCCACTTCCATTTTGATATTTTACCTATTAAGGAATATGAAATATGAGAACCTCTCCAGGTAGAGTCCCATCTGAACAATACACCAAGGCAAAGATCTATAAATTCACCATGTGGCCACCAATATTTTTCTAAAAATCTTCTAGGGAAGAAAGGTGAATCCAGATGCCCTCCTATACATGAAACATTCAGCTCTTTGGGATACCAATGGCTTGAAACTCTCTAGGGCTTGGCCATCCATTCCTCCTTCCTCTACAAGCCTAATCTCAATCAGGCATGCCATGATCTCAAGGTTCAGCCGTACTTGGAAGCCACTGCACTCATGCCCCTTGTTGACCATCTACCGTGCTACCTTGACTTGAACTTGGTCATCCAATTTGTGGACAAATAAACACAATTGATGATACACCAGTCATGACTCCGGATGAGATTCACAAGTGGAAAGAGAACCTTGTTTGCCCATTTATTGCCACTAGTATGTACCAATCTATGATTCAGACTCGAGCCTCATTGGCATCGAGAGATTGGATGCAGATGCTTTGGATGTTAGCATGGATCAGCCCATAGTTTTTGATCATGCACATTCCTTGGTAAGACCTCAACATGAGGCGCACTTCTCAATAAGCCCTAAGCACGATGCAAATTTGATGGTAAGTCCTTAGTACGAGCCAGTCCCACCTACATCAGCACAGTCTGATTCTCATGATTCACAACCATCATCTTCATGCATGGATCCGACTCCATGGTTTGCCACAGATGCTACAGATACTCAACAGGTGTTTACAAGTGATGATCATGTAGTTAACTATCATGATATGAAGGTTGTTTGATGTGTGTATGGCTAAACATCCATCGGCATGGGATGTAGCATCTATCATAGACTCAAGATGGAGCTGACATTGTAAAGGTCTAGAAGCTTGAAATACAACTATGAAAACATAAGATGTCCCTATGGCATATGCGGTTCCAAATGCTAATGTTGGGACTGATCTGAAGTTGTGGATCCAACCACTGATCTGCATCAAGTATGGACTATATATGATACCCATAAGTGCATGCTAAGACAATGAGTCTCCCTAGGTTGCTCTATGGCTGAACCTGATGATGTCCACTACACTAGGGTAGGACCGCACTGATGCATAAATGTTCTCATGCTAAGGAATGATCTTCTGATCAAAATAGGTGGTAATCATTAGATCCAAGCATGATGCAATGCGGCATGACTGAGCGATGTTGGAATGTCCTGAAGAGTGATGTGCTGATCTATACTACCGAAGGGAGCTGTGTCCAAGGAGATGATGTGCTCTATGTCAGAGGTGAAAGCATCAATTATGGTCTGATAGGTTGCCATACCTTATCATTTGTATGGGCCTCTTCATCAGCAGAGCAATGTATCATACCTGCACATTTGGCCCTAGATTTTCAGCCCATGGATCACTCTATCCACATTGCGGTCTTCTTCAACCCCGCATCATTTGATAGAGATTACACTACTGTAGCATGCATCTGACATTGTTGTCAGTTCTTTTGGGTTGGTGACACCCTCGTATGTCACAACCTACTGAATACTTTCTCCATAGCTACATCGACTAGCCTCAGATCTAGATGCCTCTCCTATAGAGCAATTGTACAGTCCACAATGACACATGACATGTTCAACTTTGACATGTTTAGCATGCATCCATACATGCAGTTCTTCATGCAGTCGTCTTTTGATCAACCAGTCTTTGATCCAGGTGGACTTTACCGTTTGCATATTTCCTTCCTCTTCCTTTCGGCCTATCTTTTAGGTTTTATTCCCAAAGGCGAAGGATGACCCACAACTTAAGAGGGGAAAATCCACATTATGTAGAGAATCATAAGTTGTACTCATTGTACATGCTTTTGCTACATAGTCACTATGCTCACATATGCACATACTACTCTGATTTCTTTCAGTTTTGGATGCTATCATATGCACTAAACAAAATTCACAAAAAGGTCTTGTACATGCACCCTCTACTTACCCAGTGCAATTTAAGAGGGGGTGTTGAGGATGGTGTAAATTTCACCATACCTCTAGGGCATTTGGGGCAAATCCTAACCCTAACCATAAGAGGTTCACATGTATATTCATGTTCAATACAACTTAGTGTACCGTTAGTATCTTGTGTGCACTCCTCTCTCTCCCTCTCTCATTTTTCATTAGCACTCATTTTCCATTTAGCAGATACGGTCGAATTCATCAAGCGTTGTGATCCTTGCCAATGAGTCTCCATACCTCATAGCTAAGATTATATGCCTTTAACCGGAGTTCTCATGGACCAGCCCTTTGAAAAGTAAGGCATAGACTTTGTAGGTACAATTTGTCCAGCCGCAAAAGAGACCCAGGCCCCTTATATTATAGTGGCCACAGATTATTTCACCAAGTGGATAGAGGCCAAAGCCACATGGAAGGTGAATGTGAGAACAACCGCGAAGTTCCTATATCATGAGAATGTGATATCTTGCTTTGCTCTTCCGCTAAAAATTGTGAGTGACAAAGGGACACACTTTGTAAATGACACGATTCGTGTATTGGTGAGTGAGTTCTTCATTGTGAATAAAAAATCCACACCCTATTATCCCTTAGCAAATGGCGAAGCTAAAAGCTCAAACAAGATCCTGTGCTGCACAATGACATTCATGATTGAGGCCATTCATAATGACGAGGAGCACAAACTAACTGCAGCACTATGGGCATATCGAATGATGTATAAGGTCGCTACTACAAACTGCATACCCTTTAGCCTAGCATTTAGGGTAGAAGGAGTTATGCCGATGGAATATATTCTTCCAAGTCTCTGCAATTAGGTATCAGATAAAGGCAATCCCTCAAAGGTTAATCGAGCATGAAAAGCTTGATGAAACAAAATTGAGGGTAGCCTATGGCATAAAAATTGAGAAGCTACGTCGAAAAAAATGGTTTGGTCGCAACCTTCAAAACAAGGACGTGAAGGAAGGTGACCACACGCTATTATATAGCATAAGAAACACCAAGCGTAAGCTGAAATATCGAGGAATGGGTCCATATAGCATTGTAGAAATCACACCCCAAGGGTCATGCAAAATTGCGACCCTTGACGGTATTGAAATGGATGGTTATCTTAATGGTAGCAAGCTTAAGCACTACTACAGCCCATTAACACTTCAAACATTGCAAGCCATCCAAGAGGAAAAAGAACTCAAAAAATAAGTCTCTCGAATGATGCGAAAAGCGATAGAAGAAGCTAGGGTGTGTCAGGCCAAATCAAAAAATTTAGGGCTCATAACTATTTGCAATGCATCCATGGAAGGGTTAAACCCCATGTAAGATCTTACCATTCCCCCAGCAAGGTGCAAGCAGATGTTCAGTTGTGCAGGGAAATCATTTGCTCAGCCAAAGCCTTCATCGATCAGGGCACCATCCATAACTTGATTTCATATGAGATGTGCACTCGACTCATAACATTCCAGGTAACTCTTGAACCTATGCATGTCATGGTACCTATGCCTGATAGGTAACTCTTGAGCCTATGCATGTCATGGTACCTACACCTGACAGGTAACTCTTGAGCCTATGCATGTCATGGTACCTATGCCTAACAGCAGGTAACTCTTGAACCTATGCCTTTCAAGTAACTCTTGAACCCACACCTATCATGGTACATGCAGTGAATGGGAAAAATCTTGCTATTATAGGTTTTATCAAAATTCCTTTATCAATTAATAATTATTGTGTGGCTAGTAGATTCTATGTTATGCTAGCAGGTGCCATGGATGAACAAGTTATCCTTGAGACATGGTGTTGGGTAGTTAACTGCCAAATTGATTGGCAGGAATGCTTAGCAACTCTAACCAATGACAATCACACCTCGATCATCACAATCGATAATGGGACCTTTAGTCTAGCATTCCCTGTAGTACAAAAGGCCAACAAAACTCTCATGAGTCCAACGGCCCCAACACAAGCTTCCTCACCCGCTACAGTCACCAGGCCAAAAGTAACTGTAGCTATAGCTATGAAATGCAAGGATCTACTGTAGCTACACCAACCCCTCCAACACCTCGTACACTCAAAGGCAAGAACTCCTACTATCTTCTGAAGCAAAAAACCCTGGCTTCAACCTCAAAGACTATGCAAAGCCAAAGGAAGTATGCAACTTCGCCTCCCCACTACCTCCACAAAAGGCTATGTGAAAAGCCAATTCTTGAAGATGCAAGCAGACAGAAGGGCAACAAAGGCACCACTCCAAGTGGATCCTCAAGAATTTTCTAGAACCTCAAGGATTTTCCCAGAGCCACTCCTCATATGAATGCCTAAGGCTCGCAAGTCTCATGTTGACACCAAGAAACCCTCAGCATTATCTATAGCAACAGATACAATAGTACCACAATCTAAAAATGAGGTAGACACCAAGGAGACACCAAGAAACTACTACTGGAACCTCCCAGAAAAATGTGGCTAAGACACATCCCCAAGAACCTCCCTTGTATCCTCCCGTGATTATGCTACAAGAATCAACTACATGAGCAGATGTGGCAATTACACAAGAACCATAAACGTGGGATAGCAACACAAGAACCTACTCTAAAGTAAAAGGGAAAGGTGAGGCTTGTTGGTGGGTTCCAAAGTGCCCCCCATCAGACTCGGTCTCAGTATCAGCAATGAACATGGTAGATCCACAAGAATCTATTCCAAAAAAGGGGCCAGGCCCACAAGAATCTGCCATTGTTTCTATGCCACGGACATCAAGATAAAGCACCAATCCTCTTGCAAAAGCCACACATACGTGGTGGATTCCTCAAGTTTATTGCTGAGCTTCAAGCAATCCTACAATCAGTTGATGAAAGTACTCGATCGATGCAATTTGAAACCAATGAACTTGCAACACCGTTTATCCATGTTTCAAGGATGCAGCTCAATGCTCGGAGCAAGTATGTAGCTTGAAGAGATGCCAGGTACTCCGAGTCTTAAAGTTTCAAGTCCATAGTCCATGCACTCGTTCTAGGAGAATAGGGAGTTGGCATCATAGGTGAAAATAAGGTGTGATCAAAAGTCATCCTTAGGGGAAAGAGAGTCCTCACCATTCATGGGAAAGTCCTCCACTCAACACAAGATCAATCCACTCCCGCTAAGTGATTAGGATCCACGTGTCTACCTGCATTCAGCTCACTGAGTCACTCACTCACAAGCACACGGCTAGGGTCACATTGTAATATTTCCAGTTTTCACCGCTGTATCTTCCACATGCACTCACATCCATCTAGGTGAAGTCCAGGAAGTTCAGTCAGTCAAATTCCCAAAGAGGGCCCCCAAAATCAAGCCGCTACTTTAAGGATAACGTAGCACCTAAAGTGATGACTCACAACCCACTACGCTAAAATTAATGTCAGTTTTGCTACTATAATAATGTCACCCGTTGCTTTAATGCTAACGCCCTGACTCCTAACGTAGTGAAACCCTATCATGCTAATGCCAATCGTTGCTATAATGACGTCAACCCACTGCTTTATTAACGATGAGTCAATGTGATATTTCATTACTAATGCCAGTTGCTACTGTGCTAATGCTAAAGCTGACCTACTGCATTACCAGGCTCCCTATACATAACCAACCAACCTCATTCTATAGGATCTCACTTGGCATTGTACCAAAACTTTGCCAAATTTTTAACAAATTGCCACATCCTCCAAATCACTTCCACTCCCATCAGCTCTTTATGTCCACCAACTCTTGGTGAGCTCCTAGCACTCTATCATCACCCACGACCTCTTCTCAATTGAAGATCTCATGAACGAAGCCTCTTCCGCCTTTCCCCACTCTGGTACTCCTTCCTCTTCCCACACCATCTCCCTTCCACTTCCCAATCAAATGGAGCAAGATCCTTTTGCACAATAGGTACCCATGACCCAAAGTCATCGGCCCAGCAATCTACAACCTGTACTCTTTGCAAACACCGCATTCTTAACAAAGCAGATGTACAAAATTTCTCCAAAGATGCGGTACAAGTTACATGCTTCTCCCCCCTTGGACAAGATTGGCTAGAACAACTTCAAGGGGTAGTAATCCATTCACAATAATACAGGTGTAACGTAGAACTACAAGTTTTATTACCACATCACCACTTCCTATCAAGCTCTATAGGACCTTGAGGTACTACCATTCCTCCAAGCAATTGTGCTGCACATCGTGGCAAGCATATTCCCTTGCCATTTAAAACTCTCCAGACAATGGAATTTATCAATTGTGAACAGGAAGGGGGGCATGTCAACCGCCGCAATGATTGACAGTTCATGTGTTATAATAGCAAATGGGGATATAGGAGAGAGCGTGAGGATTAGCATATTCCATTTTCCTTGGAGCCATCTGGAGCCCAAGTGGTTGTAATACAAGAATGAGAGAGGTACAAGAGAGTACAAGGGTTAGCCCCAAAAGGTGGAATATATTTAAGGCCAAAAGTTTGACTTCGGTCTCCATTGTGTACTTGCAATTTTGGAAATTGAAGCTCTCTCCTTCTCCACATTCTCTTGCATTGAGTCTTCTTGTTTCCTTTTATCAATTGTCTTGTGATTGCACTATCCCCCCCCCATTCTTTCCTTCCCTTGATTCTTATTCTCTTCTTCCCTCTCCCTCTCCCTTCCTCTTCCCCCTGTCTCCTTTCTCCCTTGTGGAATCACTTTCACACAATTTGGTAGACGCTTGGATGACACAAGCGTGAGGCTTGCAGGTCGATACAAAGCTCCCATAGCGAGTTACTTGGGAGTAGAGGCTTCGATGCCATTCTTCATAGATCCCCACCATGACACATGAGTCACCATTGGACTACACAGAGGAAGAGAGTTTAAGATAGGAAGATCAAAAAGAGAAGAGTAGAAAGAAAGAGGTAGAAGAAAGGGGCCAAAAAAGTAGAAGGGGAAGAGAGAGTAGAAATAAGAGTGTAGAAGAGATTAGAGGAGAGGATAAAAAGGGTATAAGAGGAGGAGGAGAATAGGAAAAGAAAAAGGAGAAGAGAAGGAGGAGAAGAGGGTGAATAGGAGATAAGGGTTTCCTATGTCCATCACTGTAGCTAGCACTTAAGGCACTAGTTGTAGGCCAATGTACACCATTAAAAGGGGGAAAAAAGAGATGCAAAGCCACATTTCTTTCCTGGATCTCAAGAAACGGATGCGATCTCGGAGTCTCCTATGCAGGGTTTAGGGTTTCTTCCTACAAAAGAGAGTAAACATGCCAATTTTAAGAAAACTAGTGAGTGAAACCAAGAGTTTGAAGGAGCAACAAAGAAAAGAAATGTAGAGGAGTGAAACCAAGAGTGAAGAAGTGAAGAGCAACAAAGAAAAGGAATGGAGAGGAGTGAAAAGAAAATTAATGAGTGAAACCAGGAGTTTGAAGGAGCAACAAAGAAAAGGAATGGAGAGGAGACCATAAAGAAGCTTCCAAACTAAAGAAAAGCAAGAAAAAGGTAAAGGATCTCTTTCATGGTTCCTTTCTTTCATGGTTTTGAGGGAAAGTAGAGGAAATGGAGAGGGAAACATAAGGGAAATGTAACATGACCACAAAAGAGGGCTCTCTTTGATTCACCACCCAGCCTCGATTCCTAGAGTGCTCCCTCTTACATCCGTACGTGCTCTCCCCAACTTCCCTCTCCTTTCTTCCTTTTGTGGAGCCTCTCTCTAGAATCTCCCCTGAACCTAGTGCTTGCCACTTGGAACCCACCTGAGTGCCACATGTCCATAAAGGACCTTCGTACCTTTCTGCCCTTTAGGCCTTAACATTGCACTCCCCATTCTTGCCTAGGCCTAGGGTAGAGGTCCTAGTCCCCAACCCTCTAGGCTCCCATCAACCAAGCACTGTCGAGCCCTGTAGTTTCTTGCTTCATCATAACCACACCAGACTTTCCAAGATTATGGTTGATGTAATAGGAAAGGGAGGGGAAAGCATGAGAGAAGACCTAGGAAAGGTAGAGAAACAACAACAAAAGAAAGAGAACTTGAAATAGAGAGAGGGAAATGAGAGAATGACTTACCATGAGCAAAAAGGGAGAGGAGTTGTTGCAACTCTTGTTGGAGGTGGAGAGGGAGATTGATGAAGAGGATGGAGAGGTGAGAGGGGGGAGGAACAGATTGATATTTGTTTATAGGAAGAAGAGGGATGGAAATCGAAAAGCAGGGGTAAAGCAAGATGGGAGCAAGAATAGCCAAAAATGCGGGAGGGGACATCGGGCTGCGCAAAAAGCATCAGTATAACGGACGGTATTTGCATCGGTAATTAAAGATAGAAAGTATTGATATAACCATCGGTATATCCATGGGTAATACCGACTATTGTAACAACCACTATACCAACTAAATAGGGTAATTTGGGGGTTTTGGGAGTTTCAGGGTGTTTTGGGTTTTGGGTTTTGATCAATTTGTAATTTTTTTGGACTTTGACTTGGCATTTTAGGGGTTGTGTGGGTGTTATCGAGTTTAGTGTTTTGGGGGTTGTGGGGATTTGATGGGGGTTCAAGGTTTAGGGTTTTGGGGTTTTGGGCAATTTGTGATGGTGGTACGTGTTCCAAGTTGCTCCTCGAAGCAAACAGATTTGTGAAGATCGGGATGTGGACACGAAGATGCCACCAATAGATCCAACTAATGCTGATGGATCTAGGGAAGAGGATGAAGATGATGATATGGGCCAGGAAGAAGGTGGCAATAATGGCATTGTAATGGAGGAAGGTGGAGATCATGCATGACATTGGGGAAGAAGAGGAAGAATTAGAGGGTGAACTAGAGGATCAATCCGTAGGTAGACATACAATAGCCGATGATGATATAGGTGATCAGTTGGGTATAAACTTAGAGATAGACTTATTTGGCACTCAAGACGAAGCCAACGATGGAAATGCTACTGATTGATTATTTTGCCATCGACGAGGCTTCCTATCTTTGGCCCTCTCATTTTTATAGTGGAATTTTGTACAGTTGTGTGTTTATCTCAATTTTCGTGTACATACTTTTATATTTTTTATCTTTCAAATGGCCAAACTTGTAATTTTGTCGATATGGAAAATTTTTAAGAGTTGGTGTAAACAATGTTGTAGGATTCGATATTGCTGTCGTTATAGATTCCAGTAATACCGTTGGTATATACCAATGGCTATACTGACAACAATACCGACTTTTAGACATCATTGTTTGTACCAACACTTAACTCACCCACGAACCATATCGATGATTTTTGTGCTTGCACCCGCAAAGCATCGATAACCAAGTGTCGGTAAGCTACCCCATGTTGTACTAGTGAAAATGGCCATTCATTCTCAAATTTGTATATGTGATTTCAAGTTGAATGCTACCTTGTCAATGCTTACAAGCACAAAAGGCATAGAAGGTTAGCATGCTTTCACCCTAATTTAAGTTCTAAGATCATGTGATGTTTGCAATAATATATAATAGTAGGATAAAATCAATAATGCATGGATTATTAGCAAATCATTTGATTCTAAGGAGGAATTCCATTTTGAATATCTCTAAGTAAAGAGATTTCAAGGCATGAGGAATTCCATCTTGAATAACTCTAAGTAAAGAGATTTCAAGACATGGGGAACTATTTCTTAAGAAATGATTAAAAGTCATTGTCCCTTTATGTCAATACAAAGCACTAAGTGCTTGCAGTTCCAATACATATTTTGGAGTTTATACTTTGATATTATATTGATCATGATTCTATAGACCCTTTCATTTCTTTGACGTTTATTCAAATGACATGATAGATCACGCCTATTCTCGGTATGAGATTTTGTCTTTTTGCATGAGAAGAATTGTGTGAGGGTTATTTTCTTGTGGTGAGGATTGTCTTGAAGCGTACTTGCATTGAACCAAAAACATACTTGAATTCAAGAACGTATCAAGAAGACAAACGTGCACAATGTATGCCTTACCATAGTCCCATAATAACTTTTGTGGATATAACTATGCTACTTTTCCCAAGCTTGGTCTCAATTGAGCCTAGCAAAAGAAAAAAGAAAAGTCATAACATATCATGTAGCCCTTGGTTTTTAAAGAATAAAAGGGAAAGTGAAAATGATACCATCCATACAATATATAAGATTCGTATAATACATTGTGAAATAATATGGCAAGAATCATAAGACTACCATGTGACAAAAATTAAACACCAAGTAATCGAGGGAATATGTACTATATATTTATAGTATTCATAGAAATATATACAATGCTGGTGGGTGGTGTTCATGTGATTAGAAAACAACTTCTCAATATGTTATAGCTTTGTTTATTATTTTATGTGAAAATTCGTAAACGTATAGACCCATTCTCCTAATGATTGCATTGATTAACATGTTTCCCTTCTAAATTTTTGTCATGAGATTTAACAAGTAAGTATTATTCCTTACATATTTCACAAAAAAGAGGAATTCATGAGTTTTTGGTAATGTCATAGTGGAATGTGATAAATCCCTTATAGATATATGGTATGGTAATCTTATAATAGAGAGCATCATGTTTAGAGGACATTTTAGATATGTTGGAATAGGGAACATTATAACCACATTTTTATAATTACTAGAAAAGATTCTAGAAGATAGATATACAAACGAAAAGCTTCACTTTTCTATTTTAAAGAGAGATAAAAAACCAAACGTCTCATCTCTTACAATTTTTTATAAAGCTATAGATTCCTTGTGATGGAGATTGTAAACTGTATTTTGGCTTGAAATGAACACAAACCATTGAGTTATTTAATATTTCATACTACACTACATTAAGTTTTTAAAAAAACCTCAAAGCACTCTATACCTATATAATGAGAATCTCTAAAAAAACTTGAAAATAAGAAATAAAGGTTGACCCTTGTGCCTCATAAATTTATAACTTTAGGGTATCAGAATTTGTATGGTGCAATATAAATCCATGCTTAGAGGATACCTTCTTGTTGTAGATAAGTCAAACATACATGTGATCACCATATAAATAGCCACCTACCATAGTGAAGTATGTGGCTACATAAAGCATGCAAGTCAATGTACAATTTTCAATAATTCCTTATGTATGGATTCTAATATCGACCCAAGTGTATTGGGTTTTAAGGACCTTATCTCTAGGAATATTTTTTGATAGACTAGTTAACATAGTTAGCATCAACAAATTAACATCAATTTAAAATTTCTAAGCAAGATGCCTTAGAAATTATATTTCTAATATGCTTTCAACATAATAAGGAAAACACTTAAAAGAATTCATGACTAAACTTTTAGTCTTGATATTTTGTTATCTACTTATTCCAACTTCAAAGACAAAAGTATGAGACTCCATCAAAACGTTCATGTGATGCAATTGTGAGAGGGAGATGCCTTGGAAGTATAGTGTATCCTAAATAATTGGGAATCATGTCTAAATGGTTGGATTTATATAGTAGAAACTAGCAACAAATATTATTATGATATGGATATTTTTTACCCCAACATATTATTTCATTACATGGATTTATAGTGTCTTATGTAGGATGTGAAGATTGTTGTTTCTTGAGGAAAGATTGTAGTCATTTTCATGAACTAAATGTGCACTGTACAAGGGAAGACCAGGTATGCATGCTTTTTAGACATATGGGTTATCGAGGGGTACACCACCAGTAAAACCTACATGCAACGTGCATTTGTCGAGGGGAAATAATTAAAGCCCCACTTAAATACAAGTCCTACTTTCCTTCCCTTTGTAAAAATTTGAAATTATGATTTCATGAATTTAGAAAACCCCCTTGTATGTTTACTTATGTGATTGTTTCAACATTACAAAACCCCTTGTGTTGAAACCTCGTTATATCATCCTGGGTATGGGATGTGATGGGCTAAGCCAACTCTTTGTCATATTTTTGATGTTATGAGATCTTCCTTTCATTTATTTCATAAAATGGAAGTCTAGGGAGCAATTTGATAGCAAGATGGATAGAAATTCGGGTTTGTAAAGAACCCCCCCCCCCCAAAAGTTGACTAACTAAGCATACAATTCAAAAGATTCCTAACTAGATTTAATATTCTACAAGAAGTATTCATGTAAAGAATTGCAACAGTAAGGGCTTGGATTCTTAACATGATCATGACCTATGTGAAATCACAAAAGCAAGTTGCCCCGATACTATAGTCTATTATAAAAAAATAACACTTATGTTTGCACGTAATATTGAATCCAATGTAGAAGTTAGATGATTTTCAACCTTATGAACTTGAGGTATGAACGCAAACATCTTCTTTTTTTAAAGATTGGATCTATAAAGTGCTTATAGAGTGTTAGGGATTTGTCATTTGATCATCTCAAAATCACGTCAAAAACTATTCGTAGTTTATAAATTCTCCTTGAGTTACATTTTAACTTGTAAATACTCTTTCATATGTATACTTGTTAGAAATAATTTACTCTTTCATATGATTTACATTTATAGTTTTAAAAACAAGGTAAGTATGTCTTCTAGACATAATGTGGCTTAATTACTATGCAATTTATTCCTTAAATTAATCGTATGAGTATGGAAGGCTAGGACCTATTAATTATGTCCAACAATCCAGGTAGGGTGATTAAAAAATTGTAGCCGTTACAAGCCACCATTACCTACCCTTAACCCCTTTTATTTCTCCCTAGACCCACTGCATTTTTTGTGTTTAGGAATATCTAGTTTGGACATGAGTTTTACTCCGATGTTTACATGCTTCATGATGACACAAAAACTACTCAATGTACTCCATTGAGATTTATGCATTTTCTAAATGATTATGCAATCGTTTTAAAAGATGTTAGTAGTTACTTGGATCAAGTGGTTATAAAGAAAATAACACATACTTATGCAACTTGGTGAAAAGTATTTCTATCTACTTTTCATAATGAATTCTTTCCTAATTTTTTTTTTTAATCTAAGGTGATCTACATTGGGCTTTCCTAAATTTCTTTTTTAATCTAAGGTGATCTACATTGGGTTCTTTTTTTCAATTGAATTGCAAGCTTTGAATCACACATGACATCAAGGCTCTTCTTATTTCTCTTTGTTAGGCTAAGTTCAATTTAGCTTCTAGAATTTGTTAAAGGTAACTATAGTTTTGCAAAATTATAAAGTACATTAATTCTATCAAAATTGAGAGATTGATCTCAAGTCTTTAGAGAAAGATAAAGCAAGAGTTATCTTTAGTATATCCTTTTATTATTCAAGGTCTAACTCTAAAAGGTGCACTACTCTTACACGGGCAATGCCCTATGATGATTTCCATATTGCTTAAGGAAAGGTGAACATTGGAGCAGCGGAGCAGCGCAAAAGGAGCTTGTGAGGAGAAGATTTGAGGCACTCATCAAGACAAGATGAGACTCACAATTATTGAAGTCCCATTAGAAATGCAACTAAGGCAAGAATCTACCCATGAGATTAAAATACACATCATTGATTTATGAAAACATTGGAGCAATACGTGAGTTGCTTTGTGTAGCATTGAGGGTGTGAAATTCCATGGAAGCATGCATGAGATTGATGGAATCTGTAAAACTAGCTAATCTAGTGCACAAGTTGCTCCTATGATCAAGTCTCTAAAATATATTATCAAGTTTGTAAAATATATTCGGGTGGAAATTTATTCGACGATCTAACAAGAGATTTGGCATATTTTGAAAGCTTATAAAAAAGGTGGCGGCCACTAAAAAAAGGTGAGCGTGTTCTTTGAGGAGATGAGCATTAGTGATGGAGGGGAATTGATAGCCAATAGTTCAACGCACCCTATCACCTCTTTTAAAGTGCCCCTAGATTCTGAGGGGTTTGGCCAAGTTTTACATATTAAGGTTGGAGGAGGGGTCTTCAAGTTGCAAGATGCTAAGAACCCGCACTACAAGGCTCAATTGTTTAATTGAATAAGAACAATTATACATTTTTAAGGGGTTCGTTCTTCACGGGGAAGGGGGGGAGGACCACGAGGAGGATTAAAATAATGGCTGGAAATTTCAAAAAGCAAAACTCATAATAGAAGAATCGAAGAAAATATGACGTATAAGAGTACCTGACCGTCCGGGCAGGGAGGGCGGGCCCGGCCAATGCGGGTTGTCCGGGCATCACAGTCTGGAAGGGGCCCGGCGCGTCAGCAAAACCGAATCAACCGGCGGCAGCGGGTGACTCGGGCTGACGTCGTTAGTTTGCGTGGAAAGAGGGGCACGAGACGCTTTGGCAAACGGAAGGGGCGTGGGCAAATGTGGAGAAGCTGGAAGGTCGCCGTGTGGCCGATATGCGGGTGGGCCCATTAAAAGTCCACCGGCTAGAGGTCGCCGGATGGATGAACCGAACCGGCGATAGGTGGTGGGCGTGGATTGGTTCCCGGCAGGGCCGGTGCCTTCAATCATTCAGGCAGCGGGGTCGTCGTCGCCGGGAAGGCGGGACGCGGCGGTATGCCGGCGGGGCGCAGGTGGGGCCGCGGAGGAGCGTGGGCGGGGATGACGTGTGCGGATGCTATTCGGAGAGCGTCCCACGTGGCGGGGCCGGGATAGACGAGTGCCTACGTGGCGGGGCCGGGATGGAGTGCGCACGTACTGCTTTTCCACGGCCGGCCCCACTCCGCTTATAGGGGGCCTCGGGCAGGACGCCGTAGGGACGGGTCCTAAATTTAAAAAATGAATTAGGTTACTATTTGTGGCAAATACGGTATGTCTAAAGGCACGACTGGGATCTGATATTCCGTATGATATGAAAATTTAGTAGAGTATAGGGGCATGGATGATGATGATGATGAATGAAGTAGGTCATTCAATCCAGGGCGCCATCAATCAATCAGTGAGGGTCAAATCCACTTTTGATGGATAGAGGGATGCATGATGATGATGATGATGATGATAAGGGGGGACGCGGATTTATATATAAGAAGCGGATTCCTGGTTTTGGGAGCGGTTTCGAGATAGCCTAAAACCGCTAGAGGTTTTGGATTATCCATCGTCAACTTAAGGACTTCGTGCCTCAGTCATTGCATATATCTATCGAAAGCTTTCTTCGTCTTCGTAGTTTATTTGCAAGCTCGCTTTGCCAGCTTCGCTCCGACTGTTGATCGATCGTTCCTGCAATGCCCACCCTCCATCTCCATTAGCTCATCTCTTACCCTCCCATCCACCTCTGCCCTCCCCTCCCTCATCCCACCAATATGTTGCAGATTGCCCGCAGCTTCAGCCAAGGTAAGATCTTCACCTGCTCTAATTTTACCAGAGAATGATGAGCGGTTTCATCCTGCCCACGCTTACCCCGCCATGTTGTGCCCATTTCTCCGACGGTTCCCCGCAGTCAGCTGCGTATTCTACAAGTCGCTTCGCTTCCGCATCAAGTTGACGAAACAGTCGATGCCCGATTGCCAGCTGACACGCGCTTGCTTGCTTCTCCTTCCTGGTTTTGCTCGCAGAGCCTCGCAACGGAGGTGGTGCTCCATCCGCGGGCGACTGCAAGACTTCGTTGGAGAGGAAGAGCAGCTGGCCAGACGCATTGAAATGGATCACCCCGGACGGCCAACTTTTCCTCTGGCCGAATTGGAGGCCTGTCGTCTCGCTTGACACGTTGGAAGTTCCTGCAGTCGCGATGATCAACTCACTCGTAGTTGAACGGCCTCAGGGCTCGCCTCAGGAAGGAGAGACAGCTATGGATGTTAGAATCTGGAGTGCCCTTCCGGAGGACATTATCGAGAAGGTCCTCGCTTGGTTACCTCTCACCAGCGTTCTGCGTTTTCGTTCCGTTTGCAGAAGGTGGAACTCTGTACTCTTATCCGGCACTTTCGTAAGCTCTCATTCAGAGAGCTCTCCCCATCGACCTTGCTTTCTTCTTTCCACAGTGGGCCAATTCGCATGCTCCTTTGATCCCTCTCTGAGTAAATGGATGATCCTCACGAAACCGGCCTCTCCTGGAGCTTCCGTGATTGCCTCATCAGGCAGTCTCTTCTGCCTGGGGAATCAAGTGACTGAATGCAAGGTGCTATCGGTTTGCAATCCCATTACTCGATGCTTGAAACATCTACCGGCAATGCTACGAGTGAGCCTCATCCACAAAGTCACCATGACAGAGGAAAGGTCTACAAATTCTTACAAAATTTTGGTATCGGGGGAAGATGGTTTGCCCACACCCAACCCTCACACGTTCAATTTGATGACGGAGGTTTATGATTCTTCAAATAGCACCTGGGCAATGGCCGGCAATCCGTTGCCGGAAGCTAAATTCGGGTCAGATCCGGGGGTGTGGTGCAGCGGATCCTTCTACTGTCTAACCGAGATGCCGTATGGTGTGGTGATGTTTGAGCCAAGGGTAGGGGGGTGGAGCGAATTGGACGTGCCGATGCCTCCCTGCATCAGCATCCCGTCCTTGTTGACTGCAAAGAACCGGCTTCTGATGGTGGGTAGGTCAGTGACACAACAGAATCGATCTAAGGCGGCAGCGATTTGCATATGGGAGCTGCACCAAGGTGCAGGAAAGGGTGCTTGGGTGGAGCTTCTAAGGATGCCAGCTGTGCTGTGCAGCAAATTCCTTGCGCCTCTTGCATCCTATTCTCCGTTTGTCTGCGCCGGAGTTGGCAATTCAATCTTCATCACAACCCACTTGAACCCAGAGGTCCTGGTGTACGACATCGCCACCGATTCTTGGAGATGGCTACCTAGCGACCCTCTTTTCCCAAAGAATCGAGATTTTCATTTGTTAGGCTTCGCATTTGAGCCAAGATTGGACGCTTGTCCCTAGCCAAGCATAGCAAACTGATTTATTCTCGCAGGCCTTTTTAGAGATCCCGGCTGCCTGCGGGGCAAGTAAAGAGCGACGAACTAAGGTCCATTCACTATTCATGTACGCCTAATGGCCGAAATGTTTTAGTTTGTAAGAATCGCTGGCTGCACGATCAGCTGAATACGGAGCAAATTAGAGGCAATTCTGATCTGTGCTTGCTTTCGCTGATCGGATGAGGAGGTAGTTTGTATATATGCCTGGTACTCTTCCATCCAACAACATCGTTCTAGGAAGTCCGTCCGCAAACGAAATATAATGTATTGAGGAAGATAAGGTTGATCGCCCAAGATCTCTGTTGAACTGAACAATTGCGTATGTACAACAGTCAGTTTTGTGCCAGGTTGCGGTAATAAAACTTCATCCTTGTTTTTGACAAATATGCATTTCTCGATGAGCTTATAATTGGTGAAATGATTAAATTTTATGCATTAGTGCATTCCTTCTATAGAGGATGAATCTCTCTCAAGCAAGGCTGATGTTGACAATCTCCCTTGCTTACAAGCGTGGGCTTAAAAAGAGACCATTGCGCTGAAATGATTGAATCCCTTTTCCAATTGTAAATGTCACATGTCCATGTAAAATCACTATGACTTATATTGTCAATGCCAAGCTCTTTCAATGCTTGAGTTGTCCATGCCTAACACTTATCTTCCAATGCCTTAGTTGTCAATGCTTAGCACTTGTCTTTCAATGCCTAACACCTTTCTTTGTATTAGCCAAATGTAATAGTAATTTCAATTGCAAAGCCTTCAGAGCACACTTTTAAATTAAGTGTGAAATTTATATTCTTATTACTATGCCCTTGCTTTAAGTATAATGAGTATTTTTGTTTGTGACTCCACATGTTCGGTCAACCCCAAGCGAGTTCCTTTACTCACCTTTAAGGGTTATTTAGTTCACGTTCTATTCAATTGGCTTATTGATGTCGACAACCTCCCATACTTCTCAGCATGGGCTTAAAGAGAATAATGTGATGAAAAATATGATTGAATTCCTCAACTTTACATGTTGCATGTTCGCGTAGAATCACCATGCCTTAGTGTCTTTGCCTTTAAACACCTTTTTGTTCTTTATATGAGCTAAGTGTGATAATAATTGAAGAGCCATAACAATAAAGTGTGACCAAGTTATTTTCATCATTACAAGGCTCATACTACCAATAACACATGTCACAAGTATCTCCTATTACAACTCTACATGTTGGAGGACATAATTGTTGTTCAAAGTGCATCATTATTAAAAGCATATTTTTTTAAACCCATAGTGTGTAGGACCAAAACAAAAGAAAATTGTACATTGATATAAACAAGAAAATAATATTAAAGCAAAGAGTATATACATGTACATGTAGAAGATGAAAAAGATTTATTGCAATTTTTTCGTGGCCTTTGAGCATTCACATCTTTAAGGTTACAAATCAATGTTCGAATAATATCTTCGTCGAAATTAAGCTTACTTTAGTAGCTTGCATGAGCTTAAACAACTAAATAACTTCATTGGTTCACCACCTTTATTCTATTCATAGTTCATATATATGACAACTTGCATGCGCTTAAAGAACCTTATGATTACATCAGTTTACCTTTATCCTATTCATGTAAAATATGACCGTATCTCGACAAACTTTTGAACAAACCTTTTATAGCTCATTGAACTCATATGATGAGTGTGGGAGTGGTGTGAGTTCAATGTGTAGAGTTAGCCCACTCTAGGCATGAACTAACAAAGGGTAGGCCATAATAATGAAGGTCAATGGACGTATCAAATTTATAAATTGGCCTAAAATTCTCATGTATTGACATAGCATGTGTATGGACACAAGGAGATGGGTGGGGCGAACGCTTGAGGATAAATGTAGTGAGCTTATGTTTGTCTTTAGTGTACATCTCAAATCTATGGGGGGCCCCTTTTGTGCTGGATTTTGCTTGGCGATCCTTCAAGCTATCGACGATGCAAGGCTTAGATGTCATTAGAAAAAACTAAGTATGAATCATTGATGTCTCAATATCACAATGTCTAAATCCAAAATGTCAACTCAGACAAGACATAATGTCACGCAACTGCGAGGAATTGAACCCGGAATGACATCAGCCATAGCAAAGAATCTTACCAATAGTACAAGCTCTGCAATTGCTACCCTACCTCTTTTCCACAAATAGAAAAAGCAACATGTCTCACAAGTAAGAGACATGCCATGCTCGCCCACGTGCATTTTTTCGGCCAACCTCCCTGGACCCCGCCACTGTTCATATATGACAAGTGGGCATCACTAGATGTATCCCCAATCGTGGGGGGAGGGGGGGGGATTGCTAGAGAATTGTTGAATGGTATCTCAAACCTATCTCAGCAACTCAAGGTATAGGACAAGGGCAGAACGCACATAGATTCAAGGAGCATCATTATCAAAAACGTAATCCCTATATAAACATGAAAACAATAATAATGGAAAGAATATAGTGAACATAAATTTATTAGTGAACTTCTTTAATGGCCTTTAGACTCCATTTTTTAAAGATAAGAAATGTCACAACTTGATAGATGTCATACGAATCAATGCCCAATTAGTATCCTAGACTAAATTAAGCTTACTGTAGTAGCGTGCATGAGCTTAAAGAACCACATAATTACATTGGTTTACCTTTATCAGCACCGTATAAATTATGATAGCAAGCTTTTGAAAGTATCTTTTATGACATTGAAGGCATATGGTAAGTGTGTGACAGGTGTGAGTAGTTATAACCCACAGCCTCAGGCATGAAGAAGTGACTAAGGATACAAAGGTGAGATGCCTTAGATTTATATATGGGAATGGAATTTTCATGTGATGCATCATATGTATGGACAAAGGGGGAGATTTGGGGGGATGGATTGGGTCAAAGCATGAATGGGTGTAGTAGCTTTTTGTAAGGTCCAATCAACATATTTCATATGGATAACTTGCTTGATCCATAAATTATGTGTTGCTTAATGAAATTTGACAATATTGGTGTGTAAGCAAATCTACATATCCCAAACTTGAACAATATAAGACTAAAATGTTACATAATTTCCTTCTTGAATAAGATGCTAAGCCTTGACAAATGATTTTTTGAATGTGAAATTTGTCTCCTCCATTGTATAGGATATAATAATTTATTCAAAAACATCAAAATTTGTTCTACACATGCGTGCAAGAAAGTGTTCATTCAAAAGTGCATTACTTGATCTTTCTCATAGCTATAGGAGACATCCCAATTAATAACATTTGATATGGTTTAGACAGTCTCCAATGTTGTTCTAGGATCACATGCACACATATAAGGGTATGCTACATAACTTTTTCTATTTTGTGGGCAACTAGAAAATTTGAAGAAATGGAATCCACACTTATGGAGCTACTACATGGTGGTCTTAAAACATTGATCTTTGGTGATATTCATGGCTTTATTCACAATAGAATGGAGCAACCGCATAATGGTCTTAAAACATTGGTCTTTAGTGATAATCGTAGTGTGATTCACCCTAGAATGGAGCAGCTACATGGTGGTCTTTAAACATTTGGTCTTTGGTGATATTCATAGCTTGATTCACTCAAGATTCACCCTAGGATGGATGTAACAGAAAAAATTCAATTACTATATTTGCATTGCTATTTGAATAAATCCAATATTATTTGCCATTTACATTGCTTCCTTTTCCATGTATTTCCTTGCATTGGGTTCTACAAAACATGTCAAAGATGTCCCCATAGCATCAAACCTGAGGCACTCACTCTCCAAAAACCCAAAAAAATGTGTGAGCAATTACCTTAAATTTTAAATTTTCTTGTATAATTGTTGATCCCTCTGCTGTACATATACAGGTTGTAATTTGGAATTTAAAGAACACTTGTGGAAACTTATTCAGAAATGACTTTGTGAACATGACTCTCTGGAATGTGGCTGGGGCATTCCTCTGTATGTACCATAATTATACTAATTAGTATCTTTTGAACCCCTTTCTATTCGTAAATGGCTTGTAAGTCCCCCCAACTTAGAAAATCCCCTTCCTCTGATGAATCTATTATCTTACATTTTGTATTGAGGAACCCCTCACGGCATCAAAACTGCTAGCCTGCCATTGTGCCTTTTGGTTTTTTAATACTTTTGCCTTCATGGCACGGCCATGGCATTGCTTGAGGATCACTAAGAAGCTTAATTTTATGGCACAAATGGCCAAGGAGAAAAACCAAGGTCTTTGGTTTTCACATCTCTTTTGCTAGCTTTCAAAATTTTAAGTCTCCTACTCGTATATCTTTGTAGGTTCATTGTTTGCTTGGGTGTAGCCATTTTTTGTGAGATTCAGGGAATTTTCTGTATATAGGTGTCTTGCATGACCCATAACTTATGCATTGCTCAATGGAATTCAGAAAACTTTGTCTTCAAGTTGTAGTACACAATCTAAACTTGAACATGAGACCAAAAATTTATGAAATAACGATTTGGAATGAGACCGTTAAAGCATTACAAGTGCTATGTTGTATGTGAAGCATGCATCCTAAAGAGTATAGGATATAGCAATTCATTCAAAAGCATCAAAATTTTGTTCTGTACATACATGCAACCAAGTAATTATTCAAAAGTACACTACGTGAGCTTCTCCTAAACCCAAGGACACACCTAAATGAGAACATTAGGTATGGGTTAATGGGCCTCTAGTGTTCTGCTAAAGTGATGCACACCCATTTGAGGGCACACTCCATTGATTTGTTGAAAACCAAAACAGATTGAAAATTTGGAATCCAAACTAGTGGGACTACTGCATGGTGGTCTTAAAATAATGATAGTTGTTGATATTGGTATCCAGATTCACCCTAAAATGGAAGAAATTGAAAATGTGCAATTTCTGCATGTGCAAAGATCTTTTAATAAATCCAACACTATTTACAATCTTGAATTGTTTCTTTTTCCATGCAATTGCTTGCTAAATGGCTCATAAGCATGCCAAAGGTCATTGCATTTCATAATACATAGCATCAAAGCCGACAACCTGCCCTTTGACCTATTTGTGTTTTGAGGCATTTTAGGCCCCATTGCACTTCTTTGGAATATCCAATTCTGCTGACGTGTGTCATTGGAGGGGAAGAACCTAATAGCTGAAAATTTTGCATTTTCACATCTCCTACCCATCGAATCTTTGAATATTAAGTACTTACAGCCTGCCCCCGCCTTGCAACCCGCATGCACCTCAACGTGACCTTGCGTACACTTTGGTTTGGCATTGTTACCTTTTAGCTAAGTTGTCTTTGATTCTTTGCTCACCTCACAAGCTAGCTTCGCTTTGTTCTCTAGGGGTCTATTCTGGACTGATCATTGCCATGGTGTCAATGGCAACATTCAGCTCACCATGGCTAACAAGAGAAGTAGATAGAGACTAAGAGCTAGAAAAATTCAAAATCTTGGTCAAGGGACAAGGAACAAATTGCAGGTCGAGGAAAGCAATACAGTATCGAAACGGCAATGGAAGACACTTTTTCAACGTTTGCGAAGGCAGAAAGAACAAGAACAAAGAAGAGTCCTTATAGTGTCATAGCACGAAGCAGTTGTTGCAGGTGCACACATTCGATCATTGCCATTGGAGCGAACAACACGAGTTGTGGTGTCACGATTGGTGGGCGCATTTGAGACAGCAATATCAGGCCATTCAGGTGAATACCAGTCTTGAGTCTTCACAAGATTTAGCTTGCATCCTAAAGTTCATAGAGTAACAACCCTACCAACACGTCGAGAGATGCACGCCCAAGAGGCGATGCTCTCTGACCTGATAAATGGCCTATAGAAAGTGAGAAGGGTGCACAGCTTAGATCAACTAGCTGAGTTTATGGATCAGAATCCTGACATTTCAATTGGGTAGAGGAGCTTTGAGCATTGTAAGCCCTGGTACGTCAGGAAACTCAAAGACAGGAATGTTTGTTGTTGCAAAACACACATAGACTTTGACCTGGCCTGACAAGCTATGAATGACTTGAAATCTAGTCCATTGCTCCATAGCAATCAATGCCCATGTCTCTCTGATGAATGTGCAGTCTGTAGGCCACCTGGATCCTCATCATATGTTGCACGGAGACCAAATTTTGTAGCCTAAGATCTATGTGGGAGCCAATGGTTTGTCCAAAGAGAGACCGTGAGTGGCACACATTGAATGCACTCGTGGCACATGCAAGCATCATAGTTTGATGCTGAAGAAGAGGCAATTTCATGTCTGTCCAAATGAAATGAGGGAAGACAACCTTGTTGCTCTAAACTGGAAGAGATTTGAAAATGTTAATGTTGAAGGATTCGATAAAAAGAGATGGCTACTATCGTATAAGAGCACTCAGCCGAGGGATCTTATATGTCATGTTGTTCAATCCATCTCAAAATATGTGCTGCACAATTTCATGACCAGCTGCTAGCAAGATAAGAAGTTCAGGACGTGCCTTGCCAATTTTCCCCTTTACACTATTGTCTCTATTATAGATTTTACAAAAAATTATTCATTTCAAGAACAAGATGAGATACAAAGTGCTCACTGGTATAACAAGCAGATAACAATTATTGTGAATATCACGTATAGTCATTTGCTGATTCTTCTATGACCGCTGATGCCAAACTACTTTGCTAACTCACAAGAGTCTAAGTCAGGGCAATGCACATACCATTCTACATTTTGGATGATAGGGAACATGACACCTTATTTGTGCATCATGCTTTTCTCCTGCTTTTCTACATCATTGAGAGTAGCTGAAAAAATATGATCCCCATGCAAAAAATATAAAACAACATTGGGTGCAGATGGTGCTATCTCTGGTGGCAGTTAAAATCCTAGTGTGCAACCAACCACCACGCTGGAAACCACTTATTCTACACTCCCGCCATGCTATCCTAAAATTGTTGTAGAGTTTATACTAAAACAATCCTCTTTAGGCTAGTTCTCTTTATCTATTGTCACATTTCAGCCACCGGGCTGGTGACCACAAATCCTAAATGAATGAATTATATGTCATCCATCTTGTAATAATAGAAGCAAACCACTACGCTGATGGCAATTAATATCCTAGTGTGCAACCAACCTCCAAGCTGCAACCAACCAGTGCTATACTAAAACAAATTGCATTGCTGCAAAGTGCTATCCTAAAACAAATACATTGCCCAAGTAAACAAGTTTGGAGAACATAAATAATTCAATAGATTACATACAGATTACATCTCGAAAACTCCTTTCCTTCATGGGTTTGGTTCCACATTGCTTTGAGCAGGTCGCCTTTTTGAGCTCCCTGATTGTAGGCTCAGCCCTCCTTGCTCCTTTCCTGAAGGGGGCTGGTTCCTCCCTTTAGGGGTTGGTTCCACATTTCTTTGAGAAAGTCACCTTTTTGAGCCCCCTGATTGCAATCTCAATCCTCCTTGCTCGTTACTTGAAGGGGTCTAGTTCCTCCCCTTAGGGGCTCATATTGCTTTGAGCAAGTCACCTTTTTGAGCTCCTTGATTGCAAGCTTGGCCCTCCTTGCTCCTTTCCTGAAAGGGTTGGTTCCTCCCTCCAGGGGCCCGGCACCTCCATTCATGTCACTTCCTCTTTCCTTGCTTTAAGCTCCCTAGTTACAGCTGAAGGGGAATGGTTCCTCCCTTAGACTCCTTTTCTTCATAGTCTTGGGCTTCTTCAATTCAAGATCCTTGTCTTTTTCATTTTTTGCCAAAATAACAAATTGAGCTATAGAATCTACTTTCTCGCTGTGGATAGCTGTAGTAGGTAAGCACATTTGATCTGTCCATGACCTGAGAAGTGGCACATTACATAGTCTACATACCAAGCTTGCATGCACAAAAACCCCAAAGAAAAAAACAAGCACAAGGTGGGAGCACGTAGGCCATCGGATCATGCAGTCATCTATGATGGGGTATGGCAGACCATGCATTTTGGACCCTGCCAGATAGCATGATAGGCATCCGATCTAACTATTGCGGTCATCAATACCAGACTCTGACACTCTACATGAAGAAGTTGCTTCTTGATTCCTTCCTCATCTAAGGCTGTGAATGTTCTCCTTCAACTCCTCCACTCTTTGCTCAATCCACGCAAAATCTTCATTTGATTCCCTCAACATCTCTTGAAGCTTCTTAAATTGATCAATAGCATCAAGATGGGTTGTTTCTAAGACTTCCACTCTAGTTTGGAAATCTCTCATGACTACGGACTCCTTTTCAAAACTTTTTAAAGCCACTACAAGCTCGTGCACAACCTTATCATAATCTTGTTGTAGGGTCTTGTGCTTAGCTTTCCAAAATTGCGAAAGTGGTTCTACATAACAAGTTCCACTATGGTGGCTACTGTAACTTGCTCCACCATGGCTGCTCTTTGCATCCTTCTTGGTCTGGAGAGCCGCCTCATTATCTTCTCCACCATGGTTGCTATATTATTAGATGTGGATGTAATCTCTTTTGCTTAATTTTTACTTGATGAATTGTAGTTGATTATCTGGATGGCACCACCAACCCTCGAGTCACTGCGGTGGCTCGGAACACTTTTGCCCTCATTCAAGATTTATTGCAACAAGGACTAAAATAGCAGTAAAGTAGGACTATATTTTCTTGGTTTAGGACCAAAATAGCACTAAAATAAATCCAAGGACCCACCGCGGTGGTTGCATGGAGATACATCTAGAAAAATAAAATTAAACTTTTAGAAAATGCAAAGAGGTCCCCTCTAGGGGCAAGGGCCATATCGACATGCATTATACAATATCTAGGATGCCACTGGACAGATATGGCATGTCGATATGGCCCTTGCCCCTAAAGGGGACCCCTCAAGGGCCATATCGACAATTGCATTTTCCTTGGTGGTTGCACAAGGAAATACATTTTCCTTGGTGCACTAATATATAATTGCAAGAACCAGCACTGTGGTTATCATAAATCTCCTTTTGTTTGCTAGTGTGGTGGTTGTCAAAGATCTCCTTCTGTAAGTAAAAGTAGGTAACTCCATAACTCCAAGAACCAGCGTGGTGGTCGCTCCAAGCCAACCTTGAATTTTCTTGATCTGCATGGGCGCGCTACCTGGTGACAAGTGGCAAAGCTGCTGCAAAAGGCTGGGCGATGATAGATGGTCAGACCAGAGACTGTGCTACACAAAGCAGGGTAGAGCTACCATGTGTTGAACACTATAGTGTTTAGAATGATAGATTGCACCCCATTATTATGCTAAGAACCACAGCGCAGTGGTTGCTCCAAGCCAACCTTGAATTTTCATTATCTACATGGTTGCGCTACTCGATGATAGGTGGCAAAGCTACACTAAAAGGTTGCACGATGACTGGTGGTTAGGCCAGAGACTGAGACTGCGCTACACAAAGCAGTACAAAGATGCATGATGTAGTCAGGCCATAGACTACGTTACACAAAGCAGGGCAAAGTTGCCATGTGTCGAGCTCTGCAGTGTTCAGAATGATAGATTGCATCTCATTATTACACCAATGCAACATCATAACGTTGGAAAATTTTTTGGCAAGAGCGCGGGTCCACCCCAAATTCAAAATCTCACTCAAAAGCGCACCACGTCATTGCCCCAAAATGGCCCCCAAAATAACACACCCACAATTTCCCATTCTTCTTTGAAACTATGACTATTGGAGACAGCCATGTGACTTTTTCCACCAAATAGATGAAATCTACGCTGAGAGGTTTTGTCAATTTCTTTTTTCACCAACTTTGCATAGTTGCGATTTGTATGGTACCTCTGCTACACAACAAGCTTGCATCCTTCTTAAGGTTGATCCGATGCACATAGAGGCTTGGTCCACTCCTTTCATATTAGTGTACTCCCAAGCAAAGATATCATTAAATTCGACTAGTAATTGCACTAAATCTTATTTAAATAATCCTTATGTATACACACTAATCTTTACTAGTCATGGCTTTTCGATGTGCCAAGGTTTAATTCCTCCAAATCATCCTCGTTCAATCTTGATGTCCTCTTTAATTGTTCCTCATAAGCTTCTAGGGACTTCTTTATTGCAGTCTTGTTCCTTCTTTGTTATGCGAAACTATCCTCATCCTCTTCTTCTAATGGTGTCTTCTTATCGGATCCCTTTGAAACTATCTCAAGCTTTTTGACCAAAACCTAGTACTATACTAATGCTATTTCTGTTAGATATTTTTGCACCATGTGTTCGAGGGCCACCTCAAATAATGGCACAATGGAAGGATTTAGCTTTAGGAATTCTTGCTCTCGTCATCATGCATTTCTATTAGCACATTCACACACTACACAATAAGAGGTCTATTTTGATTCTTCAAGATCATAGCATCTCAAATTCTTCTTTCCACCTTGAGCTATGATTTTGGATGTGCCCTAGTTTTGCTTTACTTTGGCTATTTTGAACCATGGTTTGTCAAGTAACATGGGGTATGCTCGATCACTTTTTTCCATCTGGAGGACCACAAAATTCACTCTAAATGTCATATCTTGAATGCTAATTTGTGGTTCCAAACAATGTCTAGTGGTTGAACCTAATGTTGATCCGCCATCTTTACTTGAAAGAAGGTCTCATCCAGCTTAGTCAATCCTAGGATGTTCACATTGAATCCTTCATCAAACAATGTTGTCGATATCTCTTGGCTATTACAATGCACTTTATTTTCAAGACCTACTTATAATAAATTTTCCCAAAATGCTAATAGCTAATCCAATGTGATCTTCATTAATGCTTGTTTCAAGGCCTTCAACAGTTCCACAGAGAGATTCTATTCACTCAATTTTCTACTTATCGTCTAAATCTGTGTCAGACTCTTCTTCACTAGAAGCAGAATCTGCATCGGATCCACTTTTTGTGTCATCCAAATTGGTGTCAATAGAATCCTCTTCAAAATGTCTCTCTCTCTATCTTCTTCTTTCCTCTTTTGGACATCGCTGGGAGTTTTCTCCTTTCAAAACCTGTCCCAAAATGACATCTTTATCTCATCGCATGTGCGGAAATGTCCCAATCCATATGGGGTAAGCCATCGCATTGCCTTCAACACAAGCATTCTTGCAAATTGTTGTAGCTTCTCTAGATCTCCAAATAGGGTATCAAAGCTATTGTCTTGCCATCGTGTTTTGAGTTGATCCAAGTGATTATCTGCATCTTCCTTATTGATGTAATAGTTCTGACCCACTACTCAAATATTTTGACATTCTGGGACTAACTGTTGTTTCTCAATGGCCGGATCAGGGCATTCATTCTAGCCCACTAGCTTACATCCCATCTATATGGCTATACTTCACTTGCCCTACCCTTCTACTTAGACCATGGTGCAGTAGGCTCTATGATCATTCAAGTAGGTCTGGATGATGTAGAGGTGGAGACCATAGTGGTCTCTTCATCTGAGCCGCTCTGGATGATGAATCGATCTAAGCCCTTTCCTACCTTAAGTGCACTTGTGCAGCCTTTACCCCCCTTAGACTAAGAGGTGGTGGCTCCTTCCCTATTAGCCTATTTATAGAGCTCCTTTCTCATGGCCTTAGCTTAGGCCCTTGTGATCACATTCAATGATACTAAGGACACCTGGTCTCACTCAATATTCAACAGGTTAATGCTGGCTTTAGGGTCAAGAACCAATCTAGGTGTTCTTCTCATGGGACAATCCTTGTACAAATGGTTCATCCCACAACTAGAGCATAAGGGGGTGTTTGAATTGGTTATGGTTGTCCTAGGTATGGGTTGGTCATCTTTGTATGGGCAATCTTTAAGAAAGTGAGGTCCCTAGCATTTATAATAGGCTATGGTCTAATTGGCAACTACCTTATATAGACACTCACTTGCATGGTGAGGGTGGCCTTGGCAAGTGTAGCAGTGGATAGTCAGTCTTTGATGCACGTTATTCATGTCCCTAGCTCATTACATTGTGGGAGTCGTCTAATACACCAAAATAGTGTGTGTGTGTGTGTGTGTGTGTGTGTGTGTGTATGTGTGTGTTTTTTTTTTTGGGTAGAAAAAGTAGTGTGTATTTATTGCCTTATATCATGTCATACATCAAAAAAGGATAGCACCATAACTGACTGTTGCTAAAAGAGCCCTTACATCCTAAAGATCAACAAAAGTATGGACTCCTAAAGAAGACATCTCAAGGATGAAATGAAAAGCTGGAGGTATCTTCCTTGAAATTTAAGGCAGCAATAGCAGAGATGTCTGAAGGTGTCCCTAGGCAACAGTAGTGTCAGTAGAATGACCATGAGCAACAGAAAGGCCCTGTAGAGGGTCAATAGACATGGGTGACAGCTAGGTAAGATCAGCAGGGATAGGAGTATTCTGAGCAGAAGAGCCAGAGCCATGGATCTGGGTTTTGGCTCTTGGAGAGGAAGCTTGAGGCTATTTGGATGAGTCAACAGCCACAAAATGGGAGTTGATGGAGAGGCTCCCAAAAGTAGAAGTAACCTGTATGGAACCAGTAGCAGAGCAAAAGTAGAGGGAGCTTTGCTTGTAGAGGCATGAGAGTTGATCCTGGGGAAGAGGGAAGGGGTTCACCAGTTGTGGCAGATCTTCTTTGAAGAAAATGAGGAATCTTTGCATGATCATGTGAAATAAAATAGGAGAGCTTGTGTTTGGCAATATCTGCACTTAAGCTTTGATGTTCAAGGTTGTATGCACTAATGATGAAGTCGATTCTCCTTTTTTCCTATTCCACCATGCAGCAAACATAGCATCAATAGAAAGATCTTTATGATTAAATTGGAAATTATTCCTAGATATCCAATGAACCAAAGTGCATGGGCCCTGATGATAAACTAAGGCTCAATGCCTTATCGTACAAGCATCTCCTAATAGAATAGCTTTCCAGTTAATAGGTTTACCACATTCCATCTGAATAAATTTCCATACTTTCCTGGCATGAGGGCAAGCAACAAAAAGGTGGAAGACATCTTCAATAGGGTTTATACATCTCATACACTTGCCATCCCCTTTGCCAATGATGAGTCCTCTTGAATTAGACCAAACAGATTTATGAAGTAT
Organism: Dipteris shenzhenensis; assembly: GCF_047967505.1. Classification (NCBI taxonomy): domain Eukaryota; kingdom Viridiplantae; phylum Streptophyta; class Polypodiopsida; order Gleicheniales; family Dipteridaceae; genus Dipteris; species Dipteris shenzhenensis. The sequence goes on from NC_141616.1 coordinate 6,535,770, forward strand.
TAGCCAGGTAAGGTAGGTTATTTTCTCAAGCACATTCCTAGTCCAATTCTGTGGAGTCTATAGTACCATTTGGTTCTATCATCATTCAACTTCCACCTTTTGTTAAGGGTTTTGAATAAATCCTCCATATCAGTAGTAGGGGTTGGGATGGGTAACTTTGATGATCCAAGTGGCAGACAGATTTTTGGCAGCAAAGGAGATATCAATCACCGCTAACCCCCCTTCCTCTTTGGGTTTGATACAAGATTCCCATCTAACCTTAAAGATTTTGTTAGAACCCCCCCATAAGAAGGATCTACATAGCTAATAAATCTGTCCAGGCCAGTTTTGGATGGAGACCAACAAGATAGATAGAAGATAATAATAGGATAGAGACAATGATTAAGAACCATTTTCCTACCTGCCAGATTTTCTTGGAAGCTTCTCCATTTGTCTAGTTTTATTGGAATCTGCCAGTCCCACCTCTGCTTCATTGTGACATCAAATTCCATTGGTATCCCCAAGAGTCTAAAAACTGTACCTTTTTTTATTCATGCATCCTAACTATTGGAGGACCCCCTAATCTTCCCCACCGAGAGTAGCATATCTTGTTTTGGAGTAATTAATACATGAACCTAAGGCTTGACAGAAAACCTCAAGGCAGTCCATTACATAGATTACATCTTGATCAGTGTTTCTAAGAGTCAGAGTGGTGTCATCAGCAAACTGTTGGCATAATAATTGTTTACCATTATTGAGTTCAATCCCTTTCAGATAGCTCCCTCCTATATTTCACTTCTAAGGATCCATCCTAGAGAATCTGCAGCAATTGCAAATAAAAGAGGAGCTAGAGGGCAGCCTTGTCTGATTGATCTCTTGAGGAAGAAAGGGTCACTTATAATACCATTAACATTGACTCTAGCAGTAGCATTAGTAAGCAAAAGCTTAACACTAGAGACAAATAAGGGACCCATATGCATATCTTGTAGAGATTCAATGATAAAGTTCCATTCCAACCTATCATAAGCTTTATCAAAGTCCACCTTAAGAAAACAGATGTCCTGTTTGGTTTCTTTAGCATACTCACACCCTTCCCAGATGTTGATGATGGCTTCTAGAAGGTGATGTCCCTTGATGAACCCTTTTTGCTCTGGTAGAACCCAATCCTTCATTTTGGCTTGAATCCTTAGAGCTAAAGCTTTGGCAAATATCTTGTAGCTACAGTTTAACATTGTAAGGGGCCTCCAATTCTTTAACTCATCCTTAGGGCCCTCCTTAGGGATCAGTTTTATAATTCCTCCATTTATATGAAGGGGAAGACAACCTTCCTTGGCACTTTCCTGCCATAAGAGTAAAAGGTAAGGCCCAATTAGTTCCCAAAAGGCTTTGTAGAATTCAATAGGAAGACCATCTTCCCCTGGAGTCTTCCCATCTGCCATAAAATTTACAGCTTCTTTCAGCTCTTCTAGACTAAAGGGTGTTTCTAGATAGGGGAGGTCAAAAGTTTTAATAGCCTTATCCCTTATTATTTGGCAGAGCTGTCTTGCTCTCTGGGTGTCCTCATTTGGGGGGCAAGTGTTGGAGAGTAAATCCTTGAAGTGGTTCTGAATATACTCAATATTTTCCTCAAGATTGCTTAATTGAGAGCCATTTGGTCCTTTAAGAAGAGGAATCGCCTCTTGACATCTTTTCCTTCTGATAATTCTGAAGGTTTCCTTAGTAGGCCTGTCAATCTTTCCTGCCCACCAATCTCTGCATCTTCATCACCCTCTCTGGCTTTCTGCTCTAAAGTGCTGAATGTAATCCATCCTTTGAGCCCTAATTTGTGCTCTTTTGTTTTTTTGATGTTCTTAAGATATTCTGAGTATCCTTGATAGCCAATTTGTGATGCTAATGTGTGCTTAGAGAAAGCTCTATGCCAGGCCACCTTTATTAGTTTTTGTACACTCTTAAACTGAAAGAGTTTAGGGTCAGCTTTGAACCAGGAGGGACTCCTCTCCCTAGGTTCAAAATCACATCTCAATAAGATGGGCTTGTGATCTAACAAACTTAAATAAGAGTATGTTACAACTCTTAGAGAAAGCTATCTGTATAAGAGGTTTTGGGAAATATAGAATCTATCAAGTCTAGCCTCCCTTCTATGCTCCCCTATCTGGCTGTCACACCAAGTGAACTCTTTGTTATTACTGACATCAACCATTTACCACTGCTCTTTACAGTCTTCCCAAGCAAGTAATTTAGATCCTCTAATGCATGTGCCCTTCCCCTTCCATCTATCTGCTTTGCTCTCTACCATATTAAAGTCCCCCATTATTATGCAATTGCCATCTGGGTATTGTAGAGATTCCCATAACTCCCTCCTATTTGAAGCTGAATTGGGAGCATAAACAGAAATGACAAAGATATCAATTCCTTTCACACAACATTGCAGCATTACCCATCTGTTGTGAGCATCTGTAATGACTTGAGAAATACAATCCTTATAGTGAGACAAAATACCTAGAGCTATTCCCCCTTTGCCATCCTCATGAGAAGTGAAAGACCAAATCCTTCTTCTATCTATTACTTGTAGCCTATCTTCAAGAGTAGACCTACTTACTTTGACTTCTTGTGCTAAAAAGAGAGGTGAGAGTGAGTTAGCTCTTAGCCAAAAAGCTAATTCTTCGCTCCTACATGGATCCATTAATCCTCTGACATTGAGAGTCAAGAAAGTCAATGATTTATCTAACATTCTTCTTCTACCCCTTTTTAGCCCTGGGGTTAGGGCTGTTAACTAGCACTATGGCTACCTTGGATTGTCTTCTCTTATGCTGAACTACTGTGAATGTCTTGCCTTGACTAGTGTCTTCTTGAGAAGGTATAATATCTCGAGTGTCCTTTCCTAGATCATCCTCTGAGTCTTCTTCACTAGCTTTTGCCTCTTCCATGGCATCTTCCCTATTAACATCCTCCTCAAATTCTTTGGACCAACTAGCCTCTATGACCATGTTATCATCTTGGTTGACAGTGACCTCCTTCTCCAAACTCTCTTGTTGTTCCTTGAGAGGATCAAAGAAATTTTTATTGATTGTTTATATCTATTTGTTGTCTTTTTCACTCCTTTTATTGGAAATCTGGCCAGTAGACTGGCCCTTAATAGGAGGGTTTTGGGTAGGAGGATCCTGTTTTGTAGCATTGGCTTCTAGCTCCTTAACTTTGGGTCTCTTTAGAGGATAGTTCTTGACCACATGTGTGGACAGACCACACAAAAAGCAAGAATGAGGGAGATTTTTATAAGAAAGGGGTTGTTCCCTAAATACACTACCATTTCTATTAAGAATGGTAAGGGTTTCAGGCATCTCTTCTGCTATTTCCATTTTGATGCAAATCTAAGGATTTCCTCTAGGGTTGATAAAATTTTATTGCTCTACTCCAAGGACTTCTCCCAGCCCACTACATAAGGAGGGAAGCTGGTTACATAAGTATAGAGGTAGGTCTGGGAGCTCCACCCACACAGGAATCTTGGTTGATCTAGGCGAATCAGGAGAAAAATCTTTGGACCACCACTCAAGATATAAGGGCTGATTCCTAATAGTCCAAAGACCATTTTGCATGGCTCTAGAAGCCATTTCTGGCTTCTCAAAAAGAAAGACAAAAAAGCCTTTCTTGAGAAATCTTACATTCAAAACATTCATACCTTTCCTAATCCAGTTCATCCTAATCTAGGACTTAATGAAAGTAAGTGGGGGGCCTTACTTCAAGTAGAAAGCCTACTAAAGCATGACTCCTAAGCTAGACTAGAGAGTCTTGAAGTAAATTGTCATCCAAGAAAGCCTTTACTGACTTACCTTCTCCATCTGTTGGATTCTCTCCATTAGCATTTTGTGCTCTGTCCTCATTTAGTTGTGTAACATGCCGAGGTTCTGTGATGCCCGATGGCAGGAGGTCTTTAGCTTCTTCCTCACCGGTTGAGAGTGGCCTCTTATCATCCATAGTCTGCCTAAGATCATCTCTATCTCTTCGTGAGTCCTTGCTAGAGGAGCCTCCATTGGGAACTTTGTTTGTTGCACTTGGTCGAACTCCATTGTCTCTTGCTTTATCATTTCGAATGGTTCCACCTTCACGTGGAAGTTTGAAGGCAGAGCTAGCACCGGTGCCTGCAGCTCCTCCTTCACTATTGCTGCCTACTTCTCCTCACTGGAGAGACTGCATGATGTCTGCTTTGTGTAAGTATCTGGCCACCAAGGTCCCGTCTACATTGGGAGAGCCAGCAGTAATATGTGTTCCCAGGGGGAGGCTGAAGAAGCCACCCCGTGGCTTCTGATCTGCATGCACATAAGAGGGGTGCATAGGTCCTCCTCTTCCATGGTGGGATATTGAGCAAGCTCCATACCTCAAAGTTGACGTTTCACGTTCCAAAAACTGATTGGAGACAAGAGCAGGAAAGTGGCTTTCGTCTGCTATATTGAGGTGGTCTGGAAGCTGAGGCAAGTGGGTGTCGACGTCGCTCGAGAAGTCAGACAAGAAGTCAAATTTGAAAAGGCATTGAGATAAGTCAAAGGAGATGTCAAGTGGATTGATGGGAGTGGAGGAATATGGACGGAGGGATCTAGCATCACCCTCATGGTCTCTGTCTCATTGTCACCATCGTCTTTAGTCTCCATCTCTCCTTCACTTGTTTGCCTCTCAAATTTCTTCTTCCCCTAAGTTTCCTTGTTGGACTGCTACCACAATCCAAGCTATGCATCAAAAGTTATAAAAATTTAGTGTTTGTCATGCATGACATAGTGACTTATCTAACTTGTTTGATACGTAGGACTTTCATAAGAAGAAGGATCAAGTGCCAGTAGGGCATAGCCATAGTCATCCCACTGCTTCAATGCCTCTTCAATGATAAGCTGGTTTATGGGAGTAATTCGTGGCGGCGGGGGTCATGGACCTAGAACTGTGGTGATGGCAATGGCATGTTTTGAGCCCATAGTGGCTCTTTGTTGGCCAAAGGGGCTCCTTGTATGGCTAACTAGCCTTGATTATATTGATTTGGTAGTGTCGATAGAGACAACGGTTGTCTTTGCTAGTACATGGGCAGGGGCATTGACTTGGGTTATCTACATTGTGAAATCTCGTGTGTTTCCCCATCTAGCACAATAGGCATAGTAAAGTGATGGCCTTGCCCATAAGTGAGGGCACTCATTTGTAGGGTGATTTCCCATGCATATTCCACACCACACATTGTCTCACCTCGAAAACAAGTGCATATTTCTAGGGCCTTCTCTACTTAGCCCACCCTTGGGCTGTTAATCCACTTGATTTAGTAGATCCGTGGCTACCTCATCTATGTTCATGCCCTTAGCCACATGAGTGGAATCCTTTGCCTCGATGGTGCTAATTGTCTTGCCAGTATGAGACAATTTAGAAGGAGAGCCAAGTGATTTTTTCAGTTGTGCTTTATCTTTCATATTGTCATCTAAGAGCATTGCGGTCTTGCTGCACAGTTCAAAGGATGTGGGATTTAGGTTGAATAAGTGATCGTGCAACTTGGCATCCCTTAATCTAATGAGGAATTAAGGTAGAATTCATTTGTCGCTCATCCTCTCATGTGGTTCACAATGGAAATTTATGTGTTCAATCCTAGCAATGTATTCCCATAGGGTTTTGTTGAGATATGGTGCCATGAACACATATTAGAGGCTAAGGTATGGTATAGGAAAGAATTAAAGTAGCCACCGTAGGTGCATGATGTGGAGATGTGGATCAAGGATATCCACAATACCAATATCAACAACTATCAATGTTTTAAGACCACCATGTTGTAGTCCCACTAGTTTGGATTCCAAAATTTTAATCCATTTTGGTTTTCAAGAAATCAAAAAAAAGTTATGGAGTGTGCCCTCAAATCGGTGTGCATCACTTTAGCTCAACATTGGAGGCCCATTAACCCATACCTAATGTTCTCATTTAGGTGTGTCCTTGGGTTGAGGAGAAGCTCATGTAGTGTCCTTTTGAATGATTACTTGGTTGCATGTATGTAAAGAATAAAATTTTGATGTTTTTGAATAAATTGCTAGATCTTGTACTCTTCAGGATGCATGCTTCTCATGTTCAAGTTTGGAAACTTGAAGACAAAATTTGTCGAATTCCGTTGAGCAATGCATAAGTTATGGGTCATGCAAGATACCTATATACAAAAAATTCCTGGAACCTCAACAAAAATGGCTACACCCAAGTAAACAATGACCCTGATACACTCTTGGATAAGCCATCCATGTAGGTAGTGTCTCTTATATCCATTCGTGTCAGAATCATCAACACATAAGACTGATGGCCATATTAAAAATTACCTTGGAGAGGTCCCTGAGGGAACCATAGCCTGCACATCAATATGACGTTGTTGTAGGGCCTAGTATACTCACCCATGGCAAAGCCATGAGAGTTTATGAAAAACTTGCAAGGCTAAGAAATAAAGAGTGTAGGGAGGAGTTGACACATGTAATATCGGCTGAAAGGTAGAAGATGCCTATAGTCAATCCCATCTCCATTGCCTCTTAGACAGAGTGTTCCTCCCTTGGCGCCAGGTTTAAACCTTCATCCCTTGCAACCAGAGTGCAAGAGGAGTAGGCTACTGGGGTTGGCGATATGTGCTACCACTGAATTAGAAGTCGATGACAACTCTCTCGCAACAATGAATCGCAAATCTAATCTCTCACAATGGAAACTGCTGTGGTGAGATCTATTTATGTAGCTCAGTTGTTTCGGCATCCAAGACTGTAGAAGTTCCACGAAAAAAACTTTGAATGGCCCTTGGTGCAACCAGGACAACCCTCTCACATCGTCACCAAATTGACCCTAGATGGCACTTTTTCTAGCCCCCCTAGCGCTTATCGCCGATGCCTCCAGCTTCTCCAATCAGGCTCTTCTATTTCCTACTCCCCCAATATGTTTAACGACGTATGTGAAGCCTTGGAGCTCCTCTCTGCTGCAGATCATCTCCTCCTCAGAGAGTGCGCTGAAGTTTGCATGCAGTACCTAGCTACCGTCCCTTGGTCTTGGGCAGAGGAGACTTCCATCTGGTCCATGGTTTCTGCTCTAGGTTTGGAACCATCGACTTGAGAAAGGTCGACGCTGAAGAGGAGCTAGACTTTGTCGATGCGGAGAAGTGGTGGTCTCATCATCTGTCATACGTTTGAAATCCCAAGTTAGTCGCCCAAATACAAGAAAGTGGTCTCTTCCTCCCATCATGCTCCATTCAGGTTGTTTTCGGAGCCGACGATCGAGAGCCTTTGGAAGAAAATTCTGGCAGAAACGTTTGCACCCCAAAGGTTTGGGAAAATGTTCACCACGATTTGCTAGGCCATGGAGGACGGAAGTAGCGAGCTTCCACGGTTCTCTTGGTTGCCTGCGCATTTACCAGGTTCAGCTTTGCGATGTTGATGCTACGAAAAGGATAGATGTGGCAAATGACTTCCTGACCCCACTTCAGAATCCCAGGGGCAAATTTTCATGCCACAGACCCCCGTCCCCTCCGCCCCCGATCTAAACCAAGTGATTGTTTTTACCGATTGCTTTTGCAACCAGTTGAAACCATTTAGTAAAATAGAATGGGAGAACGAACGCTGCCAACCGAAGAATTCTCTAAAGACTGGCTTTACGAAGGCATCACACTGATCGGGAACGTTGTGCAGTGTTGAATTCAGCGTGAGCAGGAGTGGAAGAGTAAGGGCCTTGCAGCATTTGCTCTAGCAATTTGGGTGTCATGCTTCCCTTGTAGCTCCGCGGCTGTTTAGTTGTGCTTCTGCTTCTCATATAATATAAGGCTTAAGCCATTCTTTGAATTTATGGACGGTCTTTCAAATAAAAACAAAGCTTCGAATCATTACTTTATTAGACATGCATGTGTTATTTTTTGGGCGTTCTTTTATTAGACATACATGTGTAATTTCTTTACCCGTTCCTTTAACAATTTGCTAGCGTAACGATTTGCTTTTTAAAGTAGATAAAATTTTTGAGATAATTTCTTGTTGTTGTTCTAGGTTTGTGATTCAACCGAACATCCGCAACGACAGTAGTTCGCACGGATTCTCAAGATAGTAAGCTCATCAAGAACCAAGCATTCAATAATGACTTCATCAACTAGCACGCAAGAGTCTAGCAATAAACCAAAGCTCAAGGCCTCAAACAAGAAGAAAATGGAGACAATTAAAAAAAAGAATCTGCAAGCTCCGAAGAAGAAGAAAATGAAGTTTGAGAGTCAACCCAATAAGCAGAATTACCGTAATAAAGTTCCTTCGTCATATCTTGATGTCTGTCACCTATATGGCGAAGGAAATTTTGACTTTCCTTGTATGTAATCGAGGGAAAAATATATACGCTTGTGTGTCGACGATGACGAGCCAAGCATTACAGATATTGAGCAAAACTACTGTCTATGTTGTCTATATTGAGCAAAACTATCGTCGATATTAAAAATTTTGAACATGCTAATTCAATATTTGTTAAAAGTAGTAAGAACAACATTGTTCTTTAGATATACAGTCCATTTTCAATGTATCTTTTTGCGCTTTGCAAAAGGATACCCATTTATACGTACTAAATTTGACTTGGATATCGCTTTCTCGCAGTGCAGTACAAGACAAACGACTAACATTCAAGTACAAAATCAACATCATGTACATTGACGCTACGTCTTTGTGAAGCTACTAGACGCTACTACTCTCAATGCTTAAAAAATCGATGCCCAAGGAAGGGCCCATTCCCTCGAATTATAACTCTTTGGGGAAGGAAGCGCGCCGCCTCCCCACCCACATATGTGTGGTTATTATAATTATACTATATATTATCAGACGCACGTCTTTCATTCCTTGTTCTTATGCACCTTCTTATTGTTTCATGATCTCACTTTATTTCATTGCATTGCTTGAGGTTGTTTTGCTCTCCTCCAAGTTCCAATCATCTTAGCATTCTAGCAGTAGCAGGAGAGAAGGTACTTTATTGCTCTTTAACTTTGTCACGCAATTGTTATTGAATTCTACAAAATTAACACAGTACGTGTGCGATATTCATTTCGCCTAGAATGTGTACTGATTAGTTTAACAAATCCAAAAAATTTAACTTCTATGCTTGCACCTGCCGATAGGATAGCTACACATAAAGTGCCTCAAACATGAGGCGATCGATTATCGAGAGGCATCACCTTGCTGTACGAAGAACGTTTGAAATGAAAAAACATAAACTACAGCCATCGACAAGAAACTGGCTCTTTCTAGATCAAACACTGGCAAACTGGAATAATGATTGCTCTCAACGAATTAAAAAGCTCCAATTTTGTGCTTCATGTGGAAAGTGTGAGCTTTGGACTCGCAGAAGTCACAAACTTTCACAATTCTAGAATGCGCTGGAATCAAACATAGTCCCTCCTTATTGCTTCTCCAATATCCTAATTCATGTGCATGCAGAGAAAGCACATGGTGACCTGGCATCACAAATGTTTTGCAAGGGGTACGTCTCTCAGCCTTTTCAAAAGCTATACTCAGTTCCATATGAGGTCGAATATATACAAGGCATCCTTCGCACAAATGTCTTCCACATGCAGATGCTATCGCTATTAGATATCAGTATAAATATCACCAAAGTGATGCAGTCATTGGTAGTAGGGCAATCGACATCAAGATATTTGTTAGATAATCCTCTCATTTGCTGGAATCAACAAGAGCAATTCTGTCAAAACACTGAACATTTCTTGACGGCCACTAGAGACATCCTCTCTTTGAATCTCGCGTCAAACCCGTTGTTAAAGCAATACAAGACAATGCTGGAAAGACCTCATCCAAGACTAGGGATCAGTGTCGTCTTGTCAGATGCTATCCCAACAACACTAGAAAAACGCTCTGCCAATTCTCCATTCAAGGCGATGGGTGCTGCACATGAAAGCAACTACTTGTCTATATTGGAACGCATTGACCAAGTTCCCAATAAATTACAGTTCTCCAAGCCTGCAACTAGAGAGGTTGGGTCGATCCTCGTACATACAGAAGAAAATCCAAGGGAGCAAGCGGTTGTCGCCCACAAGAAACGGAATGATTGAAGGTGAGGAGCTGACGATCGAGAGTGCCCTCTTTCCATTTCTTTTCCCTTTCAACCATGGTTGGCACGATGGATGTCTTTTCTTCCAAGAGTATTTAAAAATGAGGGTGTCTACATTCCTCTCGCTATTCACATTGTACAAGCCATATCTCTTGCTAATGTATCAACTCCATCAAGCATTTGGTGTAGCAAACGGGACACAAACAACTATCCTTCAAAGAGACATCGATCAAAAGCATTGTGAAAGACCAAATGCAACAACTGAGGAGTTGATAAGAGACATGATCAAATTCAAGATCCCAGCAATAATCCCAGGCTCTCCCTCCTGGCATTGAAGAAACCTGGAGGATCTAATGGCAATGGTGGATCAGTAGGGTGTACCGCATATATTCTTGACATTAACGGGCTGATGAGGTTATTGACACACGATGGCTAGAGTTCGACAATCTCGAGCAACTTGTAAAGCAGTACAACCCAGAGGTCACTTGGAGAGATCGCCCTGTCAAGTGTGCCATGATTTTCCACCTCAGGTTGCAACATTTCTTGCACCAATACATTTTTAGCAGCAACGGCTTGCTGGGAAGAGTCAATCATTACTTGATTAGGTATGAAATCCAAAATCATGGATCACTTCTCACGCACACATTATGCTATGGCTCCATGATGAAACTATGAAGGTTGGTGCAAAGAAAGCAGATACATTATTGCAGCAATTCTTGCAAGCGTGAACCGCAGATTTCAGGCAAGTGCAAGTATGGATTTCCATTTAATGACCATCCAAGCACAAAGCCATTAGTAGATCCAAAGACACATCGATGGTTGTATTTCCACCCAAAACAAAAGCATCGAAATGTCGTCCCATATCATGCTGCAGTACTGTTACTATGGCAAGGACATATGAATATTCAAAGAATCACAAATACCGGTCTGTCGTACTATCTGGTTGAAGTATGCTATGAAAACAAAACCGGTAGGTAGATTAAACCAGAATCTCGAGGACGCAAAGCGACTGGGCCTTGACATGCTAGATCCATTGAAGCTAAAGATGATCTCTGCATACATCTTACCAAAGCCGACGTCACTAACCGAGGCAACATTGGCATGCTTGCAAGTACCAACAATCCATCGTAGCAAAGCTATGTATTGGATTGACTCCTCCCCTCCGAAGCTTCGTCAAAGATACTTGCGAAACTATTGTGTCGCAAAATAATGTATCCAATTGACACTTACTGCGCGCACCCGACAGTACTAGAGCACCTCACATTTCAACAGTATTGGAAATCCTTCACACCCCAAAAGAAATGAAGGCATGAGAGAACTCATGCAACGATGAAGGATTTATTCGAGAACTACGTATATCCCAGCACACAACTTGTACGCTTCACCGATTACCATCCCACCCTTTGAGGGCTTCTTCTTCAATGAGTTGCTAAAGAAGATTCCCTTTAGGAATGAGAACGAATTGCTCTTGACATCCAATCAGACAAGGTTGTACTTTTTGGAATGTCACATGCATGGGATTATCCAAACAGAGCAAGACATCGATACACTCATCTCAAATTACTGTAAGATTCATATGCTTGTCAATGAGACAAGACAACAAATTACCAACATGATCTTGCAAAAGAGCCCTATGCGAGCTATGGATGATACTTCTCTAATCATTTACGAGGATGGGAGTGACAACACACTCGAGAGGAGCCGACGAATTAGGATTCTGCAACTACTAGATGAATTCAAAGGCATGGGAGATAGTACGCTGACAGAAGATCAAAGTGCTATCTACAAAAACATCTTCGAGACAGAAGGAGGGCTGCACATTGTTTGCGGAACACCAGGCTCAAGTAAGACATTCATGATCAAGTACATTACATACAATCACGTTCTACAAAAAAAATCCATAGTTCTGTCAGCGACAATTGGTGTTGCAACACTACTCTTGAGCCGCCTAGCAACAACAGTCCATCATCAATTCACCCTTCAGAAGAAGAACGATATGTTTCATAGTGCACTTGCCAATTCTGATGAACGCTACTCTACTTGACTTGCAGTAGACACAATCATGATCAATGAGATATCTATGATGATGTCCCAAATGATGAATGTGGTGGTTCGACAACTATGTGAGGTTTGCAAGAACAGCACGCTAGACCCATATTAGTCTAAGAAGGTGATTCTTTTCGGCGACATGCAACCACTGCCACTAGTATGCAAATGTAGGGTTGCTGCAAATGATTATTGCTGAAAATGCCACATCAGTAATTCGCCCTTTTGGAGCATGGGAAGATTTCACTACATGCACGCCTCCATACGGCACTTGGAAGATCCAAATTTCAATACATTCTTAAACATCATTCGCACAACACCACCAACAGAAGAGCAGATCGAATGATACCTCAGTGGTTTCATAATCATAGAAGAGGAGGTAGCAACATTCATGGACACAGACACGACTATTCTATGCACTCACAGATAGGATCTACATTGATTTAATGACGCAATATTGACATCACGATTCACAGGCTCCGACATCATTCCAGTCCAAGTCGTGTCAAATGCCACCAACATTGATGAACTACAAGACTGGATCATGGACCCAGATTTCCAAGAAGTTCCTCATGTGGTAATCGGGGCAAAAATCATGCTAACAGAGAACATCAACTTGATGATCGGGGCGACCAATGGAGCAACAAGAACTATTCAAAGACTGGAGTGGGACGAAGCAACATCCACATTGATAAAGATACATGCTATCCTCTCCTCGACAAGAGAGCGTATAATCCTTAGACGCTCAAAGCACACTCGAAGGGTCTTGAATGGAATGTGGTACCACAAAACCACATTCCCAATCACGCTTGCATACGCCATGACTGGCCACAAATCACAAGGCGCAACACTACAAGGGAAGGCAATAATCATGATACGACAGTCGTTTGCTCTAGGACTAATGTATGTCATGCTCTCTCGAGTGACTACTTGTCAGAATCTTCGGATCTTGCATGGCATAAAATCGATTGACTTTTTAGCGATGCCATACATCACACCACCTGAATACATGAGCAGTTTCTTTTAAAAGACAATAATATCCACTCTTACATTTCCACTAGCAATTTGCTAAGAATAAAATAAAAAAATAACTTATATGACATTCCTTGTTTTCACAGATCAAGCAGCCCCCCCCAAAAAAAGGTGACGTCAAAGTTAGGGCTAGCGCAAAAGAGGTAAAGCGATATGCTTTAAAAATTCCACTTTGCTACAACAAACTAAACATGCCTCGACGATATTCAACAAATTTAACCTTCACTACTTTGCAGCTCTTCCAACAATCTAAAAGAAAGGCAGTACAAAAGATAGATGAACAGGAACGTGCCTCCAAGACACAAAAAAAAGAAACAAAGATATTCTTCAACGACAAACAAATGTGAAGAGCTAACATAGCAGGGATACTGCTGGCAGAATACATCTACGGATTCAATTCTCACGAAGAACATCATCCACTAATGACAAGAGTGACCCGGATCTTGCTAGATAAACCAAGAGGGTCAAACAACCTCGCAGATGGGCTAATTAAGCACATTATACAGAAACTCTCACATGGAAATGAATCAGCCAACGAAGAGATGACTCGTTCCATGGCGTAGACGCTCCTTGATAAATATGCCAAAGGAATATCAACTTATTGCATGATAATGCTATACTTTGCATTCAACGTCACATCGAAGAGCTCTCCCAATTGGACAAGCAAGAGGTGGATACCATACTTGAGCAATTCAAAGACGTATACGATATAGAGGCAGGTCAGTGGCCAAAAACTATTGAGAAAGTGGCATACAAGGTAGACCCCAAGTTCACTGAAGAAAGGCGGAAACAATCTTTCCAGCACCAACAAAGATCAAAACAGAAGGTAAAGTAGAGTTTACATAATTGTCTATAAAATTGCTTTCATAACAACATGAGATTAAACTAACACTTCTCTCCATTGTATCCACAAACCTTGCAGAGATGTACCAAAGTGGCAAAAACGAAAACGACACTTCGGTAATGAATTTTATCTACTGCATCACTTGTCTTGACAACGGAAAGAAATACATTGGACAAACTACAAACGCCGTAAAACGACTACAACAGCACAAGACTAACCCGCCGACTAAAATAATCGATGATGTATGCAGGTACGCACCATTTGAAAGCCACTTCAAGATGGACATAATAGCGTCGACTGCAAGCAAAAAGGAGGCAAATATCTTGGAGCGCTTGCAAATTCTACGCCTATGAACAACATCAACCTCTAGAGGATACAATAACATAAAAGGAAACCCAGCATGCCTGAGGAAGTATTACTACTTAAAGCGGAGGAAACTTATTTGAATGCATTTTTGGGAAAGCTTGAATCGAACCTACATTTTTGTTACACCGTTACACATCTTTTACAAATACATTGACTAGATATCAGCAATTTCGGCTACTTTTCAATAACTCTATTTTTTAAATGACCTACATTGATCTTCCATAATTCATTGCTATATAGTACATTATTTTTGGAGAAATCTTTCGTTCTTTGGTCTATTGTGGAATCGGACTATCGTACAAACAAACAATCTTTATCTTAACTTTCTTTCAAGCTTACTGTAATTAAATTATAACTGAATTCACAAAAAAAAGTTAATACTCAATGTCTACCTACGGCGGATCTAGTTTTTTTTGGGTTCTTTAACACACCCACTCGCCGTGGTCCTATGAGGGGCACCCGCCCTAGATAGGTGGGCACGGGGGAACAGCTCTAGTAATACACTCACACACATGCTAGGACATCGCAAGATTTGAATATGAGACCACTAGGCCAAAGCTGTGGAGGTGGAACTCGCTAAGTTAACAAAGCTAGTGCTGTGGGACGACCTCTAAGAACTCGTACATCTTACCCACCTACATTTTGTTGAGGTAGGCCATATGTACTCAAACATGGGCAACAAAAGTTTGAACTTTGAAGCTTGTGTGAATTAGGGTTCCGGAGCTTGGGCATCATCCCCTCCATTTGTCGATTAGGTTTTGCAGAGCTTCACAATGGATTACCCCCTCGAAGAAAGCAAGAAGCGTAAGCTTGAAGACGACAGTAATGGCTCTGGCTTCCCCTTGTCTCACGATGAGCTCAGAAAGCTTTTGGAGCCTCTTAACAAAGATCAGCTCATCTCGCTCCTCATTGATGCGTAAGTTCTCGTTTTATGACTTTTGTTCCTCCTGCCTTTTGCGCTTCCGGAAGCTCAGCTGCTGCTAGCAGTCCAGACGGCTTTTGCCTGGTTTTTGGCCTTTACAGTTTTTTGAAGTCGCTGACTCGGCCTTTGGTGTAGGATTCCGTTCTGAAGTTGTGCGACACATGCGTGTGTGTGAGAATGCGGAGGCTTCACATGTGCTTGACGTGTGCATTCATTTAGTGTTTTACTCTTGGAACGCTCTGGCCTGGAGGCCGACGGGAAGTTTCCAGTCGTAGTTGGCAGTGTTGTCAGTTTATTGATTGTGCCGATTGATTTCTCGTATTTTGTTTCTTTTCCTTTCCATCTGTTGATTATGCATAGTGCTAATTTTCATGTCTACCGATCAGGTATTCCCTTTAGTTTGAGATCTGTAACACCTATTTCTAGAGCAATATATGTTTGCCTAGAGTTTTGGCATTTCTTATATGGTTTTACGTTTCTACATGCTGCTTGAATTTGGGGAGGGAATTAGGATAAGCTGTTTATATCTCTTATCCTCTCCTGTTGAGGTTTGCATCTCAATAGACTAGGTGAAGATCTATTGGCCTCCTTCGAATGAGTTTCATACCGTAAAATTTATAACTGGTCTACAATATATTATGCGTGACAGGCTGACGGTGGCATTAGTTGATGGTGGCCAATGGATTCCTGCTTCTTATTCTGAAGCAGACTTGCGTGTGTTTTATAGTCATGATTGGATTGACTGTGAATGCTTGTGTGTGGGGATCGTGCAGAGGGTCTCAATACCCTACGGTTGCAGAGGAAATTAGGGATGTTGCAAGCAAGGATCCTGCTCATCGGAAGCTGTTTGTGCGTGGG
Organism: Dipteris shenzhenensis; assembly: GCF_047967505.1. Lineage (NCBI taxonomy): Eukaryota > Viridiplantae > Streptophyta > Polypodiopsida > Gleicheniales > Dipteridaceae > Dipteris > Dipteris shenzhenensis. The sequence goes on from NC_141616.1 coordinate 6,551,876, forward strand.
CTGGCTTGGGAGACTTCTTCACAGGCTCTGCGTGATGTGAGTGCTTGGATGGTTGGTTTGTTGTTTGAGCTGAGTTTGTCATGCTACCCTCACATCTTAGCCTGCGTTGTCTAGTTAGTTTATTTATAGCTGAGGATGCTGTCACAAGGATGCAGTCGTTATGGTGCTTTGGGCTTGAATGAAATGAATTGTCCGTTTCTGGCCTGGTATCACGAAGGGTAAAGTCTTGTTATGTGTGTTTGCAAGTTGTTTATCTGAGGTATTGAAAATTGTAATGCAACTCAATTTCCAGGCCTTTGCTCAATATGGTGAAATAGAAGAGGGAGCTGTAATTGTTGATAAGGCAACTGGGAAATCTAGAGGGTTTGGTTTCATTACTTTCAAGCACATGGATTCGGCTCAGAGAGCTTTGAAAGAGCCAAGCAAGAGCATTGATGTAAGTAAACCCTATCATTTTTGTTGGAAATTTTCTTAGAACAGCCTGAAATTGTCTCTTGATGAGAGAAGTTCTGTAGCACGTTTATTAATTTATTTTGGCAGTGTTAACCATTTGAAATTTCCTCCATTTTTACAACGACAAGGTTAAAGTAAGTTATATGAGATTGGACTTCTCCCTGAAGACTATTTGAGTAATATAGAAAGACTTGAGAATAGTTTCCAAGCAAAGAATAGGTACCATGAGGGTGGTTTTAACCTACGTGCATGAGACATGCAGCCACCTTTGGTGTGCGTCATACTAACAATTGATTGTGTTATCGTTGTCATTACAGTCCTTTTTTGGAGGGTGTAGGGTGTACTGTACATGCCAGTTTTGAGTTGGTAGATTAGAGTGACACATGGTGAAACAGGGTTGCTACTAACTAAAGCTATTTTTCAGCCTGTTTAGCTCAAATGACAGCTCTAGGCTAGCCTAGTCACCTTTAGAACAGTTATGAATAGCTTGGATTAGAAAATAGGCTAGATCCATTACTTAGTAACAGAAATACACTTGCTGGAATGTACATTGCAGAAAGTACAATGCTGAAGTGAACATAGAAGTACCTTTTAGAACTGCGAAAGAGAGGATGAGAGAGTAAGTCAGAGGCTGGACTTACAATGGGTCTGTGAGGGGCTGCAAAAGGACAGAAAATGGTTAATTCCATCTTAGAATTCAGCTTGAGCTGAGAAGCCCTGGTAGAATTCCATTTTGGCATTATTACAGTATGGAAATCAAGTTTAGTACAAATGGGGGGGGGGGGCATGCCTCTTATAAGAACTAGGGCAGGCCAAATTATAACTTTATTTATGGGATGGTAAGCCCACACTGCCATGTGGTATCAATCTCGACCCTCAAGTACAAAGTACAAGGCTAATAAAAAGGCCACCACTTTTATTACAGTCCTGCTCACCCAAAAAGAATTTCTCCTCAAATTCTGAAGAGTCACTGTAACAGAAGTGGAACACAGTGAAAAGAGTAAATGGGAAGGGATCATAACCGTGTATCAACATTGCTGGTCAAACACCCCCCAAATTCTGTGTCACCTGAGTAGATACGGCTCCACTATAAATGAGGGCTGCCAAGAGGATTCATTCTTCCGGAAGGCTCCTCCACTTGATGTAGTATTCCACGTATGACTTGTTCTGATGATGTGGTCTCTAAATCCAATGATCCTCTCAGGTATGTACTGAATATGGCCTTCCTCATCCATGGGATGCAGCTTCTCCATGACCTGATCTGTGGTCCCCTTCAAAAGGGATACATGGAATACATTATGAATCCTGAAGCCTTTCTTTAGCATGTCAGTGAGAGGAGCAGTAATCTTGGCAAAGTGCCTAATGAATCTCCTATAAAAGGAGGAAGGCCAGCAAAATCCCTCAACTGAGTAACATTTGCTGGTTGTGCCCATTCCACAATGTATTTCACTTTGTTGGGATCCACCCTAATTCCATTGCTGCCCACCATGTATCCCAACTACTCTACCTTATTTGCCATGAAGGTACACTTACTTGGCTTGGCAAAGTGTTAGTGAGCTCTTAATACCTCCAAAATTTGCTTCACATGTGAGACATGGTCCTCCTTTACTCTTGCTGTAGATCAGAATATCATCAAAGAATACCAAAGCAAACTTGTAGAGGTAAGGCTGCAAAATTTTGTTAACGAGGGCCTGGAAAGTGGTGAGGCCAAATGCCATCATCCTAAATGGATACAATCCCCTTTCAGTTCTGAAGGCCGTCTTCGGTTCATCCTTCTCTTTCTACCGAATTCGATGATACCCAGATCTGAGGTCTATCTTAATGAAGAACTTAGCTCCCTTCAATTCATCTAGGAGATCATCAACCCTAGGTATAGGATATCTGTTCTTTATGGTCATTTTGTTGAGGTCCCCATAATCAATGCACATCCTGTAAGAACCATCCTTTTTATTCACCAAAAGGACAAGTGAGGCAAAGGGGGACTGGCTGTGAGTAAAAAATCTCTATCCAATAGCTCCTTCACTTGCGTAGCCATCTTGCAACAGGACTGCTCCTTGCTGATAGTAAACACACCCAAATTCGGTAGAATATGCAGGAAGGTAGAATAGAGCAGTACCTTATGTTTTAGGAAAAGGGTAGGGGTAGAAGGTCATGGGCTGGACCTGCAACAGAGACTTGTGAGGGGCTGCACAAGGACAGGAGGAAATCGATCCTTTTTAGAATTCAGCTGAGTATTGAACTCTTGCTGTAAGTTCTATTTCAGTAATGAAGTACAAGTCATGAATTGTCTTGCCAAGTACAACTAGAGCCCTTATATAGGTATGGCCCAGGGTAGTACAAAGCAGTATTGCTTATGGGATTACCTCCTAGGATGCCACGTGGCAACTTATGGTATCCCCTAAAAAAGAAGAAAACACTTACAAGCCAATAAAGGCCTTTCTACTAACTTTTAGCCTAAGTAAAAAGTAACCCTCTGTTACAATCCTCCCTCCTCAAATAGAAATTTGTCCTCAAATTTGAAAAGGCTGTAACCTGGACATACAATGCTCCTTGTAAACCTGAACAGCTCCATTCTGGTCATATCAACTGACAATGAAGTTTCTCAGTCAAATAACTCCCTGTAGGCATGCTGATCTGTAAATGGATCATATTATATTCCCAAGAAATCAAGCAATTGGGTGGAAGAGCTATGCTGTCCAATATAACAGATCTGATCATATAATCCAGTGAAAGACATGCTGATCTGAGAAAGGATAGTGAATGCTGGCTGCAGCATGTCCATATGTGCTATATAGCAAGACTTTGTATAAATGGATGCTCAAGTACGTGTGGGTGTGTGGATTTGTATGTGTGAGAGCATATTTTTATACTATGGTCTACACCCACTGTTGGGCGCTGATGACGTCAGTGGGGATGTCATAGTAGCTAGTCCCTGCTATGCATGATGGAGTTTATGGTTTTCAACCTTGTGAGTGACTATCATGAGATTGAAACTGCACTATGTTGTGTTTTTAAAAGATGAGTTTGGGAATGTTCCTGGATTTATCTAGGTATATGCTTTTGCCGTATTAGCAGACATGCAAATTTCACCTTGTGAAGTTTTCGTCCAAGTTGCGGCCTGCTGGTATTGTGATAATTCTTTCTATCTTAAAAGGTGCGTTGCCCTATCAGCTAGATTTAGATTTAGATGCTCGTTGGGGAGAGACTAAAATGAAAATGTTTAGACTTCACAAGCAGTTGTAGCTTGAATGAAGAGATTTTGGACTACCTTTTGATTAGCCTTCTCCTTTAGTGCTAGCCTTCATCATGGCTGAGTCTGCCCTTCACCTCCGGAGTGCCGACAGAAACTCAGTACGAAGACTTTGTATAAATGGATGCTCAAGTATGTGTGGGTGTGTGGATTTGTATGTGTGAGAGCATATTTTTATACTATGGTCTACACCCACTGTTGGGCGCTGATGACGTTAGTGGGGATGTCATAGTAGCTAGTCCCTGCTATGCATGATGGAGTTTATGGTTTTCAACCTTGTGAGTGACTATCATGAGATTGAAACTGCACTATGTTGTGTTTTTAGAGGATGAGTTTGGGAATGTTCCTGGATTCATCTAGGTATATGCTATATAGCAAGAGAAAATCAAATCTGCTCATAAAGAGTCAATTTTGGCCATAGAATTCAGCTAAGCAATTGAGGGTATTGCTCCACAATTGTAGATGGCTGCCAAGAAGACTCCTCATCAGGTAGACCTCTCCATTTGATAAGATATTCCATGTAGGACTTGTTCCTCAACACATGATCTCTAAATCCAAGGATCTTCTCAGGTATATACTCAATTTGGCCCTCTTCATCCATGGGAGGTAGCTCTTCCATAACTTGCTCCTTAGGTCCCAAATACTTCTTGAGCAGCGATACATGGAATACTTTGTGTATTCTAGAGGATGGTGGAAGCTCCAACTCATAAGCCACTTCCCCAACTTTCCTCAAAACCTTGTAAGGTCCATAATACCTATGAGCAAGTTTAACATTGGTATTACCTTCCAAGGAGGCATGCGTAGACTTATGTAATCTGAGAAATACATAATCCCCTTCTTCAAAATGAAGCTCTCTCCTATGCTCATCAGCATAATCCTTCATCCTTGCTTGGGCCCTTACCATATTATCTTTACATTGCTGTAATAGAGCAGTCATGTGAGCCAAATCATCCTTGGCTTGCTGGCTTGTCAATGCTTGATCAATAATGGTTGATGGGACATGAGCTTTACAGCCAAACATGGCTTCAAAAGGGCTCATACCTATTGAAGTATGCTTGGTGGTATTATAACAAAATTCAGCTAGATGCAACCATTGATCCCACGATGCTTGGGTATCAAAGCAAAAATGTCTTAGATACTCTTCCAATCAGCGGTTAACCCTCTCTGTTTGCCCATCAGTTTGAGGGTGATCTGCTGTACTTGGGGTAAGAAGTGTTCCCATAGAACTGAAAAGCTCTTGCCAAAAATGCCCCATGAACTTAGCATCACGATCACTCATAATTTTTTGAGGGAGTCCATGTAATTTAAACACATTCTCCATGAATTGCTTAGCCACCTTGGAAGCTGTAAATTGGGTCTTAGTAGGAATGAAGTGGGCAGCTTTGGTAAGTCTATCAACAACCACAAAGATACTGTTCCAACCCTTAGAGGTCACTAGTAGGCCTGTAATAAAGTCCATGCTGATATGTGTCCAGACTCCATTTACCTTGAGGTATAGGTAGAGGTTGTAGTAGACCAGCTGGCCTCAAATTCAACTCCCTGTTTTATTGACAGGGCTTACAGCTTTGAACATAAGCAAGAACATCCTTCCAAAGTCCCTTCCAGTAAAAACTCTGTTTTACCTTATCATATGTCTTGTTGAGGCCTATATGCCCAGCCATAGGAGATGAGTGAAATTCCTGTAAGATTAGCAGCTTATAGGAGGAATTTTCAGTAAGAAATATTCTATCATTATACCACAAGAGCCCATTGTGCAACTTGAAATTGAGATATTGCTGACAGTCAGGATCTTGCAAGTCTTGGAACATAGCAGTTGCTTGAGGATCATTGAGATACTCTTCTTGAATGCCATGGATCCAATCTTTATAAACCTCAGTAATAGATGATAAAGTACAAGCCCATATCCTGGAAAGAGAATCTGCCACAATATTTTCTTTGCCCATCTTGTAATCTATGTCAAAGTCATAGTTTTGCACAATGGATAGCCATCTCCTTTGCTTGGGTGATAGAGAAGACTGAGATAGAAAATATCTGAGAGTCTTATGATTAGTCTTGACCTTGAAATGGCTGCCATAAATGTAGTGGTGCCACTTTTTGATTGCATGAAGTATTGCCAACATCTCTTGGTCATAAATGTGGAAACTTGACTCCTTGTCATCCAATTTCCGACTTTCAAAGGCAATAACTCCATGACTCTACTTTAGGACAGCTCCAATGCCCCTTCCACTAGCATCAGCCTCAATTATAAAAGGTTGAGAGAAATCACGACATACCAAGATAGGCGCTGAAGTTAATGCCTCCTTTAATGCTTCAAAGCTCTTATTGGCACTGTCAGACCATTGGAAAGCATTCTTTTTTAGGAGATCAGTGAGAGGAGCTGCCAATTTGGCAAAATGCCTTATAAACCTTCTATAAAATGATGCTAGACCAAGGAACCCTCTCAGCTGGGTGAAATTCTGAGGTATAGGCCAATCCTTTACACACTTCACCTTGCTGGGATCCACCTTAATGCCAGTACTGCTGACAATATGGCCCAAATATTCCACTTCTTAAGCCATGAAAGTGTATTTACTTGATTTGGCATACAACTGGTGTGTCCTCAATACTTCCAATACTTGCTGGACGTGCAATAAATGCTCTTCTTTTGATTTGCTGTAGATCAATATATCATCAAAGAATACCAACACAAATTTATAGAGGAAAGGCTGCAATACCTTGTTCATTAGGGCCTGGAAAGTTGCAGGTGCATTGGTTAGACCAAATGCCATCACTTTGAATTGATAAAGCCCACGTTCTGTCCTGAAGGCAGTTTTATGTTCATCTCCCTCCTTCATCCTTATTTGATGATAGCATGACCTTAAGTCAATCTTTGTGAAGTACTTTGCCCCTCTAAGCTCATCCAGTAGATCATCAATTCTAGGGATAGGAAACCTATTCTTAACTGTCATTTTGTTCAAATCCCTGTAATCAATACACATTCTAAATGAGCCATCCTTCTTCTTGACCAATAACATAGGAGAGGCAAAGGGTGACTGACTGTGTGCAATAAATTCCTTGTCAAGGAGTTCCTTTATTTGCCTTGCCACCTCTTCCCTTTCAGCTCTACAAAGTCTATATGGAGCTTTGTTGATTGGCTTAGATCGTGGCTCCAACATAATTGCATGATCCAGATCTCTCATGGGAGGGAGATGGTTAGGAAGATCAGCAAATACATCAGAGTATTGCTGTAATAGGGACTGCATGTCTTTATCCTCCACTAACAACCCATTACCTTCTTAAGACTTGGTCGCATAGACTCCACAAACACTTTTGAGGTCTCTGGTCATTCTTCTTGCAGATATTAAGGACAATTTAGGAGATTGGTGACCCATCAAAGTGATGTGCTTACCTTCATAGGATGATCATCATCATCATCTGAACCTGAGTCTCCATCAATTTGGGGATCCACAGGTCTCTTCCCATCATAAATTTGGCTTCTCTTGAACTGGTCCAACCTTTTATTAAAAGTGGCAGACATGTTCTGCATCCTTTGGTCAATCCTCTGATTATTGGTCTTAATCTCATTAGTTAGCTCCTTGAATATCTGTAGCATTGGGTCCATACAATTCTTTATGACCTGCTCTTGGTTAAGGGATGTTTGTACTTGAGGAGTTGCTGCCAAATCCCCTTGAACATTGCCAACATGAGGATCATTGGGTTCAGAAACTACAGTCTGATCATCAATTGCTTCCTTCTTTGAGATGGGATCAAGGATACCCATTGTCTGCTTACTAGCTTGACCTGTAGACCTCTTTACAGGCATCTTTAATGACTCAAATCAAGAGTAAATGCACTGTGGGTGCCTGCTTGTTTGCATCAGTAGGACCATCTTTGACTAAGGATATGGCCAATAAGGTCCTCTCCCTTAGATTGTAATTTGATTCATATAACTCAGCCAACTGCATGGCTTACTTTGAGTTGCCACATCTGAGGCAATACTAGGATGTGGTCCATGGACGAATAGAGCAAGTTTCCAAAACTGGCTAATTTCAAATCATACCATTTGCCAATATATTGATCTCTGGCTAGAGGAGAAATAAAAGTTTGAAACATCTCTCTTTTGAATCCCTCCTAGGTATCAATCACCACACCATCCTGGTGCAAATGCTTTCAAATCTTATTTAGGATATAGTAAAAAATATATATACCAAGTTGCGGCTTGCTGGTATTGCGATAATTCTTTCTATCTTAAATGGTGCGTTGCCCTATCAACTAGATTTAGATGCTTGTTTGGGAGAGACTAAAATGAATGAAGAGATTTGGACTACTTTTTGTTGTAGTTGTAGCTTGAATGAAGAGATTTGGACTACTTTTTGATTAGCCTTCTCCTTTAGTGCTAGCCTTCGTCATGGCTGAGTTTGCCCTTCATCTCCGGAGTGCCGACAGAAACTCGGTACAAAGACTTTGTATAAATGGGTGTGGGTGTGTGGATTTGTATGTGTGAGAGCATATTTTTATACTATGGTCTACACCCACTGTTGGGTGTTGATGACTGTTGGGGTAAAGGCACTATGGCCACCCAAGTACAGTTAGTACACTTAAGTACAGTTAGTACTTTTATTTGTTAAGTACACTAAGTACGGTGTACTTAGTGTTGTAACCTTATCCTTTCATATAAAAAGGTTGACTGTGTGCTAGGGGAGGTACACACACATACTTCTTATCCCCACACTCTTGTGTCCATCCTGCTCGTGTGTTGGTGTGCTCTCTCTTTCTCACTCTCTCCCTCACCACAAGTGGTATCAGAGCCTGCCTACCTTTCTTCCATTCGTCCAGCAATAGCGCCAGCAGCAGCCTGATCTACTGCACTTCGATGTTAGCAGCAGCATCGATTTGCTGCTTTCAGCAGGGTCGGCAGCATTCAGCGCTGCCAGCGCCATCAGCCATCGAGGCCAGCCGTCGCCAGTAGCAATGCTACCAGCGACGCCAGCAACATCGCTACCGGCGACGCCAGCATAGGTGACGCCAACAGAGGCGACGCCAGCAGCGACGCCAACAACGACGCCAACAGCGGCGTCGCCAGCAGCAGCGCCACATAAGCGACGCCTTCAAGGCCCAGCGTTGCCCATACATGCGACGCCTTCAACGGGTCGCCAAGTTGTGGCATAGGTGACGCCACCAGCGGTCCGACAAGTCGCCACATAGGCGACTCCTCCAACGCACATCCAAGCCAGCCCGCCAAGCCTACGAGCTCTCGCCAGAATTTCTTCAACTGCTCCGACAGTGTTATAGGTACAGGTGCATCCTTCGAGCTCATCGTGAGCATTACTGGTACTGGGGGAAACAGATAACTGTCTATGCCTAGTGTGTGAGGAAATCCTCAACATTGAATTGCAGAATCAAGGGGCTTTTGTAGCCAGTGCCAAGTATTGGCTTGTATACGCACGCATTGCGTTTATCCTCCTATTTGGAGTTGATTCTTGCAGGATTCGTATGCATTTGTTGATCCACGGGACAGTAGAAGCTGCATTGAGTACTACATTGTAGACTTGAGCACTGAATGTGCCAGTCAAATTGGGGGTTTTGCAATTGGATGCATATCAGTGCTGGGGGAAGCAATTTAAATGCCTTACAGTGGTCAGTGAAGCAGTAAATGCACTCAAAATTCTGAGAATTTTGCCTCCAGTCAAGGGGCTTTTGCTTAAATCCTACTCTAAACTGTGTTATACAGTTTTAGTGGTATCTTGAAGCTTGAAGTTAACAGGTTTGAACAGTCAAACAGTCATTTACTGATTCTGTACTTTCTGGTACAGTCAGGTACTGTTCTGTGTCAACTGTGGGGCTGATTACAGTCATTGTACAGAAGTACAGAGTGCAAAATACACTGCTGTTTTTCACTGTAATTGCAGGGCAGATGCTGCTTTAATATCAGAGTATTGCTGATTGTACAACAGTGCATTTAATGATGCAAACACAGTTGCTGTTCGGATACTGCAGCAAGCAGTAAACAGTTATAATTTTCTGTTTAATTGGGAGAAATATTTGCAGGTGCAGTTCCTGTTGTTCCAGGAATTAAACTTTTTGAGCACAGTTCAAGTGCCTGTGTGCACTTGGTTTGCAGGGAGTCAGGCACCCAAGTGTGGGTTATATTTCTTGCTGATTGTAATGGCTTCATCCTCGGAATCTTCTCTTCTCAATATTAAAAAGTTGCAGGGTGCTGCTAACTACCCGATGTGGAAAAAGGTGGTCCTGAATGTGCTAATTCTCAGGCAGTTTCATGCTCCTATTATACACAAAGGTGTGAAGCCCACTGGCACATCTGATGATGCTTGGGCACTAGCTGATCTGTCAGCAAAGTCCATAATTGAATTGTCACTCCATGAGAGTGTTGTTTGGAATGTGGATGGTGAAAAAACAGTCTGGGGTGTGTGGAAAAAGCTACAGGACACATATGAGCAGCAAAGTGTAGCCACAAAGATATATTGGTTGCGCAAGTTCTTCAATCTGAAGATGAAGGAAGGGACCTCCATGGATGCACATCTCAATGAGTTTAATTCAATTGTCACTCAACTTGCAAATCAAAAGTATGTGGTGGATGAGGAAACCAAGGGTATGGCACTCTTGATCTCTCTTCTTGAAAGTTGGGATACATTCACCACAGCTGTAACAAATGCTCTTCATGCTAAAGTATGTAATCATGCTGATATTCATGCCACCGAGCTGCCGAATATTTCTATGTGGCATAGCCGGATGGGACATATGAGCATTAGTGGAATGGAGCAATTGGCTCGCCTTGGCTACTTACCGTCTCTTAAATTTTCTGATTTAAAGTTTTGTGAGCACTGCATATATGGTAGACAGTTACAGTGTCCTCATAAAAGGAGATTAGGACATAAAGATGCTCAACTTGAGCTTGTGCATACAGACGTGTGTGAGATGCCTAGTCCTTCACTTGGAGGTGCACGGTACTTTGTCACATTTATAGATGATTCCACAAGGAAGGTGTGGGTGTATCCTCTTCGATTGAAGAGTGATGTCTTTTCAGTGTTCCAGAAATGGCTTGCTATGGTTGAGAACCAAATAGGCAGAACACTGAAGGCTTTGCGGTCAGATAACGATGGGGAGTATATGTCTAATGCATTCAATGCATTTTGTGATGCTAGAGGTATTAAAAGAGAACTCACTGCTCCTTACAGTCTAGCGCAAAATGGCACTGCAGAGCATATGAATAGAACCATACAGGAAAAGTCCCGCTCTATGATGTCACATGCTGCTTTACCTCATGGATTTTGGGCTGAGGCTGTAAAAACAGCAGTACACCTCATCAATAGGTCACCAAATAAAAGACTAGATGGCAGAGTGCCAGAGGAGCTTTGGATAGGAAAACCTCCTTCCTATAAGCACTTGAGGGTCTTTGGCTGCACTGCGTATGTGCATATATGCAGAGAAGATCGCAGCAAGCTTGATCCTAAGTCTCTTAAATGCATTTTTCTTGGATATGGTGACAGTGGTGAGATGGGTTACCGCCTATGGGATCCTGTGAATAAAAAGCTAATTCGCAGCAATGATGTCTTATTTGATGAGTCATGTATGTTTAAGGCAGTAGATAAGCCTTCTGATGCTACAGAGGTTGACGTTGATGACTCGGGACATCCTGTACAATTCAGGCAGGCTGCAAATCAGCCACAACAGCAGCGTAATCAGCCAATACATGATGCTGCAGCAGGTCCAAATGGACAGCCCGCAGTGGCGGAAGATGTACTACGGGACATGCCACCTTTAGAAGACCTCCCAGGCATAATTCTGCAGCCTGATTTACTGGAACAGCCACCTGTTTTAGGTGAGCAGCAAGTTGGACAGCAAGACCAATGGGTCCGAAGGTCCACTCGACAAATGAAACCGCCAGACAGATTTGTTCCAGGAGCAGATTTTATTATGCTTACAGACTGTGGAGAACCTTCCTGTTACAAGGAAGCCGTACAAATGCATGATAAAAGGCTATGGGAACTAGCCATGAAGTCTGAAATGGACAGTCTCCATAAAATGTATAGGGTAGATTATGGCAAGATACTCATCTTTCATATGCCAGTCTCCAAGTATAGAGTAGATTCATCTTTGAAATGTATAGGGTAGATTAGGAAAATTCAACTTTCCTCCTATGTAGTAATCATAGTCTCTCCTGTGTCCTAAGAATCCTAAACTCACATGTGCATTGGCACTTGTGCCATTATCCTACTTCCAATAAAATCAGTGGAATGCCAATCTACATGTTCAATTTGTGCAAATTGCCATGAGTGGAGAATGGCAGTGATGCCAATCTCATAAAGTCACACTTGGAGCTAAGCCAAGGTATAAAGCCAGGTTGGCTGCCAAGGGCTTTAAGCAGGAGTATGGCATCGATTTTGATGAGATCTTTTCTCCAGTGGTTAAGATGACCACACTCAGGATTGTACTTGCTTTGGTTGCATGTGAGAATTTGGAATTATGCCAAATGGATGTGAAAACCGCCTTTCTTCACGGTGATCTTCATGAGGAGATCTACATGCAGCAGCCAGAAGGATTTGCAGTCAAGGGGAATGAGTCACTTGTATGCAAGCTTAAGAAGAGCCTTTACGGGCTGAAACAGGCACCAAGGGAATGGTATAAGAAATTTGATACCTTCATGAAGTCCCAAGGTTTCAGGAGAAGTGATGACGATCATTGCTTATATACCAAAAGGGCTGCAAATGGCAGCTTAATCATTCTCATTTTATATGTGGATGACATGCTTATTGCTGGTAAAGCTCGTGAGGAGCTTGATGACCTTAAGAAAAGATTGCATGAGGCCTTTGATATGAAGGACCTTGGTGATGCAAATCACATACTGGGAATGCGGATACGGAGAGACAGGGGACAGCGTTTGTTGTATTTGTCTCAGACCGAATATATTGGCAAAGTATTGCACATGTTTCATATGGAGGGGGGGAAGACCCTTAGTTCTCCATTGCCTCCATATGTGAAACTCAGTGCAATGGACAGCCCACACTCAGATGATGATAGGGCTGAAATGGCCAAGATTCCGTATGCTTCAGCTTGTGGCAGTCTCATGTATGCCATGGTTGCTACTAGACCTGATATTACGTTTGCAGTGGGAGTGGTTAGCAGATATATGGCAAATCCAGGCAAGAAGCATTGGAATGCAGTGAAAGGTATCATGAGATACCTAAAGGGCACACAGGAGTTGTGCATATGCTTTGGCAAGCGAGATGCAAAGGTTTATGGTTATGTGGATTCAGATTTTGCTGGTCATCCAGATAACCGGAAGTCTACTACCGGTTATGTTTATACATTCACTGGAGGTGCAGTGTCATGGATGTCAAGGATGCAGCAGTGCATAGCCTTGTCTACCACGGAAGCTGAATATATGGCAGCCACAGAGGCATGCAAGGAGGCCTTATGGTTATCTCGGCTAGTGGGAGACTTGGGCATTACAGGTGATATTCCATTGTTGCATTGTGACAGTCAGAGTGCTATTCAGTTGGCACACAATCCTATCTTTCATGCAAAGACAAAGCACATTGATGTGAAGTATCACTTCATCAGGGAGGTAATAGATGATAAGCTGATTCAGCTTGTCAAGATTCACACAGATGATAATCCAGCAGATTTGTTGACAAAAGGCTTGCCTGCAGAGCGGTTTGCACATTGCCGACAGTTGATGGGTATAGGTTGAGCGTCATTTATTTTTACTTGAGGGCATATTGCCTTTAAGTGGGAGGTTGTTGGGGTAAAGGCACTATGGCCACCCAAGTACAGTTAGTACACGTAAGTACAGTTAGTACTTATATTTGTTAAGTACACTAAGTACGGTGTACTTAGTGTTGTAACCTTATCCTTTCATATAAAAAGGTTGACTGTGTGCTAGGGAAGGTACACACACATACTTCTTATCCCCACACTCTTGTGTCCATCCTGCTTGTGTGTCGGTGTGCTCTCTCTTTCTCTCTCTCCCCCTCACAACAGATGACGTCAGTGGGGATGTCATAGTAGCTTGTCCCTGCTATGCGTGATGGAGTTTATGGTTTTCAATCTTATGAGTGACTATCGTGAGATTGAAACTGCACTATGTTGTGTTTTTAGAGGATGAGTTTGGGAATGTTCCTGGATTCATCTAGGTGTATATAGTAAAAAATAGTCTTCTGATTTACTGATCCATTCTTCCAATTCACTGGGTGAACCTGTCTCCCTTGGAAAGGGTAATCTTATCATTAACCTCACTGCCCTACAGTAATCCTCCTTTGGTTTTTGAGGGTCTCACAATTTGCACATATTGCTGGAATCTGAGAACTGACCTGAGGTCAGCAGGGAGGCTCTTGTATTCATTAAATCTCTGGTATAAAGCTTTAGTTTCAGGGCTTGGAATTTTCTGAGCTGTCCCTTGTGGAAGGTCCTTTCTTTGGATGCAGCCTCATCATACCTATGGTGAGCGCTTCTCCATAAACCCTTCAGCCTTGGTCACATGCTCAAATTCATCATCAGAATTAGGACTTGTTTCAAGGGTAGCCTCCATAGGTCTCTTTCCCTCCTGATTTGGCTCCTTTTGAGTTGGTCAAACCCTCTATTCATTGTTGAAGATAAATTCTGCAATCTCTGGTCCAGCCTTTGGTTGTTCATCCTGATTTCATTAGTCAAGTCTTTGAATATCTGCAGCATAGGGGCCATACAGCTTTCTATAACCTGCCCCTGACTGTGAGGCATTTGCACACGAGGGGAGGCTTCTGAGATCCCTTGTGTATTATCATGAGCATCATCGAAATGAGCTCCTTCACCCTGATCATCATCAATGTGGCCAATGTCAAGAATGGCCATTCCTCCTGACCTTACAGCATCACCCATAGCTTCAGTATCGGTGTTAGTATCAGGGTCACCCACGGGATGCTTCCTGCGTTGACTTCCAGTCCTCTTGTTAGGCATTTTAATATCCCGAACCACTGAAAATGTACTGAGACACCTCCCGCCCCCGCTGTCCCCCTCTCCACCTCTGTAGCAAGTTCCTCAGCCTCCCTTCCCTCTCCTGCTTCGACACCCCTGCCAGCAAGTAAGGGTAAGACGACGTCCCCTTTTGCTCCCTCACCGCAGCATCAGGTCCATTCAGGGAGGGAGCCAGAGGGATGGGGCTCATCCTCTAGGTCAGTTGTCCCCTACCTCTAGCCTCGGCGCTTACTGCGGGACTTATGAAGGTTGGGACCATGGAATTACTTGGAGATCCCAGACTCCTATCCTTTACCTTTGGAGTTAATGCTTATGATTCTGCAGCCACGGAAGGGGGTTTGATCAACGCAGTGGGCTCTCAGACACACCCCGTTTAGAGTTTCCAGTTTGCCTCCACAGGGTTGGAGAAGTGGACCCCGGAGGTGTTTGATGCTATTATGGGAGACCATATTTCACGCATGATGGATGAGTGGATGGGAGCATGGGGACTTGATCTTTGGTATGCCCATGGTACGGAGGTGAATTTTCAGCTGAGCTTCACGCGAGAGGAGCTGATGTGTGGTTTGGTGGTAGGAGTTATTAGATTGCCGCTTGAGGCAACAATGGATCATGTATACTACTGGCCCTTCTAGAAGTGTGCGGAGCGATTCGAGGTGGAAGTCTCCTTCATGATGAAGTGGGCACGGAAGATCGGCATTGAGCGGATCCACCCTAGTACGTTGTCGCACAGACACAGACTATTCGCCTTCAAAACCCCCGACAAAGTCACATAAGGCAGTCTTTCTGGAACGGGCACCCACTCACAGGAGAGCCTTGTTCTTTGCACCCCCGTCCTCATGAGTTGGACCATAGTGAGTTGGAACGTGCACAGGTTCCACGATCGTGCTCGGAGTCAACCGCAGTACTTGATACTCCGGTAGGAGTTGCAGAGGGCAATGGTAGGGCGGACAGTGGACATCCTTTTGATCCATGAGCATATGTTCTCAGCAGCAAACATTAGACCGCGTCACCACCTCCTCCCAAGGAGAGGTCCGGAGGAGTGGTCCCCTGCAGTAGGACGGACCGGAGGGGTCTGTATCTCAGTTTCACATACTTTGGCTCCAGAGGTCTACGATCAGGGCGAGCTAATCCCAAGACGGGTAGTTTGGATGGGATGGGAGTCAGAACTGGAGAGTCCAGGATTGGGATCTTGAACGTGTATGCCCTAGCGTGCAGACAGCATTGTCCGGTCTTTTGGAGGAGGTTGACAGAGTGTCTTTCGGATGTAGACTCTTGGATTGTTGGAGGGGACTTCAACAACCTGGAGTTTGGGGAAGACAAGCAAGGCGGTGCCTCCTCTGAGATGCGAGCAACACAGCGTAGCACTTGGGAGCAGTTCATTTTCATGATCAGTGGCAGGACCCGTCGTGAGAGCCAGATTTCAACAGGATACTTGGAAGCCTCCTCTTCTCTTTTGGACAGAGGAGACATGATGGACTGCTTGAGAGACTAGACCGTTTCTACGTTGGGGATTCGGCACTGCACAGAGACGGCTCTATCAAAATTTTGGCAGGTATCACGATGTCAGACCGCTTTCCCGTAGTATTTCATTGTCGTGGACGATGTCAGTAAGATGGGACTGTAACCACAAGCTCAAGACCTTGGCGAGGATCTTGTAAGCGGTATCAAATAGAGTGATCGGAATCCACTGCCGGATGTCTGACCTATCTCCCTCTTTCAGGATAAAACAAATCCACCTCCTGCTCAAGGACTGAGGTAGGGAGCCCGTGTTGAAAATCTCCTAGCATGCTAGTGGGAAAGGGGTGGAGATAATCTCCCAGAAGTTTCGGAAGAAGGCCGGAGTCAAGCCATCCTCGCCAGGACACTTTTGGGATGGGAGAGCCTTGAGGGCTTCCCAAAGCTCCTCATCTGTGAAGGCTCCTCTAGCCTGCTGCATAAATTTTGCAAGGCTTCTACCAAAACGTGATCCCAAACTACCTTTGGGGCCACAATACCAATTGGAGTTATCCTCTCCATCTGAAAGAGCTGGCTGTAAAAACCTGTGGTCAGGTCTAATATCTCCTGCAGGTCAGTGTGCATGATGCTCTGCAGATCCCGGAGACGGTGCAACTGTGTGCCTGTTGATCGGGGCCCAGTGGTTTGGAAGAATTGCTTCGTCATCATGTTCCCTTGCTGTATCCACTGGGCCCAGAAAGAGTGATAGGAGAACTCAGCCATGTCCTGAAGCTCAAGGTGAGCGCTCTCGAACCTATCGCTAAGCCACTGAGAACCTGGGTTTCGCTCCCTGAGCTGCTTTATGGAGGCGAGGTCCCTCCTCAAAGCCCGCTCACGCTTCTGAAGCATCCTCCACCGCCTAAGCACGTGAGCCTGTAACTCCTCACTGCTTCTGTGGATCGCATCGGCCACCCACGAAGCCCAACCCTCACCCGGTGTCATCTCTAATTGCTCCCTAATCCCTGCCATGATCTGCTGGATCTCCTCGTCCTTCAAGAGGTCCTGTGGACCCCCTTCTGGAAGGGAACCTCGACAGGAATGATCTAACATAGACATGGTTTGTCTAGGAGTGCAGCATCTTGGACAACATCTTTACTTTTTGGGAGGCAGTGGATTGGTTTAGGGAGGAGTCACAGCCATTGTCTGTCCTTCTCTTGGATTTTGAGAAGGTCTATGATAGGGTGGAGTGGTCTTTTTTAGAGGGTACTATGCGGAGATTGGGTTTCTCAGACAGATGGGCTAGAGGAGTTTTAGCGCTTTATGCAGGGAGGAGCTCTAGCCATATGCCTATTGGAGGACACACGGACGAGGCCTTTCCTCTCTCGCGCTCGGTCCGCTAGGGCTGCCCACTCGCTCCCTTTCTCTTCTTGTTCGTGGCGGAGGCTTTGGGCTACTACTTGAGATAACAGGTGGCGAGCCTCACAGGGTTGAGGCTCTGAATCCGACAGGAGGAGGAACTGCTTAACTTTGAGTTTGCAGATGACACGGCCTTGTATGTTGAGGGCACCACCACGAGTTTGGAGAGAGTCAGGGGAGCCTTGGCTATCTACTGCGAGGCCTCGGGTAGGGGGATCAACTGGACAAAGTCTATAGGTTTGCTCACGGGTAATGAGGAGACACAGGAGATCCGTGAGTGGGGGAGTGACTCTGGCTTCAGATGGATACCGCGGGGCCAGACAGCAAGATATCTTGGTTGCCAGGTTGGTATTGATATTACAGCAGAGCCGCAGATTGCCCCGGTCCTTGAGTGTGTTTGGTGCAAGCTTCTCTACTAGAGCTCAGTCAAGCTCTTCCATTAGGGCGTGCCTTAGTGGCAAACCAGGTACTTCTCGCCACGGCCTGGTATATCGCCTCCTGCCGGTGCTTTCACAGAGGATGCATTGGGTAGCTCTGACGGTTGGTTT
This sequence comes from Dipteris shenzhenensis, assembly GCF_047967505.1. NCBI lineage: Eukaryota > Viridiplantae > Streptophyta > Polypodiopsida > Gleicheniales > Dipteridaceae > Dipteris > Dipteris shenzhenensis. Next base: position 6,569,927 of record NC_141616.1, read on the forward strand.
GAAACTTCCTTTAGGCAAGATCGGATGGCACGCGGAATACTAGAGCTCAGGTCGCTTGGGAGACGATGATCATGCCACAGGCACTAGGAGGCTTGGGTGTCATTGATCCGGAGATGCAGAGTAGAGCCCTTCTGGGCAAGTTGGTTGTTCGCGGCCTCACCCTAGGTGCAGAGCCTTGGAAGCTCCTCTTACAGAGAGGGCTTCTCAGGAAGACCCCACGCAACGGAGGACAGTGGCAGCCTTCACACAGGTGGATCTTCTTAGAGGCCTCCCTTACAAGGAAGGGTTCCCCCTTGATGCAGAGCCTTCACAAGGTTTGGCAGAGACTAGCAGGGGGTCTCATTCGTGCTCCGCCCAGATGCAGAGAGGAGTTTGAGCGTCAGTCCCTTATGTGGCACCCAGAGATCCGAGATCAAGAGGGGCGTATGCTTGGACAACGGACGTACCTTGGTTGGGCACAATGGGACATGGTTCGGTTGGGTCTTTTGGCAGATGGAGCAGATTACCCATGGAGGGAGAGGCGAGGCTTGGTGCCGTAGTGTGCATTTGCGAGGGGCAGGGTAACGGATGAGAGAGATCGACCTAGCTATTCCTGAGTTCTAGTGGGAGGGACTTCGCACTTGGAGGGACATTATTTGGTTGGGGCAGTTTTCTCGAAGTGGTGTTCCTTTGAGGATGATGTTGCAGCGAGGCAGCACGCACCCCAGCTTCTACCGTGTAGGACTTGGAGACCTACTTCATCCGCTCACTGAGAGGGACCCTGAGATGGATGGGAGCCTTGATGGGATTCACTGACAGATGATCAGAGTGGTGGGATGTTTGGGGAAGGAGTGGCACATTGTATTTTAGAGCAGGATGCCCCCAGATGGCGCCTTTGGCTGTGGGAGGGCAGACCCTCGAGAGAGGTCCAGTGGGATGTGGAAGAGTGGTTTTGGCCCTCTAGGGGTGGCCTTGCCGAGCAGACAGATGAGATGTCCTTTTTTTCCTACACCACACGGATTGGCAGGAGGCTTTAGGTGGACTCTTCGAGGTGGACCCCCTCGAGGGAGCAGCATTGGGTTGACCATAGGGTGCCCCGAGATGTCCGTTCTAGGTTTTGGACACGGTTATGGTCCAGTTTGCAGCCAAGGAAGATGTCACGGGGACGTGGTGGTGATGGTGAAGTGTCTAAACTAACCGTCACTGAATTTGGCCTAGGGTACCAGGCTAGGGGCCTTAGTTAATGCCCAAAAGGTACCTATGATTTTATGTGCAACAAGTGCAACTCCTGGTGCTATTAGAGTGGTTTCATTCTCTAAGGTCATTGGTTTGGCTCAATGGGGTCATCCTTTAAAAACTGACCCCCTAGAGATCCTTCAAAATAGGGTCATTGGTTCCTTTGCACTAGGGTCATGGTGTGCCATCTGACCCCCTAGGGGCATTAAAAATCCCACGCCTCATTTTGCTTAGGTGTTTGCTGGTGGCCTATCTGCTTGCCTTGTGTCACCTCTGGAAGCCCCTGGATCCCTTCCTTGGCTTTCCTTTTTGTTTTGAGACTTCACCCCTACCAGAGCAGCCTCATTCTCTTCATGGCGGATTTATGCAGCTCTCCCTTTGCTTGCTGAACTGGAATTTCATGCTTTCTTCGCGAGAGTTCTCCTCCCCTTGGTGCCCTCTGCTGTTGGCATGCTTCTGGGACCTGGACGCCTTCATTCTGGGCCATTTTTGAAGCTGTTTTCGACTTTCTTCGTGACAAAACTTCTCCTTTTCTGCATTTGAAGCCATAATCATGGGCGCCTCTCTTCCTGCTCCTGCCTAGTGCAAGGCGCACTGAAAACGGAGCTGTTTGTGGGCTGTAAACTCTGTTTTGGTGGACACATTCTTGGCTGATCTGATACAGCTCGCTGGACGCACTTCTTTCTGATCTTTTCTGGTGTTGGAAGACACTCCTAGGCAGCTCTCTCCTACCAGAGTTTGCTGTCTTCTTCTCATCCCACTTTTGGAGCTGTTTCGGGCTGAAACAAGCTCTTTTTGTTGGCTGAATTCTTTGCTACAGCCATTCCTACTGAGTTCCTGCTAGGTTGGATGCCTTGCCGTTGGCCCGGGAGAGGATTGGGGCACTGGTTGTGATACTCTCTTCCTAGGGGTGCAGTAGTTGGCCTTGGGCTCGGTAATGGCTTGGAATGGGAAAATGCATTGCTTGGCATGCTGTCAGACTGGTCAACTTGTGATTATGCTTGTCTGTTGAAAGGAATCAAGGTAATAGCACTGGCTGTTGGTTAGTAGCACAGCCACGGGCATTGTATTGGGTTGCACCTGCGGGTGAGCTCTTGAAGGGAGTCCCTTTGTATCTTTGAGCTAACCAGTTTAAATAAATACCGCAAGGGGCGCCAAGTGTTGGGGCCAACATGTGTCACTCTCTATGTTTCTGAGTAGAGGCATTCTAGCCTCCCTTGTCTTGAATGGTTACATGATGCTGTGCAGTGAAGTTCTATGCTTTGAGTTTTGTTTGTGAACAAAGGCAATCAATTAAGTGGGCTGTATTTTCACCCTTGTGAGATAGTAGAGACAGATACACTGCCCCTAGTGATCTAAGGCCGGTTACAGAAGATATCCTACTTCTAGCTGGCCGGATGGCCCACGGAGGCTTGCCCATCGAACTATGGTTGGAGTAGATGCGAGTGGAGGGGCAATGCCATTCTTGCTCTGGTGGTTTTCTGGAAACGATTCCGCACTGCCTTTACAGCTGTTACAGAGCAGCGAGGATCTGGATAGGAGCCCTCAGGATCATGACCGGTATGCAGAGTCTTCAGAGGGACTACACGTGGGGGATGGTGGTTTGGTTGATGGAGGGAGGACACGTGTTCTAGATCGATGAGATCTCCCCCGCCTACCGGATACAAGGTTAGAGCATTCAGAGGATAGCGCTCCATGAGGCAAGCCCTCCTGATAGCCTAGCTTCCCTTTCTTCGGAGGACAGTGTTTGGGAGGTGGTAGCCAGTATCACTGCATGGAACGTTTCGGTGGCTCGTTGCAGTAAAGTGATCATCAGGTTCCACCCTTGGCTACCATGGTCGCCATCTGGCAAGATATCTTCTATACTCTACGCTCCACCTGGGAGCGTGGGACTCCAAGCTCTAGAGCGACTATTGAGCGGCATGCTCGATTCTGCAAGGCTTGGCCTGTAGGAGTCTTCTACATCTTCACTCCGCAAGGGATTCGCTGGTTGTATAGTCCCCCCACTTGGCTGTTAGCCCTAGTACGAGAGACTCCCTAGGCAATGAGCTGGGTTTCTCTGAAAGTGGCCGGTTTTTCTTTTCAGCCTTTTCCTGGTTTTTTCCATAACACCTTCAGGGCTGCTGTTTTGTATGAAGTCTTTCAAGCTTTAATAGAAGGTTCCTTTCTTTGAAAAAAAAGAAGGGCTACTAAAATACCACTTTTGTTACACATGGGCCATCGATCATTGCCTTGTCTCATTTTAGTTTGGACACTTGTACTCTAGTTATGACTCATTGTCATTATAGTTGTTAATGGTCTTGACATGAGTCGTGTTTATAGTTGTTAACAGTCTTGACCTTGTCATTTATACAATTTTCGGAGATGCTTTTATCTCTTTTTCATATTGGACAATTATTTCTAGCAATTCAGATAACACCGATATTCTTGCTCTTTGCTATCAGTAGTTTCCTTTCTATTCCTCAGCAGCTCATTAATGATATTAGATTACTAGGATTTCTTATATTGGTATCAGTGCAAAACTCGCTTCTATGTGTAGAAAATGCCCATCATCTGCTATAGATGCCCATCATCTGGTAGCCTCTACCTGATCACAGAAGGTGTTCCGGACATTGCGCATGGAAGAGATGGAGAGAAGCAATGAAAGATTTTTCACCCCTAACCGACATGATCTCATAATGGCCTCTCTAGACCCTCTGGTCACCAGATGATGCTAGCCAAGACCATGGGATGCAGCCTTTTGCCAAATGGGCACACATTATTAACAAAGAGTCACATCTTTTCAACCAAGGGACACACCCATTGCGAAAGTGATACCCTTCCACCCAAGGAAAACACCCTGTGTACACCTTTCATGAAGGTTCACCTCTTCACTTTTGAGACTCATCTGCCGTTCGCAAAAAAACATACTTATATGTGGAAGGGCACACGTCTTTTCTCGAAGGGACTGACCCCTTTCGCGAAGAGACAACTGTTCAAAGAGCTTCGAAAGTGAACACACCACTTCATGCCATGCACACAAACAGGTGCCTACTTGCACTCTTTCACGACTATTTTTTACAATCTGCCAAGTTACACGTCAAAATTTTCCCAAATAAGTATTAAGATTCCATTGCACTTTTTGTAAAGAATAACATGACAGAGTTGGAATTCGGTGGTATAAGCCGGACCCTGAGGAGATCTTGTTGCAGATGTCAGCCTCCAGTCTACTGTTTTCACATCATAGGTACAGCCAGTCTTTGAGGAGGGGTTGCAGACTTGGGTTCTGTTCTAGCTCAGCAGAAGAGGATTCACTGACATACCTCAGCCGTGGACATCTGCCTAAACCTAGGGCAAGTCCCAGGTCAGACTTGAGCAGAGAAGAGACCGGCCAGCAGATCTGGGCTGGAACATCAGCAGACCAGTGCAGTCCTGCCACATGGACAGTCCACACCAGTGGGACCCTTCAAAAACCCTGCAGGGCTAGCAGAAACCTTTTATAGGTTCAGCTCCAATCTATGAACTTATAGACCAAGTTGGATCTGTGGACAGCTTAATTCTGTTTATGGAAGTGGCAGGTGCAAACTAGTCTGTGGAAATGGCCATTACAGACCAATCTGTGAATGACAGTTACACACTAGTCTGTGAAAAGGCAGTTACAGGAGCCAAAGCCTCATTCTTCCAGCATCAGCCAATGCTGTAGCTTCTGTAGGAGCAGTGGAAGCAGTAGTCTCTCCGTCAGCAAAAATACCTAGTCCATGCAATCCATGAGCTAGCCCCTCAGTCTCTACTGTCATCCTGCTTCAACATGTATCCACTTGCTTGGTACTATTTCTTTTTGTTTTTCAATAGTATGCTTATTAAGAAATGAAATGTTTTCCTTCTGTTCAGTTACGGACCAATGGGGACTAGGTCTAGCATTTGAGGGTGGACCCCCTTGCTTGGGGTTATGGGCATTAGTGACCCACAAGAGTGATGGCCTCTCTTTGAGAGGGACATCTAGAAACCACACCCCACCTGAGTACCCAAACATGGGACCAATCAAATGCACAGATTGCATACCGACCTAGGAACCATTCAAGAGAATGTTCCCTGAGCTTTGGGTGTGGGCCTGGCAGCATGCCAAGAGTAATGGAGATACAAGATAAGACGACAAACAAATGAGCTCAGTATGGCTCAGTTATGACCTTAGAGTACGTCAATAGATAGTCTAAGCTGTTAGGAACCCGTGGGTGCGATCAAAATTAAATTCTGACAACTTTGAAATTTTAGGGTTTTTGGGAGTGACGTGGCAGCTGACACGTGGCAGACTGCCACATGGAATCTGAGCTGGCAGGTCAGTCCACCTGTCCCACACATGTGGCAGCATGCATGGCAAGTGGCAGGGCATGCAGGCCAAGTGTTTGGCCCCAAATCTGGTAGATTTGGGGCAAGTGGTGGGCTGTCCTCTTTGGGACTGCAGCCCACCTAAAATCTGGGACAAGTGTCCACCTTCCACTCTAGGTCTAGGGGGGGGGCTGAGCCTATAAAAGAAGGCCTCTCCCCTTCATTCCACACATGAAAATTTCGTCACTTTTCTTCTTCCTCCTTTTGGATGATGCTACAGAACCTCTCCAGCTCCTTGGGTGCAGCCAGCTTCTCCCCAGGCCATTCTCTCACCTCAGCAGCACTTTCTCTCTCTACAACAGCACATTCTCTCTCTACAGTTCCAGCCCCTTCTCTCCAGAAATCTGCCCCCTCTCAGCTCTTGTGAAACAGCAGCAGCATCCTCTCTCCTTCACCTGGCCTGGAGCAGCCACAGCCCCTTTCTCTCTCCTGCTGCAGTCTTTCTCTCTCTTCTGCAGAATTTCTCTCTCTACTGTTCCAGCCCATTTCCCTTGCAGAAATCTGCCTTTCTGTGCACCTCTGGAACAGCAGCAGCTCCTCTCTTACATCTCCTCCCTTGGGATCAGCATTGGCACTCTCTCTCTACAGCTATCACTCCATAAAAGCTTTCTCTCTCTAGCCTACAGGCTGTTTTTCTAAGCTGTTCTCATTCCAGCCCCATTTCCACACTCCCCTCACCCAAGGTAGCTTCAGAGGCATCAAGGACTTCATCTACAAAAGGGTCAAGTCACGAAGGGAGCCTGTATTGTCAAGTTTATCTCATTTACAGCACTATTTCATGTTGTTTCTACTATCTTTCTAGAAACTAGTGTTTGTCTCTAATGTTGGATGTAAGTGGTGATTGTTGCAGGCTTCTTCCTTGTGGATTGGGCAAGCCAAGAGTTGAAACCTGAGCTTGGAGTCCTCCTTTTTGTTGTCTACCTTGTACATATGCTTTTGAGTCTTGTATCTAGGTCCTAGGTTTTCACTGAGTTCATCAGTTTGGAAGGTGCATTGCACCTTGGTCTTGTATCTCCGTTTTCAAGAATAAAGTGAGCCTGGATAAGGGGGGGGGCCCGTCTTGGCCCCTCAATCATATTGCATTCTCCAATGATGTCACTTTGTGTTTAAGCTGTATAACTCTTAATTCCAGCTTAATTGCAAACTCTTAAGTTCAAGTATATGTGTTTGGCAACTCGCAATCATCTCATTCAAATGCCTCTGCAAAATCCGTTGTCTGAATTGATAGAAAGCACCGAGTAGTTTACATTGCTCTGACTGAATTGATAGAAAGCACCGAGTAGTTTACATTGCTATCAGAGCAATGTAAACTACTCGGTGCTTTCTATCAATTCAGACAACGGATTTTGCAGAGGCATTTGAATGAGATGATTGCGAGTTGCCAAACACATATACTTGAACTTAAGAGTTTGCAATTAAGCTGGAATTAAGAGTTATACAGCTTAAACACAAAGTGACATCATTGGAGAATGCAATATGATTGAGGGGCCAAGACGGCCCCCCCCCCTTATCCAGGCTCACTTTATTCTTGAAAACGGAGATACAAGACCAAGGTGCAATGCACCTTCCAAACTGATGAACTCAGTGAAAACCTAGGACCTAGATACAAGACTCAAAAGCATATGTACAAGGTAGACAACAAAAAGGAGGACTCCAAGCTCAGGTTTCAACTCTTGGCTTGCCCAATCCACAAGGAAGAAGCCTGCAACAATCACCACTTACATCCAACATTAGAGACAAACACTAGTTTCTAGAAAGATAGTAGAAACAACATGAAATAGTGTTGTAAATGAGATAAACTTGACAATACAGGCTCCCTTCGTGACTTGACCCTTTTGTAGATGAAGTCCTTGATGCCTCTGAAGCTACCTTGCGTGAGGGGAGTGTGGAAATGGGGCTGGAATGAGAACAGCTTAGAAAAACAGCCTGTAGGCTAGAGAGAGAAAGCTTTTATGGAGTGATAGCTGTAGAGAGAGAGTGCCAATGCTGATCCCAAGGGAGGAGATGTAAGAGAGGAGCTGCTGCTGTTCCAGAGGTGCACAGAAAGGCAGATTTCAAAGACGAAGACAAGGCGAAGATCCGGTTTGTCGTCCTGCACATGCAAGACCGTGCTTCACTCTGGTGGGCAGCTATGGTCAACACTGGACAGCAAGCCCACACCTGGAAGCACTTCAAGAAGAACTTGATGAGGCACTTCTTGCCTAAGGAGTTTAAGAGAGATACAATGGTGCAGTGGGACATCCTCCGCCAACGCCAAGAAGAGAAAGTCAGTGAGTATGTTGATCGTTTTTGGGATACTTTGTTAAAAGTTCAAGCATTCAGTAGGAAGGATAAAAAAGAGCAGCAAAGGAAGTTCTTTGCTGGCCTACGGTATATCGTTCAGCATGAGGTGGACATTGCCACTCCTACTTCTCTCGAAGACACCATCAACATCGCCTTGAAGGTGGAGAAGAAACAATCTTTCTCCAACAAGCGGAATGGGAGCAACAACAAGCGAAAGTCTCAGGGAACCTCTTCCAAGGAACAAAAGGGTAAGGAGACAGCAAAGGACGCACCAAAAGAGCAAAAGTCAGCCAGCCAGCCTCCTTCGAAGAAAGCAGCCCGCACTTTCAGCTCATTGTCTCCACAACAGAAGCAAAAGTATTACTTCGGAGGGCGTTTGCAGTGAAAGAAGGCCAATGGGTCTTATTGAAATTTGAGAAAGCCCGGTTAAAAACCAAAGTGGGCAAGAAGCGCATCTACTTCAAGCTATCCTTTCGATATTATGGTCCTTTTCAGGTGTTGCAGCTAATAAATGATGTCTCGGTCCGATTGAGACTTCCAGAGCATTGGAAGATCCACAATGTCTTCCACGTAAGCTTGGTGAAACCCTTCATTGGGGAACCACCTCAAGAGCCCACACTGGACGATGCACCTGAAGTAGAGGACACTGAGATCTTGTTGATCCCAGAGCAAATTATTTTGCATAACTTCACTACGGGACGTCGAGGCACGACTCGCAAAATGTACCTTTTGAAGTTCAGAGGGCTCCCATCCACCGATGCCCAATGGGTGGACAGAGCTACATTTCAGGAGTGTCCTGAAATCCTTGATGCTTATGAGGAAGCATTTCAGTTGCGGACAACCGAATGAAAGACGGAGGGAATGTCATCTTGCTTCAACATGTATCCACTTGCTTGGTACTATTTCTTTTTGTTTTTCAATAGTATGCTTATTAAGAAATGAAATGTTTTCCTTCTGTTCAGTTACGGACCAATGGGAACTAGGTCTAGCATTTGAGGGTGGACCCCCTTGCTTGGGGTTATGGGCATTAGTGACCCACAAGAGTGATGGCCTCTCTTTGAGAGGGACATCTAGAAACCACACCCCACCTGAGTACCCAAACATGGGACCAATCAAATGCACAGATTGCATACCGACCTAGGAACCATTCAAGAGAATGTTCCCTGAGCTTTGGGTGTGGGCCTGGCAGCATGCCAAGAGTAATGGAGATACAAGATAAGACGACAAACAAATGAGCTCAGTATGGCTCAGTTATGACCTTAGAGTACGTCAATAGATAGTCTAAGCTGTTAGGAACCCGTGGGTGTGATCAGAATTAAATTCTGACAACTTTGAAATTTTAGGGTTTTTGGGAGTGACGTGGCAGCTGACACGTGGCAGACTGCCACATGGAATCTGAGCTGGCAGGTCAGTCCACCTGTCCCACACATGTGGCAGCATGCATGGCAAGTGGCAGGGCATGCAGGCCAAGTGTTTGGCCCCAAATCTGGTAGATTTGGGGCAAGTGGTGGGCTGTCCTCTTTGGGACTGCAGCCCACCTAAAATCTGGGACAAGTGTCCACCTTCCACTCTAGGTCTAGGGGGGGGGGCTGAGCCTATAAAAGAAGGCCTCTCCCCTTCATTCCACACATGAAAATTTCGTCACTTTTCTTCTTCCTCCTTTTGGATGATGCTACAGAACCTCTCCAACTCCTTGGGTGCAGCCAGCTTCTCCCCAGGCCATTCTCTCACCTCAGCAGCACTTTCTCTCTCTACAACAGCACATTCTCTCTCTACAGTTCCAGCCCCTTCTCTCCAGAAATCTGCCCCCTCTCAGCTCTTGTGAAACAGCAGCAGCATCCTCTCTCCTTCACCTGGCCTGGAGCAGCCACAGCCCCTTTCTCTCTCCTGCTGCAGTCTTTCTCTCTCTTCTGCAGAATTTCTCTCTCTACTGTTCCAGCCCATTTCCCTTGCAGAAATCTGCCTTTCTGTGCACCTCTGGAACAGCAGCAGCTCCTCTCTTACATCTCCTCCCTTGGGATCAGCATTGGCACTCTCTCTCTACAGCTATCACTCCATAAAAGCTTTCTCTCTCTAGCCTACAGGCTGTTTTTCTAAGCTGTTCTCATTCCAGCCCCATTTCCACACTCCCCTCACCCAAGGTAGCTTCAGAGGCATCAAGGACTTCATCTACAAAAGGGTCAAGTCACGAAGGGAGCCTGTATTGTCAAGTTTATCTCATTTACAGCACTATTTCATGTTGTTTCTACTATCTTTCTAGAAACTAGTGTTTGTCTCTAATGTTGGATGTAAGTGGTGATTGTTGCAGGCTTCTTCCTTGTGGATTGGGCAAGCCAAGAGTTGAAACCTGAGCTTGGAGTCCTCCTTTTTGTTGTCTACCTTGTACATATGCTTTTGAGTCTTGTATCTAGGTCCTAGGTTTTCACTGAGTTCATCAGTTTGGAAGGTGCATTGCACCTTGGTCTTGTATCTCCATTTTCAAGAATAAAGTGAGCCTGGATAAGGGGGGGGCCCCGTCTTGGCCCCTCAATCATATTGCATTCTCCAATGATGTCACTTTGTGTTTAAGCTGTATAACTCTTAATTCCAGCTTAATTGCAAACTCTTAAGTTCAAGTATATGTGTTTGGCAACTCGCAATCATCTCATTCAAATGCCTCTGCAAAATCCGTTGTCTGAATTGATAGAAAGCATCGAGTAGTTTACATCTACAGCCTCTCCTCAGTTCTTCATCATCATATGTAGCTTCCTTAGCTTCTTTATCAGATCTCACAGCCCTTGCAGACAGCACATGCTCTTCCTAACCCATCCTTTCATATGTACAGCTCCCTCAGCCCTCTACACATAGCCTCAGACCAAGAGCAACTAGCATAGCCTTAGCCCTATATTTCTAGCCCTTCAAGTCTACATAAAGCTACTTGGTCTCTTCTAGGAAAACCAACAGTTGTATGCCATGGGTGTCTGGTGATTGCCAGGCCTAAACATAGGAATAAAGATATTAATTAGCATAACTGTCAGTAGTGCTTAATCAAATGAATTGAACAGTGCAAAATTCCTTAATCTTAGGATTACCCAGCCTAAGTGCATTATGATTAATTTGGCCAAGCATATGGTTTGTGAATAATAGTGAGTAAATCACGCTTCATGGTGTAGATAACACACCTGATAGTAGTAATGCATGAGGTGGGAGCAAAGGTCTCCTCAAAGTCAATGTCGTATTGCTGTGCATATCCCTTTGCAACCAAGCGGGCTTTGAGGCGGTCAACACTGCCATCAGCTTTCCTTCACACCTTGTAGACCCACTTTGTGCCAATGGCATGCTTGCCTGTTGGCAAGTAACACAACTCCCAAGTGTTGTTGGCATGAATGGATTCAAGCTCAGCCTCCATGGCATCCATCCATTCCTTGCTGTCAAAGGCATCCTTGTGACATGAAGGTTCCTCATTGTGAGCAGTAGCAGCCAAACTATTGCGGTGCATCTGTTTATGCGCACCTCTAGTGCCGGCTGGCAAAGGCTCAGCTTCTTTGCTGTCCCTGAGTGTGTCCAAAAGCCATCTCGGGACTGATTTTTCTGTTTAGACAGCACTCTCCTGTGCAACTGCCTGTTCAATAGCATGATCATCAACTAAAGGCATATCAGGCTGAGCAGGAACTATTGGAGGAGGATGTGCACTGGTAGAAGTGTATGGCACAACACTCTGCATTGGCTGCTATGGATCTGTGGGCGACTGAAAGAGAGGTAACAATGTATCAAAGACATCTCAGGAATCAACAGTAGGCTGTTTTTGCATTCCAGCCAATGACCTTGCCCGTGCTGGGTTGATGCAACCTGTATCCCTTGCTCTCTGCGCTATAACCAATGAATATGCATTTTACAGCTTTGTCTTCAAGCTTGTGCCTGAGTTGAGATGGCACATGAGCATAAACCAATAACCCGAGAACCCGCATATGAGAAATTTCAGGTTTGCGACAGTGCCATGCCTCCTAAGGTGTGATACTCTTCAATACCTTTGTGGGGCAGGTGCCCTATTGAGCACATAGTTGGAGCACATGACAGCATCCAACCAAAACTTATATGGCAAAGACTTTCCTTTGAGCATGCACCTGCCCATTTCCATCTCTGATCGATTTTTCCTCTCTGCCAGCCCCTTCTGCTGTGGAGTAAAAGGCACTTCAATTGATGAATAATACCCCGAGCTGCCAAAAAATCATAGAATTCACGGGACATGTACTCTAGCCCAAAACAAGGGGCAAATGTCTTCAAATGTATCCAAAGGTCAAAATGTCCCAGATGGAGGCTGCATGCCTCAAATTTGACAAGGCAACAAGCCCAAATGAAGGGGCAAATGCATAATATACCCAAATTGAGGTGAATAAAGCAAATGTCATTGCAATGGTTAATAAATATGGCAGAAGCCCCAAAATTTGAGAGTGCAAATATGCCAAAAAGAGGGCAAATTGGGAAAAGCCCCAAATGTGCTGCAAGTCCATGGGCTAAGGGTCCCCTAGCATTTACTCAATTGGCATGGGTACCTTTATTTTGAAATTCATCAACCTTGGCCCTTGGATAGAGGTGGATAGTGGACGAATCAAAGGCCTAGGATGCTCAAGTTCTTGTACCGAAGACTTTAATAAACTTTCTTTCTTTCTTTCTTTCTTTCTTGTGCGTTGTGCATTTACTGTTTGCACATCTGCATGGTACATACTAAGGAATATCCTCCTAAATAAGGTTTGGTTATTTCTTGAGGACACACACACACACACACACAATTGATTAGATATACATAGAGCTTGATAAGCTTGTGTGTGAAGATTCTAAACGTGTTTATATTTACATTTGCGTGTGAATGCGAGAGCCATGCAAGATTTGTTATGCATCATCGCGCTGACATTAGATGCTTTGGAGTGATGGACCTTGATGTGATTTACATGCATTCGTTTGGGGGGAGGGTAGTTAATGTTGTATAGAAAATTGTGATTTATGGGATGATTTAATTTTTCTTTATGTTGGATTTGAGTTCTTGGGCTATCTCTTTGTTTACTGCGTGAGGGGAGTGTTAGCCTAAGCAAGCAACCTCTCCTACTCTCTTTTTTAACATGGTATCAGAGCCTTGAGGAAGATTCAAGAGTTGTGGGAGCTCGAAGGCGAGAGCCTTGGGAAAAAGATATCTTGGTTCAGCTTGTAGAAATACTCCTGCCCTTGTGAGAAGGAGGGTGACCAAAATTGAGACAGGCGTACAAAATTCTTAGCATGTATTCTTTCAAAGCCTTTACAGCAGCTGTGGGCAGATCTGTTCTTTATGTTTCCGAGTTGCTGAGGGATTGAAAAGTGTATGCCTTCTTGGAAGGCATAAGGGGAAGCGTTGGTGCTTCTTTGAAGCTAGGAAGCAAGTTGAGGGGCATAGTGAACTTGTTGAAGCCTTGGTGGAGATAGGGACATCTATAGGAGCAAAGCCAGATAGAGAGTTCATTGGGAGCTCATGGTCCAGATATTCTGGAGTTATACTTGGGTTGGGAGATCTACGTGGATCATCCACAAGGGTTTCTGTGCTTAGGATGGTTATATGGATGCAGACCTTGCCAGGAGGAAGACAAGTTGAAACAGACCTCGAGAGTGTGGTCTTGGAAGACTGCAGGCTGTTTACTTATTGTGAGAGGGGCAGCTGGGTTTGCATCAGGTTTGCTTAGAGTCATTGGCGGGTTCATGATAGAAATTGTCAAGAGGGAGTCAAGGGTAGAGTCTAGGCCTGGTGCCATGGACGTGCCATGGACCTGTGGTGCTGCCAAGGTTGGACCTGTGTACCAGGATGGTTAATTTGCATGGGATTGGACTTGGAGGAGCAAGAGCTAGTGGTTGAAAGACCAATGAACGATGATGGCTCCAGGAAGCTGATGGAGCATTTGCATCGCAAGTAGGGATTGACCCACGATGTGGTCGGTGAGAGGGGCCATTGGAGTTTAGGTGGTCACCTCCCCATTTGTGAGCCCCCAAATGAGAAGAGCATGGGGGAGGTGTATCAGATTCGATTAGATACCACATGGGCAGGTCTAACAGGAAAAGAAAACCGCCAGCACATGGGCTGCCATGTGGGCAGCAAGTACATAAAGTACTAAGAGAAAACAGGGCTGCCACATGGGTAGCACAAGGAAACATAGCTGGTTGTTATGGGCCACGGCTGCAAGCAGTAGATAGCTGTGAAAAATTTAGCAGGCGCAGGCACATCTTTGTGGGATCTCTTGGAGCAGGTCGAGGTAGACTTGTGGGTCGAAGCAGCACCCAGGAGAAGCATTTGGAGAAGATTAGGTCAAAGGTTGGCTGTGTGCAATGTTTTGAGCTGTGACAGGGACCTGAAACAAATCTGGAGGAGTCGACAGAAGCTCGCAGCAGTCAGGATCCTCTGAGATGATTGCTTGATGTTGGTCGAAGAAAGAACAGGGCAGAACAGTGGCACAGAGAGCTGGACAGATTTGGGTTAGGAGAACTGGCCTGGAACAGAGTCGAACCAAAGAGGGCCAGTGGCAGTCTGCCACTTGGCCAAGTTGTGCAGCTGTGGGTTGCTGTTGCAGGTCGGGTCAGTCTGTGAACTGGTCGGCCAGCTCACAGACTGAGTCGGCCAGTTTAGGGCTGGGGACTCCAGCCTATAAAAAGGGCCCATTGCTTTGGGCATTTTATCCATTCATTGAGTCCACATTTTGGGCAGTCCAGCCTGCTTCAAGGAGCAAACCAGGAGGCTAAGGGAAGTGGCTGATTGCAGGAAACAAAGAGCTCTTCACAGCAGCATAGGAAGATGGGATCAGGGAAGATTTGTGCAGCCCCAAATATCCAAGATGGTTACATCACTTGCCCTTACAGCAGCAGGGAGGTCGAGAATCCACAGCAAGCACTGCCTGAGGATTGGCTGTCCAGAGGAGCAGCAGGGAGGCATGATTGTGGGGCACATCATACGAGGCCCACATATTCTCTAGGTGAGCAATGAAGACCAAGTGTTTTGGAGGTGCCAACGGTTAGGAGAACAGTCCTTTGAGTGTGCAGGGGTCCACATCTAGTCAGCACTCTGCTGATAGAGGGTGGCACACTGAACCTCTTTTGTATATGATTTGCTCTACATTGGACAGATACATACATTTTTCTGGCTCTACATATCTCTCTTGTGCATCGCCCATTTACTGTTTGCACATTTACGTAGTACACACTAAGGAAAGGAAGTTGGATTTGACTATACCACTGTGAGTTCCTTTTCTGTTTTTAAGCTTCCACTACATGAGGGGAGCATTCGCCTAAGCATGCAACCTATCCCACTCTCTTTTCTAACAAAAACCATAGAATTCAATTTGAGAATTGAAATTGTGGTGTACAACCCATAGGTTTGAGATATGGGTGGAGTCAACATGTTTATAAAGTCACTCCTTGAATATCAACATTCCATGACTTCAGCAGTTTATTTGTCCTCTTTAGGTGGAAAATATAAGTTTTCTGCTTTTTATCCTGTTTTCACTTAGAACTTGGCTTATGAATGATTCTAAATGGATTCCACAGTGTGTGACCTTCACCTATGTATGTATAAGGATCTGATTAAGTATTTAATTCTTTGATCTGGGCTTGAGATAGTCGTGATGTCATTTGAAATTAACTGAGATCTTTGGCAACCTGCAGGGACGGATAACTGTTTGCAATCTAGCCACATCTGGCACTACAGGCACATCCTCAACTGCAGATATATCGCAAAGGAAACTCTACATCGGTGGTCTTTCCTTTGAAACTTCAAGTGAGACACTTTTAAAAATTTTCTCTCAGTATGGAGAGATAGAGGAGGGAGCAGTCGCCTATGATAAGAACACGAACAAGTCCAGGTCTGTGATGGAATGACTGTTTTGACTTTCAAACGTGGCTTGTTATTGCATTCTAAGATAAAAATATAAATTATAATTAAAAAGGCATATAGTTTGTAAATTTATGGAAATTACACTGTTGTTTCTGACAATTACTTAAACTCTGGTCAATTTGCTGTTTATGACAGAGGATTTGCTTTCGTGACATTCAAATCTGGGGAGGCTGCCAGAAAAGCAATAGAAGATCCAAGCAAGACCATTGAAGTATGATACTTTAATTTGTTTGTCCTTGGATACATTCTACATAACAAGCTCCTCAATGGTTGACCTCTCTCTGCTTGTGCAACAGTTATTTTTCTTAACATCTTCGTGCTCCTGTGTGAAAGACCTTTGCAGGATGATTTGTGGGTGTTCCAGTGTGACAAAATTGTTGAGTATTCTAATAATTCTGGCTTGTCTCTGTTCTTTCATAATTGATTTGAGCAGGGTCGGCATGTTACAGTCAAGCTTGCCTTAGATGGACAGAGAGAGAAGTCAGGGGGTCCAGCAGCAGTACACCAGGGACTTCCTATTGCTCAAGTTCAACATGGATATGGTGCAGTCAATCCTAATCTTGCTAGCTATCAGAGACAACAGGTCGCAGCACAGGCTGGTCCTCCTTTGGGCTTGTCTGGTTATTCTCCAGGTCTTGCTTATACAAGCCAACCTGCTTATGCTGGACTGACTGCCTCTCAGTATGGTACAGTGATTCCTGGCGCATCACAACAATATGCACAGTATGCCTTTCAGACACAGCCTGGGCAAGCTGGACCAGGTGCGGGAGGGGTTCCTGCATATTATGGCGGGGTCCCTTGAAAGCAGTTTTAATTCTTATTTGTACAATATGTAGCTGTGGTTGCTTCATATTTCACACCGCACCCGATTTGGCTGTGAAGAAGTGCATTTTTGGGTTTGTTATAAATGGAATGATCTAATTATCATGCTTATGGCAACCTCCTTACACATCGGCATTAAGGGTTGTGGTTTAACGAAATTCAAGAATATACTTCAAAAAGAGAGGTGGAGGCAATTGGTACAATGTCCTTGGAATTTATAGACTGCTTTCTCTTTGCTTATCCAGTTGACATTTATCGTTTGCAAAGCTTACTTCCTTTTGTGTTTTGCTCACCTTAGGTGAGCACTATTACCTATCAAAGATTCTTCAAGGTTTCTTGTACTGTTCTGTGCCATCTTTGTAGTGTCCTAATTTGGTGTGTGTTGAAAGTATTCCTTAACAGATCAAGTTATCGTGTATTGTCTGTTTGAATTCGTTACAACCACTTCTTTAGGCTCTACCTGTCTGTGTGTTGATTCCAAATTTCAATTCTGAGCTTGAGGCAGTAGGGACATGGGTAGTTGTTAGCTATGATACTCTCATGGTAACTCTCTATCTTGACAAAATTTGGGTTTTATATCTGGGTAGTCAAACCTGCCTGTTTTTTAACATTCACATTTACTTATTTCTGAGAGTGTATATTTGTACATGTATCTGCCTGATTGTAGGATACTAGAAACTGATGTGAATTTTCTTTGGGCCTTTCTGGAGTTTCAACAATTTATTTATGAAGTCAGAATGTTCCATTCAGTCTTTTAATTTAATGAGACTCGTGCAAAGATCTCACTCAGGCACAGATACTTACCTGGGCGCAAGTATTATTGAGCATTTAAATTGATGATATGTCCTTGCATTTCACTGTTGGTCAGTGCAAACTGATATGGTGGCTCTACTCTCTTCCTCCATTCAATACTTGGAATGTGGCATGCCATGTGCAATGTTTGGATTATTATTATTGCTCAAAAGTTTATGATTAGTAGTGTAAATTCTCATTTTAATAACATGCGAGTCTACCACCTTTTGCAAACCCCATCATTGGAGCTTGAGTCTGTTGTTGTGGTCATCATGTGCGGTCATGCCATCTTTGTTATTATGCAGGAACCTTAAATTTTGTAGTAGCTATATTTGACACTTACTAGGTGCATGGCTATCAATGGTAAGATTCCACTTTGAGACTATCACCCTATCGACATGTAAAAGAATGAGATCTACGTGCATGATTATTATTTTTGCTCAACAGTTTATGATCAGTAGTGTAAATTATTTTTGCTCAACATGTAAGTCTTCCACCTTTTGCAAACCCCATCATTGGTCATTATGAGCTTGAGTCTCTTGTTGTGGTCATCATGTGTGGTTATCTTTGTTATTATGCAAGAACCTTAAATTTTGTAGTAGCTATATCTGACACTACGTGCATGACTATCAATGGTAAGATTCCACTTTGAGACTTTCACCCTATAGACATGTAAAAGAATGAGATCTATTTGTAGGGTTCTTATACCCGTCCTACCCCCTTCATAGTGGCCTTAAAGGTGAGCCTTGGTGCATTATGTAGTGACGCTTCACTTAAGGAATGTTGAGTGATTGTAGAGTCTTGCAAGGAGTGGAGCCTTATGGGATAAGAGCGTTTGTGCTTTAGCTTTAGCTTCTCCAACTACTACTTTTTTTCTTGCTTAAAAACCCTCGTTCAGTCCTCTTCTCCCATTCATTTCATATTTTCTTTTAGCATTTTGAGAGAATTAGTGTCATCTTTCATGATCTTTCAAGCACAGTGCATGCATAGACACGTTGCACTGCAGCTTGCATCTTGACGAACCTTAAGCCCTTGTCTTGAACTAAGCTGTGTTGAGGCTTCAAATCCTTAGTCTTTTGCTATTCCTACACCTCTTGTCTAATTGTTACTAATTTCTAGATCTGCTACTAGTTTTTACTCTTGTACTTGAACCTTGTTGGTATTTAGATGTCGGAAAGTGCATTTGTGTGGTTATTTTGGTATAACTTGCTTGTCAAGGTTTGAGTTTGCGCTTTTGCATTATCTTGGAGAGATCTTGTGGCACATTGAGTTTTAGCAAGTCCATAGGAGTTTCCAACTAATGTTTTACTCTTTTGGAAGACCCAAGACACTTTCAAGGCTTAGTTTTGCCCCTAATTATCTCTTGGATCATAGTCGCTTTGGTCTAGAGTCTCTTTTGATTGCTATTTGCTTCTAGGATTACTTTGAATTGGGTCTAGCTACATCTTGTTATAGTTTGGGAGTTGGTAATTTGGTACTACAATGTTATTTTCTATACTAAAGCATAAGATGTTGCTAAAGTCGAGAGTGGAATACATGTGGCATTGTAGATTGTCATTAGTCCCTTGGGAGATTTGACTCAAAGTTTAAGAGTTTTGGCACCTAACAATTTTGTGGGAGAGCTTGATCCTTGGACTTCGCTATAACTTTTCACAAAGAATCTTCATTGTTATTTATGTTACCGAATTGCTATTTCAAGGAGGGATAAATGTAGTTTAATTGGTCGTTTTTCATTTATAGGTTTGGGCTGCGAAAAATGCTATTGTATTTTCAATGGGAATGGGTAGTTTTGTAGAAAGGAAAGATGGAACAACCCGTTATTCACTGGATTTGAGAAGATTTTAGCCAAAAGATGCTAAAGAAGAATGGAAAGAAAAAGTTGAAGAGGAAGAAGAGAGGATCCCATCAAGAGACAGAGAAGGAGCATAGGAGATAGTAGGTGCGACTCTCCTATGTCGTCCAATTTGTGAGTTCTACAATCATCATCAATGTTGGACTAATTCAAGAAATCGAGCTACGAGTTTTACCAAAGTCTAGGTGACAACAAACCTTGAGGAGTTGCTCGATAGATATTACATTTTGAGGATAAGAGGATTGATGGAGGACACTTTGGTATGTGTAGATATAGGATTGAGTTTACGAGATTGATACTTCATTTTAATAGACCTCATCATTTTCAACCCAACCAATGAATATATTGAATCCTAGTCAGGTAAGAAACCAAATCCTAAAAAGCGACCAAAACCTTGCAAAAAAGGATTGATCTAATAATTGACTAGAAATGACAAAACACATTAGATGAAGGGTACAAAGGATTGGATATTTGAGGAGCTCACTTTGATCCAGCACAAACAAAGAAACAATGAACTCACGAAAGTAAAGGAAGCATGCAAAGAAGGCATATGGGCGTATATTGAGATAGACAAGCATTGATTGAGACTTCAAACCCAAACCCAAAGACTCCACTTACGATGGTATTAGAATGTAGTTATGCCCTATAATAACTCCTATAATAACTCAAGAAGAGTTGATTCATGTATACTCCCTTGATTCTTTGGTTCTCCAAATGGAGCAAGTCTCTTTTTGGTGTCTGTACTTTGTCCCACATTATGACATGGTTGGATCTAGTGTAGATGTATACGTCACATACTTTTTTTTTTTTTTTTTTTTGGGGACGAGGAGTTCCCCACCAAGATCCAATTCTATTGTGACCACTTATTGAGGGTATCAGAGGATGTTACGATTATCAGACCCTCCTATCTGGCTGATGGGCAACCTTGAAGATTGCCATCAGACACATGCGGGTTTCGTTCCATTAGTTAAGTGTCGAGGTAGAAGAGCCACAAGTACGCCTAGAGAACAGTGGATTTGCAGGTTATGGAGACGTTGGCAGAGGTAGAGACAGGAGCATTTCCTATGTACCTGCCTAATTTACTATGAGATTTGCGGATGGTACCACTGTCTCTTTTAAGAGGGGCATGGTTTTGGACCTCTCTTGGTTGATGCACTTTCAACATGCACCACGTCTATGTTGGCCTCTATCTAATGGAGATGCGATGACATAGGGACTTTGTATTGTATCAAAGATGGATCGAGCTTAGTGACACGTCATATTTCTACACATTCGAGTTTGCTCCTGGACATAGTGGAGTAGAGGAGGAGATAGCTAATATGAAGGCAGCATGGGTCAGTGGGAAGAGATGAGAAGAAGTGACAGAGCTAGAGATATAGGGACAACATGCTATGCAAAGGTGGACTAGGGCATGCATGATGGATGTTTAGCCCATCACAATTCTACTTGGAGGGGACTACCTAAGTAAGGGTGTCACTCTTGATGTGGCCCATCAGATATAGAGGTCACGAAGATGGCCACAATGAGCGCTGACTTGATAGACATGGATACAAGATATATTCATAGCTCATAGGAGGGCTACCATGGCACCCCTCTATGTGTTTTGACTTTTGACTTTAAGATTAAGTACTAGTTTTGAGTTTAGTTTAGGATAGTACTCAACAAAGGGCCTTAGCAAGCCCTTTGCTTCATCCCACATTGGCTTGTATTGGGTTACTCTTGGATTGTAATACATGTGTGTGTGTGTGTGTGTGTGTGTCTCTCTCTCTCTCTCTCTCTCACACACACACACACACACACACACACACACACAAAATCCCTTTTTTCGTTTTGACTCCAGAATTGTTCCCTCACTCTCTCTCTACCCTTCTCTCCCCTCTCTTTCTCCTAAAAATCCATGTTCACCTACTTTTCTCCGTTTAACCTCATTTTTCCTAAATTTCCATAATTGCCCCCAAAAAAAAAGTCCTTATATCCCTCCCTCCTATTTTCCCCTACTTTTTCCCAATTTCCCCCAAAATTTTCCTATTTTCTGCCCATTTTTTCCAACTTTTTTCTAATCTTCTTCCTAAAATTTTCTTGTATTTTTTAAATATTTTTCCTACTTTTCTTCATTTTCCTAATTTCTTAAAATTTCCCTAATTATTTCCTACTTCTAATTATTTCCTAGTTTCTTCTTAAATTTCCCAAATTTTCCAATTCTTTCCTAATTTTCCCTAATCCTCCTATCCCTAGTTTTTTCTATTTGTCCTTATTTTCTCCTCTCCCTAAATTCTTCCTTTTTTCTCTCTCCCTACCTTCCTTAAACTACATTCAGTTTCTAAACTACACTTTTTTCTTTCGAACCCCCCCCCCCCCCCCACTAGTCCTATTTTCCCCTTTTCACTCCCTAGCCTAACCTTTAGTTAAACTACACTCCCTAACCACACTCCTAGCTACCGTTCTAAACCTTCTTCTCCCTTGATTGCCCTGCTTACACATTGACTAACTGCCTTCCACCTCCCTTCTCTTTAGCTCCACTTCTCGTCCCATCTCGACTCCCCAACTAAGCATCATATTTATACCCCTCTCATTGTGGTTGTTGGGCATTGAGCTATTTTTGTGTTGCTGGTGACTGAGTGGCCTTCTTTATTGTTGCCCTTTGCAGTCGGCCCCCTCCTCACAAGCTCTCCCATCTGGGAACATGCACATGATGATTGCCTCGACCATCGTGCTTCAAGCTCCCGCATGCTACCCTTTACATGCTCCTATCGTTGACACATCCCTCTACATTCTGCTACCTGCCACCTCCCTCCTTTATTCCCTCATGACCCCTACCTCGTACCTCCTTCACCCCTTCATTTGCAGTGACCGTGCCTGTGGCTCCCTCGGGTCCATCCTCTAGACTTTGGGCTCAGCCTGCCATCAATGCATTAACTCCCGTGCTTCTCAACTTGTGCGAACGGTCTTTTTGCTCGTGTCCTGAGTCTCTATACCTTGACTGTTGCGCCCCTTCACTGGCTTCACGATTTCTATCACTCTATGGACTCTCAGGTCCCTTTTCTCCCCTTTTTTACACATGCCTCATTCATGCTTTTTATTTTATACTCTTTGTTCCCCCCCCCCCCCCCCCCCAAATACTTGCTTCTTAATTTTAATTTTAATTTTCTTCTCTTTTAAACCTTAACCCTTTACTTTATCTCCTTCCCTTTTTTCCTTGATTTCACCCTTATTTCTCCCCTAGGTTTTTCCTTTATTTCTTTCTCCTTTAAAAATTTCCCTTAAAATTTTCAATGAAATCTCCCTCATTTAAAACTCCTCCTGCTATATTCTTATTACACCTCTCCTTCCCTGCTATTTTTACCACATATTGGTTAAACCCACCATTTTCTCAAAATGGTTCATCCCACTCCATAATCTATACTCCCCCCCCCCTCTTCTCTATTTATTAAAAACACTCCTTTCCTCTTTATATCTTCCCTTTAAAACCTCCCTTTAAAATTTTCCTTCATAATTTCCCTCACACAACACTCCACCCTCCATGGTCGTATTATTTTGTTTAATTAATTTTATTACCCCCCCCCTCCCCCCCCCCTTCCCCCCCCTCCTTTTTTATCAAGTTGGTGTACCCCACCACCTCAAGATGGTTCACCCCACTCCATAAACTTTAAACCCATTTTTTTCAATTATAATCCTAGATCAAGCTATTTAAGTTTGTGATTAAGCTTCTATTTTATTGTGACCCCGATAACAAGGGAGGGGTGTTTATAATACCTTTCTTCCCGATCAAAATTAAGCTGGTTCTCACCATGTTTTCTTGTTGGACGGTGGCAGGTAGGCAAACTCCCCTCTTCAATACAAGTGATGCTTGCCAGGACTTATCCAAGCTCAACTTCTATACAGTTTCCACAAATTCATTTCTACAAAATGGCCCATTGCTGGTTTCCTTTACGAACAGGGATTCACTGACTTGTACAAACTTTTCCGTTAATGCAATTAGTCCTATTCCATTATCTAGTTTCGCTCTTTTGTCTTTTCACTATGCAAAGGGGTGTTGTCAAGTCTTCCACTCTCTCTCTCTCCTCTCTCTCTCTCTCTCTCTCTCTCTTTCTTTCTTTCTCTCTTCTACTTCCTTTTATACAACTCTCTCCTACAAGCATGGCGGGTACCACCTGGTATTATACACATTTGACTATAGCTATGTGTAAGGAGAAGGTGTCTTCAAGGCTAGTGTTGAAATTCTTTTTGATAAGGTGGGCCGCCACCATTCTACTTGACACGTTGTTCTAGATTAATGGCATTACTTGGGGTCAGCCCAGACTATGTTGACTTGAGCAAATAGATCTAATTGCACTTCGCTTGGACTTCTGTTTCGTTGTGGTGCATTGCTTCTCTCGCTTGACTTCGTCTCTTGTTGAGGCTCTTCATTCAGGGGGTTGAGCTCCCAACTTGTAGAAAGATCCAACCTAGAATAGCCCTCAAAGCAAATTACAATTAAGAATAAGTGCTTTGGAACAAAGTGTCTATGATACCAAAGGTGGTTTTGTGCAATATGTGAGTTTGGGAAATGAGTTGTATTGCTAAGTTATCTAAAGAGCATTCTCTCTCATTCCCATTATCTTGAGCAATTTTGTCTTTCCTTTTTCAATTTTCTTACATTTATCCATTCATTGCAACCATCTTCTAACACACACATCCCATTATATGATTGCTTTATTTTGCAGCAGCTCGGAAATGATAATGTCTTGCAGAGCTCAAAATGAAGATGAATGAAGAAAAATGTTATCTGCAATTCATATTCAAAAATTTGGCAATCCTCTTGGTGTTATTAAATGGTTTGTGATGGTTGAGCCATTGAAGTAAGATGGGTAGCAGTGTGAACCAGCTTGCAAATGAATGCTAGGACCATAACTGGTTGATGACAAAAATATTACTAGAGGAGAGAAAATAATAGCAAGATTTGATTCCCAAGCTAGCAAAATTCAAATGCTAAATGAAGAGGAGACCCAAAATTGGGCAAACTGAGCAATTTGAGACAAAAAATGATGTTATAAAAGACATGGAGGAGCAGAAGAAGACAAAAAGAGTTGAGACTCCGCCTCTCAAAGAGGTTCAAACAAATTTTGGCAAGAATCGAGAAGCGAATCGCCCACCAGAATTATGGAGGCAAGGGAGAAGTCCAAGTTCAGCAGTGCAACCCATAAGGATGGATTTGTTTGAAAGCCCATTGCCATATCCCTTGTGAACTTTGTGGTCTACTCTTCAAGGATGGTCGCATTTAGTTCAAGCTTGTTGTTGTGTGTCTAGAGCCTACTTTCTCAGAGCTCGACAACCTATTCATCATGTATTAATACTTGGGCAGGTACCCAATGTGTTTTTATGTGTTGTAGGACTCGCAACACCTTAGCTCCCTCGTGGTTGAGCTAGTGTCATGTCTCTTTGACTTTGCTTCTTGTGAGGAGCTCCAAATTGAAGCAAAAGCGGCTCTGTACCCTAGGACTCCTCAAGCGAACCGATGTTTTTTGAGCATGGTTGTTGATTCGATGAAATTAGCTTGTAGTGTTCTTCCTTGTCCCTTATGAGATTCCTTGTCTTGTTTTGGAGGGGAAATTGGTTCCCTTGGTTGCTATGTGCCTTGGGCATTATTTTGGGATATGCTAAGGTTGCCTCAGTTTCTTGTCATGTTGCTTGTTCACGTGGCGTGCTGCTCTGTGCTAAATTTGATATCGGATCCTTTGCTATTGAGCCTTGGTCAATGGATCTTGTCTTGGTTGGAGGGTCAGGTAGGTCTATCCATTGTCCTTGTCCTATTGTCAACTTACGTTTAAGCATGCAAAGGTGTGCTCCTAGCTTGCAGTGGGCTTTCTCATGGGCGCATGCTCAAAGTTGAGATACAAAATGTAGTAGAAGGGCATTGCCCAATATACTTGCATAAGGTCCTCATACACAACGATGGTTTTATCATGAATGCCCTTGGGACATTTTCAATACTCGTCTTCAAGTTGATTTATCTAGACAAAAACTTGAAAAGTGGCCTCACTAAGGTGTCTTCCACTGGATTGATAAGGTACCCTTGCAAGAAATTGAAGATGACATTTGGATTTTGGTGATTGTGAGCCATGTAAGGACGTTTGAACACTTGCTCAATTATGTACTGGTTGATCATGACCTACGCCACTTTCTCCATAGCTATGCAAGTACAAGAAGGGGCAAGCATCCCCTCGAATGCATTATCCTTGGGTACAATACCTTCTAGCCCATCTGAAGAATAGACACCATCGCATGAGTTTGATGCTGCTGATGATCAAACGATTGCTGTGGAATTCCATGAACAGCAATTGACCCCCAATAAGTGGTTTGCAAAAGAGCGGCTCATCATGGAGCCTAAATCAGGGTGGAGCAAGTAGGCTCCACAATTTTGGTTGACGGGAAGTATGGGTCGATTGAATCCCTAATGGGAATGGGCGTTTCAAGTAAGACCATTGTGCCTCTCGATGATGATCGACAAATCCCCATCATCATAGGTACTGATTATCCTACTTCATTGAATCATTCCTCCCACATGAAAGTCATTCGACCTTCTACGAGTAGTTTTTCTTGAGGAGTTTTCACTTCTACGTTGAGTCGATCAGGTGTGGTGGAGCTACCTAGGATGGTAGTTGTCATGGTCTCTTCTTGAGAGGCATTGGGTTTGGTAGGGATTTTGAAGATGACTTGGTGAGGGGTGTAGGGAGTGTTTATGGGGAAATACCAGGAGGCTACATAGCTACAAGCACGGGAGAAAGATACTATCTAGAGCTAGATGTGGTGGAGCTTGTGTGCAAAGTGGATGAGTGTGGATGAAAGTGTGATTTGCATGACAACTTTTCTTTTATTATTAGAACTAGAGGCATTGTTTTGGGCTCTATACATGCAATGCTTCTCCTTTGAATAGTGGCATCCATTTTGCAAGATTATGCAATGTGGCAACTTTGTTGTGCGGTCCTTGCATATGTGATTTTGCTCTCTCATAAGAATGGCATAAAAGTAAAAATTGAAAAGCAGTTGCATGGTAACATTTCATCTTACTTCCCTTGAATAAATCGGGAAACAAATTCCCCTGCAAGTTAGCCAATTGGACTATGCCATTACTGAACACTTATTTCACCTCAATGGACCATTCCACCCAAGCCCGCAGTTTGGTTTGAGGTGGCTGAGTTTGTATTGTAGAGTAAGATGAGCATGTTCTTCATCAAATTCTTCTTTATAATGTGTGATTTTGCCATGCCTTCATCTTTGGATGCCTTGTTGTGCCCATGCTGCTCAAACTTGAGTTCATCCAATTTTGCTAGCTGTTGGACTCTTTTGGTGATAGCTTCTTGTTCATGCTCTATAGCTACTGTGAAAAATACAATAAGTGATCACACTAAGCCTAGTGCACACAAGATCAATGTATAACCTAAAGGGGATCAAAGCATACAAAGAATATCCATGAGAGGGACACAAGATGGGCACATTCAACTCAATCTATTTCAATGAGATATCAATCATACAATGGGAGGCCTCATTTATAGATAGCCTTAGGATCCGCTTTACACATCATTAGTCCATGTGGCATCCTCTGATCCACATATCAACTAGTGGTAGTCCTTGCTCCACATCTCCTCATGTAGTCCACATCCCTTGTGTGGCTACTATAATTCATACAACACCATGCCTTTACTCATACCTTTGCCTCTATACATGTACTCAGGGCACCACAACTCTGAACACGTCCCCTTAGTTCCATGATGCATTGGCTACTACAAGGTGGTCATATGTGAGTTTACAAAATAAAAGTCCAAATCACTTCCCCTTAGTGCATACTTGTTATTGAAGGTGGTCAAGCTACAACATGATCAATACCTCCCTCTAGCTACTTACATAGCTACGCTTAGGTGGCCAGGTTTGATAATTAGAAAACAAGGTCTATCATTTATAAAACATGGGCTAAAGGTGGTAAGGATCTCACCTTTGCTGATGCATGATCCTTTGTTCACCATGTGCCTATAATGAATTATGTGTGGATGCCATGTGCTATGCTATGGTCATCTCATGCACTTGTGCTTTTGGCATTCTTATGATAGTGATTTGTGCATTCATGCTTTACTTTGCCATTTGATGCAAAAGTACAGAGGACAATACCTGGGTGATGCAAAGTGGCACAAGAGCCAAAATGCGACAAAACCCGTGGTTTTTGCAAAGAAAAATATAGCTCAAGAAGAGCCAAAGGGATTTACACAATGTCAAATTATGGCAATTAAAAAAAAAAAAGCTCAAATGGCAAGTTGGAAAAGAGAACACCAGTTTGTGTAGCTTGCACATCTAGATAATGTTGTTCATGGACTCATTGAGGAAGCCAAGAACTCTATGGAAGATTGTAGCTTGAAAGTGGAAAAAGAATTGGAAGCCAATAAAGAAATAAGTGAGGCGAGCAATGACCTACAAGTCATTGATGACCAAGCAGACAATGTAATAGCAAAGGCGGTAGTAGTGCTGGTGGAGCAAATGACTCAAGAGCCACAACTCATAGCAAGGCATGTCAGCAACACACTCATCATGTCCAATCATCATGGCCACATCAGCAAACAAACTCAATAGTGCCACCTACATACACACACACACAAAATAAAAAAATAAAAATTGATTTGTAAATGTCTCTCTCTCACACAGACACTTATTTCTTTACACACACACACACACACACACACGTATACTTTCCCAACTATGAATTATTCTTTTATGTAGCTTGTGAAATCTCCCCTTTACACTCTCTTTTTAACCACCTCACAAATCAAGCCCACTAATCTCGTCCCACACCTCCCCTAATCCCTTCTCAACCCATGCACTCATTTGCTCCTTACTCCATTTGTGACTTAAACTTCACTTGTGGCTTAAAATTTTATTTATTTTTCTATGAATCCATATGGTTGTCCATCTTCCTAGGTAAAGCAATAACAAGCCGGGGAAAACAAGCATTATGTTTACCCAAATGTAACTATGATGTTCTAACACCTAGTTTATTTGGATGGTGGCAGGTAAGTGGACCTCGACCTCAACCTCGGAACTTGGACTGCTTGTCGACATCTTTTTTCAATATTATGTTTGTCAAACTCAATATTATTAAAAATTCTTAATTTTGATCAAATTTTTTGCAAACTCTAGTTGCTGCATTTTTCAACTTCGACATCTCAAGCATTTAAAAAAAAAAAACTTTTTATCCAATTGATGGAATTAATTGTATGGCTCAATTATTGATGGGAATCTTTAATCAAAATGCGCGTGCACGCATGCACACACAGAGTTGTACATGCACAACTTTGCTAGCAGCATGTGAACTCCCTGTACCACATCATTAATTGAGAACTTTTGTTGACCAAACCTTTGCAAGCCATAACTTTCAATCCATAAAGAGTTTACACACGCTACAAATAGGAAAGATAATCAACTTTTTGAGCTCTATGAATTTGTCAACTCAAAACCATTAGAAGAAATTAAATACTACCAATATTGAAAGAGATCAATTGGTAATATTCGAGGGAGAAAATTTTGTATGTCCCTCATAGCCTTCTCCCTTGGAAACTCTTTGTTGTTGCTGTCACAGGAGCCTGGAGCATGTCAGTTCACAAGGTCATAGCTGGTATTTGCTTCTCCAAGGTATGTTTAGGATATACTTGGTTGCATAAGGCTATATGCCAAAACAATCCATTGCAGCAACTCCATTCTTTGTCTCTATTTTGTAGCAATGTTTACTTTGTAATAGATTTGGATCTTCCCATAGCATCAATCATTGAATTGATGCCACTTTCAGTTGCCTCAACCATGGGTAGCCTGATCATCATTTCTTCAACAATCATGCCTTGTCCATGGGCAGCTTCATCCTTGTTTCTTCAACAATCATCATAAGAACTAAAGATCACATATTCTCCCTAATGGTAATACAAGTGTGACATTATTTTCTTCTCAACAAAGTATACCCAAAATGAGAAATAACAATATATAAACAAACTAATTTAGAAAGCTAGACTTCGTGGATTACCAAAGATTTGATACCATGCAAAAAGTTACAATAAGTGGTCGCCACTACACCTAGTGCACACAAAATCAATGTATAATCTAAGGGGGACCAAAGCATACGAGAAATTTCATGAGAGGACACAAGATGGGCACACTCAAATCCATATATTTCAATGAGATATCAATCATACAATGGGAGGATTCTTTTAGAGACAGCCTTCAGATCCACTTTACACATCATTAGTCTATGTGGCCATCTCAACCAGTTGGTCCTTGCTCTACAACTCCTCATGTAGTAGATATCTGTGGCTACGATTATTCATACAACACCAAACCTTTACTTACTCAACACCTCCCCTTGGTTCCATGATCCTTTGGTACTGCAAGGTGGTCAAATGTGAGTTACAAGATCAAATCTTCCCATGGGTGCTTACATGGCTACTCTTAGGTAGTTTGAGGAATGTGTATCCTCGCTTCTTGAGAAAGAAAGAGAGTTGAAGGCATCGACATCGACATCGACATCAACAACAGCAATAATAAAGAGCAAGCATTGTTCAGTAAAACATCAATGAAGTGTTACCATTGTGGAAGGATGGGTCACTATCAAAGTGACAGCAGATTAAAGAACAAATCGAAGTGTCACCGTTGCAAGAAGCTAGGACACAAGGAAGAAGATTGCAGATTGAAGAACCAACAGGTCAACTACCTGGAATCATCATCAAGCCATGAGCAAAATGACAAGAATAACATGTATTGAGAAGCACCATCCTTTCCACCTTTAGCTTATATTCTTGTAATCAAACATCCTTTCCACCTTTAGCTTATACCCTTGGAAGACAAATTCCCACAAGCCATGGTAACCAAGTTGATGGAGATGAATATCTTACTAGTAGAGGAGAATGATATCTTCCAAGTGGTAGCCAAAACGAAACAAAGGTGAAAATAGGAGCAACTAGTAGAGAAAAGGCCTCTGCACCAAGCATTAACTCCAAAGTTGTAACATGAGAACGAAGTTGGAAAAATCAAAGATGAAAATATGTTCATAGCACAAAAAACTTAATTTCCAAGAAAGTCAAGATTTGAACTAAGGCATTGAAGAAGAACCTCATCCCATAAAGATGAGTTGAAATGTGACAACAACTCAACTCAAGAAGATAAAGTCCTTACAGTTTTCAAGGATGTCTTTGCATGGAGCTACACTAACCTAAGAGGTGTACCTTCTTACATAAAATCTCCTTAGTATTGGATGCCAAGCTAGTACAAAAATAGAGGTATAGGATGAATCCTATTGTGTCATGAGCACATATTAGAGGCTAAGGTATGGTATAGCAAAGAATTAAAGTAGCCACCCTAGGATGCGGACTACATGCTGTGAAGATGTGGATCAAGGATATCCACAAGGAGAGATGTGGATCAGAGGATCCCACAAGTGTTGACTATTCAAAGGGTTCTCTCTATATAAGAAGCCTATCATGTATTGTTGATTATACTGGGGCTTGGATTGTATCTTTACTCTTTTTGACTGTCATCAACTTAGAGCCATAATAATGGAGTACATTGGCACTCTTTAGCCAAGGTCTTCCCAAAAACTAGTGGACATGCATTTTAATCCGTGACTATCACAATGGGATCATCATCTAGTGGAGTCCTCTTCTTGTGATTACCATGCCTAAGAGCATTCCTTGGGGATCCATTGGATGTTGATCTACCATTCTAGCCCAAATGGTAGGGAGGGATCCATTGCTCTTAAAAATAATGTTAACTCCTAATCCCGCATCAACAATATGTCTTGAATGCTTTGCTTCCATATTTTGATTATGATGATGGGAATTCCTCATCTACCATGGCTTACAGCCAACCTCTCCACAGGAGCGCATTCAGCATACAGTAAACAAAGCCTTAAGAATACTGTAGTACGCAGAGTGTTCCATGAAGTGAAATGGATGAAGTGCAAAGGAGAAGCCGGCACGATTGCAAGAAAATTAAAGGAGTTTGTGGTCTACACAGCATATGGGGCTTTTCAAACAACCAACTGATTAAAACGAGAAAACTTTCTTGTTTTTGCAGTGCATGCATCATAGGGGATCATGATGATTGTGAGAACATTGCAACTACGAAGACATGGGATCGAGTTCAAGTTTTTCCTCTACGTTCAGATGGAGTCACAAACAATGGAGAGACAAAGGACTCGCCACAGTTTGGGGAGAGTTTCGATGACCTCACTGACTGTTTGGAAGAGGGGGATAACTTTGCAGTTGTCGCAGATTCTGGGGAGAATGAGGAAGATGACTCATACTTTCTGTTGCAGTGCACAAAACCGAAGTACAAGGTTGAGGAAACATTTAAGAATAATTGGGGAACAACCTATGAGAATATGCAGCTCAACAGCAACACCCTCAGTGGGCGAGTGCCTTGAAACTTGTGGAGTTCCCCTTCTCTTTTCTGGAACTGAGCAACAAACGTCTTGAAGGGAGTAGCTAATGGCAGGCTATCCATCAATGGACATGAAGTGTTCGAGAAAGCGATCCCTGAGGTCAGTGGTTTCGATGGTGTGATTCTGTCAACGTATGGTGATTGTCCCAGTGTGCAGTGCATGCGGCTCAACAGCAACAGCCTCTGAGAAAGGGATAACTCTGCCAAGTGTTACAACTCCTAATGAATTGCTAAATGCCGAGATTATGAACTATTGTTAGATGTGTGAATGTATACATCGTTGATAGGGACTGGCGTTACTAAGAATTAATCGGATAATGTGGCAATGGCTTACGTGGCTTGATGGAGTTGAATCTCCTCTATGGCTATGCTAGTCTACGGCTAGACTACACGTCGAAGTGTCAAATGTAGCAAATGAATTTGATCTTGATTTATTTTATGTGCTACCTACACTACAATGGAGCATGGAATCCTGAAAATCAAATCAAATTGTACATGGGGTCAAACGAAGAACTTCCCTGCTATCGATCGATCTTCCTACTTAAATTGTTTGGCTGTTTAGCTTTGTCAAGATTCTTCAAGAATGGAATGAGAGCTCCGACGAGATCGATGCCAGCAGCTGCAAACAGTTGCATCATCAGCTGTCGCTTGGAGGATTAGTACCTCAATCGGTTGATTGCTTGATTCCGCTGCCATTGCATTCTTGGATTGATTGATTGGAGTTGCACTCAGCTGCCATCGCATTTTTTGCCTCCGATTATCAGCCTTCAGTAGCACTGATACGCAAAGGCATCGCAGCCATGCCGTCTCACAACCCGCTTGCTAATTCGCTGCCCCGCATCAAGCTCAATGTGGGTGGCACTCGATTTGAGATCAGCAATTCCGTTTTTCAATCTGCAGCGGATGGCAATCTGCTTGCAGGCATTGCTCGCGATATGTACAGAGACAGGGAGTCCGAAGTGTTTTTCGATCGGGATCCTGAGCTCTTCAAAGCGCTTCTTTTCGTCTTACGCTCCGAGAGGCTCCCCTCGAAGTCAGAGGCCGTAGACGTAGATATGCTGATCAACGAGGCCAAATACTATGGCATGCTCGACACTCTCAGGGATGCCATGGCTCCGCACCTGCTGAACGGTCTGGACCTCGAGAGGGTTGGGGCTCTATACACGAATGGGCGAGATTTTGCTTCGGTCCTCGGTACTACCCCAAATGGTTCCGTGTGCTTGGCTCATGGAAGCAAGGTCACGTTCTACGATTGGACTCTGCGATGCCGTCGCACCACACTGACAGAGTTTTCCAGCATCGAGTCTCTGCACATGTTATCAGAAAGTCATGTAGCAATCGGAGCTGCCAACCTGCCAGGAGTGCACGTATATGACGTGGTGGAGAGTAAGCACAAGAAAAGCATCATGTGGACCGATGCACAGGATCCCAGGGTAAGCCATCCAAGTGTGCACGCCATTAGTTCAAACCCTACGATGATTTTTGTGAGTTTCTGCAATTCCAAAGCTGGAGAGAACACCATAGCTGTAGCGGATCCAGAGAGGCTAGAAGTTGTCGGAGACATGGGTAGGCAAAGGGGCACGTCGACGGTGGCGACCAAGCTGGAATGGATGGAAAAAAGAGGGCTGCTAGTAGCAGGGTCGAAGGGGGGGAATGCATCGGAGCACACGGGGCACTTGAGGTTGTTTGATGTGAGGAGTAAGGAGCAGATATGGGAGTGGAAGGAGCCAAACGCGACGGTAAGGCCAGGGCAGAGAGACAGCTTTGCAGATTGGGCGACAGCAGAGGAGGCGGATGCAATCTTTAAGGTAGGGGTGGAATCGGGAGAGTTGGAGCTACTGGAGCTGAGGATGATGAAGGAAGAGCAAGATCCATGGCTGCCATTGGAGGAGACGAGGCTGAGCTTGGCAAAGGGGGAGAGGGATGCCTCAAACTTACTGTTGGTGAGTGGGAAACAGGTCTTCTGCAGCAGAGGAGGGGACTTGGAAGTGTGGAACGAGGTGCCCTTGCAGTTAGCGCCCAACAAAGGATACTGGGAGACATCCTTCAGAAGGAACTATGTGGATCAAAGACGCAGCATGGGTGCAGGCCATGTAATCACAGCCATGGCTGCAGGAGGCAACAGATTGCTTGTTGCCCGAAAGGACCTACAAGGTGTGGAGGTCTGGGAGACGAGGGCTTTGCACAGGTGCTGATGGATTTAAAGCTACATGGTGCAAGGCTTTCACTTTGTTAACATTTTTGTGTATGCAAGTCCACATGTATTTTATTGTCATCTCTGTCAATTTCCGGAGTCTACATAGTCCTTGCTTCTGCAAATTGTATGCTGTAGTATCCATGGATGGCCACTTCAAAATCAAAGGGGCCATTCTGGTTACATCCATTGAATAAGATCTACTGGCCTGCTTCTGTCTGGTGTTTTTCCAATGGACTCCCTTGCCAGTATTATTTTTCGATAAGTTTTACTCTTGCTCCTTATGAAAACTTTGTCGACTGCTTTATTGAATTATAGAGAGAGGAGAGGACACTGTAGATCACACACTATGAATGGGAGAGCATACATCATAGGACATACAAATGTACATAGATAATAAACTTATACAAGAGGGTATTGGGGTTAGGTCCCCATACCCGTGATGTATAATAGACATGAGATCTTCCACTAAAGAGAAATATTAGAATAGGTTAGTATCACGGTCTTATGTTAGTGCATATAGGTTAGTGGTAGGTTGAGTTAGCATAAGATTTTTTCAAGGCTTGAATTTTACCCTTTGCGTGAATTAGGTCTGCCAATTGTTCTTCAGAAACAATCTAGCCATTGGAATTTTCCATGCTCGTTTTGATACCAACAATACACCGTGCTTTCCTGTGATGTTTTGGATTCTTTGCTAAAGCAATTGCGCTCATGTATCACAAAAGATTTTAGTAGCTTCCCCTTAACTAAGTTTTACATAGAAGCCTTCACAGCAATATTACTTCACATCACTTTTTGATAAAGCAATATAGACAAAGCAACACCACTTGTTCTTCTCATTTAATGCATTTCTCATTTAATGCATGTACAGTTGTAGGTCATATGATGTGTGCTCTCTTACTAATTCTAACATAGTATCAGAGCTTTCCTTGCAACGTTGAGAGTCCTGTGTGAGCTTGAAGGTGCAAGACATTGAGAGGTGAGAGAGAGTTGTGGTGGTGGTCACTAAACTTTGCAGTGCGACAGTAGAAGTCGCTAAGCAAAAACCCGCAGAACCCTATCAGATGGGTGGTTTATTGCAACCTGCAGTGGTGTGCCAGTGGAGGACCTTGAGTTCATAAGGTCACAAGGTCCCTCACAATAAAGGCGCTAAAGAAGCTCTAGGCCAGAGTGGCAAGATAGCCCAACAGGGCGGAGCACTCCAGCTAGCTAAGAGCTTGAAAAAGACTTAATGGTGTAGTGCCACAGCAATTGAGATGCAGGCAGTGGTGAGGTGAAAGCTGCAGCACGCCAGCAGATGAGACAACCAGAGGTGCAGAGCTCACCATCATAGAGGAGACCCTGACTGCCCAAGAGGACCCAGCAGACAAGGCTTGGGCAGTCACATTACCGCTCCTCAACTTCATAGCTGAGACTAAGCTCACAAAGAGCGCTGAGTGGCGAAACCTGTTGGGCCTAGGCACAGCTCAGGAGGCATTATTGAGCAAGGCTTGAACCAGACTAGATATCTGTTATGCAGTAGGTTTGGTCAGCCCGTTCATGGCATCAGAAGAACCGAGGGATCTAAAACCTTACTGCATGGGACTCTGTAATGCAATTTGGGATGGAGACAAAGAGGTTAAGTAAAGAACCGATTTTTACATTCTTATGCAATCAGCAAGGAGCACTCACCTATTCTAACAAGGATTAATGGGCTGCTTATCACAGTGTTCTCTATTTTAAATGTTCTCTCGTCTTTGCACTTGCATTTATACAGTAGAGGTTTTCCCCTGCAGTTCTGGGGGTTTTCCCTGAGATCCACTTGCAGTTTTCTCTGTTTTCCCTCTCCCTCTCAGCGTGGTGTGTGAGTCTCTCTCTCTCTCTCTCTCTCTCTTCTGTTCATTTCCGCTGCACTTCTCACATGGTATCAGAGCCACGGTGAGACCCGAGGAGCGGAGGGAGTGTTTGTTGAGAGTTCCCGCTCAACATCATGTGATCATGTGTGCATAGCACCATCACGTGATCATATGTGCATAGCACTAACCTTATAGAGTGCTACAAAGGAAAGGGTTAGATCCCCTAACCCTAACCCTAAATGGGTTTGTATATATTCTATTTTTTCAACTAAATCTAGTGTACAGTTAGTCATTTGTGGTGTGCTCTCTAGCTGTGCCCTCTCTCCTCATCTCCACTCTTCTCCTCTCCCCTCTTCATATTTTGTCATGGTATCAGAGCTTGGTTCTGACTTCCGCTGAGGCGCCATCCTTCTTGAGAGAGTGAGAGTGATTAAGAGTCTGAGAGTTCTCGAGTGATCGTGAGTTCCTTCCCTTCACTTCCGTAGAGAGAATTCCATCCACGTTAAGAAGAAATTTCTGTCCATTGAGAGGAAATTTCCGTCCATTATTCTTTCTTTGAGTTCTTGAGAGATTTCATTCTTGAGAAAGAGAGTATTTCTTGTTTATGAGAGAGAGAGAGATCTAGATCTTAGTCTTTCAGAGAGAGGTTTTGAGAGATCTGTGAGAAAGAGAAAGAAAGGTTGATTTCAAAGCTAAGCCTCTCCAACAAGTCTCCTTCGACGGCCGTCCCTATCAAAAGCTCCTTCTACAACAGCTCCAACTAACGCTACTTTGAGCTCACGGAGCTCACGGCGCACCCACAACTAAGCCAACATATAAGGCCAGCATCACCAGCCGTCGCCGTCCAACAGCACCCTCCTATGTTCATCGTCCGCTCACACACTAAGGTGCATGCTTCAACGACTCTCAAGCCATAGCGGACTGCAGCGACTTCAGCCAAAGGAATCAATCGAAGGCTAGCACAGCACCAAGGCGCATCCAAGACTCCAGTGCCCTGTTCTACCACGCTATGGACTAGTCTCCAACAGCCTAGCTTCGAGCTCCTACGCCTCCAAACGGCTCAGCTCTGCCAGCCGACCTTCAATCAGTCGTCAACCAAGCCCTTCAGCAATCGCCTTACACAGAGTCTCCAACGGCTGCAGCCCAGCACTAGCTCTTCCAGCAGCTCTCGTCAATGCTCCAACTGCAGCCTTCTACAAGACAATGATGCCATAGTCTTGCATCAGTAGCTCCATCCTCGGGCTGCTCCACCGACTCCAGTAGCACACGAACTGCTTCATCTACAAGCGGCTGAGCCTCACGACTGTCGTCTGTAGGAAGGATGGCGGGCTGCAGGGTTGCAAACTTCTCCGGAAGCATCCGACTCTGAACAATCAAGCTGCTGGCTATGCCTCTCCAACGATCTCCAACTGTGCCCACAGCCAACTCTCACGGTGCCTTAGCTCCAGTGAGCATTACGGCTACCCCTCCTTCGAGCTCGCCTCCAGCACCTCTCCATAAAGCCAGCACCTACGCGGCTCTTTCAATCAGCTCCCCAGCAGCACGACCGCCAACTGCCATCTCCGAAGCCTCTAAGGCTCTGACGCAAGACTCCAACGAATAGCTGTGACGGAAATCCATAGGTAGACAGAATCTTCTTAGATTCCGATGAAGCCATTGGTCGACACGTGGCAGATAGCCTTAGCCACAACTGCCACGTCATTTGTTGTAAAGTGACACGTGGCATGTGCACCACGTCATCTTATCTGCCACGTGGCAGATAAGCCTCATAATTCTTGACACGTGGCATGATTGCCACATTAACTCATCAGGCCACATCAGTAGCCCCGTGAGACTACCACGTCATCATCGATTGCCACGTCATCAGTCCACGTCACCTGTGCCACGTCATCATTGCCATGTCACCTTGCTGACATCATCATTTGTGCCACCTCAGCTGTCCAGTTAGCACTGACCTCTGCAGGCATGCACAGTGCTTCATAGTCACTGCATGTGACCACTTTTGCCACCTCAGCACAGACTTCACTGGCACACCTCTTGCTAGGCACAGTGCCACATCATCACTGCATGTGACTCACAGTGACACATCATCATTGAGCACATTTGCACTCCTTTTGCCCCTCTACCTAGATCAACTCGTATCCCTTGATCCAGGAAGAATTTGAGGGTGCTCCAAAAAGGAAAGCCGCTCGTTTATTCGTGCTCTACGCGCTCGTCACATCACGTGCACATTTCGACACAAGTTACCCTCACATTTTACCCTCTCCGTTAAAACCACTTCCTTCACGCACATTTGCCTCTACATCGACGCATCTGACCTAGCACTTAAACAGAACAAAAGAAAAGGAATTATTTGCTGTTCTTTCATCGATCGACGGTTGGTTTACATCTAGATCAGAGTAGACTAGATCGCCATAGAGGGGACGCTTTGAATTTCCCCAAGTTGCTAATCTAAGCAATGTCCGAAATTCCCGACTAGTACCTACTTGGAGTCAGTCCATACGCTCACATACGGTTTCACATCATTACATTACCTGAAACCTTACGTTCATGAGCTCAGTGAGGAGACTTCAGAGTTCAGAGGCATTGCAGATTGTTTCAGTGGTGGGCAGATAGCATTTGATTTCATATACACATGCCACCATTGTAAAGCCTATTCGGCTATCTCACGGCATGGTGCACATCATTTCAGCCTTGTAAAGCCTCTTGGCTATTCTCGACATCATTGCCACAAGCCTTGTACTACAGATCAGATTTTATATATTGCAGTTCTATCTTCACCGACAATTCAGAGATTTCACTTGGCATAGTCAGTGTATTTGCAGTTGATTCATACAGAGATTTTCACGACACTTTTGAGTACATTTCTTGCACCATGTCTATGACTAGCAACCTCAATCTGGAGGCATCTGCTAAGTTAGACAACTCCAATTACGATACATGGAAATACCGAATGGAGACCATTCTTGTACTTCAGGACAAATGGGAGTATGTCGATGGGTCTACACCTAGACCACAATCTAGCCACCAGTAGCTCTACTCCATCTGTTGTCACAGCACCAGCAATGGGATCCACAACGGCATCTATAGCTACACAAACAGTTTCTGCACCAGTAGCAGATCCTGCCATAGCCCGAGCTCAAGCAGAATGGGATAAGAAAGACAAGTATGCCTATCACCTGATCAAGCAGAATGTGCAAGATGTCATGCTAGGAAAGCTCAATACAATCAAGACATCAAAAGAAGCATGGGATATGTTCGCAGCTCTCTACGAGTCCAAGAATACATCCAGGATTCTCACACCGAGAAACCAAATCAACCGGAGTTTTCGTAACAGTAGTGAAACCGGTCATGCTTATGTACTCTGTATAAAAGACTACAACAATCAACTTGCAGCAGCAGGAGAGACTATGAACCCCGCAGAAATGGTTGAAGTTATTCTGAACGGACTAGGAGAGGGATACGAGAATCTAGTCCAGAGTATTGCCATCCAACGGCAAATTTCGACACTGGAAGAACTTCAGTCAGTCCTACTTGGTGAAGAACTCAGGACTCAGGCCATTCAAGCACGTAAAGGTCATTCTAATGATCAGGCATTCACAGCTTCAGACAGAAGCAGAGGCATGATGTTTGGCATTCCTTGGTCCACACAAAGGATACTAGCAGTTTGTATAATGGGTGGGCTATGTTCGCATAGAACAAGATGAATCTCCTGTAATAGCCCGTGTGGCTAGTAAATCATTGGACTCCCTTGGCATTGGTCGGGGCTGGTAACTCCAAGATGAGTTTGATTTTATTATGGTCTGTAGAGATAACATTCCGAGACACTATGTGGCCCAGGATGACA
Source organism: Dipteris shenzhenensis (assembly GCF_047967505.1). NCBI lineage: Eukaryota > Viridiplantae > Streptophyta > Polypodiopsida > Gleicheniales > Dipteridaceae > Dipteris > Dipteris shenzhenensis. The sequence goes on from NC_141616.1 coordinate 6,609,461, forward strand.
CCATGTTTGACCCATAATTAGTACTTAAGAGGATTGAGGGATATGTGGTATAAGCAGCATTTCTCGAGGACGAGCCTGAGGTACTTCAGGTGGTCATCCCACTTCGAGTTCACACAGATGTCATCCAAGAAGACTTCCACAAAGTCTCTCACACACTCTTTGAATATCGTGATCATCATCCGTTGGAAGGTAGCAGGGGCATTGGTTAATCCGAATATCATCACCCTGTCTGCATACACACCCCATTTGGTTGCGAAGACGGTCTTATGTTGATCTTGCGGGGCGATCGATACTTGGTTGTAACTTCTTCTGTTGAATTCTTTGTTCTTGATCTTCTGGATACTTTTTCTCATTCTTACCTTGGCTGCTTTTTATATAAGGATGGAGGCTGCTGTTCAAGCTCTCAGTCTGTGTCAGTACTGTAGTATTTCACCCTGCCAGTCCTTCATTATAGTCTTAAAAGTTCAACTCCATTCTGCAAGACATAACAATGTAAATTAACATGGAAGGACAAACGTTATGGATAGGGCTGTGAATTTCTTGTGTAAATTGCAGAATCACCAGTGTCTTTTTGTAACCATGCAAAAATATGTCATGGTATTGATTCGCATGGGGACCATCGCATGGGGACCAGTTCTCGCTTGTAAGTAAGAATTGAGTTTTGTCTATCAAAGGTGGCAGACCATATGAAGAAGGCTTAGAAGTCATAATTGGAATCTGCAAAAGTACACTGCTACATTTTTTCTATGTTAACTGAGGATTTTCCATTTTCATGGTGTTCTGTTCATGCTGATTTTTTTGATGATATTTCCATTCCGGTGGTCAATTTTTCAAGATAGTTGGTGGACTGTTGCCCCACGGATTGCATGTAACACAGGCTTTGGAGAGAGAACATATTTCCTGAAAGTGTATATACCCGTGTTACGTTTTTGTGTAGAGCTTGTATGCTATGTTTGCCTCTTTTGAATGCTGTCACTCTCGCTCCAGCCGATTCACAAACTTTGGTTCTACGAGAGCTGTATACATATTTCCTGAAAGGGTATACATATTTCCTGAAAGTGTATCTACCCGTGTTACGTTTTTGTGTAGAGCTTGTATGCTATTTTTGCCTCTTTTGAATGCTGTCACTCTCGCTCCAGCCGATTCACAAACTTTGGTTCTACAAGAGCTGCAGGAGAGGCTGTGTTCAAATGCCTGGGTTGTTTTGTGCAGGTGCATTTCGTATGGGCTGGACTGCACAGTGAAACAGCCTCTCCTGTCCAAGAGAGGGTGAAATAGACCCTTCTTGTGACCCTTAATGCCCTTCTGCAACATAGACATCCTTCATCCATTGGTCGTGAGTGTCAGAGAGCGCTAGGTCTTTCTTGCTAGCATTGTCCACACGCAAATGAGGACTACTTTCTAGGTTGACGTGGCATACATGCACACCAAGATCTTGAGCTGGTGTTGACGCGGGGAGGCGGGCCCGTTCACGTGAAGGGCCTGGTTTGCAAACTGTGGGTGTCAAGAATCACGTTGGGTTTACATGTGGCGTTTTTGGGGAAGTTTTAAGAGCGACGGGCATGGTTTGCAAACCAGGTTGGTGTGGAAAATCAGTATGCGTGGTGGGTTTACACGTGGCATTTTTGGGGAAGTTTTAAGAGCGACGGGCATGGTTTGCAAACCAGGTTGGTGCAGAAAATCAGTATGTGTGGTGGCTCATCGGAGAAGACATGGTTGTCCTGGGGTAGGGCCAGTCGAAAAACCAGTTTTGGGGATAGGGTAGTTTACACGTACTCGTGGTCAAGGACGTGGAACCGACATTACAAACCTTTATTAGCACCTTCTGTTGCTGCAACTCTGTAGTTGTGAAGGCTACGTAATAACGTAGTTGGACACTATTGCATTGTATTGTCGTGCTTCCTTATGCAGTTTAGCTCTCCCCTACCATTTTTTTGTATCAATTGCATCCTTCCATTTTTTTGTTTTTCTATTTCTTTTATTGCATCTTGTTAACATTGGATTGCTCTACCTAAATATTGGAAAAAAAAGTGTTCCAGTTCTTTCTTTGCTGCATGGCATATGCGCATCTGGTGCCCATACCCAAGTGGAGATATAGCGTTAGAGATTGTCAATCCAACTAAAGAACGAGAAGAGTGATGAGAAAAATGCCTCATTTGAGAAAGACAAGCCGAAGTCCAAGATTAATAAGGGCTTGAAGGAACTAGGTATCTATGGCAAACCTAAACCAAATGAGAAGTGGTGCAACAAGTGTTTTGACAAGGGCACAACACTTGTATCAAGTTTGGGCATGATGATTCTAGGTGTTAGTAAAACTGTCCACCAGGTAACATAGGAGACAAAGTCCAAAGATGGACGCCCATTGAAGCCAAGTAGCATGGCCATACCAAGGCCAAGTGTGAATTCTGGTTGAGCACATCAAGCTACTCAAGAGCAATGCCAAAAGAAGGAAAATTGACCTAGAGTATCGAGGTGTTCTAGTAGAATTGATAGAGTCAATCGAGGTCAATGCAGTTACTAAGTCACAAGGTCTAGTAGAGGGTCCCAATTAGCAGTGCAACAGATATACCCAAGTCACTTACTGAAGATGTGATTGGTGAACGAGAGTTAGCCGAGCCTAAGATCACAATCAGTCAGCTTGTTATTGAGCACTTGGTCCTTGAACGAACTTAGGAACTCAACTTGGGTACAACCGAGGAGCCACCCACAATTGTGGTGAGTGCTCATTTATTGCATAATCCACTTCAAGCATCAAGAATCTTTTTGTGTAGTACTAGAATGTGTTTGCATGCGAATTACACCAATTTGCGATGAGTCTCCCAAAAAACCTACCACAATCGGATCCCATTGATACCAGAGGCTAAGTTGGCTCATTAGCAGAGGTACAAAGTGAATACAAATTATGCCGAGTAGGTAAAAGGTGAGCTTCATCAACTCATCTGAGCAAGTTTTATCTACTCAATTGATCAGAGCAATAATTTATTTCCAATTGTGGTGGTGCCTAAAAAATATGGCAAGCTTCGAGTTTGTGTGGACTATAGGAAACTTAATGTTCAGATAATACCAGATCCTTTTTTGATTCCTTTCAAGAGGGAATTATTGACCAGGTTGTAGGCCGGAGATGTATTCGTTCATGGATGGCTAGAATAACACATGAGGATTAGTCGAAAACTGCCTTTATTACAAAGTGGGGTGCATATGCCACTAACTTTTGGTGTGTATAACACACCATCCACTTTTAGAGGTTCATCGTCGAGACTTTCAGAGACTATATGATCGAGTTTATTGCTATCTATATGGATAATTTTTATGTTTATGTTGTCACAGTTTCTCCCAAGTGCAGGTTCTGAGGGTGCAAGTCACCTACAGTCGTGTTCTTGCTCGTTGTAGCATAGGTGTTCACAAGTGTAGCATAGGTCCTCGGGTCGTGTTCCGGTGAGGTGTAGACTAAATTGTGGAAAGTAGATCTCATGTGCGTGTGGGTGAGAAAGAGGGCTTGATCATAACAATTGATGGAGGCTCTCGCCTCCACGGGAGTTTAAGGGTCTCAAAGGGGATTTCAGGGTTTGAAACGGGGATATGATTGAGAGAGCTATCTAGGAGTTCCAAGGTTTAGAGGGGGTTGTAGGGGTTTAGGAGTCGTCTAAGTTTGAGGAGTGGAGAGCTAGTCTCCTTCACGGATTCGAGGGGTAAGGGTTGAGGAGGAGGGACAAGGAAGGAGGAGGAAGAGGGAGGATGGTGGAGGAGGAGAGGAGGGAGGAGTAAGGAGGATGCGGAGTTGGAGTATCTCTTGCTCTTGAGCATCCAGTTTTGCTTTGGTGTTCACCAGTGTCTCCCTTGATGCCATGCATTCCTTCTCTAGTGCTTGAATTTGATGTTTACCTTCTTTGAGTTTGTTCTGCAACTCATTGTTTGTGTCTATTGTGGCATGGACTTGATTCTCTTTAAGTAGTAATCTTTCATTTACATGTACCATTTCCTTGTTGAGATCATCACAAGTGACTTGCATTTGGGAGAGGGATAACTCGGACCTCTTCCTTTCCATTCAAGGCATGAGATAGATGTAAGTTTTTTTTCTTGGAGAGAAACCGTGGCTTGTAGGGCATTCTTTCTACTTTCTACTAGAGCATTTTGTGCAAGGAGCTGTTGCTGCATTTGTTCGGCCATGCTTTCCTTGAGCCTATGAATTTTAGTCTCGACACTTTGCAACTTGGTTTGGAGCAATTGGAGCATCTACCTTTCCATTTTTCTTTCATGCTCATCTGACGCCATGGTAGCAAATAATTGTGACCATTGTTGTAATTGTTGACTGTGATGCTGTATGATCTGGAATGTGCTATGGCCTTGCTTGTATTGGACATACAGTTGACTCCCATGTGCCCGTGTGGAATTTTGATCTATATCTTGAACAACAGTCTATTGTATGGTGCTGCTAGAGACATTTGGGGGTTGTGACTCTAGCGTCGCGGAGTCGTCAATGTTGGTGACTTGTGATTCTTGAAGAGGCATGCTATCACTTGCAAAGTCATTATGTGGCATGGTCTCCTCTTGGATGTCCATGCTCGAGTCATTCTGTTGTGGTAGCAATACTGAACTGAGTTGCAGGATTCTTTGGCAGAGTTCCACATTGTCATTGTCCGGAATCTATTTGGATTGTTGTCCATCCATCTTATCCGCATTGAGAGTAGATGGAGGTTCTATTTTCCATTCCGGCGATAATATCAATGTTTCAAAGTCCCCTATATCTTGTGCTGAGAGAGGTGTAGAGTCTTCCTCTTGCTCTATTGCAATTCCAATTATAATGGCCAATAGATGGGCAATGTAGCTTTTGCCATTATGTATAGTGGATCCATAATTGGTTAGCAGCACAGATATGTGTTGAGCCCAGTCTTGTAGTTTTTCTCTACAAAGGAGTGTAAGAGTTTTTACTAACATGTAATTTTTTCTCTCTTGTATGATTGAAAATGTCAGCCAAAAACTTAGCTGCCTCTTTGCATATGGGATCCAGAATCGTATCATGGCGTATCCCCTCGCTTTGTGACTTTGTGTTAGGTGGGAATAAATCTTGAATCTCAGAGAATCGTGCATCCAAATGTTTCTTTGGATATTCTTTTTGTGCCTCTGGGAATGAGAAAGCTTCTTACATAGTGGATCTATTGAGATATATCTGTAAGGGTTTTTCTTTATATGTTACTATGCCGTACTTATCTTTCTCCAGCTCTCTGCTTTTATATGATGTTATGAGTTGACAAATGTATTCTATCATAGCAGGTGTTGGTAAGAAGGATTTTAGCTTCTCAAAAAGACTTCGTAGACCCTTTGACTGCAAGAAATTGTATGCATCGTGTGACATGGCGAATGTTGAGATTCGTGGCCATACAAGCTGTATTGTTTCATATGTTCCTAGCTGTTTGTTGGTTTGGCCATTCATGGCCCATGAATACTTGGACTCCCTTGGCATTTAGTGGGGGGGAAAGCTCCATGATGATCTTTATTTTATCCATGTCAGTTGCAATTCCATGTCGACAGACTATGTGTTCCAAGACTACTCCGTGTGTGACCAAGAATTGGCATGTTAGAGGATTCAAAGAGATTCCATACTCCCTAAAATTTTTAGTACTTCTTCGAGGCATTTAAAGTGATCCTTTTTTTTTTTGAGTGTACGCACAAGTCATCGAGGAAGACTTGTAGGAACTTGATGATAAATTCCTTGAAGGTGGTGTACATGACCCTTTGAAAAGCAGATGGAGCATTGCATAAGACGAATGGCATGAACCTGTATGCAAAAATGCCCCATTCTATGGCAAAGACTATCTTTTCTTGATCTTGAGGTACAATTTGTACTTGGTTGTACCCGCTAAACCCATCCAAGAAGCTATACACTTCAGACCCCGCTACTCTTCCTAAAACTGTTTCAGTGAATGGTAGGGGATAGTGATCTCTGATTGCAGCTACATTGACATTCTTGAGATTCACACATATTCTGAGCTTCTTGTCTTTCTTGGGAACAATCACAATTGGTGACACCCAATCGGTATGCTCGATCTCATAAACGAAACCAGCATCTAGTAAATTTTCTAGTTCTTCATAGACATGGGTGCCATACTTGGGATTTGTCTTGTAGGGTCCGCATACCTTTGGTTTGTGGATCCATCCCTTATTGGTATGGTATGTATTGCAACTTCAGGGGAAATACCTTTCATTTCTTTGTAGGACCCAAGCCATGCAATCTCTATATTCCATCAGCAATGCTTTTAATTCTTTTTCTCCTTCTAGAGTGAGTTGCTCACCGATTTATACATGTTTTCTTCTTCTCCATCCAAGGCAAGATTCAGTTCCTTGTCTTGGAAAGATTCAATTTCCTTGTCTTGGTTGGTCCTTCATAAACTAGCGTATCCTCAATATTCTCTATTTCTATGAGCTCTGATTCCCTGATTGGCCTAGACATTGCTATTGTTGCTTCTCCCCTGGTGTAGTCTTTGAAGTCATTGGGAACTTCCCTTAGGCCTTCATGGAACTTTGAGGTGCTTGCTTGGTTGCTAGCTCCACTAGATGGGGTGGAAGATGTTTGGTTCAATTCGGTTGGGTCCCCTTGCTCTTCTTTTTTGTTAGTATTCACCATTTCACTCTTCATTCTCACATTGGGTTTGAACTTTCTAAGTTTTTTTCTTTATGAGATTAGTGATGGATTTTCAATAGAAGTCTCATTCCCAAGGAGTAGTTCTTCGGCTATACAGGCATCTTCAAGTCCTTTAGGATCCTATTCAAAATTTGGGGACTCAGGTGCTTTTGTGGGCTTAGTCAAATACAATTCCACCACTTTAGTTTGTATTCTTTCGAATTCATTGAAGTGCTCTATCTTGGCCTTTTGGTGTTGCACACCCTTCTTCTTTTTCCTATGCCGATTGCTATTGGCTGGTGCTAGAGGGTCTATCTTGGCATTCCACTCAAACTTTGTGTCTTGCCTTGCAAACTGATGCAAGGGTTTGGATATTCTAGTGAATTTATTGATGAAACACTAATAGATGAATTTATTGATGAAACACTAATAGAATTTCAAGAATCCAATGAATGAATGAAAATTTTGGATGTTGGTTCATTCATTCTTGATGTTGGTAGGCTTCCTCATTCAAATGGCATCAAGTTTTGAACTTTTAGTCATGATGCCCCAGCCTAAAATTGTGTGTCCCAAAAAGATCCTGAGAACACAAAAAAAACACACTTGTATGGGTTAAGGGAGATTTGGGTCTCCCAACATCTCTAGAATACCTTCTATCAGCATTCCATGTACGTTTGCTTCTTGTTATAGATTGAAATGTCATCCATGAAGATTGCTAGGAATTCAGAGGAATTTGTTGACATATTCTACCATGAAGCATGGGAATGTAACTAGTGCATTCTTCAACTGAATGGCATGGCTTTGCTCGAGTATGCCTCCCATTTGCTGATGGTGGTCATTTTTCTACCCATTGTGATTTGGTTGTCTGCACTATATCATCCATGAATGAATCCATCTCATGCCCCGCAATTTGTTGACGATGTTAAGGGAAACGATTATGGATCTTTGATAGTTTGTTTGCTCATCTTCCTACTGTCCACATAAACTCTTAGCTTCCCATTCTTCTTTATCACAATTACATACCTTAACTATTTATTAATCCCAACGTAAACCAACTTTGCATACTTGGAATTCATTCAATATCTTTCCTACCAAAATTGGTTTCACATTTGATAGCAAAGGAATTCAATGTTAATGAGAGTCAGTGGCACACCCTTCAAATTTGTATACTCCTTCCCCATTGGAGGGCCAATGCAACATTTAAATATTATTGGCTATTCTCTCTTTTTGTGACAAGTGGTATCAAGGCCTAGATCCTCTGCTTGTGGAGCCCAAACATGCTATAAAGTGCAAGAGTGCAGGTGGTGGAAGGGCTTTACTTTGCTGTTGATCATCAGTTCAATACTTCATTAAATTGGTTCATAGTTTTGAATCAACACTATATTTGTTGATGAATCCATTTGCTCACACCCATCGACCAGCTCTCCTCGCCTTAACCCCGTTCCTACATAGCTATTCTATTGGCACTCACCTTAGCCAAACCATTTACCATATTTGTTAACATCCACAGAGTACAGTCGCTGAGAATGCAAGATAATCAATGATTAGCGGTGATCAGGCCACATGATCTACTTCAACGGACAAAACCTCAAGGAGTTTGATCCCCAAATACCCAAAGTCCAAGGATTCTAGGCATAGGTTGTATGTTCCAGCTAACACCAAGACCAAAGATTGTAGGCAACGTGCACATTTTAGGTCTACATCCACAAAAATAGCCACACCAACGAAAATAGCCATGAAAGGAGTACAGCTCAAACTCAGGGAGTTTGATCCCCAAATATCTCGAGGCAAAATTATCTAGGCAACGTGCAGGGTTGCCATTGAGTGTCTTGCGGGAGTTAAGCCTCGTCACTCCAAGTTTTGAGCTGTGTTCACGGGGTTTGAGCCCCAAATGGCTTAAGGCGTGAGGGCGCTCGGGGAGCATGAGCCCCAAATCACCTAAGCCTAGGAGGCGCAAGGCTAACACAAGCGTTATTTGAGAACCGGTTAGGACCACCTCCTGATACCAGGTTTGTCCCAAGTGCTTTATTATGGTTAACACAAGTGCTATTTCTACTAGTAGGGAGAGATGGAAAGAATAGCAATATGCCTTGGCACCCTACAGGCCCAAGAGCCTTTAGTTGTAAAAGAGAAGGAGAGTGCTAAAAAGAAAAAGGGTTGGCCCTCCCTTCAAAAGGTGACTTCTATAAAAGGCCAAAGTGTTGACTTTGGTCTTCATTGTTGTTTGCACAAGTTTGAATACAAGCTCCCTCTTCTCTTCCAAGAGAGTGTTTTGGGTGTTCCCTTGTTTCCCTTGTAGTGCCCTTGTGTCTGCCACTCCATCCCCCTTCACTCTCCTCTTCCCTTCCCCTTCTCCTTCTCCATCTCCATCTCCTTCCCTTCTCGCCTCTCCTCTCTCCTCTCTCCCTTTCCTCTTTCTCTCGTGGAGACACATTGCAATAATCCGGAGGCCGCTTGAGTGACACATGTGGATGACTTGTGCCTTGAAATGCTCCCACAAGGAGTAGCTTGGAGTGGAGGCTCCATCGGCATATCTTCAACATCCCTACGACACGTGAGTCATCGCTGAGACCCACAACATTTTTGGCACCGTTGCCGGGAAGAAAAGGTATGATTTTGCATTTGCACTTGTTTCCTTCGATATCTACCCATTGCACAAGTCTTCAAGCCTAACTTGGAGCTTGTTAGTGGAATTGTAGGAGAAAAGAGAGGAAGGAAGTGAAAGTGAGGACAGAAAAGTTAGAAAACTATTTTTTCTTATTGGAAAGTTATTTGGGAGCATTTGAAGCTTGCTTTTGATGCTTTTTAGTGTTTTAAGTTGATAGGAACGTAGTGTGTGTGATTGCTAAGGAGTGTGTGAGGTCCAATCCCATCAAAAAACAACAAAAATGTTGATTCTTGCCAAATCTTGAGGTTGTTTTGTGTTCTAGAACTCACCTCTCATGAAATTTTACATTTTTGCTTGCAAAAAGTGTTTTTTCATTGTGTAGGTGAACTAGGTAGTGTAGCACCCCCCTAGCATAACAAATTTAGGAAAAAAGCTCAAATCCTACAAAAAATCCATAAAAATCAGTCAGCGACACTGTGTTTTCCTATCCCGCCGAGTTGACGCCATAGAGCTATCCCGTTAACCAAATATCCCACTGATCGATGCGTTAGCCGTATCCCACCTGTCAAAGTGCCATAGAGCTACCCTGCCGACCTAACTTCTAACCATGGCCTAACCTGCTGCCCCGATTAAATGCGTGTTAGAGTTGCTATCCCACTGACCTGACAACCGTTGACTCGGGTGCTATAGAGCTATCCCATTGACCGTTGCTATTCTACTACTCTGCCGCTGACGCGGTGAACCCACCCCCACACTCGTGGTCATATTTGTATCCCTCCACCCATCACGTTACATTGATCACATCACCCGTCGCTATTTCATAAACATAGTTCAATGTAATGATTAAATGGTCATTCCCAATAACTAGAACATAACCCTTATCTTATTTATACACATCATGTGCATTGAAAGAAAGAGTACATATGATGGAAAAATATTGGTATAGGATAATATGTATTATACAAATGCTCTACAAATGTACGTGTGTACAAACTTATGTACTTGTTTGTGGATGTGCTGGCATGCATGCACACACACACACACACACACACGCGCGCACACACACACACACACACACGTGTATGCATGATCTCACACACCCTTGCACACATGCAGATGCTTTTGTGTGCATACGCACATGCTTTTTATGCAAGTGCACACATGCATATGTGTGCTCGAGAACACATGCATGCACAGATGCACACATCAACATGGTGACATCCATTTTTGGTGAGATTCAAGGCATTTTTTGTATATAGGTATCTTGCATGACCCATAACTTATGCATTGCTCAATGGAATTCGACAAACTTTGTCTTCAAGTGGTAGTACACATTCTAATCTTAAACATGAGACCCAAAAAATATGGAAAAGAGATTTGAGATGAGACCATTAAATCATTACCAATGCTACGTTGCATGTGGAGCATGCATCCTGAAGAGTATAGGATATAACAATTTTATTCAAAAACATCAAAATTTTATTCTGCACATACATGCAACCAAGTAATCATTCAGAAATACACTAGGTGAGCTTCTGCTCAACCTAACTCACCTAATTGAGAACCTTAAGTATGGTTTAAGGGGCCTCCAATGACATTGTGCTAAAATTATGCACACCCATTCGAGTGCACACTCAATAACTCTTTACAATTTTGTATTGGTCGTTTTGTTTCATTTTGAAAGCCAACTTTGTTGTGTGAGGCACCTACACCCACCAGACATGTCATGGAGAACTCTTTCCCCCCGTCTTATTTATTCGGCACCACCTCAAGTGTGGACCCTTTGCAGAAATTAAAACTAGAGAGCAAAGAAGATACCAAGGCCTTGATGGACCCAGGCATGCGGGACTTACCTTGAACCCCCAGGCCTCCAACTCACCATGCTAAAACTCCATAAACCGGCGGGTGCTCAGACTAGAGCTGCCATATTTGCTTACTATATGGCTTATAACCATGCCAAAGGTAATTGCATTTCATCATACATAGCATCAAACCCGATAGTGTGCCTGACTAAAAAATTTTCTACTCCCATGAATTTCAAATTTTCACACCTCCCTCCTACAATCTTTGAACATCACAACCTACACCACCTTGAAATCTACAATGTAATACTTACTCATCAATACTACCCTTAGACATGCACCCAAAACCTCACCCCCCCTAAGGAGCATCGACATTGAGATGTTGAATGTTGAGATGGCCCTTACAGCCCAAAGGACGTGTAGCAACAGGCGATGCATAAAAATATTGAGCTTGGATGGCTTGGGTAGTTGTCTTCTATTCTTTGCTTGCCTCACAAGCTAGCTGGTCTATTCTGGAGGTTCTATTCTAGTGGTTCACAGATTGTTGCCATGGCATCAATGGCAAGATACAGCTCATCATGGCTTGCAAGAGAAGCAGATAGAGGCTGCGAGATAGGAAAGCTAAGAAGCTTGGTCAAGGAACAAGGAACAGATTGCAGGTTGAGGAAAGTAATGGCATGGTATCGAAACAGCAATGGAAGACAATTTCACAACGTTAATTTGCATAGGGAAAAACAACGATAAAATTTTCATCCTGGCTTAAGAACCGAGGAATTGTTGGACTATTGCTTCACGGAGTTTCTATGTGTCAAGTGCATGCTGACCAAGTACATTATTGTGTTAAATAAGTAATCACCTAGAATGTAGCTACAATTTGTTATGCGATATAAATGTTGTTCATGCAGCATAGCATCAATTGTTTGATCCCGATTGATATCCAATTCTGTGGATGGACCTTGTGCTACATTGGTTATTACAATTTCTTCTTTGATTATAGAATGAAGAGTGTTTGAGGAGGTACATTTCCTCTATTTGAATTCAACTTAACGATAGGCTCAAAGTGAGGTGCATGTGAAGGGCAATCATAGAATAGAAGATTCTTACAGAGCAGTAGCAGGAAGCAGTTGTTGCAGATGCACAACATTGGAGCAAAGAACATGAGCCTAGATCAACTAGCTGCAAAGAGGGAGACATTAGCTATGTTGGTGTACTTGAAACACATGAGAAATGGCTTGGGCGTACAATGTCAAAGATGTTGTCAATCAAAAGGACCAACATGGCTCCAATTGTTGGATGTAGAGTGGAAGCAATGAGCGATCAAAATAAGAAGGACATCTATAGAAAGCGGATGGGACGCAAGAAGTTGGATGAGCACATCATACACATGCTAGATACAATGTAGGTCAGTGGTTACCTAAACCAACCCAGTGGTTGTTTGTGATTGAGTTTTAGAATAGTTTAATTGCTTATTTTCAAAATTGGCCTGGCTTGGACTTAATGTGATTGTCCTAAACCAGCCTGATGGTTGGAACATCATGTGATTGTCTTAAACCAACTCAGTAGTTTCTGCAATTGAGATTTGGAATGTTTAATTTCTACATTAGGCTAGCTCAGACTTAATGTAATTGTCCTAAACTAGCCCAGTGGGTGGAACATCAAGAAACCATGGGTGGTTCATGTCAAACTCTAGAAACCAGCATGGTTGAACATAAATTAACATCAATATATTTCACAACAAAACAGTAATATATTGTTATCATCTAATTGATGACCAGCTCGGTGGTTGAAATTATTGTGTTTCCTAGTAGTTGAATTATTTATATTTAATTTTCAATTGGTTCGGGTCATATACCAGGTAATTTCTAAACTTGATTGTCCTAAACCAACCTTGTGGTTGGAACATCATCGAGTTGGTTCAAGTCAAACAACACAGTTACGTGACTGAAATTGTGGTTGGATAGAAATACAAAAGTGAACATCAACATATTATTATTGTCTAATTGTTATATATCACCTAGACTTGTTAAGGTCAGACACTAGTTATGTGACTACCCTAAACTAGCCCGGTAGTAGAAATTATTATGTTTTCTACTAGCTTTGATTAGTTTAATTATTAGCTTGATTAGTTTAATTAAAATGTGGTTTTTACAAGTACAACAATATATTATCGAGCTGGTTTAGTTCAGACACCAACCCAGTGGTTCAAATTGTGACTGTCCTAAACTAGCCTGGTTGTTTTGCTTTACTAGTAGCTTGATTAGTTTAATTATTAGCTTGATTATATGTGACTGTCCTAAAGTGAAAGTGTTTTGTTTTACTAGTGGCTTGATTAGTTTAATTATTAGCTTGATTATATTTGACTATCCTAAACCATCCCACTGCTTGAAATTGTTTTGTTTAGATAGCATTTTACACGTACTATGTTTTGTTTTCCTCATAGTAGTGCAAAAAGGGGGCTCAATGCGATTGTTTGCACATGTTGGGTGAGCACACTCAAGGCCATCTCATTTGAAAGATCCACATTGTAGTACTATCCTTCAAATGGACCGATGTCTATTCCAAGCAAGTAGCTCTAAGAGACCATCTAGTTCGCAGGCCCAGATTTTGAAGATCAAGTTATAAACTCGGGACCATTTAATTTGCAGGCTCATATTTTCAAGATCCACATTACAGCTTGAAATGCCCTTGAAATGGATTGATGCCTATTCTTGGATAGCTCTAAGATTGTGGATGATCGAAGTTCATTTGGACAATTGTAGCCCAGCTAAACACTGGCCTTGCATGAGAGCGATCATGACCATCTAAATTCTCTGCCTCACATTAGCTTGCATCAGACTGTTATCCCACTATTATAACAATGTCAAGACCATAACCTCGGATTAGCATTGAACCAAAATCAAGCTGTGCTCTTGAAGTTCCAGACTAGTGCGAATTTGAACAGTTCCTACAAGTTGTCTAGTCTAATCATGGTCCCTCCTAGGCTCATTAGTATGCACAATGGAGTCAATTGTCCTTCCAGTAGTCATGTCAGGAACCACCTGCCTTCGGAACAATAAGAAATCAGACTATTAGAATTTTAGAATTTCTAGTTAGAATGCCATTCAAAATGATAATTTTTGGGCCATTGAATTATTATGATCTTGGCTCTAATGACCGAGAAAATCTCCCATGGCAACTATCTAATCGCATGTCATGGGTAGCCAAACGATGATGTATATGACCACCTATGCTAGGCTAGGCTACCAGCAAGGTGGGTGCTAGCTAGAATATTTAATTGGGACTCTGCATGTGCCACTGCTCCTCCCCCTCATCTTGACAAGGGGATGCCAATATTGTGATTGTCTGGTCATAGTGAAATCCAGTGGTGGATTGTGTGATCATAGTAGCTCTAGGCACCCAAAGTCACATGAACTGACATACAAAATGAAGGGGAAAAGAGTGGGAGGGTGGAAAGTCCTCCAACCCAGTTATATACAGGCCTTAAGTGGAGAGAAACAATTGTCGCACCTAGGAAAAGCCCTACCCTACCCCCTTTCATGCTCTCAAAGCCCCTTCCACCGTGTGATGAATCTTATGCTGCAACCCCGATGCCCCTTCTTCTTAATGCTTCCCAAGTCATGGGATCCATTGTTGCCTTAGCTATCCATCTTGTAACACTCTACCAGCCATAGCCATGACCAGGGGAGTTGTAGGATTGGCAGCTAAGGGAAACGGTCTTAAATAGGGGCTTCCAAAAAAGACTGCATAGAATTGGTGCCACAGAGAGATAGAGAACCAGCTCCTAGCATAGCACACAAGGCACACCCTTCTTTGGGTTCTCCTGCTAACTCATCATCGGGCTACCATTCCAAAAGGGAATGGTCGAGCCAAGTGATCGACAACTATGATTCAACAACAAAGAACCATCCTATTTGGAAGGTCACAGGCCTTTCCATGCATATCTATTTTCCTTTGCCTGAAGATAAGGAAAATAGAAGGTCACAAGATGTTGAGCGTCTCTCATACCATCGTGGTACTGTCAAGCCCATCCATGGGTAGCCAAGGTTTTTCCACCATCATGGCTCATACCATTCTAAGTATTGATCCAAGGCACCAGTAGCCCTTCTTCTAGTTCTAAGAAAGATTAGTAGGCTCGATGCCAAACCGTTCTAGCCTTGGTAAGAGAAGGGCACTATAGTAGCTCGTGAGATGCTATGTGTCTTGGTGCTACTACTCTCAGCTCCAAGACACTCAAAGGATCTTTGGCCTACCTAGGTTGTGTTCTTCTAGTGCCTTGAAGGAAGTTGCGATGAAGAAAGTTATGCTCAATTACGAGGTGCTCGTATTGTCCTTGGCTACTCATGGACCCCCAAGCATAGGGAGGTATACAAAATGAGGAATGTCAGGAGTTTGGGACAACCAAACTCACTATGATCATAGAGCTCAATGATGATGAGGAGTGGTGGATGCTCTTGAGATCCTTGATGTAATCTAGGTGGTATTACCAGTTAATGACTAGTTACTGGCATGGCAGCTTCTTGGGCTTACATGCAATTTTATATCCCTGAGATATTTTTTGATTATTTTTAGTGCAGTTAATTGCTAGTTGCATGTCATTAAATAGCGGCTCATTGAAGATGTTCATCACAATGATCTCCTCCTCCCCATCACTTGCCTCAAAACTCTCCTCACCACAGAAACTCACATCAACACATGGCAAGCAAAAACCAAAAACATGCAAAGTACTTGGAGTCTTTGTTCTACCAGTATTTCAATTTTCGAGATAATGAAGCATGAAGTTGACATCATACTTCTACTGGGATCACACCTTGTTCTCACTTGAAAGGTTTTTCCAACATTTATCTCGAATACATGGGGAAGAGGTGCTAGAGATGGCCATTGAAGATTTACAAGATATAATTAAATAGGAGGGGCACACACCCATTGTCAAACCTGCCTGCAAGACCTTGAATGACAAGAAAAACACCTCAAAGACCCCAAACTCCACGTCCAACCCAAATAAGAGTAGCTACCTCTATTTTAACTGTTCTCTACTTTGAGAGGTACTTCTATAATTGGTAATAAACCCGATAGGGATGAGCCTTTGATAATGAAAGTAACCCCTCCATTTGTTCATTTATCATAGATTTTCTTTCTACATAAATGTTTAGTTCTCTGTTTTTTGGACTTACTCAGGGTCTATGGAGAGTTGGGATGGTTTTTTGCTAATGAAGGCAAATGTCGTGAGTATATGGCCATGTTAGTTTGTAGTTGAACATGTGGTTAGTGTTCTTAAGTATAGGGTTGACCATGCTCATAATAGTATTTTGTCTCTGTTTGCTTCATTTTTTGTCTTCATTTGTTCTCACATTGAGAAAGAGTACGTCATATTACATATATAGAGAAATGAAATACCGACCCCTCGGATCAAAATTGTATGCAAGTGGTTGCATACAATTCCAATCCCAGGGGTAAAGAGAGAGGGATGGAATTAGAAAATCTATTCTAGCTTCATTGAATGTGTCTAAAATAAGTATTGCACTGCCGGGCTTGCATTCAGGGTAATGCTATAGCTAGCATAGATCTTTTAAGATCTGGGTGAGGAGACTGTGTATGTCACAAAGACTATGTGAGGAGATCTCTTATGTCACAATTTCAAGATTACGGGAGGAACGATTGTATGAGAAACGTTTAGGGGATGAATGGTGTCTCCTTCATGATAGGAACCCATTTAGAAGGGGCTTCATCTTCAACAAGACAATAGTCATAAGAAGGCTTGTTGTTGTTGTGGCTTTCCATTACCAAACCCAGTGACTAAAGCGAGTCTGTAAGGCATTTGTATTGTGACTTGGGTCAGGTTGGGCCTAACAGGTTGGATTAGAGGTCCTCTAGGGAGTGGTATGTTCCCTACAGGCATAGGCCTATAAGGGGCAGTTGTTGGGTAGGGAATATCTCACATGTTTTGTTGCCAAGAGGAATCATAGGGGATTTCGAGGTGGAGGTTCTTAATTGTGGTCCTTCGAGGTTACTCCTATGCCCCCTTTTTCCTAGCATTTGGGATCCTTGTGAGAATATGGGTCCAAATTCATCCCCATAGGACTGTCTATCATCAAAGAATTGTACGATGGGGGTTGATTGCCAATAGGTATTATGGGACTTTGTTCCCTTAGTATTTCTTATTGTATTGGTGGTTGGGCCGGCATTTAAGGCTCTATCATTGCCCTAGTCTACCTAACAAATGGGTTAACCATTTCTATGTTGGGTGGGTCATTCATCCCAAACCTTCCTAGCATGTTTACAAAAGAGTCCCATAGTTCAGATGCTATAGAAGAAGTAGGTGATTGAGGATGTACTCAACTAGAGTTTGGAGCTATAGATGCTCTAAGGCTGAGATTTACACCCATCTCTCCATCAAAGCTAATTGAATCCTCAGAGTCAGACAACTCAGCTTGGGATGGTATTTGCACTAACTAAGTATTGAGGATACTGACTGAATAGTTGTGAAACTTGACAGATAGCTAGACAAAACATTGTTTGAGGTGCTATCTTCATGCTCTGGGTCAACTCCTAGGATTCTTCTTGATCTCAAGTGCACGTATTAGTCTACACAATTGATGCCTCAATTCTAGGTTGAGTTTGCCTTGATGCTGTGTCAAGGGGTGAGAGCCCTTTTTTTTCAAAATGGGGTTTAATTCAAAGCAATCTATATGCAAATTTCATCATTTCTTAATGCTCGAGATCCAAATTTTAGGTGCTAGATTACACTTACATCCGAGATTTTTCCATATTTTTGTGTTCCAAGAGCTATCCCTCCGGATGGGGGAATAGAGGCCTACAGACCCGACCCGGAGGGATAGAGTTAAAGCATCGACTCGACAGGATAGAGTTAAAGCACCGACCCAATGGGATAGAGTTAAAGCACTGACCTAGCGGGATAGAGTTAAAGCACCAACCTGGTGGGATACTAGGTCGGTGGGATGACTAGGATGGCATCAATTGGAGGAATAGCAGGCTATAGCATCGAGTCAATCCTCTTGTCAGACCATAAATTTGTTAGGTGGGTTAGGTAGCTGACACATGTCAATTGGCAGGATAGGGGGCTATGGCACTAGGCAATGGGATACCTGGCCTATGCCGCTGACCCAAGGGGATAGAAACTCGCAGTTTTGCTGACTGGTTTTTGATGATTTTTAATGATTTTGAAGTTTTTGTTCAGGTTTTTTTGTGAGATAGGGGGATGCTAAACTAGCTAGTCTACCTTCTCATTGCAAAAAACAACAAAAAATGACAACATTTGAATGGCAAATGGGGTGTTTTGCAAAAGGTGACAATTTCTCCTTCCAAAACCACTTCGAAAATCACTTTAAACATCAGTTTTGGGTGTTTTTTTTGGATTTTGCTATCACACACACCTTAGCAATCCTCTAAACTATCTTCCTATTAATTCAAAACACTAAAAAACATCAACAACAAGCTCTAAATGATCCAAAATGCTTTCCAATAGAAAATGACAGCTTCTTCTTTAAAACTCACACTTCTTCACGCATTCCTCTCCAACTCCACTATCAATGCTCCTAGTTAAGCTTGAAGCAATGAGAAATGGGTAGATGATGAGAGAAAGCAAGCACAATGCAAAAGAATACCATGAACTCCTTGGCAACAGCAGGATCAAAAATGTGTAGTCTCAATGGTGACTCACGAGCCATGGGGATCTTGAAGGAATGCCGATGGAGCCTCCACTCCAAGCTACTCCTTGTGAGAGCAATGCAAAGCATGAGCTGTCTACAAGTGTCACTTAAGTGGCTCCCGGATTGTTGCAATGTGTTTCCACAAGAGGAGGGAAAGGGGAGAGGGGAGAAGAGAGAGAGAAGGGGAGGAGAAGAGGAGAATGAATGGGGACAGAGTTACAAATACAAAGGCACTACAAAGGAAAGAAGAGAGCACCCAAAAACATTCTTGGAAGAGAAGAGAGAGCTTGTATTTCAAACTTGTGCATCCAAAAATAAAGACCAAAGTCAACCACTTGGCCTTTTATACATGTCACCTTTTGAAGGGAGAGCCAACACTATCCCCTTTATACCACTCTCTTTTCTCATTCTTTTACAACCATCTTGGGCCTATTTGGATCCAAGGCACAATCCTAGGCTCTAGCTCTATGGACTTGCCACTATCCATCAAATGACATCACTAACCAGCGGTGGCATATTGTTAACCAATCGGTTAACAGTAGAGCAGAATATATATTTTTCATCTTTGGAGAAGTCTTGGAAAATTGTGTAGAGCTTTTACCCCTATGGAACGTTTCCATTTTATGTTACCAGATGTGCAGTATGAACTTGAGTTGCAGTTGTGTCAATCGGATAAGCACCGGTGCTCTGAGATGATCTTCACCTTGTAGAGCAGCCACAAGCTCTTGGTACACCACTATCATGCATGGTAGTGGGACTCCATTTGTGATGTCTTCCATTGCCTCATTCTTTTGCATTAGCAATAGGAGTTCAAGCTTTGAGATGGTTGTCTTCTAGGATTGCATCTCATCCAATTTTTTCTTATACTTATGGTAGCTGGATGTATATGCATCCTTAAGCTTTTTCATCTACAAGGTGACCTGTGCTTGTTGTGGAATGGCTTCACTGGTCCAAGACCTGAGCTATGCTTGCCTCTGTATTAGTGGCAAGTTGTTCTTTTAATAATTGACATTCCCTTGTAAGCTCCTTAATGCTAAAATTTTGTGTCGCCAAAGATTGTTGCATCTCTTCAAGCTTTTCTTGGCAATCCTGGAGCTCTTCTTCCTTGTGGATTAGAGTGAGCCGAGCTTGTGCAAGTTCCTCTGTTGCTAAGCATGTGCTGAGGTCAAGTGGTCATAGGAGGTCTGTAGGATTGCCATAGCTTAAACTGCTGTTGTCAGTTGTATTTGGTTCTGGTGGAAGTCATATCTTGCACTATCGTCTCTTGAGCTTAAAGAGTGTGGTTCATGCACATTTCTTCAATCTCTTTCTCATCTATTTGGGTCCAAAGTTCCGTGACCTGTATTGCAATTCCATGGAATTGGTCTTGGATGTCTGCTATAGATTGTCTTTCCAATTCTTGGGCATGCTCAAGCTAGTGAATAGTTCTGAGATTTGAAGCATTTGGTTGGCTTGATGATGGAGGATGGAAGACGGTGATGAGGATTGGCAAAATGGTTGATAGAATTGGTACCGATGGATCCATTCTAAGGATTCTATAGTATTGGTTAGGGGTTGCCCAATTGGTAGGATAGATTCTTGCCACATTGGACCCCCAGGATTATTGATAGGAATGTCGCTGCTTCCTTGAGCTTAGGGTTGATGATTGTGCGAAGTAGTATCCCATCCCTATGGAACTTGGTGCCCTTGGCAAGGAGTGGCTATATTTTAAGAAATTTGGCATTAGTAGGCCTTGTGGGGTATTTTTCCCCTTTAGTTGAGAGTGAGAAGGCCCTTTGGATCACTTTACTATCGTGTATAATATTGAGTTTACTTTGATTTACAGTGATGGTGCTGTATTTGCCAACTTGTGCACATTGGAGTGGTAAGAATGGAGAAATTGGATGTGCGTGGTCATCGTAGGATTGTCCTTCAAGGATTAGAGGAAACCAAACAAACGTCCAAGTCCCCTTTGCTCTAAGAAAGCTTTTGCACCATCGAAAAGTGCATAAGTCAATGGAAGGGGGCACACAAGCTCCAAGGAATGGGCTTCATCAATGGTTATGTAGGCGAGTGGTGAGACTAGGGCAGTATTTGTATCTCTTTTGTCTCCATGTCATGCACATAATCCTCATTAGAGATATCACTCTGAACCACAAATGTTTGTGGCCACCTTGGTTGAGAGGAGGTGGATGGTTGTGAACTCTGGCAGAGGTCTCATGGTGGCTAAGGATGTGGGATCTTTTTGCAAATCCTCTTTAGCAGCGGCATTGCTTCTAAACCTGTATCCATTTTTAATAGGGTGTACCATTGCTCATTAGATTAGTTTTGGTATGCATGTATGACAATTGTGTGTGCACAGTGTGAGAGATGTGACTTTAGCACATACTTTGAGAGTGTAGAATGAATGTGTGTGGGACAATTATTGATGCAATCTGCTATGTGTCTATGCGAAAGTGTGTGATTGCATGTGACCTAATAACTAGGTAGGCACTAACTATATGCTTTTTTTTGCTAGGATTTCATAGGGTAGCTAGGACTTAGTCATCGCCTCTGAGCCCTAAGTTGAAGTTAGTTGATGCTGCCTATATGTGCGAAGATGTATATATGCTATTGAGTGCTCGTGATACAATCTAATACTAACTATGGAAGACTTGGGGCTCCCAAATCTTCGTTATTGTTGGGGATGGCTTGCATGTTGATGTAGTTTGCACTTTAATAGACTGCCATTTACAGTTGTGGTGAATTGGACTCCATGCAATGTTTCTAGTAGCACAGCTCGAACAGGATTCATCTTTTTGACTCTATAAGGTCCTTGACCTAGATATTTCAATTTTCCTCGTGGACTTTGGCATTGGAGTAGAACTAGGTCACCTTCCCTAATCTCTTTATCTTTAAGGTTTCTATCAAATCATTCTTGTTGGTGGAATCTACTTGTTCATTGCCTTGGGGATAGTAAGGTGTGCTTTTTTTGTGGATCACCATAACGCCCAAAAAAAAATTCTTGGACTACCTCATTGATAAAATGTGTTCCTCTATCTGACACAATTTCAATGGGGCATCAAGTCATGTAATGACATTTCTATACAAGAACTTTGTTGTGCTTCTAGCATATGCTTTTCTTACTACTTTTAGCTTCAGCCCACTTTGTGAAGTAGTCTATGGCCACAATGATGTAGTCCCTCTGCGGCTGGATGTATTGACAAAATATGAAGAGGGGAGAGTAGAAGCATGGAGATGAGGAGAAAGGGCATAGCTAGAGAGCACACTACAAATGACTAACTGTACACTAGATTTAGTTGAAATTGTAGAATATATACAAACCCTTTTAGGGTTAGGGTTAGGGCATCTAACCCTTTCCTTTATGGCACTCTATATGTGTTAGTGCTATGCACATATGATCACATGATGTTGAGCACTGTTTCTTAATACCTTCCCTCAAGATCAACATCATGAAGTAGGCCTTCCCTCAAGATGATGATTCTAGGGAATCGAAGAAGGACTGAGCATTACATTACATTTAATGGGAATGTCCTTCCTCTATGTCAAACCAAGAGCTTGTCGGTGTTTCTCAAAAAGATCTTTATCGAGTGGTTTGGTAAAGATGTATGCAATATTTTCTTTGCTATCACAATGCTACAGTGTTATGTCACCAAGTAACACTCTTTCTCTGATGAAGTGATCTCTGACATCAATGTGCTTGGTCATGTAGTGATATATTGGATTCTTGGCCAATGCTTGAGCCGATTGATTATCATAGTATATTGTTGTTGGCTTTGATTCATCAAAGTAATCTATTTCTAACAATAGTCTTTTGAGCCATATAGCCTCACATGCACCTGTAGTGACTGCCCTATATTATGCTCTAGTTGAAGACGAAGAAACAATTGGATGTTTGTTTGACAACCATGATATTGCACCTTGACCAAGGAAAAATGCATATCCCTACGTCGATCTCCTCGTCTCATGACCTCCGACATAGTCACTATCACAGTATCCATGCAACCTTGGATGACTTCCTCTGTATTCTATTCTAAACTGTCTTGTACCTCTTATGTATCTCAAGGCTCTTTTGGTTGCATTCCAGTGAGACTGTTTTGGATTTGACATAAACTATGCTAGGGAACTTATTGCATAACTGATATCTAGCCATGTGATAGTCAGATATATAAGAGATCCGATGAGATGTCGAAAGTACCTATCATTGGCGGTATGAATTTTTGAATCTTTAGTAAGTTTCAAACTCTGTTCCATGCGAGTGGCTACAATCTTGCAATCTACAATATGAAACTTCTTCAGGAGGTTGTGACTCATGAAGGTGCTATCTGAATCTCTCTAGAACTCAATACCAAGACAATAGTGCATAAGTCCAAGATCTTTCCTGTCGAACTCTACAGATAAGTCGTGTTTTAGCTTTTTGATGAAGATATCGCTGCTTTCGGTCACAATCAGATCATCTACATACAAAAGTGCAATATTGATCCCCTTGAACTTTGTAGTAGAGAGTATGATCTGCATTCGACTTCATGTATCCCAGAGTAGCAAAATACTTATCGATTCTATTGTACCAACTTCTGGGTGCTTGCTTTAAGCCATAGAGGCTTTTCTTGAGATGGTAAACGTGATTCTCCTTCCCTTGTTCAACATAACCTATTGGTTGTTGTATGTAGACTTCCTCATCTAGGTAACCATCGAGAAAAGCATTCTTGACATCGAGCTGATACACATTCCATCTGCTGAGTGTTGCTAGTGATATCAAGAACCATATGGAATCCATCTTTGCTACTGGAGCATAAGTCTCATCATAGTCTTGACGTACTGCTGTGCAAATTCTTTTGCAACTACTCTGGCTTTGTTTCTTTCAATGCTTCCATTTGGATTGTACTTCACTTTGTATACCCATTTGTTTGCTATGGCCTTTTTTCCATGGAAGGTCACATAATTCCCAAGTATTGTTCTTGTACAAAGCTTCCATTTCTTCATTCATAGAAGTTTCCCATTCTAGCTTGTCAACTACATCTGCAAAGTATACTGGCTCTTCTGTAGCCATGAGGGTATTCATAAGAGCATAGTTGGTGGTTTTAGCTTGAATTTCTTTGCCTTTTTGAGCATATGTCAATCTGGCTGGAGGTCTTCTTTCCCTAGTACACCGTCTGAGTTGTTGCGGCTCTTCTTGAGGTGTTTTTGGAAATTCTTGCTCTTCTTCATCAGCCTTTTCTATAGGTGACTATGCAATTGGTGCGTCCATATCTTGTGTATTTGAGATTTTCCATTCTAATTCCTCATCAAAGATTACATCTCTGGAGATAATGACCTTTTGGTTGATGGGATCATACAACTTGTATGCTTTGCTTTCTTTACTATAGCCAACCATGATGCATTTATGTGACTTTGCATCCAATTTCCTACGATGGTCGTCATGTATGTGGGCATATGCTATGCAACCAAATATGCAAAGATGCCCAATGCGTGGCTTGTGTCCAGTGAATACTTCATAAGGTGTCATATATGTTGAATTGGTTTGGTAGGAAGCCAATTAAGCAAGTTGTTTGCAGTGGCTATTGCTTCTGCCCAATACTAATTAGGAAGATGCTTCTCAGCATTGCTCTAGCACTGTTTGGCAAAGCGTCTGGCAAAGCACCATTCTTCATTTCAGCTCTGGCATTCTGTTGAGGAGTATCTACACATGTGAATTGTCTTCGAATGCTGTGACTTTTGCAAAAGTTCATGAATGCTGAAGGCATGTATTCACCTCCTCTGTCTGATCTCATGAATTTGATTTTTCTGCCTATCTGGTTTTCTACCATGGCTTTGAATTCTTAAAATTTGGAAAAAGACTTCAAATTTCTCTTTCAAAAAGTAGGCCTAACAATATATGTTGTAGTCATCGATGAAAGTCAAGTAGTAAAGTGAACCATTGATGCTGCAAGTTTGGGCATAACCCCATTCATCTGTATGTATCAAATCAAGAATACCTCTAGCTTAAGAGGTGATTCTGCTTTTGTCACAAAATTTCCCAAGAAACTAAAGTTTCAAAATTCCAATTACCATATTTTGATTTCTGAGCTCTATCAAGCTTTTGAAATTGACATATCCATATCTCTTGTGCCATTTTGCAGATAGTGGCATCTGTTTTGCTGACATGGCATGCAAATCTGGTACTGTAGCTAGCATTTTAAACAAGCTTCCTTCCTTGATTGCTTTTCTTACTAGCTGATATCCTCTGGATTTGTCTCTGATCATGCATTCATCTCCATCAAAGATGACTCGGTATTTGTGTTACGTCATTTGACCTACTGACAAGAGGCTCTTGCTAAGCTTCGAAACACAGAGTGCATCTTTCACCAATCCTTTCGTACCAATGAAATTGTTGATAGGGACAATGCCTTTCCCTTGAGATGGATTCAGTGTATTATTTGCTGTGTAGATGACATTCTTTTGTCCTTCTAATGGTTTCTCTATGAACCACTCCTGATGTTTTGTCACATGCGATGATGCACCGCTGTCGATGTACCAAGGATCCTGATCTGCTTGGTCGACTTGATGACTAAAATCCTCTTTTGAATTGCAATTAGTGTCAAGATATATTGTTTCAGTCTTCTGCATATCCTCTCTTGCAAGGAACATATTCTCAGGTTCATTTGCATAATGACTATGACTTGAATGTCCACTTCCATGATTTTCTCTTTCGTAAAAATTCCCTCGATTGCTGCTAGATTGACCTCCTTGGGTACTACTTGCGGAAATCTCTTTCATAGTGTCCAAACTTATGAAAGTAGTTGCACTGAATGTTTGACACATTGATAGATGCATTCCCTCGTCCTTGGAATCTTCCTCGGTTAGAATGATTTCCTCCTTACTGATGCTGATGTTGCTGAGGATGATGTTGATGCTGATTTTGACTCTGATGATGACTTTATTGTTGATGATGACCACTTCGCTGGAATGATCTACCTTTGCCTCTGCCTCTGCCTCTGCTTCTATCTAAAGCTACGAATGCTTGATTATTGGAATGACCTTTGCATGCATGAATGGCTTGCATCCTGTGTTCGTCACTAAGTAAAACTGACTGGAGTTCTTCTAGTGTTGGAATTTGCCATTGAATGGAAATACTTTGGACTAGATTCTCGTATCCCTCTCCTACTTCATTCAGGATGACTTGAACCATTTGTGCTGGACTCATGGTCTCTCCTGCTGCTGCAAGTTGATTGTTGTAATCCTTGAGCCTGAGTACATAAGCATGATCGATTTCACTCTGCTTTTGCGGAAACTCTGGTTGATTTGGTTTCTCAGTGTGAGAATTTTGGAAGTGTTCTTGGACTCGTAAAGAGCTGCGAACATATCCCATGCTTCTTTTCACGTCTTGACTGTGTTGAGTTGTCCTAGCATGACACCTTGCACATTCTGCTTGATCAAATGATATGCATACTTTTCTTTCTTGTCCTATTATGTCTGTGCTCCAGCAATGACATGATCTGCTACAAATGCGGTCACTATTGGTGTAGCTGGAGGTCCCACTGTGGTGCTTTGGCAACTGGTGGAGTAGAGCTACTACTGGCTAGATCATCCAATGTCTAGGTGTAGATCCATCAACATACTCCCATTTGTCTTGAAGGACAAGAATGGTCTCCATTCAGTATTTCCATGTGCCGTAATTGGAGTTGTCTAGCTTAGCAGATGCCTCGAAATTAAGGTTGCTAGTCGTAGACATGGTGCAAAGAAAATGTACTCAAAGTATCTGTGAAATCACTATCTGAATCAACTACAAAACACTGAACGGTCGTGAAGATAGAACTGCAATATATAATCCAATTTGTTACAAGGCTTGTGGAAAATGATGTTAGGAATAGCCAAGAGGCTTTTCAAGGCTTGAATAAAGTGCACAATGCCAAAAAATAGCCAAATAGGCTTAACAATGATGGCATGTGTGTGTGAAATCAAATCATGTGCTATCTGCCCACTGAACAATCGGTCAAACCTCTGAATACTTTGAAGTCTACTCACTAAACTGTGGAACGTCAGGTTTCAGGTAATGTGATGATGTGAAACCGCATGTGAGCGCTGGGACTGACTTCGAGTAGGAACTATTTAGAAAATTTTTGGCATGGCTTCGATTGGCTACTTTGGAGTTCTCTCCACTATGGATGATTAACTGTACTTTGAACTAGATCTAGACCAACCGTTGAGCAATGAAAAAGCAGCAAACAATTCCTTTTCTTTATTCGTTTAAGGTGCTAGGTCAGATGCGTCAATGTAGAGGATGATGTACGTGTAGGAAGTGGATTTGTTGTTGAGGCTCAAAAGTGTGTGATACTTGCACCAAAATGTGCGCATTATGTGACGAGCGCGTAGAGCACAAAAAATCGAGCATTTTTTCTTTTTGGAGCACCCTCAAATTCTTCTTGGATCAAGATATGGCTTGATCTAGGTGGAGGGGCAACTGGAGTGCAAAATGATGATGTGGTAGGGTGAGTCACATGCATTGATGATGTGGTAACTGTGCTTAGCAAGGGGTTTGCCAATGAAGCCCTGAGATGATGTGTGTGCATAGTGTGCCTGCAGGGAATTAGTGCCATGTGGCACTTGCTAAGGTGGCTGATGACTGGGCAAGATGAGGTGTCACTTCAGTGACCTAACCCAGGGTCAAGTTGACCTAACTAGGGTCGAGTTAAGTAACCTAAGGTTAGAGAGATCATGGTGATGTGGCAAAAGGGCCCCAATGCTCATGTGTCAAGATAAGATGATGTGGCAGGCGGCTACCACATGGATGATGACATGGCACTTACATGTCAGTTTGCTGACGTGGCTTGGGAGGATAAGGTGCCATGTGGCACACTATAAAACAAACCTAGAGGTGGTAACCCAACTGCCATGTGTCCCTTTTTTGGACTGAATCTTTGGAGATTTCATCAGAATCTTCGAAGATTCTATTGCAGTCGTGATAAAGCAATCGTATAGTAGTTGCGAGGAGCCGCGTCGATGAAGGCAGTAGGGTCGCGAGAGCTGGTTACGTTGTGAGGCTAGGAGTTGCTATTGTGGGCATCGCTGTGAGGTGCAGCCCGTGGTCAAAGAGTCAATTGGCTCGCTTGAGCTGCCTTTTGCTTGAAGTAGCCATTGAATGCAGCACTTTGGAGCGACGTAGTCGGCTAGCTCTTTGGTGGCAACTGAAGAGCTGTGGGCGCGTTGAGTCAAGGGTGCTTCAATGGAGAGGTCTCGTTGGAGTTTCCTGTGATCTAAGCCCACGATTGGCTATGGTGGTGTGAGGCTTTTAGGTCGTCTGGTCGTTAGTGGCTGTCTGTGCGCAGTTGGAGGTAGTTCTGTGGATGGGAGCAGAGCCTTGCGGGAGGCTATCAGATAGTGGAGCCCTGCAGGTCGTCATGCATGCGGATCGGGCTGAGAGAGGTCAGCTGAGTGTGCATTTCATTCAGGATGTAGCTGCTGATGGATGGTGAAGTGACAATGGTGAAGGAGCTTTGGTTGTGTAGAGGGTGGATGCGGTGTGAGCTTGTACGAGCTTTGAGGCTGGCTGAGGACGTTAAAGCTGCTAGAGTGAAGCTCGTAGTACATCGCCCACTGAGTCTTGATGTATCCTCCAAAAAAATGAGTGGTTGTTGACCCTGGCTGGAGTGGAGTCACGGCCTTGTGAAGAAGTAGCTTTGGAGTTGTTGGACATACGTTGAGCCAATAGCAAACCGAGCAGAGCATTGGAGCCACCTACGTTTGCGTGCTGTAGAAGGAGCTGGCTTTAGGGGAAATGGCATGGGCTGGCTGCTAGCCATTTGGCTATATTGGCGTAGCAGAGGTTCATTGAAGAAGATTTTGTTGGAGATAAGGCTCCTTAAGGCTTAAATGGAGAGCCTTTGTTTGGCTTCTTTGTACACTATATTTAGTTGAAATTGTAGAATATATACAAACCCTTTTAGGGTTAGGGTTAGGGCATCTAACCCTCTCCTTTATAGCACTCTATATGTGTTAGTGCTATGCACATATGATCACATGATGTTGAGCATTGTTTCACAACATGTATGGGTCCCACAAAGTCAATCCCCCATTTTTTGATGGTTGTTGAGCAGTTACTACCATTAGGGGGTTGAAATCTGTGTGTTGGGGTTTGGTTGTTCTTTGGCACACATCACATCATTTAACATGGTCGTAATCATCTGCCCAAAGGGTTGGCCACCGATATCTTGCTAAGAGGATTATTCTTGCTATTGCTTCCCATCCTAGCAATGTAATCCCTTAGGGATTCCTTATCATTCTACTTTACACCATACAATTGGTTGATCGAGCTCCATTTATGGCCGTTGAGGGTGAACCCCACAATAAAGGCCTTTCTCAATGTCTCCCATTTGATCTTCTCTTCTGGGGTGAGAGCCCTATACCATTGGCCTGCTTTGCCATCCAGGCTAAGACCAAATGCATTGGCCATCTCTAGGTCTTCGGGAGCACCAAAAGCTTTGCAAATCTGTTCAAACCGCTCCACGTGGAGACCGGGTCTCCTTCTCCAAGGAACTTGGTCATTAGCTTGGAGATGGCTATGGGTTAGCTCCTCCAGGGATTCGCAATCCTTGCGGGAAACATTGGGGCAGGTGGAGGTAGTGTGGTCCCCCTTCCTAGAGCGTTCACCAAGATACACATCGCCTCATCAGTTAACATTGTTTGAGCGGCTAGCAGAGGTGGTGTTACTGGGGGCCTGATGGGGCGCAAGGCTGGCCTTAAGCTTGGCCCAGGTGGTGGCATCCATGCAGCATTAGAACAAATGTGCCAAGGCTTGCATTCATTGGTGCAACTGGTATGGATGTGAAGGGACATACTCCCAGAGGGGGTGGGTCCTGGGGCATGGGAACGTTAGTTCCATGCAATGGGAGGTAGGGTTGAAACTGTGGTGCCCCATAGTTGGCGAAGGTTGGCAGCACCTGGACTGTTGGAGGTTCGTAAGGCACTCCACCTTGTAAGTTCCTAGTATCCCCTCGACTAGAGTCTTGCCTTTGGAATTCCCTCATCCATGGATCTTCATCATCCATGTTTTCCCAGTGCAAAGGCCTAGCATAGGCAGAGGGTCTTGGATCGTCGGCGAAGGTGGTTTTCGTCCCGGTCTATGGTTTGGGAGCTGGATGTTGCTGACCTTCACTCCTTGCAGACATGCTGGCAAAGGGGTTCTCCATGTCTATCGACTCTGTTTGGCCTAAGGACCAAACATGTTGGAGAACATACCTCTAAGCATGGATGCGCAACCGAAGGTGCAGGCGAGTTGGGAGAGGCTACACTTGTGAATGGAGCTTCAGATGCCCTTGGACACGAGGGGTCTTGGATCACTTCATCCAGACTCTCTGTTTCGTCGGAGCTAGATAGAGTTTCTGGTCAGGGGCCTACTATCGAGTGGAGGCTAGGGATTGAACTTTTGGATTCCTAGCTAGGACGGAGGGTGGGCTGAGTGTAGCTCAAAGCACTCTCTTCTGGCACGGGATCCTTTGGCAAAATTCTTCTGGACCTCAAGTGCATGTGGGAGGCCTCTAGCTGAGCACCCTCGGGCTGAACTGAGGTTCTTGAATTCTTTGGCTACCCGAGAGGTATCGCGATGGTCGGCGGGATAGCTCTATAGCGACAATCGGAGGGGTCACCGGGTGGTGGCATAAGCGTCTCACGACGATGACGAAGTACGAATGACAACAGGTGGTAGAATCGACGTAATGCAATGATCGGCAAGATAGATCTTGCCATGTGTGCGACGAGATCACAAGTCAGTGGGATACGAATGGAGCGTCGAGCGACGGTATAGTTATCGCGTGATGGGCTTGGGGATCGATAATCACACCGTGCAGTGCGATAGGAGTGAAATGACATTCGGGAGAATAAGTGTAATGCGACGATTGGTGGAATAAGCATAACGCAACGATCGACGGACACTAAGAAATAATTAAACTCAATAAACGTCCATAAAATTCTAAATACAAGAACATTTTAAAACATTGAATAATTAGACATTTCACTTACTTGCTCAAAGGGGGTTAGGACAATGGTGCCTTTCAACCATTAGAATCTTCAAATTCTATCCAAATTTTACTCTCAATATGTAATTTTCTATATGTAAATAATGGCTATATTTATCTTTAGTATATTCTACATCCATTAACTTAGCAAAATACATGTAATCAATTTGTAGCCATGCCAAAAATCTTCTCATTTCAAACTTTTTCTTTCTCTCATTGAATTAATAGACATTGATGTGCCATAAGCTGAAGTGATTATTGAACTATTGCCAATGCTTTTATTATTTGTGAGTCTCTATCAAGCTAGTTATGTATGACATCATTATGAAATAATGCTGCATGCGTACATAAAGAAGTTCCTCTTTACATAGATGAAGACATTGATAGAGCATAGTTTACATGGGGGTACATGTTGGGAAATCACAAATTGCAAATGATGTCACGCTAATCAAAACAAAAGTGATAAGATCAAACAAAAGATATTCGAACCTATGTGTAGCTCCTTTATTGCAAATAAGAGGATATAAAAGTTACAATGCACACTATACTTACCATGTATTAAAGCTGGGGGGCAAGGTGAGCCAATGCACAGTATACTCACCATGTATGGCTCTGTGCTGCATAGACCCCGAGCTCACGCCCCTAGGTTGGCCAAATTTTGTAAGGGTCCTTTCTTTAGGGGACTGACCCCCCGCTTTTTAATGAAAATCGGCTGTCTAATAATTTTATTTAAAAAAAAGCTAGGGAGCAAGGTGAGCCATAATTCTCATTCTAGTCTTCAGAATATTGCAAGAGTGGTTTTCTTGTAATGTAGATCCCCATCTTATTGACCTACTCCATAGTTAAAACTTTTTCCTAAATGCGTAAGCAATGAGCGTACAAGCAAAAGCAAAATTTTACAAAATATTGTAGATGGATCCAACTTTGTTGTAGATGGATCCAACTTTGGCAACGGGAATCAAAACTCATACAAATGAAAATTTGGTATGTTTCTCATTCTTTTTACATTTGGGGAATTTGTTCTCTTAATGTTTGGCCCACTCATAATTGGGCATTTACTATATATGCCATTTACATATGTTATTTTATGAAAACAATTAGTAGAATGGGAAATAGATGTAAAACGTATCAAATCTGTACATTCCTACATACAATTAGTTGATATTCCCAAGAGTCTTTAGGAGTTGCACATAAACGTGAGTATGTAGACTAAAAGGCTTTCTTGTTGTTTCTAAATCATAAATATGTTTTCCCTTTCTATGTATGGGTCGGGCAAAATATTTGTTTTTCAAGATAGTGATTACGCACTTCCATTGTGGAACATTTGGAGATGGGATTCCAAGATCGTTTCAAATGTGATCAACTTCAAGTTTATGGAAATGCACCTCACATTATTTTCTTATCGTTTTATCATTTTCAAAGAGATATTTTTGTTTATTACCTTATGTTTGATCCAACTTGTCAATCATGAGGGTAATATTTATTGAACATGGACACAACATCCCCATATTTTAACTGTGACGACCTTTCACCATCAAAGTGAAGGAATCTTTGGAATGTAGATACTCCACATGAGGGTCGTGTGTGATATATTTGTGGTACACTAGCTTGTCTACATCATAAGACAGGGTGTTATTTAAATATAACCCTTTATTGATAGGACTTGTGTGAGTGCAGATCCTAGGGGCTTGAACAAAAGATATTGCTCTTATGGGGAGAGCCATATGAATCCCACATAGGACGGATTGGCTGAGTTTAGCAATGAATATTTTGAAGGTATGGAAGAAGGACTAGGGATAGGAGGGAAGGGGTAGGGGTAATTCACTATAAGAAGCATTTGAGTTCATGTCAAAGTGCTAGAATGTATCGAAGAGAAAGAGCAGGGGTTTGAAGAAGCTATGAAAAGAGAGGGTGGCGAGCTTAGAAAGCAAACAAATTTGGAGTCATGGAGGACCTGAAGACATAAATATCTAAAGGTCATTTCATGAGTAACTACAGTCAAAGTGACACATGTACCTAAGATGGCTACTATTTCATTTCTTTTTTCCTTTTGGGAGGGGGTGTGCAGGGGGATCAAATGGCTCACATGTACGAGTAGTATCACTTAAATGATTTCACTCATTCACCTCTAAAAATTCCTAAGTAAAATTACCCATATGGCTTTCTCCAATGTTACCAACCACATTTCGTGAGTGTAGGCTTCTAGAACAAGCATGTGTTCATCCCTCTAATATAGCAGCTGTATGGGCAAGATTTGGTTCTTACTACAATTACTATGGGGACTTGAGATTTGATAGCCTAATACGAGACCAATAGACCAAGGCCTTGGAGGCCACTCCACCACCCTCGAAGATGCAATACCTCGAATGCCTTGGGTTATGAAATTTTTTAGGACAACCCACAAGGCATTTGAATGGCATTAGATGCTATTGGCATTAGCACAGTGCACTATTCCTCCCTTGGGTTATGATTTTCTTGGACAACCCATAAGGCATTCGGACGCTTCTGGTGCTATTAGCAAAGTGAGGCCATTTGCCTACATAAAAGTAGGCTATTTCCTACAAGAAGGATAGCCACTTTCCAAGTGAGTGCAACTAGGCATTTCCAACTAAGCATTGGGATGCAACTAGGCAATGCAACTGGGCAAAGCCTCAAATAAAGTAAGGAGCTTGGGTAAAGTAAGAAAGGGTGGAGAAGGGGGGACCTATTTCTTACTTGCTTCTCTGCCCCCCCACCTTACTGCTGCCCAAGCTTTTACTGTGTTTCCGTCCCCCCCAAGCAAATAAGAGCCTTGTCCTAAGCCCTTTCCCATTCCCCAGCTCCACTCTCCTACGTCCTTTCCACCCTCTCCCTGTTGGCTTTCGCCATGTTTTAAGTTCCATGGCCGACGACAAGTCCGACCCCGGGAAACTCCCATCCAAAGTCCAGGTCTTTCCCCTGCCCATCTCTTGCTTCTCAGCTCGCTACACTTCTCAACCCTCGCCTGCTCGAAAGGCTTCCATTTTTGTGCTTGGTTTGTTGTGCATTCTGAGTACTTCTTGTGAGCGACAATGCTAATAGTGTCTTTGGGTGCTTTCTTACTTTCAGACCATCCACCTCAAGGTGTACATTCACTGCGAGGGATGTAGAAGGAAAGTGCACAAGATTCTCAAGAACATTGACGGTATGATCTGTTGATATTTTTCGGCCTTGTCCTGGATCCATGAGAAAAATCTGTTTTACAACGGTAGGTTTTATGGTTTTAGCTCGAACCTTTCTTAGTGACGGGAGGTTTGTTCATTCAGGTGTTCACACCATTGCCATTGATGCAAGCCTAGGAAAGGTGACCGTGACAGGGACCGCAGATTCTAAGACGCTCCTAAAAAAACTAGAAAAGTCGGGCAAGGTGGTACAGCTGTGGCCAACACCGCAGTCCTCCGGAGGCGGGAAAGGAAATCAACAGAAAGATCAACAACAGCAGCAGGAGAAGAAAGGAGGCAACAAGGAGGGCCAGGAGGGAAAGGCGAGTGCAACGGAGGAGGGAGTAGGAGAGGGCGAGAAAAAAGGTGGAGGTAGCAAGGGCGGAGGAGGAAATGACGGCAACAACAAAGGTAATACTGGAGGAGGAGGAGGAGGAGGTGAAAGTGGCGGCAGCAACAGCAAGAAAGGCGGTGGTGGAGGAGGGGGAGGAGGAGGAGGAGGAGGAGGAGGAGGTGAAAGTGCCGGCAGCAACAGCAAGAAGGGCAGTGGCGGAGGAGGAGGAGAAAACGCCAGCAGCAAAAGCAATACCAGTAAAGGCAGTAGTGGAGGGGGAGGAGATGGTGCTGGTGGTAAGAACAAGGGAGGAGGAGGAGAAGGTGGCGTCGACGAGGAATTCAGTCAAGCTAGCACAAGCCAGAACACCGTCAAGAAAAACGTTACTTCTGCTCCAAGGGTTACGGTGGAACAAACTGGCTATCCGTCCTTGGAGATTGGATACCCTTTGGAGTCCGAGGATTACGGCACCCACATGTTCAGCGATGAGAATGCTAACAACTGCAGCATCATGTAAGGTTGGTTCTTTCCGTTCGCTCTTCGGAAGTTCCGTCTACGCGCAAGCATCGATCGATCGTTGGCGTTCTACACTGTCCAGGAAGGACGCAGAAAACACGCCGTAGATGTGTGGTAGAAGAAGAACGGGTACGCAGAAATCAAGGAGACAAAACTGTCGTAACGGAAGGATACGCAGCTGTCCATGATGATATGGATGGAGCTGCAGGAAGGTGACAGGAGGGTTTGGTTGGTCATGGAGTGATTGTGTAAACGAATTACGTATGAACTTTGCGAAACGCAATTAGTGGATGAATTAGCTGTGTGCACAGTAAAATATGTAATATTTTATGCAGGCATTGTTGAGATGCAGCCCAAGATTACAAACAAACCAGGTTATAAATAAGTGATAATTTATGCAGTTGCAGCCCGAGATTACATTCAAACAAACCAAGGATTATGCATCAGCATTTGCGGTGCATTCTTCAACTGCATAGTTGATTGACATCGTATTGGATTAACAGTAAGATTACAAACAAAGCAGTTAAGCAGAGTGCGATTAGTGTGTGTACAGTGTAAGTAGTGATAATTTATGCAGTTGCAGCCCGAGATTAGAAACAAACCAGTTATACTCGGAGTACTAAGGATTATAATTTATGCAGTTTGCAGCCCGAGATTAGAGATAGACAAACCAGTCAAACTCGCTAAGGATTATGCACAAGCATTTGCAGTGCATTGTTCAAACTGTATAGTTAATTAACATAGTATTTGAGCTGCGAAGCTGAATGCATATGCTTTCTGATAACGAATCTTGGCCTTTGCCAGCAGCGCCCTGTCACCTGAGCTCCAACTTAAATGTTTTCATCATGTTTCTCTCCCAATCAGCCTGATGCAACCTCCAGGCTTCAGTCCTCCCCTTTCCTTTCACAAACTGAGAAGTCAGAGGCCACTTTCTTCTCTCTCCCATCACATCTCCACACTGCTCCACTCCCGCGATATTTAAAAGCGTTTCCACAGCCTCTTGCCCATTGCATATTCATGCACTATCGTCACCCGCATCTTCTTGTATCACTCTTCGATCTTGCACTCATAGTGCAGTCTGACTCGCCAGGAGTCGCCACCGCACCACCTTCGCTTCCATCGTCTATGATCTCTCGAGTCTCTACCTCCATTCTGACGGGCTGCTCGCTGAACAAAGCAGCGTCGGTCTGCGTGGTCATTACTCGCCATGGATTTCTCCACCTTTACCGCTCGCGCCGAGTCGCGCGTTACTGCAGTTCCAACACGCTGAACACGTTCCAACCTCTTTCTTAAAGAAAAGATGAGTGCACGCTGTCTTTTCTCCTTCCCTAGGTGATACAGTACCAATTCGAGGCGAGTATATTCAGGCACCACTGCAGCACAAGACCCGATGAATTTGCTACATCTTTTAAGTTCTAATCTTACGATTAGTTATTACGTGCACCTGAGCCTTCCCTTCTCATCAAGAAATTTTTGAGGTCACAAAAACCTGCTCTTTTTTCCCCTGCCCATGGGTAGGCTATAGTAATCGCTCGAGTTGTTTAGGGAAAGTGAAAATTCTCGGTTGTTTAGACGAAGTGGAAATTCCCCATTGTTTAGTGAGTGAAGATTCTTGAGTCGTTTTATTTTCATGTGCATCTTTTTTTCTCTTAAGGAGAGGTTTGGGAGAGGATGTTGAGTTGCCACCATATTAGAGCATAAGAGAGTGAGGGTTCAATGGTATGGACTTCTAGATGGGGATGTGAAGCACATAAGTCTAATGTTGTGAAGGGAGAGCTATGCCTTAAATAGAGGTACATAACCGGTGGGAAAATGAATGTCTTGGCATGATGGGATGAAATAGATCTTGCCTCGTTCATTGGCTTGATTCCATCTTGTGCTTCAAAGTATAGCTTATGTTTGACTTTGCTAGTTAGAGTAGGACATTCTATATGCTTTAGCCCAAAGATTGATCATTTCTTTAGATAGGCCATGCATTGTGTGATGGAGTCTTTTGAAAGTATATAACACCACTAGTTGAACACCTTTGAAAATGGGCCCTAAATATGCTTGTGATGCCAAGTGGTAGGCATGGCATGTACACCACCTCTACATAATGGAACTTATCCGATGAGCTCTAAAGCTTGAAGATGGTCGTACCTTGTTATCTCATCTAGTGTTTGATATTTGTTTTGAGCATGCCTAAATGTTGTTTAATATTTGTTTCGAACATGCCTAGATGATTACCATGGAATCTCTCAATATTCAACCATGATGTTTCCCCTCTTTGTGAGTACAGACTTGTCTATTGAACCTTTAATGAAGTGCCATCAAATGTTGGGATGACCTTGCACTATTCCAACACCATTAGGTTAGTATAGAATAGGGACTTTCCTCACATGTAGGCACACCTTTACTATGTACATGAAACCATAAATGAAACAAGACAACACAAATTAAAGGGAAAACTAGAGTAAAACAACAATTAACAATGGGTTATACACAAATAATTTTTGGGAGGCAGAATCGAATCCGCTTGACCTGCGCTCCTAGAGGCTACCTAGATCAGGATTAGTAAGGTCCATATTTGTCCTTGTTGGGAAGATCTCTCCATTGGGCTACAACAATTGGGGCACATTGTTTCATCCCACATCAACTACTAGCATCGTCCCTTGCCATAGGCATTGGAACTTCATAGGGAATATCTCATGTGAGGAGCCCAAAAAAAGGAGCAATCCCTCTCTTTGAATTAGAAATTACTAGCTTTTTTGTCATGATACTTTGTTTGCTACTTTTTTTGGGCTAGAGCATTCAGGTATACTAAGAATAAAAATTTTATAGAGTCTCTATTCAAGGGCCTATAACTCCCCCAAGGTGTGTTCAAAGGCTATTTGAAGGGCCAAAACCCAACCTCGTGAACAACATAAGGACTACTCATTCTACTTTGGTAGTGGACAACTCAATGATGCAGAGATCAAGTATACCACCACAGAAAGAGAAGCCCTAGCAATAGTGTATAGTGTTAAGAAAATTTGATACTATTTATTGGCAAATGATTTTGTCTTCTACACCAACCATCAAGCTTTGCTTTATCTTGTGAACCATCCATGTACAATAACAAAATGTCTCCTCTTGCTTCAAGAATTCAATTTGAAAATAGTGGTCCACAAAGGTGTCCAACACTATATTGCTGATCACATTGACACTGGAGTAGAAGATGACTTGCTAGATGCCACGCTATTTCAAATAGAGTTGTTCCAGAATGGCATGCAAATATCACCACGTACTTAATGGTAGGAAGACCCCCCCTAAAATGAAAGCAATGGATGCCAAAAAACTAATTTTAAAAGCTGCACCCTATCAACTCATTGCAGGATAACTATACAAGATGGCCAAGGACCAAATTTTAAGGAGATGTGTAATGTCACATGAGATCATGCCAATCCTCAGTGAATTCTATGAAGGCATTATAGAAGGACACTTCCAAGGGGAAGCCACAGTAAGAAAAGTCCTCCTCGCAGGCTATTGGTGGGCTAACACTTTGGGCAGATGCCTATGAATATGTCAAAAGCTGTGATGTATGCCAACGGACTACTAAACCACAACACAAGGACTTAAATCCCCTCACAACAGTTGCTGCACAAAAACCATTTGAAAAATGGGAGATTTATTTTGTGGGTCCCATCCATCTAGCAGCAAAGGGAACACATGTATGCTACATCATCGTGGGGCCACTGATCACTTTACCAAATGGGCTAAAGCTAAAGCAGTCAAAAAGGCAGATGGCAAAAGCAAAACAAGGTTCTTATACAAGAATGCGATCATCCAATTTGGATGCCCCATTGAAATTGTGTTGGATAGAGGCACGTATATTGTCAATGAGGTTATCCAAGAACTCTTGACTGGCTTTATGGTAATCCATAGAAAAAGCACACCCTACTACCCCCAAGGAAATGGACAGGCCAAATCCACCAACAAAATATTATGCATTATCCTCACCAAGGTAGTAGAATTAAAGCATTCTGATTGGGTAGAGAAACTAAATGCAGCCTTATGGGCATACCGAACCACACTCAAGGTTAGTATAGGGAATCCACCTTTTCAATTGGTGTACGGCCTTGAAGCTATGGTCCTTTTGGAATTTGTAATACCAAGCCTATGCATAGAAGTACAGGAACGCATGGGAGATCATGCATTCTTGAAAGAAAGACTCTATCAATTGGAGAAGCATATAGAGACTAGATTAGTCACCTACCATGCCATGACAATAGAAAAATGCAAAAGAAAGGCATGTTGACAGAAACCTTAAAGCCAAAGACATCAAGGAAGTGACCTGGTTTTTCTATACAATGCCAAAGTCCACAAGAGCAAAAATATGTAGGTCAAGGACCTTATTGAGTAAAAAAAAAGAATCCCATGAGAGTTGCGCTACTAGATACATTGGATGGAGTCTAATTCAACATCCCCAAGTCTTTCTTAGTTAGTATTAGATTGTATCACGAGCACTCACTCGTATATGTACCTCTTTGCACATATAGGTAGCATCAACTGATTTCAATGTAGGGCTCAAAATTGATGCATAAGTCTTGATTGCCCTATTAAAGCCCAGCAAAAAAAAAAACATATAGCTAGTCCCTACCTAGTTATTACGTCACATGCACTTACACACTTTCGCTTAGACACATAGCAGATTGCATGAATAATTGTGCTGCAGACTTTCATTCTATACTCTCAAAGCATGTGCTAAAATAAGATCTCTTACACTACACACACACAACACTTTCATACTTGCATACCAAAACTAATCTAATGATCAATGGTATATCATATCAAAATTGATGCAAGTTCAGAAAAAATTTTGCCACTAAAGAGAATGCGACAAAAGAGCCCATGGCCTCAACCGTGAGACCCCCTCCAGAGTCCATAGCCATCTACCTCCTCTCAACCAAAGTGACCACAGGCATTTGTAGCTTAGAGTGATAGCTGTGATGAGGATTCTATGCATGACATAGAGACACAAGAAGTACAAATGTCACTCCAACCACCACCAATCTACACAACCATTGACAAGGCCCAATCCTTGGAGCTTGTGTGGCCACCTACATCGACTTATGCACTTTCCAATGCAACACAAGCTTTCTTCAACAAAAGGGGTCTTGGAAGTTTTTTTGAGTGCCTGAAATCCTTGGATGATAGTCCTACAATGACCACGTACATCTGGGAATTTCTCCATTCTTACCACTCTAGTGATGCACAGGTTAGCAAGTACGCCACCATCACTGTACATCAGAGGCAACTCAATATTATACTCGATAGTATAGTGATTCAGTGGGCCTTCTCACTCCCAACTCAAGGTGCAAATAGCCCACAAGGCCCATCAATGCTAAATTTCTCAAAATACAGCGTCTCCTTGCCAAGGGCACGAAGTTCCATAGGGACGGGATATTACTTTGCACCATCATTAACCCTCGACTCAAGGAAGCATTAACATTCCTAACAGCAATCCTAGGAGTCAAGTGTGGCAAGAATCGATCCCGCCCACTCCATACATTTATTTTGTTGAGAAGAAAGCTAAAGCAAGACTTGATCCAACATTTGGTCATCTTCTTTACAAAGAAACTAGATGGTTCATCTGGCAAAAAATGCAAGATTCCACACTTATTGGCTGTAATCTTCAATAAGGAGAAAAACGAGAAAGAAATGACTCTTCCCTAGTTGCCAAAAGCTTTTGAGGATTTGGACATCTCCTTATCACCAACATGTGAGCTGTCACCACCTTCTCCTACTATCACATTGGCAAATGGGGATACCACAGAACATGGATCTAGGGAATCAGGAAATGCCCCACGATATGCTATAGTTTGGTGCTTGATTGCAACCAATATATCTCCATCAACAACAACAGCAAGAGCCTAAGGCTAGATCAGCATTAGCACTGCCGCTCGTCAACATCATGCCAGTCAATGAGCCACAAGATCTAGTGCTAGATCAACAATATGACTATTGTACCCAAGTGGTTGACTTACCATCGGAACATCCCCCAACAAGTACTACAAAATACTCAAGATGGCTACATGGGCACCAATTGTATCAACACTTTTGCCAATCCTCATCACTGTCTATCATCCTCCATCATCAAGCCAACCAAATGCTTCAGATGTCAGAACTATTCACTAGCTTGGCCAAGGAGGATCATGCCTAAGAATTAGAAAGACAGATTGTAGCAAACATCCAAGACCAATTCCATGGAATCGCCACAGAGGTCATGACACTTCAGGCGGAAATAGATGAGAAAGAGGTTGAAGAAGTGCGCATGAATCAAGATCTCCAATATCAAGAGAATGCAGTGCGGGATGTGACTTCCAACCTCCACCAGAGCCAAATATAGCTGACAGCAACACTACAAGCCACAGCAATCCTACATACATCCTATGACCACTTGACCTCAACACATGCTCAGTAGGTGGAGGAGCTTGCCCAAGCTCAACTCACTCTAATCCAAAAAGAAGAAGAGCTCCACGATTGCTAGGAAAAGCTTGTAGACATGCAAGAATCTTTGGCGACACACACTTTTTGCATTGAAGA
Source organism: Dipteris shenzhenensis (assembly GCF_047967505.1). NCBI lineage: Eukaryota > Viridiplantae > Streptophyta > Polypodiopsida > Gleicheniales > Dipteridaceae > Dipteris > Dipteris shenzhenensis. The sequence goes on from NC_141616.1 coordinate 6,650,719, forward strand.
GCTTACAAGGGAATGCCAAATATTAAAGGACCAACTTGCCACCACTATAGAGGCAAGCATTGCTCAAGCACAAGTCTTGGACTAATGGTCCAACACCAATGAAGTCATTCCTCAACAAGCACATGTCACCTTGCAAATGAAAACGCTTAAGGATGCGTATACATCCATCTACCATAAATATAAGGAAAAAATGGATGAGATGCAATCCCAAAAGATAGCCGTCTCAAAGCTTGAACTCCAATTGCTAGTGTAAACCAATATGAGGCAACGGAAGACACCACAAATGAAGTCCCACTACAGTGCACAATGATGGTGTACCAAGAGCTTGTGGCTACTCTTCAAGTGGAAGATCACCTAAAAGCATGAGTGCTTATCCAATGGAAACAACTCCAACTCAAAATCATATCTGCTAATCCAAACATTAAATGGGAATGTTCCATAGCGGCAAAAACTCTGCGCAAAATTTTCCAAGACTTGTTTGAAGATGAAAAAAATATCTTTTGCTTGTCTACACATGTAGGGTTTATTACACTCAGGACAAATGCTTTCATCACATATGTATGCCTCATGGGTAGTCCTCCCCTTTAGGTCATTGGTGGTTTGTTACCATTGCTACAAAAGCCATCACTATTATCTACAGGGCATGCATAACCAACATCCCACCCTTGTAGAAGCTGATGATCCCATTGCGCCAACAAAAAGAAGTGTCGGAGGATGACATGGCCTATCTCGCATCTAACCTCCCGTATCTAACCACTCTCTTTGCCAATCTCATAACCTCACTTACCCTTGCTGGCTGCTAGAACATCCAAGGCACACTAATCGGAGCACTTCAACAGCATGAGAAAATATCATGTGGTAACATTGACAGCATCCTTCGTCCAAGTGCTATCTTTTGCAAAACCTTGGAATACATTCTAAAGGTCCCCAACCACATCAACTACCATTTGCCTACACTTAGTTTCAATCCCAATGAATGGATCAATGCTCAAACTATAAGTAGGCTCTATCAAAGAGTCATCTTCTTAGAAGCACACCACATATCTCTGTTCAAACAAATGGTGGATACAGGCTTCCTAGAAATAGAGCAAAAATTATATGGTGCCAAGGCTTTACAATAGGATCGACTGGCATGCCACAAGTTCCATAGCCACTGGGTTATGCACATGGAATCTCAACTCCATGATCACAATAAGCCATAACCCGAGGATGGGTAATAAAATGGACACAAGGGTATATTGTCTCCATGCCAACATGGACTTAGGTAGCACAGAATGTGTGTAGAGTATCGGCAAAGCTCCTCTTGTACTTGCACAAGGCTAGGAATAATCTATCTTAGGAATCCTCAACATGCATTTTCAACATGCAATTCCTACATGCATGTTCTACATGCAAGTTCTACATATGATTCCTACAGGCAGTTTGTACATGCAACTCCTACATGCAAGTCCTACATGCAACATGCAACATGCAACTTCTACATGCACATCTTAAATGCAAGTTCTACATGTAGAGAGAGAATGTCTTACAATTCCTACATGGAGAGAGAAAAGATCTCCAACTTGTATAAATACCCCATAATGGAATGAAGCCCATACTCTTTGGGGCATTGTATTGAGTTCTACTTTGGTAATCCAAGCAATTGTCTCCAAGTGTCCATGCTTCCTTGCACTCCACGTCCAAAAGTATGTCCTAACCTTGCAACTCCTCCCCTCTCCTCCTCCCTTGCAACCCCTCCTCTCCCTCTTCTCCTCCCAACTCCTCCTCTCCCTCTCCTTCTCCCTTCTCCTCCCTCTCCTCCTCCTTTCTCCTCTCTCTCCTCCTCCCCCTTGCTCTTACACCTTCTTCCTCTCCCACTCCTATGCTCCCCCTAAACCCTTAACCCTTGACCTCCATGATCTACGAGGGAGACGATTTCTCCGCCATATATTGTACTCTGAACCTTGGATCCTCCTTCTAAACCCTTAAACCCCTTCTGAACCCTGTAACCTCTTCTAAACCCTGGACCCTCTTCTAAAACTTGGAACCTACCTTGGAACCTCCTTCTGAAACATGAACCTCCCTCTAATCCTTAAAACTCCTCTTGAACCCTTCAACCCCCAATGAAGGCGAAAGCCTTGAACCTTAATCTTAATGATGCATGTTCCTTTCACACATGCATGCATTATGTTTACTTACCACACTTAAGTCTATGTCTCTCACCAGAATACGACTTAAGGTCCTAAGCTACACTTAGACTACAAATGACAACACTGATAGATCTATAAGTGAAAAAAGCTTCGGAACCTTGCATACTGAGAACACCCTACTCTTCCTGTAGAAGTCATGGGAAAGAGCTAACAATGGAAGAGGGGTATTCTGTACTAATGCCACCACCTATTGAGCCATGTGCCATAGCACTGTCAACCCCACCTGTTATTACTGGAGTTCCCCATCAGACACCAGCATTGTCCTCTTTCCCCCTAGAGGTTGCTTAGCAATGTTACAAGTACATTAGTAGGTACCTCCAAATGGATGATCTAGAGGTGGCACAACTTAAGAAGGAGCCCTACACAAGGAGGTAGTCTGTACTAATGCCCCCACCTATTGAGCCATGTGCCATAGCACTGTCAACCCCACCTATTACTGGAGTGCCCCATCGGACACCAGCATTGTCCTCTTTCCAACCTAGAGGTCGCTTGGTAATGTTACAAGTACATTAGTAGGTACCTCCAAATGGATGATCTAGAGGTGGCACAACTTAAGAAGGAGGCCTACAGAAGAGGTTGAATGGTTAAGTTCCGCAATGGTTGCCATGATGAAGGAAGCAAGAGAGTAGTGAGTGTGATTAGAGGAATGAGTATAGTAGTATCTCACCACTAAAGCAATCAACCCTCTGAGGCACACAAGGAGCCATTTGCAAAAAAATGGGACAATTTCAAGAAGCAAGCCCTCTATTCAATCAGTCAGACAATATTTTGGAAGCATAGGGCAAGGCATATTCTAGCATGTCGGCGGTTAAAAGCCATTTGGATTGATGGAGATGCAATAGCAGAGCTAAAAAAATGTTGAGAACAATGAGCTTCAAGATTGTAAATCTCCTAAAGTAGAAAGAAATGGACAAATCCAAAGTTGCCAAAAATCCATGGATGGAAGAGGGGTAGTATGCACCAATGCCACCACCTATTGAGCCATCTACCATAGCACTATCAACCCCACCAGTTACTGGAGTGCCCCATCGAACACTAGCATTGTCCTCTTTTCGACCTAGAGGTCGCTTGGCAATGTTACAAGTAATTAGTAGGTACCTCTAGATGGATGATCTAGAGGTGGCATAACTTAAGAAGGAGGCCTACACAAAGGGTTGAATGGCTAAGTTCCATGGTGGTTGCCATGATGAAGGAAGAAAGAGAGAAGTGGGCATGATTGGAGGAATGAGTATAGTAGTATCTCACCACTAAAGCAATCAACCATCTAAGGCACACAAGGAGACATTTGCAATAAAGTGGGTCAATTTCAAGAATCAAGGGCTCTACTCAATTGGTCAGATAATATTTTTGGAAGCACAAGGCAGGGCATATTCTGGCATGTCGGTTAATAGCAATTTGGATTGATAGAGATGCATAGCAGGGCTAAAAAAATGTTGAACAGTGAGCTCCAAGATTATGAATATCCTAAAGTAGAAAGCAATGGACAAATCCAAAGTTGCAAAAAATCCATGGATGGAAGAGGGGTAGTCTGCACTAATGCCACCACCTCTTGAGCCATCTGCTATAGCATTGTCAAGCCCACCAGTTATTGGAGTGCCCCTTTGGACACCAACATTGTCCTCTTTCCAACCTATACGTCGCTTGGAAATGTTACAAGTACATTAGTAGGTACCTCCAAATGGATGATCTAAAGATGGCACAACTTAAGAAGGAGATTGATTGAACTTAGGGTAGAAAGGAGCAAAAAAAAAAAGATCGTTTGTTGTGACTGGCTATGCACAAGGTCAAATTTATGTCCCCATACCCTTGATTAGGACCAAAAACTTTCATGAGCCATATTGTCCTACAATAGCGAAGCACACTCCCAATTGCATACTTGGAGCCATCAATATGAACATGAAAATCAATATCCCAATTGGGAGATATAAGGATGGGATCTATGATTAGGTGCCACTTTAGATGCTCAAAGGCTTGGTCGCATTCTTCTGTCCATAAGAATTCCACCAACAATTTGTAAAGTGGTCTAGCTATCATGGCATACCGCAAGATAAATCTTCTATAGTAGCCAGTGTTGAGATATGGTACCATAGATTAAAGGCAAAGGTATGGTATAGGAATGTATTAAAGTAGCCACCCTAGGATGTGGACTACATGATGTGGAGATGTGGATCAAGGATATGATCCACAAGGAGAGATATGGATCATAGGATCCCACAGGTATTGACTATTCAAAGGGCTCTCTCTATATAAGAGGCCTATCATGTATTGTTGAGCAAAAGAAATACACATACACTCAAGATTTTATTTATGAGTCCAAGCTAATCTATCTTGGAACCTAATTGTCTTGAGGTACATGTCATGAGCACTCTCTTCATCATGTTTCTACATAGGTTCCATCCACCTTAGAGCGCTCCATAGATCTTGAGACACGCATGTTTTCTCATGGTATCAGAGCTTAGGTAAGGTCTCCTAGATCACTTATAGGCATGCCTTAGGAGCTCATGAGTTCTCCTAGGTTAGTTTTAGTTTTAGATTGAGAGTTCTCTTCTAGCTAGAGAAATTTCCATCATGCATTTTCGATCTTTGAGAGATTTCCATCCATAGAGATTCTTTGTGAGAGAGAGGTGTTTCGTCCAGAGATTTCATCTCTTTTCCGATTGAGAGAGAGAAAGATTTCACTTTAGTCTTAGGGAGAGAGAGAGAATAGAAACTGTTTGGATCTCAGAAAAGAAGATAGAGAAGTTTTTCTTCTCCATTTGTTCTCTGTTCACTTGGAGAGAGTGCTTGAGAGCCTGACCTCCAATGCATACACTTCAAACTCCCTCGACGATAGCTCATATGGATCTCTAAATGACCCGGGCGAGCAGGATCTACACGGGACTACGAGCAGTGAGTAAGGCAAGCAAAGCAAGCAAGCGAGCTGCATAGTGAGCTCAAAGCAAGCAAGCGACTCTAGCCTCTACGGCCCAAAGATTATCAAGAAGGCTCCTGCATGCAAAAGCAAAAGACGCGACGGCCACAACATCAACGACAGCCAACCGCAAGCACCAAAGATCAACAAAGGCTTCAAGCCTCACAGCCCACTGTCAACGTTCTCTAACGGGCAGCCATCTCCTTCTTTGCACCAGCCTCGTCAACAAGCAGCGCCTGCGCGCAGCCTATCTCCTACAATAGCTCCCAAGGCTCCTAAGGCTGCTAAGGCCCCGAAGCCTCCCATAGCCCAGCAGTGGCGGCTGACTCTCCAACTCCTACCTCCATGCTGACCTCCAGCTTCAACGATTACTGACAGTCGCGACCTGCCCATCTCAGCTTCAATGACTACCTGCATCCACGACTTCTGGCTCTCCAATGCTCGAAATGTTTGCATGCAGACGAGCAGCATGGTCACAACAAGATCCTTCAGCCAGAAACCTTCAACAGGGCGATGCTTCAACAACCTCTGCATATACTACAAGCAGATGCCCTTCGAACGCTCCAAAGCGCCTCCACGAAGCCTCTGCACACAGGTGTTCCACCGACTGCTCCACACAGCTCGTTCCAATAATGCTTGCCCGCGATCCCCTGGTCCGCAGATTGCTCCCAAGAATTGTGCCACAATGTACAAGAACGCATATAGAAATGACACCTTCCTCGCTAGGAACACGCTGAACGTCACAGCAGGATTGATGTGTCCACCTGAGATTCCAGCGGTGCAGTAGACCAAAATGAAGATCATTTCGTCGAACGCCCACGCCCAAGCTCCTACATGATTACTCCCTCCGTCGACAACACAAGTCCATCATCTTATCCTTCACTCTCTCCTAAGGTTCCCCACAATTGACACGTGGCAGTTATAACCAAGGTTAGTTAAAAGTACCCTTGGTTTAGTCTCTTATCTTACTAAGGTTAGTTTAACCTTACCTTGTTCAATGGTCAACTAACTAACAATAACCATGGTTAGGGGTTGGAGTAGATAAGTGCCACCTAAGCACATAGCCCTTGCTAAGCACAATTTGTAAGCAGCATGTGAACAGCCTCTGCCACATCATCAAAGGCTCTTCACAAAAACTTTGACAAGGCATAACTTGCAATCTAGGAGGAATTTGCACACTCTCCAAAAAGGAAAAGCGATCTTCTGTCAAGCTCTACGTGCTTGTGAGATCAGAATCATTGCTAGTAATTATACACTGCCAATATCAAAAGAAATCAATTGGTCAGACCTTTGAAACAAATGACAAATCAAGGCATGAATGCACAAAGCATACCAAAAGCACAAGTGCAGATGACCATAGCATAGAACATGGCATTCACACACAAAGCATTAAGGCACATATAAGAACAAAGCATCATGCATCAAGCTACATCAAGCGAATAAGAGAACGCCATCGACATCGAGTATTGAGAAGTAACAACCTTGCCACCTTTAGCCCACGTGTTTGTAAATCAAGCCTGACCACCTGAGAGTAGCTATATGAAAGCACCCGGGGGAGGTATTGACATGTAAAAGCCATGCTTAACCACCTTATGTAGCAAGGTATGCACTAAGGGGAGGTGATGGAATGTAAACTCACATCTAACCACCTTGCGGGTAGCCAAAGGATCATGGCACCAAGGGGAGGTGTTGAGATATGGTGCCATAGATTAAAGGAAAAGGTATGGTATAGGAATGTATTAAAGTAGCCACCTTAGGACGTGGACTACGTGATGTGGAGATATGGATCAACAAGGAGAGATGTGGATCAGAGGATCCCACAGGTGATGACTATTCAAAGGGCTCGCTCTCTATATAAGAGGCCTATCATGTATTGTTGAGCAAGAGAAATACACATATACTCAAGATTATGTTTATGAGTCCAAGCTAATCTATCTTGGAACCTAATTGACTTGAGATACATGTCATGAGCACTCTCTTCATCATGTTTCCACATAGGTTCCATCCACCTTAGAGCGCTCCATAGATCCTGAGGCACACATGTTTTCTTAGCTAGCATGTCCCTTAAAGACATGTACACCTTTGGAATTTGTAGGAGGAGGCAATTCCATGATGATTTTGATTTTGTCTATGTGAGTTGCAATCCCATGTTGAGAAATGATGTGTCCTGTATTTGATTAGAAATGCTTCAAGACATTTCAAGTGGTCTTGCTTGTTGGAGTGGAAGCACAAATCATCCAAGCATACCTGGAGGAACTTATTCAGAATTGTCTTAAAGGCGGTGAAGATGACTCTTTGGGATGTGGCCGGGGCATTACATAGGGTGAAAGGCATGACTAAATCAATCCAAGAAGCTGTACATCTCTGATCCAGCCACCTTTTCCAACATTGTCTCTATTAAGGGTAGGGGATAATGATCCTTGATTGTGGTGACATTTACATTCTTTAAGTTAACACATATCCTTAACTTCTTGTGGCATTTAGGCACGATGACAATGGGTGAAACCTAATCAATGTGCTCTATCTCATAGATGAATCCGGTATCTAAGAGTTTTTCTAGTTTGTCTAGACCATGGTGCCATATTATGAATTTGTTCATCAATAAGGTCCACATATCTTAGGATGGGCACCTTCCCTAATAGTTATCATGTGTACTGTCACTTTTGGTGAAATTTCCTTCCTTTCCTTGTATGACCATGCTAGGTAGTCTCGGTATTTCATTAGGAGTGCTTTTAGCTTTGTTTCCTCTTCTTGTGTGAGTTGTTTCCCAATGAATACCAATTTCTCTTCCTCCCCTTCAAGGGCGAGGTTTATTGTAAAAGTTTTGGCCGGTCCCTCATAGATTGGAGTCTCTCCAATGTTATCAGTTTCTTGCACTTTAGATTCTCTTACTAGCCTTGGCATTGCTATGGGGACACTACCACTTGTGTAGTTCTTAAAGTAATTTAGCACTTCTCGAAGATCAGCCTCTGATGGTGTCGAACTAGCCTGACATGGGCTATGGGCACTGGGTGGCATAGGATCATTAACCAAATTTTGAGGCTCTTGTGGGATTTCTTTTTCTGAAATCTCATTATCAAGCTTCATCCACACGTGGCCTAAACTTTCGAAACTTCTTACGTTGGGAATTGTGGGGTAACTTTTCCACTGTCAAAGTACTCCCAAGTAATGGTTCGTTTGCTGTGCATAATCCTTCAAGTCCATCAGGGGACCATTCAAGAGGAGGTGGCTCTAATTTTGGGGAGTTGTCTTGGAAAGATACAACTCAACAATCCTAGTTTGGACTCGTTCAAACTCATTGAAGTGGTCAGCCTTGGCTTGGCGACAATGTCCTCCTTCAGCTTTCTTGCGGGATGTTCTACTATTATTCAACTTTGGACTTTCAACTTTGGGAAGTTTGACCACAATTAGGGCATGGAGGATGGCTAAATCATTGTCAAAGACATGGTCTTCAAATTGAGCATTTTCATCCTCTGTTTCAAGGTCCCTAGGAAAATTTGAGTCCTTATTGGAATGGATAGCTTCTTCAAGTTTACTATTCCATTTAGAGTGGTTCTTCATGTGTGAGTGGACGTTTCCATTAGCATCAATTTGTGAGAAGATGGGATCTAGTGTATGGCAATTGTTAATGGTCGCCAATGCTTGGATCCAATTGTTGACATTACTTTGTGTATCGAAGGCATGTTGTTGCAGGGGGGTTTATTTGCTTGACATTGTTGTTGAAGAGGTTTCATACAACGCTCTAGGCACAATTGGTCTTATTGCTCTTGTCCCCAAATTGACTCTTATTGCGGTGTCGTGATTTTGGATTGTCAATCTATCAACTCCTCAATCATGGAGGACTGATGCCTCACGCAACCAAGGATGTCCAAGCAAGATTTGATAAGATGTCTTGGGGAGATCCAAGATTGTAAATTGAAGAGTAAAGTAGACTCCTAAAATTTTTTTGGACACTCCAGTCACTATTCCCAAGGGCTTTGCACGTGAATCATCTGCAAGTTATATGTTGAAATTAGCCTTTTGCATTGGTGGGAGACCCCATTCATCATAGAGCTCCTTGGATAGGACATTCACACCCGCTCCACCATCCACTATGGCTTGGAATTCATCATATGCTTTATGGATCAAAGGCACGGTGATGTTGCATATGTCATCTTGCTCACCCATCTGCACAGGGATATCATCGATGTCTTCCATAGGGGGAGGGGGATTTGCTAGTTCAATCCATCCTTTGAATCTCTCCCAGAGATTGGGAAATTTTTATAAGAAGATTTCGATGGGAATGGACACCGGGCAACTTAGAATCCTAGAGAGTGTGGCACCTTCAAGTTGGCGTGGTGGTACATTATGTTATGATCTTGTTGCTGAAACAGAGGCTCGAGGACAATGTCGATACTTGGTGGGGCCAAGTCAATGATTGGATATTGTGCTTGCTTCTCAGCCTTGAATTGAGCTTGTTCTTTTTGCACCCAGTGTTGAAGTGCTTGATATCGAGCCTTCTCCACTTCTGCATTAGGGTATGGAGCTTTTTTTATTTGAGGATCGGGAACTGATGTGGATGATCTTGGGGTTACTCATTGCTTGGCGAAGGTATAGGCACTTGTGCTTTCTTTTGAATAGGTCTTCTTGATTGAATTGGAATATTAGGACCCTTGGTGGCCTCTTTTTGCTGGCGTGTAATTCAGAGGTTGTAATAATATGCTTGCTTGCTCTAGACTTTGATGATCCACCTCAATAGTGCCAATTGGGACGTCAGGGTTAGACTCATTTTGTTGTGGGGCCTCATTTTTCATGGGACAATCCATCTAGGCATGGCCAATGCCACAATCTCTGTAGAGTGGTTGGAAAGTAGCAGGGCTACCATGATAAGGGCACTCTTTGATCTGATGATCCTCTTCACAACCATAGCACTTGAATGGCGCTCAATATGTGTTGGGCCAAACTTGATTCGCATAGACATGTACTTAGGCACCTAAATATAGTCATTGCTGTCATAGAAGCCTTGAGCCTAGAGCAACCGTTTAGAGATATGGCTCTTGCATTTTTTTTGTGTTGTCGTGCATCTCCTCATTAGAGATTTCTTCCGCTTAGCAGCCTGTACTCCTGGTGGCATGGGAAGTAAAGGGGGAAGTGAAGATGCGTGTTGGCTTTGACCTTTTGCAGATTGAAAAGTCGACATTGGAAGCATACATTTGGAAATCCAATGGAATCCTCTCTTTTAAAGGCAAGGTAGGGTTAGTAAGGGCCATTGGTGTGGCAAAAAAAGCTGCTATTAACCCTTTCTTCTTCCCTTTTGGTGTTGTGATAGAATCATCATGCAAGGATATAGATGCCGTTTGGGTGTTGGCAGAGGTGGATGGGGAAGCTTCCATTGTACTTAAGGGACTTGGGGCCTTCTCGTGGATTGACATTGGCACATTATTGATCTTATGGATCATGAGAAGCACCGGCAGGTGCAAGGATCCTGAACTAATTGAAATGGCCGAGGTTCAACCATCATTTGTTAATGTCATGCTACATTCTTGCCAATCGATTTGGCAGTTAACTACCGAGCACCAAGTTCTTTTGATGATTACCCATTCATCCATAGCACCTGCACACATGACATAACATCTACTAGCCACGCTACAGTTATTCACTAATATGGGCAATTCCACACAACCTATTGCGGGTGAGATCTTTTCGTTCACTACGCGTACCATGACACGAGTGGGTTCAAGTACTACCTAAGATGTTAGGAGCTGGGTGCACACCTCATAGAATATTAGGTCATGACTTGCCTCGAGGTCCACAAAGGCTTTGGCGGAGCAAATACTCTCTCTATATAGTTGGAAGTTTACCTATACCTTAGCAGGTGCAATAATTAGATCATCCATGGGGTTTAGCCCTTCACATATGCCTTGCAAATAGTCACTAGCCCTAAGTTTTTTGCCTTGGCCTACTAGGCTCTAGCTTCCTCTATCACTTACCGTTTCATGTGTGTGACCTTTCTCTTCAGCTCTTTTTCCCAATAAATGGCTTGCATTGTTTGAAGCATACGAGGTCCATAATAGGATTTGAGTTTACTGCCGTTGATGTAACAATCCATCTCACAATTCAGCATGACCCTTGTGGTGTGTTTTCCACAACTCTGTATGAACCCATACCATGATATTTCATCTTATGTTTCATACTACTTATGTTATAGAACTTGGAGTGCTATCCTACCTAATCTACCTACTCACATTAAAAAAACACAAAAACAAACATCTTAAAGCGACAAATGATAGATTTTCAAAGGGGGTGGCTGGAAAGTCATAGCACCTCATCTAAATCTGATTTAAACTCCATTTTTTAGTATTCCACGCATTGTAGGGATCTTGGAGGAATGCCGACAGATACTCCACTCCTGAGCAACTCCTTGTGAGAGCTTTGCAAGCACGTGCCTAACACTTGTGCCACTCAAGTGTCTATCGGATTTGATCAATGTGATTCCACAAGAGTAAAGAGGAAAGGAGAGAAGAAGGGGAGTTTGTTGGGTTTCTATTCACATATAGCCCGAAATAGTTCAATCTTGAATAGAATTGGCTAGTTGCCATGGGGCTTAATGGTCATCATTCATTGAGATTTAACTGAGTTTCAATATTTTTTGAGATGATTCAATGCTCAATTATGGAGTTCATAAAGGGAATAGGGTTAAGAAATGGGAGAGCTAGTCTCATTTAGAGATCAAATTTGCTAAAGGTTGAGAAGTCTAATCTAGGAGTTGAAGGGTAGATCAAGAATGGGAGAGAAGGAGAATAAGGATTGGAGTTAAGAAGAAGAGTAGATCTAAGAAAGGGAGAGGGTGAGTGTGAGTGAGATTGGGAGAGTGAATACATGGAATAAAAGGAGGGAAAATGGGAGAATGCAAGGTTAGAGCATGCTATAACACATTGACAGTGTTAAGGGAGCATGGACACAATGAGCGATAGAGCATAAGAGCACATAAGTGGAGTGAAGACAATACCCAAAAAGTGTGTTAACCGCCACGGTTAACAATTCATGCAAGTGCCCAGTGATTCTAAAGATAAAGCGGAGAAGTAGGAGAGGATGTGAGAAAGGCTCTATGAAATCTGCCATGGAGCCGTATGGGCCAAAGTGCTTCTAAAAAGAGAGAGAGAGAAGCGAAAGAGAGTATAGGGTTAGCCTTCCCTTCAAAAGGTGGATTGTGTAAATTGCCAAAAGTTTGACTTTGGTTCTCATTGTGTACTTGCAAACTTTTGAAATATAAGCTCTCTCATTATCTCTATCTTCTTGTTGAGTGAGACTCTTAAGCATGTATGATAAAAAATTAGCATAAGAGCTTAAAAAATCAACGGTATCCTATGCTAAGGTAAACCTTAGCATATGAGCATTAAAAGGTAAACCTTAATGGTATCCTATAGTTAAACTCCCAAGGCCCACATACACTGAAGAAAACTTCCCTTCACTACATACACTAGAAGAAAACTGTCCTTCACTTCATAGCCATTAATTAGATAGGACTTCACGTAGATATAATTAATGCACAATTACCTGTCTTATTATTCACTTATGATAATAAATTCAGCAAGATTGCTTACAGTGGAAGAGAAAATTTTGCCTCTTGCCTGTAGGAAATGCCCTCCATAGCATAGCCTCCTCTTAAATTTAAAACAGAGATGGAATATCATCGTACATAAACCATCCTGGTACTTAACTTCTACAAATTATCTTTTAAGCAGTACAAGAAATATGAAAATGACACTACTTTTAAAAGATGTTCCAAAGCAATGGAAACTCTCATCATAGAGTCCCAACACATAGCTCCATGTAGATAAAACCTTTATATTTCCAATAGAGTTCATAATTATCCTTCAAATAGAACATGGCAAAGAATCTGCATTCAACGATATATTTTCCATGGAGAAAAAGCGCATAAAAAACTCCAAAGATAGTATTATTGATATTTATTGAAAAGACAGGTTAATACTTAGCAATACATGGTTGCTCAGAGAGCACACGACCATGAGCATGGCCAGATAGTCCAGAATGCTAAGCACCACGATCCCAAAATACGATAATCGACAGATGTGGTGCATGAGAGGATCTCTGAAGGAAATTTAATCTAGAAAAGAATCACTCTTCTCGATGAAATACCATCCACACAATAAATATAGTTATCAACCTGTAAAGAAGTGAAAGATAATTTTAAATAATCAGAGAGAAAATAAAACTTCTGGTTTCTATTTACAATGAACAAATGAGTTTCAACACACATTAAAATTTTCAAAGCCTTTATCCACATGCACCATGAACAGGTACAAGATATTCCACAAACAATTAGAAGAATGTATCATGAAGCATCTTTGATCATGATGGTTTGAGTAGATCATAAAACACTGGTGGCCGTGTTTGCAAGCACAATCCCTGCCACAAGTGAAATTTCAGACAACGTTCTCTTTACTCTCTTTATTTAAAATAGGCTAGCACAAAACAGAACTTAAAACAGTTATAAATCACAGAAAACAAAATTCATGCCAGGGTCTGCATGCTAGAATAGAAACATATGCTTGGAATTTCAATGACATTAATTCAAGGTTCTATGCAGCTAAATAATTACGATAAGACAGAATATGGGTGTTAAGGAATAAATTATTAGCAAATGCTGTACAGGACCTACGAAGGAGAAATACCTCAATAGCTGAAGCCAAGCGCAGTAAGGTTGCCTCAGTCCAGGGTCTTCCTATCAACTGTAAACCAATTGGAAGCCCGTCTTTATCAAAACCAACCTGCGAAAGAAGTTGATATTATTTTACTTATGGAAAGAGAAGTACACATGTATATGAACACGGATATATTCATGTGAGTAGTTTATATTCTTTATATAAATTGCAAACAAATTGTAAGTCCAGACTCCGTCTTTATAAAACGAACCTGCCAAGAAATGATACAATTATGCTTGTGAAATGAGAAGTACATGTGGAGATGAACATGGATATATTTATGTGACTAGTTTATATTCAACTCCATCATGTTTAATCCAACCCTTTGTTTTGACACACAAAGGAGCCCAGTTCATCTTTTTATCCATGGCTATCGGTTTTGCAATTTGTTAGAGAAATTATTTAATTTGTAGGCTTACATAAGGGCCTCATAAGTTTGGTCATGCGGTTGAAAGGTGGCAGGTAGATGCCAATGTAGCTATGCATATTTGGTGGCCGAATCCACCATAGAACTGATTTTTAATCAAGAGTTGAAATCAAAGGAGTGATTTCTCTCTATGCTGGTCTTTAAAATCATGGTATTGACTCTCTTTCTTACAGCCATGTATCTTGAGTGATAGACTTCTTCTGTAGTGTCTCTCTCTAGTTATGAGAGTCGCGCTTCTTGATGAGCATATGGTAGCATAGCGGCTTCTCTGTGTGTAGAAGTTAGTTAAGTTTTCCCTTGAGAATGGATGTATCTGAGCAACAATCTCAGTCCCTGGATGTATCTGAGCAACAATCTCAGTAGGGACGAGCACCCCTTGTTGGTTTAATTCGATAAATAGTTTCTCTTGTTCCAATTGAATCCTCTCTCTTGCTAAGTCTATATTTCTTCTTTATGATCGGTTCTAGCAACTTGTGTCAGAGAGAGCATTGCATCTATTAGCACCAACTTCAACAAAATTCACATCAGATGCTTTCATGTTTTAACACAGGGAAAAAAGAGCGGCGGGGGGGAAGGGAAGGGGGGGAGGGGGGGGGTTAACATTAGCCTTCCAAAAAGAGGAGGTTGCTCTCACTGAAAGATTCAAACACACAATTCCTCTTCACCTACGGGTGCCCTACTTCTAAGATATGGAACATTTTTCTTTCCTAAATAGAACCAAGCAACTTGTAATTTGAAAAGAGAGCATGATATCCAACCCCCTTCATTAGTATTCCCCACCTCTAACCCCCCCCTCATTAATATCTCTTGAATTATTTCAACCCCCCCCCCCTTCTCTTCTCCAGGTTATTGGGAGCTCATGGGAGGAAGAGTTGGAAAAGTGAAGGAGGCTTGAGAGATTTTGACAGAGTCTTGATTGAAACAAAGAAGATGAAAAGGTGTTGACTTCATGCAAGCTTTTCCTCTTACCGTAGCTTTCACTAGAACTCTATGCGATCAGCCATGGGATGGCCAGCCTCTTGACTAATGTTGTGCCAATGTTTCCTTGAGGGAGGTATAAATGCTACCGTATTCTCCGGATGAATCCTCATAATGCCAGGCCCGAAATGCAGAATTGAGAATCATAGAAGCATCCTTGCCAGTTGGCATTTTCAATGAGCTGTTCACTGGTTCATTGCTTGATTTTTTGGTACTTTGGTCACTCCATGGACCAAGAGCACTTCTGGTACTTGGTCGCTCCATGGACCATGAGCATGCCTAGTACTTGGTCACTCCATGGACCAGGAGCATGTTGGGTACTTTGGTCACTTCCCTGGACTAGGAGCGTGTCTGGTACTTGGTCACTCCATGGACCAAGAGCATGTCTGGTACTTTGGTAACTCCCTGGACCAGGAGCATGTCTGACCACTTTGGTCACTCCTTGAACACTCCTTGGACCAGAAGCATGTCTAGTACTTTGGATACTCCATGGACCAGGAGCATGTCTAGTACTTTGGTCACTCCTTCAACCAAGACCATGTTTGATACTTTATTCACTCCAGGGATAAATGGTTTGAGGGGCAAATACTCCCATCTGGTAGGTTTACCCACATGTGCATGACTATGTTGAAACAACTTGAGCCACTCACATGATTTTCTTGGTAGTGGCTTTCAAAGCTACATAAGCTCCACCCATACCAACATGGGCCTCCTCTAAGATGGATTGATTTTTGTGCGAGAGCACACACATCTAGAGATGTGATTCTTCCCCCACTTGTATAGATGCCCTACAATCAATTTGAAAGGGGCAGCTTAAATGACGCATTTGGAGTGAGCCTTTGAGAGAGCTCGTTGGTGGAAAACACATGAACCACACTAGCATACGATGGTAGGAAGGAGTCCATAGCCAACAAGCATCCATCCAACGTTGAGGATAACCTAGAAAGGGTGTCAGAGACCTCAAAGATCTCTCCGAGTGGGACATCAATGGCCAGCTGCCACGTGTCACACGTAGGGCCGTGTGGGATCCAAGGCTTGCCTAGCTCCAAAAGGTCCACTCAGGGGATTGAGGAGAGAGAACTCTTCAGCCTATCAATCCTTGTGCACCACTGCATGTGGGATTGTTCCCCAAGGGCCACTGTAATGTGGCATCACCTCAAGCATGCCTTAGTTGGGCCTTGGGCTTGAATTGCCCATTAACCCATATTTCGGGCTCTAACATCATCCCTCAATTCAAGCACGCCGAACCTTGACGTCAATGCCAAGTGTCAAGATCTAGCAAGGGAAACACATCCATTGGCTACCATAGCATGCGACACACATCACATGGGTGCCGTGCTCGGTCATCAAGTCGCCATTTGGCAAGATCGGAGCCTGCCATCTATCAAGTCACAATGCTACGATGTAATTGTCGCAGTCACATTTCACACACTAGTCGGCCCTGCCTTTCGAGTGTGTGTTCAAGCTTGCATGCCTTTTCTCTACATAAGCCCTCAATAGTGCAGCCTATTTCTTCCACATGTTGCCTCTTGCAAAATAAAAACCTTGCAAACCTACTATTTCGATAGAATGGGTAGAGCAACAAGGAAACCACTTTTATACCATGTCAATAGGACGGGTAGAGCAACAAGGAGACTGCCTTTATACCATCAAAGATATGTCACGTTTCATATAGAAGTTGAGCATGTGCACACATCAACCTCTCATAAAACACAAAATCCAAGAACTCTTAAACAAAAAGGCAATCTACTTAGCAAATATACAACTACACCGAAGGAAAGCCATAAAACTTGTAGGGGAACCCCCCAGGATCAGATAGGAAGCTCTCTTCCACTCAAACCAGACAACTGGTGCCCACAGAACCTCTGAAGGTGTCTTTGTATACTTGTCAATCCTGTAAATCCACAACCTGTTTCCTCAACTCTTCTCAAGGCTTCCCAAACATCTACTTCTTAACGCGTGAAACCTCTTGCATAAACCCGGCAGCAATATTGCAAGCCAGCAGCCTTCAACAACCTACAGAAAGCTCTACCAGGAGACTCCTTCCAACAAACCCAACACCAAACTTAGCACAAGAACAGAAAACCTTATGCCACAACACAGCGCCAACTCTCTTCATGTATGTGGCACACACAAGCCCACAACAGCACCTGGAAACCAATGCAAAAAACTGGCGCAATATCTCTCCATAACCTACCAGTCCTTGCAAAAGCGATAACTTCTGATACAAGGATTGCATTGATGCACTATAAAAATGAATATTGTAGCCCTCGAGCACTCTACAACTTTCCTTCAATAGTCTCTGCACTGCTCGCCAGTCTGTGAAAACTACAGGTATAAGGCAGCTCCCACGGCTCTCTTGTGCCAACATCTCCTCCAAAAACAATCCTGGGACCTTCCACATCAGCTTGCCCATGAAAAACACAACCTCCAAGCTTTTTGGCACTACCAATCCCTCCAAAATCAGCTCGACATGCAGAAAACAACGTCAGATCTGACATGCACCCATGGAACCTTTGCTTTTTCAGTTTTCACTAAAGATGTCTCCAAGTAAACCACATAACCACATGTAGCTAACCGACCTCCACTATTGGCTGCTCATGCAAACTTGCAACCATGATGCAACCACTACCTTTGTCATTAAGACTCCTGTAGAGTGCGCTCATCTCTCAATACTTCCCTTCGTCTCAAAAATCCTCATCACATGCACTTAGCTGCCAGCTTCTCAAGGTCCACAATTAGATTCTTGTGGGTGGAGACTGTCGACTCAAGCTGCAGCACCCTGCTCCCGAGCTGCTGCTCCTCCTGCCTTGCCATAGCCATCTCCTCCTCCCACCTTCTTGCTCCGCCTCCATCTCCCCTACCTACCTCCTCCTCCTCCTTCTCTTGCTCCTCCATCTCCCGCCATCTCCGCCTCCCGCCTTCTCCTCCTCCGCCTCCTCTGTCTCCCACTACCTCCTCTGCCTCTTGCCTTCTCCTCCTCCACCTCCGCCTCCTGCCACCTCCTCCTCTCGCCTTCTCCTCCTCCGCCTCTGCGTCCCGCCACCTCCTCCTCCTCCCGCCACCTCCTCCTCCTTCGCATCTGCCTCCCGCCACCTCCTCTTCCGCCCCCGCCTTCTTCCCTCGCCTCCTTCTCCCCCGCCTCCCGGCATCTCTCCCTCCCACCACCTTCTCCGCCCTCCTCCAGCTCTTCCTCTCGCCTCCTCCTCTCCTCCCGCCTTCTCACCCCATCCCCTCTGCCCCCCTGCTTCTCCTCCTCCTGCCTCTTTCTTCCCCGCCCCCTCCTCCGCCTCCATCGCCCCCCTTCTCCCTTGCCTTCTTCTCCCCCCACCTTCTTGCTTCGCCCCCGGGTCCCCTTCATCTTTCTCCCCTACCGCGCCCATCCTTCTCCACCAACTCTCTGTTGGAGCTTTTTCCTTTTTCCCTTTTCCTGCCCTCCTTTTTTCCCTTTTTCCACCCCGCCTCTTTCTTCAAGGACTCTCCCAAGCCTCCTTGGGGTGAGGCAACTTCCCTGCCCACCGTCCAGGTGGCCTTTTGTTTCTTTTTCCCTTCCTCGCAGCGGGAGTTTTTTGTGCTTGTTCGGAAAAAGAAAATCTTGGCGGTGACCCTTGGTCTGGCCAGAGGGGCTCTATGGCAACACCCTCGAATCCCACAACCATTAAGGTTATCCTTTCTCCAGCTAATAAGCAACATGTGCAGCATGCTGTCTAGTTACTTCAGGACAAGGTAGTTGTGGGCAGAATAGTGAGCCTCAGTCCCACAAGGAGATAGGTGAGAGAGTGGATCCAGGTGAGCTTGACACTAAAAGGAGACCACATCCAGTAGGAGGTCACCATCTATGAAAGAGACGTCTTTCTCATCCAGCTGAGCTCTCTTGCTACCGCCTCGACACTTGTGGAGCAGAGCTCCATCCTCCTTGGCCTGCATCTTGACACTTCTGGAGTAGAGCTCCATCCTCCTTGGCCCGCATATCGTGTACCTTTTCCCTTGATACCATGGCTTCATAGTGGAGGACATGGACACAACACACCATGTTCTTCGATTCCCGATGAAGCTCCACTTCTAGGAGCTTCCAAAGGAATACTGAGCCATCCTTCCATCCATTGGTAGAGCGTTTGGCACGGTGCTGGAGTCCCTGCCAGATTCAGCAGTTTTAGTGGTAGCAGATGACGAGGTCCCTAGGATTAGATTGGTGATTGAGAGCCGAGAGTCCCTAAGAGAGTTGATCCTCCTCGGGACCCTCAAGGGGGGTCCACTTTGTCAGAGAGTGGAGTTTCCCGGTTTACCAAGATAGTGTCTTCGCTGCAGGCAGATGGGCCATCTAGTCCGAAACTAACCTCGTGGTCAGGGACAGTAGACTCCTCCCCCCCCAACCCTCGTAGGACAGGCAGAGCTAGCAGGCTAGAGCCCAGCACTCCGTCAGACAGGAGCATTAGGAGTCACAGACCCCCTATGTGACACCTTTAGAGGGAGAGTGGACCCAGGTGGGAAAAAAGAAAAAGAAACAAAGTAAAATTGGCTCATAAGCGCCACAAACAATGGGTTATACGTAGGGGGAGAGAGAGAGCACGACGAGAGGCACCCGCACGAGGGAGACCCCTTCTTCCAAGCAGCAAGGGCCACAATTCAGCTTGGTGATCCTCCATTAGCGGAGGTGTACCGACCACAGTCACCCTTGCGTCAATAGCATGCCTCAGAAGCTCCTAACATTGCAATGGCAGAAGCTGCTATAGAGGGTAGCCCAGCAACGGTTCAGAAGAACGGGATCCAGAGTCGAGGTGTGCTTGATCAGCAGGGTGGGCCTCTGACTGCCCCTATTCCCTCCCGCCTCCCCCCCTCGCCACTCCTGCTATGATCATCCTCACCACCCGCCCCCCTCCCCCCGCCTCTCCACCTCCCCGGCCTCCCCCCTCCCACAGTAGCTTCTTCATCCTCCCCTCCCCCTATCAGACTTGCCTCGGCTTCCCTACCAGTAGGCAAGGGCAAGGCGGCATCCCCCTCCGCTTCCTCGTCTCAACGGCATATCCCCCTCCCTTCTCAACCCACCCATTCCGGGGGGGATTTAGAGGGAGGGGGCTCGTCCTCCCAATCAGTAGCTCCCAAACTTCAGCCTGGGCGCCCTCTCTTGAGAGACTTTTGGAGATTGGCCTTGGAATTACCTGGAGATCCCGACTTTTACCCTCTACCATTGGAGGTGACACTCATGATCTTGCAGCCTCGGAAAGTGGGTTTAATTAGCGAAGTGGGCTCCCAGACACATCTAGTTTTCCAGTTCGCCTCCACAGGATTGGAGAAGTGGACCACAGGGGCATTTGATGCTATGATGGGGGATCATATCTCACGCATGATGGACGATTGGATGGGTCAACTGGGACTAAATCTTTGGCACACCCATGGTGTTGAAGTGAACTTCCAGTTTAGCTTCACACGAGAGAAGCTGATTTATGGTTTGACAGTAGGGGTTATCAGATTGCCGCCTGAGGCAAGGGTTGATTTGGCACACTATTGGCCACTGCAAAGTGTGCTGAGATGTTCGAAGTGGGGCGTCTCCTTCATTTTGCAGTGGGCACAAAAGATTGGCATAGAGCCTATGTCCACCCTGGTATGCCGTCACATGGTAACGGACTACTTGCCCTCCAAACCCCCCTCAAAGTCACAAAAGGCAGTTTTTTTGGAATAGGCACCCACCCACAGGTGAGCCTTGTTTCCTGCTTCCCCGTCCTCATGAGTTGGACCATAGTGAGTTGGAACGTGCACGGGTTCCACGATCGTGCACATAGTTAACCGCAGTACCTGATCCTTCGGCAGGAGTTGCAGAGGACAGTGGTAGAGCGAGTAGTGGACTTCATTTTGATACAGGAGCGCATGTTCTCAGCATCAGACATCCAACGACATCATCACCTTCTTCGAGAGAGAGGCCCGGAGGTGTGGTCTCCTGCCGTAGGACAAAGCGGAGGGTTCTGCATCTCGGTCTCCTAGGCGGTGGCCTCAGAGGTCTACGATTAGGGTGAGCTTCCTAGGGCGGGCAGTTCGGATGGGAGTCACGATGGGAGAGTCCAAGATTGGTATCCTGAATGTGTATGTCCCAATGTGTAGACGGCACCATCCAACCTTTTGGAGGAGGCTAACAGAGTGTCTGCTAGATGTTGACTCCTGCATCGTTGGAGGAGACGTCAATAACCTGGAGTTTGGGGAGGACAAACAAGGGGGTGCCTTCTTTTTCGAGATGCCAGCAGTAGAGCTCAGCACGTGGGAGTAGTTCATCTTCACGATCAGTGGCAAAGACCTGTGGATAGAGCCAGAGTTTAGGAGGATTCCTGGCAGCCTTCTCTTCTCATTCGGCCAGAGGCGACATGATGGATTGCTTGAGAGGATGGATCACTTCTACATCGGAGACTGGGCACTCCATAGAGGTGGCTGTAGCTCTACAGGGATTCTAGCAGGCGCCACAATGTCAGACCACTCTCCAGCAGTTTTACACCTAGAGCAGCGTCGCCATGGACTTCCCCAAAAGGGGGTCCGCATTCCAAAGAACCTACTGCAAGACGAGGAGGTTCTCGGCTGGTTATTGTAGAGATTTGGCAGCAGCCAAAGTCAGTACCCCGCGAGGGATGGGCTTCGTGGGTGGCAGATGTGATTTAGGGGAGCAGAGAGGAGTTGTGACGGAGGAGGGCTCTTCAAGAGCGCGAGCATGCACGACAACAAGACCTCGCCTCCATAGAAAGGCTCAGGGAATAGGACCTAGGATCCTAGTGGCTCACTGATAGATTTGAGAGTGTGCGCCTCGAGCTCCTGGACACGGAGGTTTGGCAGGCTGAGTTTTCTTACCACTCCACCCGGGCCCGCTGGGTTCAACAGGGGGATACAATGACGAAGCAGTTTTTTCAGACCACTAGGCCTCGATTGGGAGGTACGCAACTACAACGATTACGGGATCCGCAAGGTATCTTGCACACTGATCCACATGAGATTTTAGAGCTGACCACGAATTGCTACAGCCAGCTCTTTCAGGTGGAGAAGGTGACTCCAGCTTGCCTTGTGGCCCATGAGTTAGTTTGGGACCATGTTCCGACAGTAGTCTCGAGGGAGTAGTGCAAGAGACTAAAGGAGCCTTTCATGTATGAGGAGCTTTGGGAAGCCTTGAAGGCCCTCCCGACCCAAAATTATCCTAGCAAAGATGGTTTAACTCTGGCCTTCTTTTGTAACTACTGGGACATCATTGCCAACCCTTTCGGCTCAGCTTGCCAGGAGATTTTCGACACAGGTTCCCGAATCCCTGAGCAGGGGGTGGATTTGTTTGATCCTGAAAGGGGGAGATAGGTCAAACATCAGGCAGTGGAGACCGATCACCCTGCTGGACACCGCATACAAGATCCTTGCTAAGGTCTTGAGTTTGTGGTTGCATCCTCATCTCACTGACATCATCCATGATACACTGATTGGCTTTGTACAGGAGCGCAGCATCCTGGACAACATTTTCACGTTCTCAGAGGCAATGGATTGGGCCAGGGAGGAGTCACAGCCTTTGGCCATCCTTCTCTTTGATTTTGAGAAGGTTTACGAGACAGGGTGGAGTGGTCTTTCCTAGAGGGCACTAGTTAGAGGTTGGGTTTCTTAGATAGATGGATTAGAGGAGTCTCTGTGCTCTATGTGGGGAGCTCTAGTTAGATGCTGATTGGCAGACACACAAGCCATGCCTTCTCTCTCTCTCGCGTGCTCAATCCCCCAGGGCTGTCCCCAAGCTCCCTTTCTCTTCCTTTTTGGGGCGGAGGCAGTAGGCTACTACTTGACATCACAAGTGGCGGGCCTCACAGGGTTGAGGCTCCCCATCAGGCAGGAGGAGTTGTTAGATTCGGAGTTTGCAGATGACACAACCTTGTACGTAGAGGACACCATAGTGAGCTTGGAGAGAGTTCGAGGAGCCCTGGCTATTTATTGTGAGTCCTCTGGTGCACAGATCCACTGGACAAAATTCATCGGTTTCTTATAGGCTATGAGGAGACACAGGGGACTCGAGAGTGGGGAGTGCCTTTGGCTTCCGCTGGATCCCGCGGGCTAGACAATGACGAGGTACCTCGGGTGCCAGGTGGGTATTGATACTACAGCAGAGCAACAGATCGCCCCGGGTCTTGAGAGTATTCGGCTCAAGCTTCTCTACTGGAGCTCGGCCAAACTCTCCCTAGCGGGCCGTGCCTTAGTAGCAAACCAAGTCCTTCTTGCCACGGCCTGGTATATTGCCTATTGCTAGTGCTTTCACAAAGGGTGCATTGGACAACTCCGATGCATGGTTCGGTATTTCCTTTGGGCAGGTTCGGACAGCAGGAGGAACACCAGAGCCCGGGTCGTTTAGCAGACGGTGATTATGCCACATGCATTGGGAGGCTTGGGTATCATTGATCTGGAGATGCGGAGCACAACCCTCTTGGGCAAGTTGGTGGTGCGCGGCCTCACCCCTGGTACAGAGCCCTGGAAGGCTCCTCTTACAGCGAGGGCTTCTCAGGAACACCCCATGCACTAGGGGTAGTGGCAGCATTCACATAGATGGATCTTCTCAGAGGCCCCCCTTACGAGGAGGGTTCCCCATGATGAGGAGCCTCCATAGGGTATGGCAGAGATTAGCAGGGGTCTCATTCATGCTCAGCCCCGTTGCAAAGAGGAGTTCGATTGTCAGTCTCTCATTTGGCACCCGAAGATCAGGGATCAGGATGGATGTATGCTAGGAAAGCGGACTCACATTGGTTGGGCACAATGGGACAGTGGCCCCGACCTGCTCCTTTGGCAGATGAAGCAGATTACCCATGGAGGCAAAGGCGAGGCTTGGAGCCATAGCACATATGCGAGGGGCAGGGCAGCGGATGAGGGAGATTGACTTGACCATCTCTGAGTCTTGATGGGAGGGACTCCACATTTGGATGGACAGCACTTGGTTGGGTCAATTTTCTTGGACTAGGGTCCGTTTGAGGAAGATGATTCAGTGAGGCAGCAAGCAACCTGGTTTCTTCCATGTAGGGCCTGGAGGCCTACTTCAGGCACTCACTGAGAGAGACCCGGAGATGGATAGGAGTCTAGATGGGATTCATTGGCAAATGATAAGAGTTGTGGGCCGATTCAGGAAGGAGTGGCACATTGATCCTCTAGCATCCCAAAGCACGATGCCCCCTGATTTTGCCTTTGGAATTAGGAAAGTAGGCCCCTCAGGGACGTCCAATGGAATCTGAGAGAGTATTTTTGGCCTTCCAAGATCAGCCTTATCAAGCAGGTGGACGAGGTGCCCTTCTTTTCCTATACTACTCGGATTGGCAGGAGGCTTCAGATGGACTCTTTGACATGGACCCCTTCGAGGGAGAGGCATTGGGTGGACTAGGAGGTCCGTTCCAGGTTTTGGACTTGCCTATGGTCTAGTTTGCGGCCGAGGAAGATCTACTTTTTTTGGCTGGCCGCCCATGGAGGCTTACCCATAGGCCTATGGTTGGAGCAGATGCGGGTGGAGGGGCAGTGTCATTGTTGCTCTGCTGGTATTCTAGAGACATTCCCTCTGTCTTTGGAATTGTCGTAGCACAGAGCGGATCTAGATGGGAGCCCTCAGGATTATGACACGCATTCAGTGCCTTCATAAAGACTACACCTAGGGGATGGAGGCCTGGTTGACTGAGGGAGGTCACACGTTCTAGATTGATGAGGTCTCTCCACCTTACCGGATACAGGGTCAGAGCATTCAAAGGATAGAGCTCCATGAGGCGGTCCCTCCTTATAGCCAGGATCCTCATTCCCCTCCGGAGGATAGCATGTGGGAGGTAGTAGGCAGTATCATGGCATGGAACATTTGGGTTGCTTGCTGATGGGTGAACATCCGGTTCCACCTTCGGCTAGCTTGGTCGCCATCTAGTAGGATATCATCTACACCTGGGAGCGTGGAATCCTGCGGTGGGCTCTAGGGCGACTGTTGCGAGGCGCGCACGTTTCTGCAAGACTTGGCCTATAAGAGTTTTCTGCATATTCACTCCGCGAGGGATTCACTGGTTGTATAGTCCCCCCACTTGGCTGTTAGCCCCTATAACGATTCCCTAGGCAGTGAACTGGTTTCTCTGGAACACTTGTTGATCTTGCCAATCAAGTTGCCACTGCTTCTCCACAACCATTTCCTCAACTCGTTCACAAATCTTCTCAAACACTTGCTTCTCAATGTATGAAATCTCAGGCATGAGCCCGGAAACAACCTTGCAAGCCAGCAGGTAGCAGCAACCTATGGAAAGCTCTTCACAGCACGAAGACGC
Organism: Dipteris shenzhenensis; assembly: GCF_047967505.1. Taxonomy (NCBI): domain Eukaryota; kingdom Viridiplantae; phylum Streptophyta; class Polypodiopsida; order Gleicheniales; family Dipteridaceae; genus Dipteris; species Dipteris shenzhenensis. Next base: position 6,676,203 of record NC_141616.1, read on the forward strand.
TTCTTCCAATAAACTCCAAATCCCAATGCCAGACTCAGTGCAAGAATAGGAAACCTTATGTCACAACACAACACCAACTCTCTTCCTAGATGTGTACACACAAGCCCATAACAACACCTGGAAACCAGTGTAAAAAACTAGCGCAAAAATCTCAACTACCTGTCAGTCCTTGCAGAAGCGATAACTTTCAATACGTAAGTCGGATAGATGCACTGTAAAACAAAAATTGTAGCCCTCAAGCTGCTCTGTAACTTTCCTTTAAAAAGTGTGTCAAAATTCAATGTGTAGCTCAACATATGGTCTTTGTACTGCTCGTTAGGTTGTGAAATCTCATGTATAAGATAGCTCCCAAGGCTCTCTTGTGCCAGAATCTCCTCCAAAAACAACCCTGGGACCTCCCAAATTAGCTCGCACATGAAAAACACGACCTCCACAGCTTTTTGGTGCTACAAATCCCTCTAAAAACAGCTCGTCGTCATGTAAAAAAACAACCTCAGATCTACTTCTAGCTGACATGCACCCATGCAACTTTTGCTTTTCCAGGTTTTGCTAAAGATATCTCCAAGGAACCACAAGACCAGACATAGCTAACCAACCTCTTACTATTCGCTGCTCATGCAAACTATGCAACCACTACCTTTGTCATAAAAAAGGTTCCAGTAGAGTGCGCTCATCTCTCAGTACTTCCGTCAAGTTTCCAACTCCCTCATCACATGCAATTAGCTTATAGCTTCCCTAGATCAACAACTAGAAGTCCGTGGATGCGCTAGTTATCTGTTAGTAGCGCATCATCATCACTTCTTGTAATTAGGTTCCATCTACAAAATCATATTAGGAAAATCATTATTATGTACAAAAGCAAAACCAAAACTCTTATAGGTTCTCTATTGTTGCTTCCTAGCTCCTATGCCTAGATCTAATCAACACTAGCCTAGATTTATGCTTAGCAATGCTAATCCCACCTACCTACTGGTGCTCCTACGTATGATATATACAGCATGTACCATATTTACAGTAATTTCTTGGGCTCCAAAAATAGGCCCAACAATGTGTCATCACTTCATAGGAAGGTACATGCCCACTTTGATACCATGTCAGAAAGCTCAGAGATCTCTTTGAGTGGGACACAAATGGCCAACTATCACGTGTCACATGTAGGGCTACATGGGCTCGAAGCCTCGCTTGGCTACCTTGAGCATCTAGGAAATCATCCTCAACACCAGTGGCTTTGTCCCTTGAAGATATCCTTGACAAGTGGTCTATGGATTGACGTAACCACTTGGGACACACTAAAACCTTGGAGTCCAATCCTTGGAAAAGAAGGATCCATTTGTTGGTTCTTCCCACAAGAGTGTGCTTATTCCACATAGACCTAAACTCGAGAAGTAGGGTAGAATATACTTAAGAGCTTGATGATCCATTCTTAACTCAAGAGTGTGCTTATTCCACATAGACCTAAACTTTCAGCTCCGTACATAAGCAGGTTCACCTTATGGTCTTCATCAAGTTGGGCTAAGATTGGCACCAATGGCCAAGCTGCTAGCATCCACATGAAGATGAAAGATACTTCCAAAATTGGTTAACGAAGAACGCGTGCTCTTACTAGACATCCTTTTGGATCATCAAATGATAGTTGTTGGGATTTTGAGCTAATAAGCACCATTCCTCGCAGAGTTCTATAAGTGATACAACTATGCCAGGTAAGAGAAATCTTCTATAATAACATACATGCCCCAAAAAGGACTTCACTTCTCTAGGAGTGTGGAATAGGTAACTTAAGTATCAATTCCACCTTGGCTGGACATCAAAGTATGTACGGTGTCTGTCCAGATACTAGCCAATGTGTGCGAGGGATGAACCTGAGTACCCTCCAAAGCCTTTCTGCATCTGGCTCTCCAGATATGCCAGGATGCTATGCTCGCTAGAATTTCCCAAGAAGTATCCACAGAGGCATGTACAGCTGTAAAAGGAAGGTGTGGTACCACATCCAACGAACAGGACTCAATCTGATGACGTCGAACTGAAATGGCCCGAGAGGAGTCAGATCTCTCATAGAATACCTGAGGCCCTGTAAGAGAAAGCCAAGCCACTGAGCCCCATGTCATAAAGAATGAGGAGTGGGCAAAAGAGTGAGGCAATCTTGCCATTGAAAGCAGAGAAGTCATCTCAAAAGACCTTAAGAAACCTCAAGAGTCAAGCGGAGAAGTAGGTTCCCAATTGGTTCACAACACTGATGTTCTTCCTTGACCTGGTTATACCCATCCATGAACGACTACAGGGCATGCCTTTTCACCATCTCTCCTATCCTATTTATGAATGGTAGTTGAAACAACATGAGAATGGCAATATTCAAGCTTTGGTAGTCCACACATGTTCTTCCTTGGACTGATGTTCTTCCTTGACCTGGTTATACCCATCCATGAACGACTACAGGGCATGCCTTTTCACCATCTCTCCTATCCTATTTATGAATGGTAGTTGAAACAACATGAGAATGGCAATATTCAAGCTTTGGTAGTCCACACATGCTCGAAGTTTGCCTGGTTTCCTTTTGGGTAAAATGACAATAACACTTCCCCAATCAAAGTAATCCATTGGATAGATTAAACGCACTTGCTCCATTTTCTCGATGTCTGCCTGCATAGCTTTGGCATAGTTAGGATTCATCTAGAATGGCCCTTTGACCATATGGTTAGTGTCCGGATACAAGTCGATGAAGTGCTCCATGATCTCATTTGGGACTCCCTTTAGATCTTTGTAAGACACGCAAAGATATCCATGTATTCTTGGAAACAATCAGTCAATGTAGATAAGTGAAAAGAGAAGAATTAAATCACTGCAAGGAAATGCCAAATTTGTGAAGCTTGCAGTAAAGTATTATGGACCTTTCCAGATTTCTTAGACTATACAAGGACATGCAGCGCCCTATAGATTGGCATTACCACCTACATAGAGGATACGGAATGGATTTGTTAGCATTTTGAAGGAGTTCTAGGTACAACACCAAAGATGCCAGCTGAAGAAGAAGAGCTAGAGCTTGAAGATAGAGTTCAATTATTTGTTCCTCAGTGTATTGTGTTCCATGAACTTCATATACCAGCCGTAGTGGTGAATGGTTCCGGTTTTCAAAGAAAGTTTAAATGATAAGCAATCGAAGATGGCCAATAGTTTGATGGAGTTCTGAGAGTATAATCGAAGATCGTAGAGGCTTATTGGAAGGATCTAAGATGAGCTCATCTATTTCCCAAGTAAGAGGGCATGTCACAAAACAAGACTATTTGTGCTATGATCCTGCAGGATCAATATGGTGAATCCATGCATTACCCTATGAAACACGTGGATGTTGTAAATGATATTGACCAATTATTAATAAAGATATGCACTCCTTTTTTCTTTTGGTGAAATCCATGTATGTTTATATTACACAAAGAGCAGTCCCCAAAGAGGAGACATGCAATTACAATATCAGAAGATTTCATTGTAAGACAAGTAAAAGTAGTAATCTATCTGACGAACAGACATGCAATCACAAAGATATGCACTTACACATATAGGTCCTACGAAGGATATAGAATGTGTAGGATGCATGTGGGTATTGCATTAATAAACGGTACACATTGTCTGTCATAGACTAACTGTCATAGACTAAGGGTAGAACAATGGGGATGCCTGTGGGTGCCAACCCAAAAGATATGAGAGGGTATAGCCTCTCGTACGTTTCATGGTATGGGGAATGCATGCATTCATATGAGGGATGTCGAGAATGTGACGAGCATATAGAGAAGTCAATGGAAACAAGCACACTCACACGAGCCAATCAACCTTACTTCTGCATGATCTTGCATTCATGTGGTATCAATTCTATGTGGTAGCTGATGACAACGTAAACCAGATGTGATCGTTGGATAAAGAACTATACCTTTGACTCCTTATCAACTGAGGCATCTGTAAATGTGTAACTATTGAAAATGAAAGACCTGTCCATCTATTAACTGTGCCTTAGATTTGCTATCTTTAACTTGAATATTAAGCTTGTACATTCAGTCAACACCCAAAGGAGACCTTCTCAGTAGTCCAGTAATGCTCTTGCAGTCTATGTGCGAAATTGGCCCCAATTGGGTGCTGGAATAAAATGCGGTATAATAAGGTTTGACTTTTTGACATTCATCCAACAGTCTTGGTATCCATAAATGCTTGGGCGCTTATGGATAACAAGATTTTGACTTTAGGATCGAAAAGTTTTTGGACATTTATCCAACAGTCTTGGTATCAGTAAGTGCTTGGGCACTGTCTAGACTTGATGATCGTAGTGCAGAAGAGCCTACCCATGCACACTAAGCTCATGATAGACCTTAACTACACGTGCATGAGTATTTAAGGTGCAGGAAAAGACATCATTATTGCAATGAAATGAAAGAAAATGGAATTTTGAAAACAAAATTGACAGAAAATAACTTTGATCAACAAGTTCATAATTTTTCGAGCATTGCAAGAAGATTGCCACATCTAGAGTGACACCCTGACCTTGGAAGGAAGAAATGGTGAAAACAATTCCTAGAACTCGTAAAAGATGCATTAAATATCAACTTGATATCATAAGGTTAAGATCATTTATCCTTGCCATGAATGTAGCTTTAAGAAAATCCCGTATATCAGTCTCAGACATACTCATTCTTAAAAGCAACAAGAAGCCTAATACTGGTTGCATACAGTATACAAGGGTTTGTAAAATTGACTAATTAAGATATTGCTTACACACAAAACTGATATAATTAGGTACAAAAACCACATGGGCATATAAAAAATGTGGCTTACTGGAACCGTAATTGCTGGGAATCCCAGAAAATTTGGTGCAACAACAAAGCGCATTAAGCTTCCTGCCATAAAGACACTACAGAGTGCTCAGGATATGATCGTCACATTGTAAATCCATTCACTCAAACAATCTTTTCTTAGCTGATATTCAGATGAAGACATATAGAGAGACAGCAATCACATAAAGAAATTCTCCCTAATTGTTTCAAAACCCAATCTAAATAGAGATTAGAGAGTCAAAAAAAGTGATCGTGGGAGGCTCATTAAAAGACTAAAGGGATCCCAGGCATAACAAAACTGTAGTACTGAGAAATCGAAACAGAACGAAGAGGAAGATAGACTAGAGAGGGTATACATAGGCCAACCATCCAAAGCAGCGAGGACCGGATTACGTGAGAGCTCATGATTCCCAAAATACTCTTCCTTCTTACACCAAGAGTAGGTTTGTTCATCAAATACTTCAGGGGCTTATGGAATTGTGCTCTATTCCATTGAGTTGCCAAATTGTGTTTTTGCATCAAGTTGTGCATAAGGCTGCACCAATTGCGAAACCACTAACATATGCATGGACATGAAAAGTAATCTCCCAGTGGGGTTGATGACAAGGAAGAGGCTTATTTAAAAGCAGTTCACATCCTCCTAATGAAATCCACAATTACCTATGAAAACGAGTATTTGAATTTAGTCATCCCAACAATAATGGCTTAGAGAGAAAGCTAATAGGGCAATGAACAAAATATATAAATAATAATTGCAATATCACCAAGTCACAACTTTGACAAAAACTTCACAAAGTATGTTTAATCCCATGAGATGTGAGCACAGCAAGAAGGCCATTTTTATCTCAAACAATCCGTGAAACATTACCAAACGAGTTATCATTAAGACACATATAGATCGTTACCTCCGAGAACAAGATTGCTCTCCCCACATTTGAGTGCACTTTTTGGTATTACAGGCGCAGTCATGCTGCACGTCCAATTTGAAGTTATTTAAAAGAAATCAAACTTTGTTCAAGATTCACAACAGGTGCCACAAAAGGCCATTGAAAGGAGAGAAATTACGGAGTTGTTGGTGTTACAATAACATCTACTGCCTTAAATGCCTCCATATGGTAGAACATGGATCTCCTCCTGCTAACCAGAACCAAACAAAATTATGTGTTGTTTTTTAATCTTATGTTTTGTTTTAAAATCGAAGAGATTAGTCCACAAGAGTTCATATCTACGCACCGCAAGCGTTGAGCAGCCACATAATCACGTGAGCTGAATGAGCGCATTAAGGCCAATGTGCTCCGGACTTCATAGGAGATATCCTTTCTTCTCCTGCGTTAAAGAATGTGTGTTTAGAATGAATAATGTACACCCAGAAGACAAAAAATTAGAAGATAGCCTAGTTACATAGAAAAAGAAGAACATCCTTGCAAACTGCAGACTGCCTGGAGAACTTCTTGCTTTTATGAACATCATATAATCTCTAGACCAAAGAGAAAACCCTGTGCACCATATTTTTTTAACTCATGGCTATCACTACCATCTCCTCTTTCTTTCTTCTCCCCTATTTTTAGTTCATGGCTGTTGCTGTCCTCCCCCTATTAGCCACCTTTTCTTGTTGCCTCTGTCAATCGATATAGCCTATTTGTATCAAGTCTCCTTCACTCTCTGTTTTCCTCACTCCTGATCTCTGATATTCCTCCTTAGCCTCGTTTTCCTCCCTTTGACAGAAAGTATCTCGCTCCCTTTCCTCTCTCTTCACACCTCTCATCTTTTTTTTTTCCAATGCATCAGATCTCATTTTCTTATTTTTATCATTTCTCTCCTTCCCTTATCTATTATCATCGTTTTCCTCTCTTAAACAGATGTAATCGCCCTCCTATTCCTCTCTCTCCACCCCCTATGACTCTTTTTGTTTTCATTTATGCCTCATAGATTGCCCTTTCTCAGACAAATTTTCTCCCTTTTCGGTTTTGTCGTTCGGCTTTAGCTATCTTGTTTCTCCTACATGGGTGAGACTAGAGATTGAGTGTCTCTAAACAGGATAGAGGATCCCCCCCGCACTTGGAATGTCACGTCCATTTAGTATGAGTGCCAAAAAAACTCTTGCCAAGAAATGTATTAAAACACAAAGTGTCATCCTTGTTTTCAAAACATATCATTAAAAACACCGAGGCACCCTTAAATTACGCCAAGAAACTTGGTGGCTGGACAGAAACAAAGCACAAAGGTCTGGGCGAAAGAAAACTAGAGGACTAGGAAGCTAGGTGTATTGCAGGATGCCAGGTAGCAGAATGGTATAGAATAGAAGCTATGAGCACTGTCATATTATTTTAGTGCTTCTCTTTTCCATGTTTGTCTGCACAAGCCCATTGCAAACCCTCAACCCCTATCAGCCCCACCATTATCAGTGCTGATTTAGAGCGACATGGTATACCTAGAGTTCGAGCCTGGCCTACCCTATAACAATGTGTGTTCTTGATCACCATGTCTTTCCCCAAAATCTCAATGAGCATCCACATAGACAACAGATTGAGGCTTCTTGTTTTAGCAGCCAGTATAACCTTTGCAAGTAGTTTCAGCACCTAGCACAAAACTACATGCATCTGAAGACGCCTAGAATGTCCCCCGCTAGCTTGTCACCTCTGCCTCCTCCTCCCGTCACCTCTTGATGTCAGGCTCAAGTTTGTAGGGTAGCATAGAATTGCAGGTGCCCATACTCCCCAGTGCCATCTCGGACCCCTACTCTTTCGATTCCTGCTTCCTTGAACCACTTCGCAGCCCTTGCAAAAGGCGACAGGCCCCTTCAAGAGACGATGAAGATGTTGATGCAAAATAGTTTAGTTGTTGCAAACCCCACTAATGACCTATGTGATGAGGGCAGGGCTCCGACAGGATCCAAGCAAAGGATTTTATAGACCCCATTGATGACCTATGTGATGAGGTCAGGGCTCCGATACAAGATCGAAGCAAGGATTTGGATTTTATATGTGTGTGTGAGTGTCATTCTTACTTTATTTCGTTTAAAGGGATCAATACTGTTGCTGATGTTATTCATGATGATGGCTCTATGCGTCCCTTTTCTCTGGCCAGCCACACAGTATGGTTTGGGTTCTCATTATCGTACTTTGTGGCAGCAAATCACTTGTATGCTTTCACCTTTGGTCCCGATTTCCCTTTGGAAATCCAGGATCGATTAGAGGATTGGACATTGACTTCCCTTGGGTCCTCCTCTCGTCCTTTGAGGCTATCTCAGATTACTGTGCCTGCATTATACAAAATCCTTTTGCCTCAACCCTGGGTTTCAGAAAGGGGTAATTCTGTTTGGCGATTGAATCAGCCAACTAAGTGGTGGAGGAAAAGACTGCAGGAACTTTGGGCATACAAGGTTCCACTTCGGCAACAACTTTTTTTATGGCGAGTGCTTGTGGGAATTTTCCCATCTGGACAGCCGTAGGCACATTGCTCCTACTATAGGTGTCTGATTTCTCAAGAGACTATGCCTCATTTATTATGGCATTGCCAGTCTTCTCGACAGTTTCTGGATTCTCTTCGACAAAGGCTACGAGCGAGATTCCCGACTGTTCTCTTCAGGAAATTTTACCGGCGCTTTGGTTTTCATCCACAGCGACCAGAGTTTCATCTTTTCTTTGTTTGGGCTCACTTTTGGGCACTTTGGACTTTATGGACAGACCGCAACTGTAAAGTCTTTAGTGATCCCAATTTTTCTTTGTTTGGTTTCTTTAAGCGTTCTCTACAACAATCTTTCTTTGATTGCTTGCGGACTTGCCCGATAGATCAAGATGTATATTTGACTTATACTGAGATCTTCAATTGATGTATTTTTTAGCGCCTCTTTTTTGAGGTGAGTATTCTTGTAATATAATCAATCAAAGCTTTCACCAAAAAAAAGTGTGTGTGTGTGTGTGTGTGTGTACTTGATGGCAGCAAATCACTTATATGCTTTTCCCTTTGGTTCCGATTCCACCTTTGGAACTCCAAGATCGATTAGAGGATTGGACATTGACTTCCCTTGGGTCCTCCTCTTGTCCTTTCAGGCTATCTCAGATTACTGTACCTACATTATACAAAATCCTTTTGCCTCAACCCTGGGTTTCAGGAAGGGGTAATTCTATTTGGCAAATGCATCAGCCAATTAAGTGGTGGAGAAAGACTGTGGCAACTTTGGGCATACAAGGTTCCACTTCGGCAACATATTTTTTATGGTGAGTGATTCTCGGAGTTTTCCATCTGGACAGTTGTTGGCCCGTAGGCACATTTCTCATGCTTTATGTCATGGGTGTCTGATTTCTCAGGAGACTGTGCCTCATTTAAAATGGAAAAGAGTGATATATTCCATTCAAAACAAATCATACAATAGGTGGGAGAGAAAGTACTCTATCCGTAGCCTCAACAATGTGGCAAAAAAGCCATGGAGGTGATCTAAAATGCCACGACATCCCAAAAGGGGTCAAATGAAAAAATAATGAGCAGTTCCATGTCCTCATGAAGGATATAAGTCTCCCACGAGCTGCCAAAGAGGTGCCTGTACACCGCTCCCACTGACTCCTGAGAGTGAAGATAATCTCCGTCCAAAAAGTGTCAGCCTCCGTGCATAAATGGCCCCCAAGGACAAAAGAACATCACGAGCACCATATCCGCCATAGGGTAATGCTGGAAAGCACCTCCCAAGCTGACCCTGCAGCTGAAGTAGGCATGGAATCCTGAGCTGGTACCGGTACCAAAAGTAAATCATGCGGCTCCATGATGCTGGCCTCTGTGGGACCTCATCTCTGGCGACGCTGCATGAAGAAACCGTGGTCTCCTGGCTCTGACTCAAAGAGAGTAAAGGCTCCAGATCCTCTCCCCCAAAGGGCAGCGCCCCAAGTCATCAGAAACGACTCAGATGTAACATATGAGAACAACCTGAAGATACCTGTCCATACCACTCTAGAGCTGGTGCAACTCCATAAACAATGCTTGCTAGATTCCTCTGCAAGCTGACAACACATACACAAGGAGGGTCTACCCATCTGCTGAAGCCAAGTACCCACAGGTATGCCCCTATCTATAGTGAGCCAAAGAAAGTAGGAGACTTTCCTGGCTCTACTGATGCCCCAAAAGTGGGTCCAGTAGCTCTGCAAGAGCTCTGCAGTAAGTCCCTGTGCGTGCCAATGCTGGGAAGCAGATGGTAGGTGATGAAAGTCTCTCTGCTGAAGCCTGTAACCTGCCCTCGTCGAGTACTGGAAAAATGAAAGAGGACGAACGCCTGCCATCGGAGCAGGCCATGCCCACTCACCTGGGTCCCAGTCAAGTTCTGCAAGAGGTCGACCCTGAAAAATCCAAAGTCTCCATCTAGTATCCTCTGCAATGGTCAACCTGGAAGAATCTGTGGCCCATTCCTTACCCAGGCAACCAATGACCCTGACTCTCTGCCAAAGGAGCTCCTGTCGATCCAGGGGCTGAGTGGGATACAATCTGTGAGAGGAGTCCACCTCAAAATAAATAAATGGTGCCGGTCCTAAACGAACTCCAATGCATAGCCCAACCTCACTAAAACAACCTGATCAAGTAGAGATGGGATGAACATAGGCTGGATCTGTAAGTATATCCCTCCACTCCTGAGGAATAGCTCTCATGATCAGTAATCTGGTGGCAGCAATCTGTCCAAGTGGCCCATGTCTATCTCTGATCACCTCCTCTGATATCTCCACACCTCCCCTGAACCAATCTCCGATTGTCACAACCCCCTGAGCATGCCATCTGGCCAAGGGAGTCCTAAGTTCTATACCAGGGGAAGATCCCTGGTACCGAACCAGGGGGTTATGGTAAAGTGGCTGTCTGGCAATTTCCTCTCCGGAGGAGGGAACTGCGCTGTTGAGGTGCTGTCAAAAATGATCCCATATCTGAATAAGCCTTTTCACAAGTGGTGAGGAAGGCTGAGAATGCTGGTCCATCGGGAAGATCCAACTGACTCTACCTGCCCACTGACCTGCTGCTCTAGGGGTGCACTGGTGAATCCCATGCAGTAGGAACTGCTTCCACGGCTGATCTGCTCGGCTGATCTGCTGGAGTCAAACCTCTAACAAGAAGTTTGACTAAAAGGGCTCTGCTCTGCATCTTCGGATCAAGAACCCCAAGTCCACCATGCGAGAAGGGTAAATTGATAATATCCCATGAAACTCTGGCCCTAGTGTCCTCAGAACCATCACCACCACTCCACAGAAAGTTCCGAAGCAATCTCCTCACCTGACGGATCGAGTCAACATGAAAGCACCAACATGACGCAATGTACCACATAGTCGCTAGTAGAACCTGGTTGAGTACCAGCGCTCTTCCGGCCAAAGAAAGTCTAGCCGTACTCCAGTAGGCTAGCTTTCTCCGCATACTCTCAAGAACTGGGGCAAACTATTGCGTCGGGGACACCTCCATGCCAACCTAGAGGCCTAGATATCTCGTGGAGGTGCCTCTGGGTATCCATACAAAGCCTCTGTCTCCTCCCCATGCTGGGGTATCCTGCTGAGCTCCAATCCAGATGCCTTTTGATTTGTTCCAATTGACAAGTCCCCCTGAGGCTAGGCAGAACTTGTCAATTGAATCCGCAGCAATAGCAAGACTATATGTATGTCAGGCCCAAAGTGCCATGACTGGTAGCTTGCATAAAGTATCCCATAGCCTCCGCTACGAAAAGGAAAAGGTAAGGTGCAAGCGGGCATCCCTGTCGTACCGATCTAGATAGCTGAAAAGTCGGTCCTCTGCCTCCACAGACCACCATCCTGCTAGAGGAGTGAGAGTAAAGTGAGGAGACCCATAAAATCCATCTATCACTGAAGCCTAGCCTCCTCATAGTGCCCTCCAAGAAACCCCAGTCCACCCTGTCATAAGCCTTCTCAAAATCGAGAAGGAGAACTGCAATCTCCTGTTGACTCTCCTTCACCCAGTGAGTGGCCTCCCAAAAAGTGAAGATGTTATCCAAGATACTCCGATCTTGGACAAATCCTGTCTGAGTAGCTCTAATGATATCTGGCAGCATAGGCTTTAAGCGAAGAGCCAAGGTCTTCGCTAGGATCTTGTAGGGTCCCTAGAAGTGTAATGGGTCTCCAATTACATAGGACTGTCTTGTCTCCCCCTTTCGGGATGAGACAAATCATACCTGTGCATAATGTCTCGCTCAAAGATCCTGTATCGAGAGCCTCTGAAAAGGCAAGAAGTAGATGAGGCCCAATCGTATTCCAAAGAGCTCTAAAAAGAAGTGGCGACAAACCGTCCTCCCCCGGACATCTATCTCTGGGCAGCTCGTGTAATCCATCCGTGATCTCCAGGAGTGATAGTGGGCTATCTAAAACATGACTCATCCTGTCTGAGACCATCTGGGGGACATGACTCCAAATCTCCTCTCTGGCTCTGATCATCTCCTCGGTGACTGGATCAGCGGTGTAAAGAGTGGAATAGAAATCAGAAGTGATCTCAACAAGACAGTGAGGGTCCGTCTGAAGAGACCCGGCCTCATCCACAAGTCTACGAAGACTGTCCGAAGAGTATCTCTGACCCACTGCCCTTAAGAACTCTCTAGAGCATCTATCCCCCTTCTGGATCCAAAAAGTCTATTGGGAGTAAAACCTGAACTGGGCCCTCCTACCCTGAATCTCCTCTAGTCTCTCCTAAGCCTCCGAAAGCTGCCCTCTGATGAAAAGAGAATGAGGAAAACTCTGAATCAATCTCTGAAGTCTGGATACCTCCGCCCTTGCGTTCCGATCTCTGATTCTGAGCTTTTCCTTCTCCTCTTTTGCCCTCAACTGGCAGGCCATGCTGACTCTAGCCAAAGCCCCCTCTACCCACATCAACCAGCCCTGATCCACTGGAGTGTCCTCTGACAACCAAGCCTCTCTCAACGTTCCACGAACTCTGTGTCCTGAAAAACAAAGTCCGAAACTCTCAGAGCTCCAATCGAGAGGTAGGGAGAATCTGTAAAAGGACTGGAGCATGGTCAGATAAAACATAACCTGGGCGGATCCCAATCTGTCCTCCTCTGGCCTGGCCCCATTGGCCAATATAAAACCTGTCAAGTCTGACCAAAGAAAGAGAGCCATGGCAAACCCCGGACCAAGAGAACTGAAGACTGTCAGCCAAGTGACGAAAGTCGTCCAATCGAGCTGCATCATGAAGTCCAGCATGCAAAACAAAACTATCCCACTCCGCTCTCTCCCTATCAGAAAGGCCACCCTTTGTCTGGCCCGACTTGTCTTCAGAGAATTCACCATGTGGAAATCTCCTCCAACAATCCAGGTGTCTGCCTGAGGAAGGGACTCTCTGAGCTGTCTCCAAAAAGCCTGTCTGTCGGCTGGATCCGTGGGAGCATACACATTGAGAACACCAACTGCTGTGCTCTCAATCTGAAGAATAACATAGCGTGCCTTGCTCTCCACTAGTGTACCCTCTTGGGTGATCTCTGAGGCCCACCTGGCTAAAACTGAAATGCAAACTCCCCCCCTCGTGCCATCCGCTGGGCTCCAATATGTCCGGCTCTGTCCTCTGAGTAAGGATCTGCATCTGTCAATCCTGTCTTGGGAGAGCTTATGCTCTTGGATAAGCACAATGTCTGGAGGGGACCCTGAGGAAATAAACCAAAGGGAGTCCCTAAGCAACTGCAATCTAGGAACTCCCGATCTACGACCATCTGCATCTGAGGTAAATCTGCGGCCGTTCAGTCCTCTCACATTCCAAGAAATGATGGAAAACCTAGACATCAGATGGAAGTGAGGGGGTGCCAGTGGCAGCGGCACAAATCACTCTCTCTGATGGCACAATCCAAAGTTGGTCTCTGATCAAACTCCAAATCTGCCCCAACTCATGTAAAATGGCTCCATCCAAGGGAATAGTACTCTGGCGCGAACAGAGGAGCGGAAAGTCAAACCAACCAGCACTCCTGGGCAAATCAAAGTATCCCTGAACCTCAAAGAACAGAAACAGAAAGGCCCTGCCACCGAAGCCAGGTCGAAGAGTCCTAGGGCAAGAATGAATTTGCGAGCCGACAATACGGTGAACCGAAGAAAACTGAGTCATGCTCATGAGCTGTCTAGCACTCTCGCTGTCAAGTAACTCAACTGACCAGCTTTCGCTCCCCCGAGATCAAAAGCTGCCTACGGAGAAACAAAGAATGTGCCCCTCTCTAGAGAGAGTAACAGATCCCAAGTACTCCTCTACCTCCTCTGACCATTGACAAAATACCAAGAGAAGTTCCAATCGAGTGAGGGAGACTGTGGAAACCCCCGAGTCAAAAAGGGCCAAAACTCAATGCGCAAATCTCTGTCAACCATCCTGGGGTCAGGTCTAGGACTCAGAAGAGCTGAAAAGGGCTGAGCCGTCCTAACTCTGCTCCTGGAATAGGTGAGAGGGAGAGGAAGAATCTGCGACGAGGTGCCTGTAAGCATGGGTGACTGATAATCTCGCTCGATCTCATCTGCTAGTATCTCCCAACCCTCACGCCTGTCTGGGTACTGAGCGAAATCTGTGAACGCACTTGCAAAAGATCTGGATAAACCAGGAGTGAAAAGCTGCGAGGACGAGGCTGTACTGGGAGGGGTGTCTAAAAGCCCCCCCCCGCATAGCAACAAAAGAAGGTACTGTGCGACGGGGAAGAGAAAGAGGTCTCGAGGGAACCTCATACAGGCGCATGAGATCCTGGGACGGGCTCTGACTATGACCTGTGTTGTGAAATACCACTCTCTCAATGGACTGCTGGGAAGAGGCATCTGTCACCGTAACTGCAACTTGAGCAGTCTCCTACTGGATAACTGTCTCAGTAACCAAAATCTGAACCTCCGGGGTAGTAGTGTCAAGAGTCATCAAATCCCGAGCTAATGTCTCCTGCACAGTGTGAAGACCTGCCTGCAGATGGTCCTTCGCATCTCCCCTTTCCGGGGTCTCCTGTACGTGTGTCTCGACTCCCTGAGCTACCATCTCCTGCACAGTGTCAAGACCTGCTTGTGGATGGTCCTCTGCATCTCCCCTTTTTGGGGTCTCCTGCACATGTGTCTCAACTCTCTGCCATCTGTGAGCTCATACCTGGGGCTGCTCGTACTGTTGGCTCTCCCTCTGTCTCCGTCTCCTCCGAGCTCTCCGTGAAAGCTGTTCCGCTGGAGGCACCTCCAAGTCCTCTGAGTCCACTGGAGGCTCCCCTGGAGGAGTCTCCTCTCGCTCTGTTGAATGAGTTGAAGCAGGCTCAGAGACCCCTGGAGGCTGAACTGTAGGTTTTGTGTCACTCGTAGGATGAGGTGGATCTGGAGTCTCTGATCGAGGCGGCCGATGACTGGGGCAATCCCTAATAAAGTGACCTCTCTTCCGATAGAAAAGACACTGATCAGGAGGACCCTCATACAAAACCCTCTGCTGCATCTAGAACCCATCTCTCGTGGAGTACGAAATCAAAGTAGGCAAAGGTCGAGGAGGGGGGAACTCTAAAGTGAGTTTGACTCTCGTAACACCTGTACCAGTAAGTGACTGAGCATAGGAAAGTCTAGCACCTGATGGGATGACTATACCTGCCACACTAGCCATATGCTCCACAGCTCTGCGACAAGAGCTGACCTCATCAGGAAGTCCAGGGAAAAGCATCCAAAAAGAGGCCTGGCGCGGTCCCGGGGAAGTAGAACTGAAGTGCTTCCACCAAGGCCACAAATGGATGACTCTGCTCTGAAACTGAATCGGTGAGCTCATAAGTACTCTTTGAGCCTCCTCTGCAGACTAAAGGCCAAAAGAAAAGTACCCTCTGCCAAGCAATCGGAAAACCGTAACTGAGACACCCAATGAGGCCATGCTGGCGTACACCCAATCACGTAACTGTTGGCCTCTACCGGGTAGAAAGCCAATGATGTGCGTCAAACGAAAACCCTCCTATGCTACCTCAATCATCTGCACAATGTCGGGAGGAAAAGAAACTGTGACTTCAATCTCCTCAGTTTCGGCGACGGGAGTGGCATTAGTGTCCTCCATTGTCTCAGCTTGCGCTGTCCTGAGGGGAGGAGCTACGTCTGCTGAAAATACCCACCAAGAACTTGCAACCAACCACAAGTAAATCCCCAAAAACCTGTATAATGAATGCCCCGAACTTCAGCCTGCGTGGGATGAAAAACAGGCCGCTCAATGCTGAAGCAGAAAGCTCCGCCAATGCTTGGAAACAGCCCAGGAACTCAGCTCCCCGAAACACGAGCAGAACAGCCCTGGAGAGGGCCCTGAAGCAGCCCAGCCTGAAACGCAAGGGAGGGGTGGGCAACAGCAAGGGAGGGGCCTGAAAGGCGGCCTAGATGGTGACCTGAAGGGGCGACCTGAAGGGCAAAGGAGCGCGACCAGCAGGGCACGGCCAGACAGCGGGCACGACGCGCGGCCAGACGGGCTGAAGGGGGGGCGACCTGAGCAGGGCACTGCCAAGGGAGCCTGTGCAGCCAAGGCAGCAGGGCACTGCCAAGGGAGCTGGGCGCGGCCAAGGGAGCAAGGCACTGCCATGGGGCTGGGTGATGGCAGGCAGCTGTAGACGGGAGCTCCTCCAATGATTTCCTGTGCCTCATTTATTATGGCATTGCCCGTCTTCTTGACAATTTCTGGATTTTCTTTGACAGAGGCTACAAGCGAGATTCCCGACTCTTCTCTTTGGGAAATTTTTCTACCTCTTTGGTTTTCATCCACAACGACCGGAGTTTCATCTTTTTTTTGTTTGAACTCGTTATTGGGCACCTTGGATTTTATGGACAAACCGCAATTGTAAAGTCTTTAGTGATCCAAATTTTTCTTTATTTGCTTTTTTTAAGCATTCTTTCTTTGATTGCTTGCAGACTCGCTAAATAGATCAGGATGTATATTTGGCTTATACTCAGATCTTCACTTGATGTATTTTCTAGCGCCTCTTTTATGAGGTGAGTATTCTTGTAATATAATCAATCAAAGCTTTCACTAAAAAAAAAGTGTGTGTGTGTGACCAATGGATACTCTCAGCTCGCAAAGAGTTACCTTGTAAAGAGTCTCTTTCAATCCATTCCAAGTGTGAAAGAATATGCTTCCAATCTAGAAACATCTGAGATGTAGGCGATGCATCCTATGGGCTATCCATAGATGCCACTTATTCCTTAGTATGTGCCTTGTAGGCCTAGTTATAGTCAGCTAGGACTATTGGTACAGTTAGTATATGTACCACCTGGGTCAGTTAGGACACTTAGTCCAGTTAAGGCAGTTAGCCCTATGATTTTGTTATGTTGGCTCTCCCTTGAGCCTCCACTCTAAGTTTTACAACAATCTATTACAGCATCTCGTTTTTCTCCTTCTTGCTTCCATTTTTGAGCTTCCATTGCATGTCATAGCCAACAATGGTATTAGAGCAGGTCGGGAAACCATTCCCTTAGCCATTGACAGCTTTCCCAAGCTATTCTGCAGCCTCCTGAGCCCTCATTCCTGCTAGTACACACCCGTGAGTGTTGGTGGCCTTCCAAGCACTTCTGTTGGGAAAAATGCGAGAAGACCGCACTTTGGAGCAACCATCGCGAAGGGAGCTGTGTTTCGGAGCATTTTCTAGCATGCTGGTTTTGCCCGTTCTCTTGTGGGTTCCTAGATTTCTTTGACAGCGGTTGAGAACAAGATTCCCGACTCCTGCTTTTGGGAAATTCTTCTGGCTCTTTGGTTTTCATCCGTGCACTCAAGAGATTGATCTTTTCTTTGTTTAGGTTCGTGATTGGGCACTTTGGACTTTGTGGATAAACAAGAATTGTAAAGTCTTTGGTGATCCAACATTTTCTTTATTTGCTTTCTTCAAGCGTTCTTTGCAGCAATCTTTTTTTGACTGCTTGCAGACTCGCTGCATCGATCATGATGTATATTTAGCATATACAGAGATTTTCAGCTGATATAATTTCTAGCTCCTCGCTTTGAGGTGGCTTTTCTTGTAGTACAAACAATCATGGCTTTCACTATTTTAAAAAAATAAGTGTGCGCGTCCTGGAAGCATGGCATAGTGAAATTGGTTCCTTAAAAAAGGTTGTGTGAAACTTTTGCTGACTGGAGGTTAATTACTATCATTTATAAGCTCCTTGCTAAGATGATTATGCAGAGAGTTAAAGGGATATTGCATCATAGATTGCATCCGAGAAAATATGATTTTGTTCCAAGGAGACAGATAAATGACAACATTTCCAATACACTTATTGCCATTGAATATGCTAAATATACTTCACAGGGTGTTTTGATTATGCAAGTCGATGTTGCCAAAGCTTTCGATACTTCAGCATGTCAAGATTGCAGTATACATGGAGATGGGTAGAGACTCACAGTGGTATCTTGATCCAGACCCCGTTCTCCTAGCTATTGGATCTTGGAGGCTTTGGCTATATGGAGGTTCCCTATTAGATCCTTGCAGTGGGATCCAGGGGAATGGGAGTGGATAGTTGCAGGGCACCGAGAGAAGAGCATCCCCTTCTTTCGTTACACGGTCAGAGATGCTAGGAGATTCCAGCTCAGTTGTAGGGGCTAGAGGCCCTCTAGAGCTCCTCATTGGGATACTTTTCAGATTTCTGCAGAGATGCAGAAAAACTTTTGGAGGAGACTTTAGAAATCCCTCAGGAATAGGAAAATCACGTTATTCATCTGGCTGACTATTTATGGAGGGATTGCAGTGAACCTGTGGAGATCCAGATTTGGGGCTGGCCTTACATGTCCTCGATGCCACTCAGCAGTTGAGTCAGTGCAGCACTGCCTTTGGGAGTGCACTCAGGTGAGGACGGTTTGGAAGGGTGTTGCTAGGATACTTTGCACTTTTCATAGAGCACCCTTCTTCATGACTTGGGGATCAGTTGCTTGGTTGTCACTCACTGGTCCATAGGCTTTCTTTGAGGGACATGACACGGACATAACTTTCTTTGTTCGACGGCATCTTGTGGAGTCATACTCCCTCCGAGATGTTCCGTTTACTCCATTCAGAGCTCCCCACACTTCTGTAGACACATCTTGGGAGATTCTAGCTAGTATCACAGCATGGCATATTTGGAGAGCCAGATGTACAGAGGCTTTGGAGGATTCCCAGGTTCACCCTTCTCAGACTATGGCCAGTATCTGGACAGATACTATACACACTTTGATGGCCATTTAGGTGAACATACAGGGAACCTCCAGGACTGCTACTGCTAGGAGGGTTGCTTTTCTCAGAGTCTAGAAGGATTGTCCTTTCTTCTCTGACTCTCCTTCAGGGATGAGGTGGCATTTTTAGCCGCCACCCGGGATTTTTGTTTGCTCATTTTTTTCTCATGCTTGACATGATGTACTCCCACACTTGAGCTTGCTCTGTGGATTTTATTCATACTTAATGAAGTACTTTTCTTGGGGGGAAAAAAAAACTTCGATACTGTTCACTGGGATTTTATCTCTAACACCATGTCCGAGATGGGCTTTGAATCTAAATTAATCCATGTGATCTATCTGTTATATTCAGCTTCCACTTCTCAATGCATACTTGGAAAGCAATTGCCCAGGACATGGACTTTGTTCAGATCTGTGCGGCAAGGTTGCCCCTTTAGTGCTCTATTGTATGCAATTGCTACCCATCCGATGCTGGTATATATGGATTATTTGACTAACTTGGGACAATTGCATGGTCTTCACTTACCTAGAGCACAATCTTTTTTGGCACAGGCGTATGCTGATGATTCTCTTTTCATGCCTCAAAATAGTCCTGCTGAAATCACGCTTCTCATGAGCACTCTTTCTGACTTTGGATTGGCAATTAGTCTGAATATCAATTTTGACAAATCTAAGATTTGACCATTGAAAGCTTGTGATTGGCACTCGCTTATTTGGCCTGGTCAAATTTTGCCTCCTGATCGGATTGTTAGACATCTAGGGTATCCTATGGGCTGGAATATTACCATCAAATAGCAAATGGCATGGGTGTCTGAGAAGCTTTATCAGAAGTTGGATTATTGGAAATTATCCACATGGCCACTACATGTTCGCCACAGAATTGTTCAGTCCATTATTATGGCTCATGTTTTGTACACTGGACTACTAAAGATCTCAATACTTTAATGTATCATATGGAGACGGTTTGGAAGACAAAATCTTGCAGGATAGGTTTGAGGCTGCTAAAAATGCACTTTATATGTCCTCCAAAGATGCATGGGGGTCTAAATATTCTCGACATCAGGTATCATATATTAGCGAGAAAGATTACCATGCTTCCTACCTTATTTCAGCAAAATCAGCCATGGGCTATCATGTTGGCAACCATGTGTATGAACATGAGGACAAAGGCATATGGGGATTGGATTACTGATCATTGGGAAGTGGTCATTGGCAAATTTTATGGCATTATCCTTGGATGCCCTTACTCCTCTTCTCTATTACAAGATTGGAAGCAAGTGCTTTCTAAAGTTAAATAGTCTCCTGTCAATTCAACTCATGCCAATTCTCTTCGCCATGAAAGTATACACTGGAGCTCAGTTTTCGATCTTCCTCTTGCCTTAAAGGAACCAGTTAAGGCATACAATCTCATGAAACTTGGAATTCATTACATTGATGATGTGGTGGATGTTCAGGGGAATATTTTATCATTTCCAGATGCTTGTCGTCGATTTCCCCTTGGTATGCATCATAGACCAATATGGAGGAAAATAAGCATCTTGTTGCAACACCTACTCCCAATTCCACATTATGATGGCTCCCTCCAACTTCAGAATTGGCAGCTCATGCCCTATAATCATGGATTACCCCCATTTCTTTGCAAGCCATTTCTTCTATGCAAACTTATAGGCTGATTTTGCCTCCTCTATGGATTGCGCAGCATGGGAATACCCTCTGGCATCTGCACAAATCTCTTTCATGGTGGAAGTCAAATCTCAAAGTAGTATGGAGAAATAAGGTACCTTTAAAGCAAAGATTGTTTCTTTGGAGATGTTTGGTGGGCATTTTTTCAGTGGGGGTCACTTTGGGCAAACGTGGGATTGAAGGTCCTCATTGTTTGAGGTGTTCTACTTCTGCAGAGATAGTTCCACATCTTCTTTGATTTTGTCCTCACTCTAGAGCACTCTTTTGGACAGCATTTCCCACTGTCTTTGCTTGAGATTCCCAGGTCATCGATATGGGAAGTTTTTTTGTTTGTTTGGCAGATTGACTCCGGCACAGGCCCAATATTCTCTCTTTTTTCATTAGGTTAGATTTTGGGTGTTTTGGACTATTTGGAAGCAGAGGAATCAGGTCTTCTTAGGCAATCCATTGCTTCAACCGTATGAGTTTTTTAGAGCATCATCACGGCAATCTCTGTGTGATGCTTGTCATGAGAATGACTTAGATGTATCTTCTTTAGAGGTGTTTTCTCACTGCTTTTGATTTTTCAGAATAGTTTGTTTTCTAGGCTATTCTCATTGTAAAAAGTTTTTCTTATTATAAATTCAGTGATTTCACCCAAAAAAAAAAAAGTGTGTGTGTGTGTGTGTGTGTGAGAGAGAGAGAGAGAGAGAGAGAGAAAGAAAGAAAGAAAGTTTATTAAAGTCTTCGGAAGACCGATGGGTCTATGAGACTGTGAAAATCCTGATACAACGAGCTGTGGTAGTGGAGCTACTAAACGAGCGTCCATACCAATGCAAAATGCAAAATGCAAAAAATGCAAAAAATGCAGAATGGCAGTACTAAGTCCTAAGTACAACATAGTCGTGTCGATGGTCGACTATATAGCAATCTCAGCATCATCATCAATATCATCATCATCCCCAGCAACAGCAGGATATCAGGATGGATGAGGCACTGGAGGCATGAAGTCGGCAATAGAGTGCTATCGGCCACTCAGAGGTGCGGTCCTGGCACGTCTCCTGGTCGTAGCTCTGCGTCTAACCAGGGCTACTGTGACCCCCGTCAATCAGGCTCCAACTCTAAACAAGGAGGGGATGTCTCCAAGTGTGATCTGTGTGTCGACCCTCTGTTTGAGCTGTCGGGTCACGGGCTCCGAGTCACGAGCATGTTGAGGCCTCGTCTCGTTGGGGTCCATGTGATCTAGTTGAAAGAACTCCGTGATAGAGCTCTGAGAGGGATCAACCAAGAAAAGTCTGCTCCTGCCTCCGTGCTCGGAGTATCCTCTTGCGGTGTCTAAGTGCCTCATGAATGAAACCTGCCAAACACCGTTGGTCTGGGTAGGAGAGGAAATGGGCTAAAATCCCATAACTATCTCTGAAGAGGCAGTGAAAATGTCCTCGGATCTCATAGTACACAGGACACCTAAAGATGAAATGCTCCTCTGTCTCAACCTCTTGTATGTCACATAGTGTGCATATGCGCCGCTTCCTGGGTAGTCGCTCTGCTCTGCCGCTCTCGATGCGAAGTCTGTGTGAAGAGACCCAGAACTGCCCAAGAGAGATCCTCATCGAGTGGGGTAGGTGAATTTGTGTGTATCCTGGTGGGCCAATGAAACCCTCTGCTGTGATATGTAAGAAGTGATCTCTGTAGAATCTAAGCTTCACTGGGAGTTCACTCGGTTCCAACCAGGTCCGAAAGTGTGTAGCTGTAGTAGATCCTCACGGATAACCTAGTTGACCTCGTGTGATAAGAGGGGAGAGAACAGAGCATCCATGCTATACTGGAAGAGAGGTAGTCTATCCATGTGGAGCCCCAGTCGCTCAAACCATCTCTTTGTACGTGCATACTAGCACCTCTGATCTCCTCCTACTGCAAGTGCCATAGAAGAGGATAGAGCTATCCATGGTAGCCTGCTACGCCCCAAGGTATAATCCCCATATTCCCTAACTCGGTATAGATATGTGATGACCTGAAATGCAACATCTAGCTGTAAAGGGGGTGACCCAAACTCAACCTGAATGATCTGGTGAGGAACGGATGACTTACCACGAATCATCCATGATAGCATGAGAACCTGTAGCCGCTCCACACGGGCCCACTCTGTATCCGACAAGTCTGGCCCCCAACAAGGATTGCCGTACATCCCCGTTGGGCGAGCCAAGGAGTCAAAAAGCAATCCCTTGGTGCGTGGATCCTGAAAGTGTGAGCGGAAGCACTGCCTCTCTAGCCTGGCCAATGAGGCATATCCTCTACTCAAGCGTGCCTGCATCACAGGTCTCATAGTGAAGCTCGGTCCGGAGAAGATAACCCCAAGATAAGTGTATGATGAAACTATCTCAACAGATGACCTCGCAAATGTGAACTGCTTTTGACGCATGATGGCTTGAGATGTATTGAAGATCATGACCTTGGTTTTACCTAGGTTGACCTTCAAATCATGAGACTCACAAAAGGACTGTAGTGCGTCTAGGTGTCTCTGAAGCCTCTCTGCTGAGGAAGACAAGAGAACCACGTCATCTACATAGAGCAAAATCTAGATTAGCGTGCCCGCAAGAGAGCAACCTACACCCCCCTATGTCTGCATCATTGTCTCAAGCTCGTCAATGTAGAGACCAAACAAGGTA
This sequence comes from Dipteris shenzhenensis, assembly GCF_047967505.1. Lineage (NCBI taxonomy): Eukaryota > Viridiplantae > Streptophyta > Polypodiopsida > Gleicheniales > Dipteridaceae > Dipteris > Dipteris shenzhenensis. The sequence goes on from NC_141616.1 coordinate 6,699,454, forward strand.
GGGGACAAAGGACATCCTTGTTTGACCCCAATGGTACTCATGATCTCGTCTGTCCACCCGGATCCTATCCAAACTCTGCCAGAAACTCTCTCGTAAAGTGCCATGACAGCCCAAATGATCTCCTGGTCATAACCCAAGTCCTGTAGGCGCCATATGAGGCGGGCTCTCGAGACCGTGTCAAATGCCTTGCGAAAATCCACAAAGCAAGAATAAACCCTCTGCTTTTGTGACCTCGCCTCCTCGATGATACATCTGAGCGTCAGAATGTGGTCCATGGTTCCATGATCATGCCGGAATCCGGCCTGTCCTGTTGCTCTGAGTCCTCGACACTCTGCAAGTCTGCTAACCTCGGAGTCAAGTACTGATGCATAAATCTTGGACATGACATGTCCAATCATAATGGTCATGTAGTTCTCCGAGCTCATGGGATCCCCTGCCTTGTGGATGGGTGAGATAGTGTTAATGGTCCAAGTGTGTGGAAATCCCAAGCAAACCGCTTCATTAAAAAGCTTTGCTAAGATCGGGGCTAGGAGGTTAATCCCATATGCAATGAACTCAGTGCATAGTCCCTCATGATCCTTCGCTCGGCCATTATGAAGTTTCATTACAGCATCCTTTACCCCTCCTCTAGTGAAGAGGGTGCATGATGTGGGACGAGGCATGTGTGAGAGGCTAGGGACTAGCTGATTTGGGATGTCATAAAGTGTGCGTGCATAATCAAACCAGATTTGGGTGTCAGTGAGTGGCGGAGGGGACCGTCCTTCTAGAAATCTCCGCCAGAAGTCCTTAGAGTTGTTACTAAACAAAATGTTCAGTAGATCCTCCTCGTTTCGACGAACGAAGTATAGTTTCTTCCTCCGTACCAGTCTACGGTATTCACGTAGCATATCTGGTGCGCTCGGAAGATTGTTTTTGGTTTCGAATCTGAGTTGACGGCATAAGGCCTTACACTCATCATCATACCAACTATTACAGGGTACGGTTCCAGGGGGTGGTGGGCGGATGGAGCGGGTGGTGTGGGGAAAAGCGTGAATGGCAGCCTCATGTAGTGAGCGGGTGACAAGGGCAGCACGATCCTCTAAAAGGGATATGAAGTCAATACAAGCGAGAAGTATGTACAGACGGCCAGAGTAAGAAGGTGAGTGATCCCGATCAAAGCGTATATCGTGGTAGGTGGAGTAAGCACTGAGTGGGATGCAAGGTGCTGTGCGAAGGGAGGTGGAGATGCGAAAGAAAAAGTATGTATGATCAGCCCCTAGGGGGAGAGGTGCTACAATGAAGTCAGTAATGTGAGATGTGAAGACAGGGGATCTCATGATGTAATCAACAACACTAGAGCGGCCATCTGTCAAGACCATTATAGATAATGAGATCATGTATTCTGCCTAGGTCTAATAGGGCTTGCCCATAGGATGAGAGTGCTCAGTGGACCTCGCCTGTCAACCGAAACCCGTAGCATACCTGCCTCCTCAAGGTCAACATCTACCAATAGCTGCAATTTCCTTTGTGAGAGTTTTAGACAATTCTTGTGAAAAGAAAATCGATGCATCTTACCCAAAAGACAACCCTCACACACATGTTTGGAAACTCTGTGAGTTTGAGGTACATTATTTGCCATCTGCTGTGAATGTAGCTTTGCAAGAGCTCTATACTTGAGATGGCCCATTCTCTCATGCCAAAGATGAGTTTTAGCAAGCTGTGAATCTGAAATAGCCAATGCTTCAATAGAAAGTGCAGCTCAGTGATGATCAAGGTTATAAAGCCCTTTTTGCAAAGTGCCAGTGAGAACTATGGCATTGTCATCACGAAGATCATAAACTAGGCATCTGTAGCCATCAAAAATAACTCTGAAACCTGAAGTGGCAATTGCTCAAATTGAAATCAAGTCGACTTCAATTCTAGGCACAAAAAGAACATTTGTCAGAGTGACAGGATGGCTAGTTATGGATGTGAGCTGCACATCTCCAATTCCTTTTACAGCATATGAAGCATTATTAGCACGTGACAATCCCCCCTCGAGGTGCATCAGCTAAAGAATGAAACAATTGTCTGCAAGATGTGACATGCTTGGAAGCACCACTATCAAAGTACCAAGACTGAGCATCATTAGCAGTAAAGAATGCATCAGCTTTGGAGGGATCAAATGAGCAATGGACAGCCCATGCCCAGTCATCCTGAAGAGCATGTGCATGTGAAGCATCTCTTAGCTCATGGGATTCAATAGCATGAGAGGCATTAAGTGTCAATCCTACTTTCTTTTTCTCCGAAGCAATGCGCTTCCTGCATTCTAAGATGTCATGTCCAGGCTTGTGACAATAGTTGCATCTTTTCTTCTTTGACTTATCTGCTGTATTTTTAGATGCATGTGAGGAATCGTAGCTGCTATGCGCAGATTTTGGCTTGCCCATAGGCTTGGAAGCCTTGCCTCTTCCTATCTGCTATGAAGCAAATGCATGATCAGGAATAATGGCTTGTCTATTAGCTCTACTTTGCTCTTCCTGCAAAAGCAAAGTAACTAGCTGAGAATAGTGGTCTGGATTACCCATGGCCACTAATCGAAGGGTTGTAGCAAACCCTTGATATGAATCTGGCAGTCCATTCAATGTGGTACTGACAAGCTGTGAATTTGGCACCACCTCATCAATGTTGGCAAGTTGTTCCATGAGGTCCTTGACCTTTGTCAGGTATGCATCCATAGAGTCACCTTCATTCATGCTGACTTCCTGTAATTGCCTTCTCAAATATGCAACACGTGCCTCATTGCGAATCTAATAGAGAGAAGCCAATTTATCCCAGGCATCCTTTGCTGTCCTGCAAGACCGTATGTGTGGAATAATGATTCTCTTGCATGATAAAGCAATACATGAATGTGCATTTGCATCTCTTGCATCCCATCTTGACTGTTCCTAAGTTGGAAGAGCAACAGCACGAGTGCTAGAAGATGAGGCATCAGGAGGAGTACCCCCCGCAGAGGGACCAGCAGTAGAGACAACCACTGTAGCATTGGCTGGCCTCAGATCAACCCCAGAAACAATATTTCACAAATGCTTTGCAACAAGAAAATGTTTCATGAGATTAGACCACATCGGATAGTTGGTGCCATCCAACTTATCATCTTCACGAAGAACGCCAAATAGATCTTGATTGTTCCCAGCCATAGCAAATCTGATACCCTGAAAGAGACCTGAAAACCCAAAAGCCTCAAGGCTATCACTGCAAAAGCTGGCTGTCCAAAAAATGACAGCAAAAATCTGCAAATTTCCAACCCAAATCAAAGGGCAAATGCAGATCTGACCCAAATGTGACTGTGGCGGGCAATGTTCACTGCAAAAACAGTAAATCTGGCAAAAGCCCCAAATTTAATGAGGGCAAATAGGCCAAAAAGAGGGCAAATGCAGAAAAGCCCCAAATTTTGCTGAAATTTTGCAAATGTGACCCAATGTATGCGAATGTGACTCAATGTCTTGCAGAAAAGACTCAATGTCTGAAAATCTGACTCAATGTCCGCAAATGTGACTCAATGTTCTCCAATCTGTCCCAATGTATTGCAATCAAAAGAGAAATTGCAGACAAAATCCCAAAAAAAATATAGCCTCAAGGCTTGCAATAGCAGAATTAGGACTTGCTATCCACAAAATGACTGCAAAAGTGCACCTATCCCAAAGTATGAACCTCAAAATGTAGGCTTTCCAAGCTGTTGAAATGGCTTGAGAAGATTTCAAACAGTAGAAGAAAGATGAGGAGAGCAAAAGCCCTCAAAAGCCCCAAATTTTGAGACTACTCTGCAAATGATTTCACACATGCAAAGGCTGTATCAAATCCCGGAGCAAATACAACGCAGGTACAATGTACGATGAGCTGTATAATTGTATGGATGCAAAGTACGCTGGCTGTACAGAATGTACGACGAAGGTACGGAATCCAATGTACGGTTGTACGGATGCAAGATGTGCGGTTGTACAGAGATAGGTACTATGCAGTTACAAGAGCTTCCGTACGCCTATACGGAAGATGTACGGCGATGTAGTTTCAAATCTGTACAGTTGCTCAGGTACGTTGTACGACTACTCAGCTACGTTGTACGGAACACAGGTACACGGCGATGTAGTTTCAAATCTGTACGGTTGCTCAAGTGCGTTGTACGACTACTCAGCTACGTTATACGGAACACAGGTACGCTCGCACGTGCAGGTACGACGTGGCAAGTACGAAATGGGTACAATACCTTCTGTACGCTTGTACGGAAGGTGTACAGTGCAGTACAGACCTGTATGCAGGCTTTGAGTACAATCGTCCGTACAGTTGTACGGAATGCATGGAAGGGGGTGCAGGGAGTCCGGGGGTAGGAAGACGAGTCAAGCGTGGCCCTAAACCATTGTAGGATTGATGAAATGAAAAGAGAGAGTGCAGGTTGCAAAGAGTCGATAGAGTCTACCGTCACGTCAACTAAGATAATGGGAAAAGGAGTACAAGGTACAAGTACTTAGACCTAGGACTAAGTGTCCTAGGTGTCACATAGGACTAAGTGTCCTATGTGGCCTAAAAGGCACTAACACTACAAGTGCCTATATTTATGTCTACAAGGCACATACCATGGCCTATAGGGCATCACTAGAACCACCAAGAGATGGCCTACAAGATGCACATCGTATTGCTCCAGCTATTTGTTGTAGGTGTTTAGCTCCAAGGGAATCTGCATCTCATATTTTTTGACACTGCCCCAAGACACGGAGCTTCTTGGGCATCGTTCAGCAAAGATTGAGACTGAGATTTCCTCAGGCTTCTTTTGGCAAGCTTTTCTAGCTGTTTGGGATCTATCCTCGACAGCTGGATTTTAAGCTATTCTTGACCTAGGTTCACTACTGAGCACTCTGAACTCTCTGGAAGGATAGAAACCACAGAGTCTTTCGTGATCAATTTTTTTCTACTTTTGTTTTCTCCCGTCGTTCTTTGCAACAATCGCTCGTCGATTGTCTACAAACTCAATGCATAGATCATGATATATATTTGTTCTACACCAAGATTTTCCCTTGATGTAACCTTTCAGCTTACCAGTTTTTTGGGATAGCTATCTTGTATAAAGCATAAAAAGTTTTCACCAAAAAAAAAAAAAAAAAGTGTGTGTATGTGTGTGTGTGTGGTTCGTTACTAGGCACTATGGACTCTACGGAATGATAGAAATCATAGAGTCTTTGGTGATTCTACATTTTCCACTTTCTCTTTTTTTAATCACTCTTTGCAGCAATCTCTCTTTGATTGTCTGCAAACTCGTTACATAGAACATGATGTATACTTTTCATATAGTGAGATTTTCTAGTTGATGTAATTTGGCATATCTCGTTTTTTGGGATAGGGAAAAATCACTTGAGACTATATATTTTAACCCCTCCCACCTTTTTTATGCTCGTCGTAAGGGGGATTTTCGCTCAAAAAATAGAATTCCCCTTTATTGTAGTGGTTTTCTAAGGTAAGCTCTAGATGTTTTCTTTATATATATATATATATATATTCACACACACACACACACACGTGTGTGTGTGTGTGCGCGCGCGCGCACGCCTAGTTTTCTAGATAGGAAGGTAAAGTGTTTTTGATTGATTGTTTGTTTTTATTTCTTCTAGTAGAAAAGAAGACATATAAATACTTGCTCGTCTTTGCCTAAGCTTTCATGCTTAATTTAGGATCTTTTTTTTGTAGACTCGATTCACTGGTTTACTGTGATATAAAGTATCAAAATTTTCACCAAAAAAAATAAGTGTGCGTGTGTGTCTCTCTTTGATTGTCTACAAACTCATTATATATAGAACATGACATTAGAACATGACATATACTTGTCATATAGGGAAGTTTTCTGTTGATGTAATTTGGAATATCTCGTTTTTTGGGATAGCCAAACTGTAATATAAAGTATCAAAATTTTCACCCAAAAAAAAAAAGGTGTGTGTAATCTTTTGGCTACTCGGAACCTCCTGGGGAAAATTTCAGATCATCTTCGCCTCCGTTTCCCGAGTCACATATTTGGGAAACTTTTTTGGTTATTTGGCAGATTTAGGACGTCTTTATCTCAATACTCACTCTTTTTCTCATGGGTGAGATATTGGGCTCTTTGGACAATTTGGGAAGAACATAATTTGGCATATTTGGGCCGTCAGTTTCAAAAGTCATATGAATCCTTTAGAGCCTCATTGCGGTAATCTTTATATGATGCCTGCCATGAGGGTGATATACATGCATCTTGCATTGAGCTTTTCTTTTTATGCTTCAGATCTGTGGAATACTCTCCATCTTGGAGACTTTCCCTCTTGTAAAGTTTTGATATTATAAATACACAGCACTGGATTTTACTTTTTTTTTTTTAAAAGTGTGTAATCTTTTGGCTTACCAATTTTTCTCTTGATGTAATATTTTGGCTTACCAATTCTTCTAGGATAGCTATCTTGTGTGAAATCGATGGCTAGACTACTTGGAGGCCACCTTTGAGCACAAACCGTGAAATAAAAGAGTGTAAAGGTTGCAACCGACCAGCTGAGTTGGAATGGCTGCGACAAGCCTACAGTAGTTTGTGATCAACTAAATAATAGCCACCCAACTTGGTGAAGGAAGAGCAAGCTTGACAACTTTTTGAATGGACGACTACCTGTGGAGAAGAGCTTGCAATAGGCGTTGAAGAAAGGTGACTAGGAGCTGTGAAGCCGATGAACAAGGAGCAGCTGCATTGCTTAGAATGAAGGAGAAGACACAGAGAATCTCACTGGGACTTCTATTAAGTATGAAAAACAAGGTGGGGATCCCACTATGGCCCTGCCTTTTGGAGTGTCATCATAAGTCCAAGTGTAAGTAGCTCGATAAATATTTCGAGTAACTTGTGAAAGGAAACGGTAGGTGTGAATTGGAGGGAAAGGAAAAGAGAAAAAGCAAGTGAAGGTGAAGGAATATTGGGAAAGATAGATGAGTGAAAGAGAGGAGAGAAAAGAGGTGAAAAGGTATATGTGTGTGTTTGTATCTTATGTTACATGTGGTAAAGCAATAAAGTCTGCAATTTCCGAGTACATGTTTTTTGTATATATAGAGTCAGTGCGACTTAGAGAGAGGAGATTATGGCTCAGGTGTCCAAAGGGTTGATTCAGCCTAGCTCATCTCCTTTTTTCTCACCGGTACTTTTAGTACAGAAGAAAGATGATTCTTTTCGAATGTGTATTGATTACCGCGCAGTAAATAAGATGACCATCAAAAATAGATTTCTGATACCATGCATAGATGATGTGCTTGACCAGCTCAGAGGAGCAACAGTTTTCAGCAGGATAGACTTGAATAGTGGTTATCATCAAGTCAGAATACAACCACAAGATGTGCATAAAAAATCTTTTCGCAATACATTTGGGTTGTATGGATACTTAGTGATGCCTTTTGGGTTACCAAATGCTTCAGTCACATCAATAGAATGATGGATCGCAACGTTCTTCAGTTTGAGGATTACAAGCCAGTATCCACACCATTAGAGCCTGGTTTTCATTTCTCATATGAGGATACAACGGTGCATGCGATATCACTTTCTATCAATAGGCAGTTGGTTGTGTGATTTATTTATGCCATACCAAGCCAAATCTTCTATATGTTGTCTCACAGTTGCGCAGATACATGCACAGCCCCTCTACACACCATTGGCAGGCCCGTGAAGCTTGTCTTTAGGTATCTCAAAGGCACTCAGCATTTCGGCGTTCTTTACAAGGCAAATTCTTTACTTGTCATGCTTGGATTCACTGCATGTAATGCATGGATTCATGCATTTGGGCCTTCTTTAGAAGGCCAATTCTTCACTTGTCATGCATGGATTCACTGATAGTGATTGGGCTGGCTGTTCCAAACCCATGTGTCACATAGTGGCAACTATTTCATGCTTGGTACACTTCATGCATTTCTTGGTTCAGCAAGAAGTAAAGTACAGTTGCTACTTCCAGCTGTGAGGCTAAGTACAGAGCAGCTTTTACAGCTACAGTGGAGTGTTTTTGGCTCTGGAAGTTACTTGCAAATCTTCATGCAGTCAAACAACTCCTATCGTCATCTTCACTGATAGTCATAGTGCTTTGGCTGTTACACAGAATCCAATTTTCCAAGCCCACACAAAGCATATTGAGGCTGATTATCACTATGTCAAAGAGAGATTGTCAGCAAATGATATTCAGTTGTCTTATGTTCCCACTGAAGAAACTTGGCAAATCTCTTTACAAAAGCTCTTCCTCAACCTACGTTTGAAGCTTTCTCAAAAGCTTTGAACTTAGAACCTTTTGTAGCTTGATCTGTTATGCTCTGTACAGTCATAGGTTGCTATATCCATATAGGATGAACATGTGCAACCATGCCATTAGTTCTTCAAGTATTCTGAGACATTCTAGGATACTTCAGCCCATACCATGGAGGGGGGTTTGTAGGCCATTCCACAGGCTATTCATAAGTGCCTTCTGTTCCCTGGTATGTGCCTTGTAGGCTAGGATATAGGCAGTTAGGACAGTTAGGGCACTTATGACATGTGCCAATTAGTACACTATGTACGACTAGGACACCCTGTCCTAGGGTTTCATTACATTGGGTGTACTTTGTACTTTTCATTCATTCTTGCAATTCATTATAGCATTACGGTTTTGCTCATTTGCTTCCACCTTCTCCATTCCATTGCTTCCATCTGCCTTCAATGGTTGACATCAATGTAAAAATTTGAATAACTAATGTCTCCATGCTTTCAAAGCATGGATCATGGCATACAAATCTTGATCATAAGTGGGTCAATTTTTTTGAGAAGGTGAAAGCTTCTTGCTTTCGAAGGCAACTTGCCTCCCTTCTTGTAACAAAACCACTCCAACCACAATGCTACTTGCATCGGTTCCCAAGAAAAACAGTTTCTAGGGATCAATAATCTTTAACATAGGTCCTTGAGCCACTTCTCTCTTTATTGTGTCAAAGCTCTCTTGTCAAATTTTCCTCCAAACATAAGGAATTTGTCTGAGTTCAACTCAATCAATGGAGAGACAATATCAGAATACGCTCTGATACATCTTCTATAGAACTGTCAAGTCCTAAGAGGATTGCAAAGCTGTCACATTCTTAGGCACCAGCTAAACTACAATTGCAGCCACCTTCTTTGGATCCATTTCAACTCCATCAAGAGTTATAATGAAACTGAGATACTCAAGCTTAACCATGCACAACACAGTTTTCTTTTTATTTATGTAGAGACTAGCTTATCTCTTTGAGAAGTGCAGCGGACCTGAACAGAAATGGAGACAAATAAATAAATAAATAAAGATGTATTAACGTTCTCGGGAGGCCTCACAAGCCTATGGGACAAAGTACAGCAAATGGAATGAAACTCATACAAGCCACTGAGGGCTGAAGCAGAGGAGGAGGACTAGTGCCCGCTCCGAGTGGGACAACGAGAGTGGCAAGTCTCACAAAAGATCAAGTTCAGTTGATCGTCCAAGTCAGCAGGCACGAGGGTACATTTTGAATGCAAATGCACAAGCGCCAGACAGCACTTCGAAGGTTTCGAAGCTGGCTGTGGAGACACGAGCGGAAGAAGGAAAAACCTCCTTCGGGTATGGGTTGGACTACACTTAATCAAAACATACCAAATCAAAAAGTGCTTTAATAAAGGTATTAACACCTTAGAAGACCTGAAAGGGGACACATTTCCAAAATGAATCAATGGAATGGAGATCAAGGAGTTTTGGCCACAAGCACAAGTCATCATAGTAGCCATGATGAGCCAATTTCTAGGCTGATTCTACTGCATATAGAAGCTGACACACAGCCCTATAAGGGGCTGATCCCTTTCCTCAAATAGGATGACTTACTGCCCCTAGGGACCAACTCCCTCCAATGGTGGGGCTGACTCCCTGCCCCAACTAGGCTGACCAGAGCCTAGGTGGCCAACCAATAGGTTGGCTCACCTTTGCTCGTATAAAGCCTGCTACGGGTGGGGCTGCAGTACCAAAGGGTGGCCGCACAGTCCAGCTCAATGCACTTTCATATAGGCTTCCATGCCACAGCAGAGCAGGCTACAAGGGAGCCACAAACAAAGGCGTAACTGCCCCGGAACCTTCTGGGAACACCTCGCAACAGTGTGCCATCATAGCAACCTGCCCACATGGCCATTGGGGCCTGAGCCACCTCCACTTAGGCAGATCTTCCCTACCCTACACTACGCTAACCTCACAAGGAGCGGGCACACCTACAACAAAGGCTCTCACTGCCCTAACCTAACCATGGTATCAAGAGATGGTGACCTCCAACACCCCCTCTCAGCTCTTGGATGTAACATGATCTCCAGGGAGCTAGGTGTGCTGCTGGAACAACTGGAGGAATCCGTCGTGTGATGCTCCATCGCTGAGGGCTGCCATAGATACTATTGAAAAAGCCCCCTCTTGGCACGAACCATCTCAACACGATCACTGGGAGCCTGGTACTGCTGCACCTAGGGCCATAGGTGCTAGACATACTCCTGTAGTCCAGTACTGTACAGATACAACAATCCAACTGATACTGCCATAGGTGCAAGCTGCTTCTCTGCATGGGCATTGTGTCTGACAGCTATAAAAACCCCTGTGAAGCCCCTCTCAGGTCCAAACTGGTGCATTGCCCCCAAATCGATGAACCTATGTACCCCAGAAACAAACTGCTCACTATGATCAATCTGTGCAGTCTGGATTCCCGCACTAACAATCATCTAACCCAGCCGGATCTTAAGAAGCTCACCAAACAATAGGTGCATGAGAATACAAGGAAACCCCCTCTAGGTCTGCGATTTCATTACGTTTGGACAAATACATACTGCCACCTGACTCGATGGGAACAACTCATCCTGGCTCGAGGTCCTGCCTCAAAGTCGAATGCTTGCATTCCTAACCATTTTCTGTGAGTTGGTTTTCAACCCTTGGACTTGGATCCATCTCCGTACATTTGGAAAACGTCATAAGGCATTGCTCTACTAGCCTTTATATTGATCGCTTGATCATCATGGATTCCAATCGTTAACATATTTGACTTGAATGCACCTCGCATCTGAGTTTGACATGAAAGACATGGGAGACCTCCCTCATCATAGAAATTTGGAGAGATGAGACTGGCATCATGGTTGCACACGTGGCAAATACACTTGGAAAGTTTTGAAGCAGTTCCAATTGCATGATCGCAAACCCTTGACTGCTCCGATAGTTTTGAAGCAATTCCAATTGCATGACCGCAAACCCTTGACTGCTCTGATAAAATCGAACATTAAGCTTTCAGCTTATGACAAATCTTCTACAACCGATCTTAATGATACACAATTCATTTGCAGCTGTAGTTATTTGATAATCAGAAGGCTAGAAAAACCTTTCGCAGATAGTGTTTCTCAGTCAATTTATGCAAAATCCCAAAAAGTCACATCTTGATGCAACCAGAAAGGAGCTCAAATATCTTAGTTGATACTTTATATTTTACTTTTAGAAAATCGGGAAGTTATGCTTTGCGATTCTTACCCACTACTTCTCTAGTGCGATTAAAGAGGGGGTGTTCACACACATAGATTAGACTATATGTTCATATGTCCCTTAGAGGATCATATTGAGTTCATGGGATCTAATCATAAATTCTCATGTTTTTCCGACCCTAATTTATTAGTGTAAAGTCAGCAAGTGTTGGTGTTCTCTCTCCCCAATACTTGTGACACTCAACTTTCTTCCCACACTCTCTTCCTTCCGTCAACAGAACCCACCCTCTAGCACAAAGAACACCCATGTAGATCAGCTCATTCTCCAGGTTTGAGAGGCTTAGCTTCCTGGTATAGAGCTATTTCAATCTCAATGCCAATGTCTCTATGCAGTAGCAACGTTATCAGACCCACACGTGCTATTCAAAGAATAATCCGTTCATGCTTCTGATGTGCCGCATCTAGAAGAAGCCTGCTTCTAGGTAATCAACGAGCTTGTCAGTTTTTATAAGAGGAGTTCTATATACAAAAATTTGGGACCATGTGATGTATACGACTATTCAAAAAGAGGCAAACAGGGGATTTTCAGGCACCTTTGAACTGCATGTGGAAAATCTACGATCGCCAAAAGGCTTTCTTGAGGACCCAGAACCAATGCCACACTACAAAGCTCTAGCTGAGAATATGTAATCCTTTTTTAGATATTGTACCTCTTTTATATCACCATGGATTGCCCACCTGTAATTATGTCATCTAGGATTTCTTGATGGTACTCACATCTAGCATTGGCTTATTGGAAGTTCGGTATGCAAGCAGGTATGCTTGCATATTGGATGATGTGATTGAGGTTTTTTTGCTGGTACTAACATTCATACTCACAGCCAGCATTAGCATATTGGAAGTTTGGTAAGTATTTTACCTGGTCGTCAAGAAATTTCTTTCAGTATTTGTATTAGAGAAGTGATGTTGGCAGTTTGCTCAAGTTTTTGAACTAGCAGAAGGATTGCTTGCTCAAAAAAGGAAAACATTAAAAGGAACTGTGTGCAAAATACTTTTGGCTAGATTTACAGAGTCAAGAGTTGCAATGTGAAGACGTAGAGGTTATTATGATTTGACAAGTTATTTGATAAGAAAATCATGCAAAACACTAGAATGTACAGCTGGTGGACTTACACCGTTATTTGAAGACAATTTTCAAAGTAGAGTGTGACATTGATTGATCAGATGACACAAGGCATAGAAACTTGATTTTGAAGGCAGGAAATGACTAGTAGGTTTAGATTTACTAACCCTGCAATATAATGAGAATTGGTAGCAGTGGCGATCTCTGAGCCAATGCTCACAAGATGGCCTATTCGCATTTCTTCTAATTCAGGCAAGATGATCTCCTTCATCTACAAGTCCCGAAAATGGTCATAAAATATTTAACAACTGATTGCTCTGACAAATAAGAATTATACATAGCCTAGTGTGTATGGACAACATTTGGGGACACACAATTCATGCAATTTGAAGCAAGGACAGGTCCCATAATAACAAACCATAGATCTCGCAAAAAAATTGCAACTGAATCTGTTCTTTACAACTGGAACACATCGTCACCTTAACTCCATACTTTTGTTGAAGAAGTTCAAGAGCCTTTTCGCATGCTTCCAGCACTTCTGGGGTAGAAACATCATTAAACCACTGCATATTCCACATTAACATGTAGACCCAATGATCAAACCAATAATCTAAAGTGGCTTTAGCTCTTTTACACTGATTTAAACATGTATACATACCTAGCATAGAAAGTAATTATGCTACAGACTTTCACTTGGTCTCACCTCAGTATATTTACCAAGTGTTAGAGATCCTATCACACTTGCAATATCCGGACCGTCTGAGCTTTCAAATAAAGGAAAACTCACTACCTACAAAAAGGAGCAGAATTTGAGCAGCACAATCAGGATCACCTGCCAAAGAACCTGGAGTGCGCATCTATAAAAAAGCCACTTAAGAGTTTCAAGGAAAGATCAGACTAGAGAAGGACAGATTAGAGAAGCTGAAAAGTGACATGGCAAGGAAGAATGAGGATCAGCAGAAAGCATAAAATGCCTCCGGCCTCACTGCCATAGCACCCTTTTACGAGTCTGAAACTCAGATCATCAAAGAATCAAGTGCTTACTGGCTTGGAGACTGTAAGATCGTTTGGATCAGATCCTGCCATGGCTGCATAACTGCATTTAAAGTATCAACCCAAAGACAATTCTATATTTAGTCTTCATAAAGCTTACTTTTCAGGAGATTATTAAAATTAAGATAAATGTTAGGATTCCAAATACATCCAGCTAGAAATCAATACTTACCTCCTTCTCTTAAAGTATTTCAGTAACCTGAAAACGCCCTGTTAGAAATCACTGACCCTCATGTGAGTTTTGATTGTCAAGCAGTGACTGCCAAGTTCTCAACTGTTGAACAGTGCCACATTATCGAATCTTGCATGAATATCAAACATTTGCTACGTCACCAACCAGGATTCAATTGGCAACAGGTGCCATGCCATCGATTTGGTGTGTTTATCAAATAGGGTTCGAACAAATGGTGCTTCCATCGAGCCTCCATCGAACAAAGGTCAAGTGCAAGCATTTGTGGCGATGAGTCAGAAGCCATTGAAGGCTGGCTATTTCGGCTGGAGGTCAGGGGCAAATCACCCTGACTTCCTGACAAAAATGCGGCAGCCATAAGGGACTGGTGCCACTGCACTGGTTCAAGGCCAGCAAGTGAGAGAGCTTGGCCTAGATGTTTGAGTATACAGTCGGCACTTGCATTCAACTGCAATCATGGAATCGGCACTCAAGTCACACAACGAAGTCACTTTGGGAGTGAGTAGTGAAGCGAACTCGGGGGGTTGCAAGTGAGAGCGCTTGGCCTAGATGTTTGAGTATATAGTCGGCACTTGCATTCAACTGCAATCATGGAATCGGCACTCAAGTCACACAACGAAGTCACTTTGGGAGTGAGTAGTGAAGCGAACTCGGGGGGTTGCAAGCTGTGAGTGAGTCGAAGCAGTCGCAACTCACAAGCCGAGTTGAAGCAGCCAAGAGCTCCAAGATGAGCAAGGACGAGGATCCCACTGAAGCCCTCATTTGACACAGGTAGGATCCACATCATCCCTTCATTGTCATTGTTGAATTGCTTCTGTAATAGTTCGATAGTGGGTGAATAGGAGCTTCGCTCCTTGATGGTTACGTGTAATCAAGAAGTGCTTCTTGTGTAATTTGCATTTGTGAATACATGTCCATGGTGTTGTTTTTCTGCTGTATTTGGTACCTGGTCGAAGTAGGATTGTGATTTGAGAAGCTTTCATCCTATGAGTTGCCCCTTGAAAGTAATAACGAGTTTCCACTATGTGTGGTCGAGGGAAGCTGGTCACGGTGTGTTTTAATCTCTGATATGATATCGAAGTCAAATGTTAGTCCAGTTCCAAATTTCACCCACTCACTAAAGAATCACCTCAAGATGGCTGGCCATTTTCCCATCCTCAACTTTGGGGAAACCAGAAAGCTTGAAAAGCCTAACTATCCAATGTGAAAGATGAAGGTCTAGAGTCACCTCTTGTTAGAGGAGTCTAACAAATCACTATTGAGTTCCGAGGACTAGCCAAGAGTGGGGTTAGCACGGCCTGGTATGCACCCATATCTAGATGTGTTGAGAGCTAGGATGTTCAGATGGACCGTGTCCGTCCCTTTCATGGCAGCTTGATGCCCCTGATCCCTTGGTCCCACGGGAGGATATCAACCGTCTCCAGCTCTATACGTTGTGGACTTGGGGGGGGGGGGGGGGGGGGTAAGACTTCCCCACCAAGATCCAGTTCTACCATGACCACTGCTTCAGAGTATCGGAGAATGAAGTGATTTTCAGACTCTGATATCTAGAGGACATGAGTCCCATACGCTTTGAGGACTGCCATAGAACGAATGCGGGTCTCTTCCCATCAGCTAAGGATTGAGACAAGGAGAGCAATGGATACGCTCTAGTGCCAACCTTGGTAGTCTCCACCTAGGTTAAGCCCAGACCATGTGAAGATAAGTGATCATCTAGAAGATGGCATCAATCTGGAGTGGTGTCGTGGGGCAAACTTTGCATGTATGATCTGGTGGGGGACTGAGGGCTTACTCTCATCCAGGATCCCATAGTCACTTGTAGCCTCTCAAAATGCCGCCACAGTGAATTGCTGATAGGTCCCTCCCCCAAAAGGGTCTTGTGTATATGGCTGTCGGTCTCACAATTGTGTCAAATAGCCATCCCTTCATCGGGAGGTCCTGGAAGTGTGCTTGAAAGCATTGTCGCTCTAGCTAAGCTAGAGCTCCTTGTCTTTGTGTAAGTCGTGTCCTGGCTACATGGGTCACCGTGAAGACTAGCCCTGAAAGATAGCCCCTAGATAGGTGCATGACAACAATCTCCACTGACTCCCCTCGACAAGTGAAGCTGTGTCGATATAGTACTACCCGTGAGTTGTTGAAAGTCATAGCCTTGGTTTTGCCAAGGTTGATTGTCAAATCTCTCTCTCCAAAGCACCTCTAGGGCCTCTGGGTATCTTTGTAAGCATGTTGCTAAAGAGGATAGAGGGACTATATCTTCTGCATACAACAGTATTTGTATCATCAAATTGGCCAGCAATGATCCCTCGCCTCCTAGGCAGTCAATGAAGGTTGTAATCTCATCAATATAGAGCCCAAATAGTGTCGATGAGAGGGGGCACTCTTCTTCACTCCATCATGTCTCCTGGATCTCCTGAAATCACCTAATCATACAAGATCATAGGACTGTGTCAAAGGCCTTCTAAAAGTCTACAAAGCAAGCATAGACTTTTTGGAATCTCAATCTCGCCTCATCGATGACTGCCCGTAGAGTGAAGATATGATCAAGAGTGAAATGATGTCTCTGAAATCCAGCCTATCCCAATGCCCATTGTTCGTGTGTTTCTATGTAGGAGCTGATCTCCCTCTCTAGTATTGACCCATAAATCTTGGCCATTGTATGACGGCACATTAAATCCCAATGTCCATGGGATCCCCTACTTTATTGTATTGGCACAATTGTGGTTGTAGTTCAAGCAAGGGAAATCCGTGGCATATAGCATGATTAAACATATGTGCTAGGATCGGGGCCAAGGCCTCCTTCCTATGTGTAAAGTGCTCAGTCTGTAGCCCCTCATGGTCTTGGGTTCTCCGGTTGTGGAGCCAGTGTAATGCAGCATGCACATTCTATGCAGTGAACAAAATGCATGTGGTGGCTCTGGGAACATATCTTGTAGTGCCTGAACCGTGGTGCCATAGAGGAATGTCCCATAGGTATGCCACACATTTGGGTTTGTAATGGGAATAGGTGGCTTCCCCTCAGATAGGAGTCTCATACAAAGGGTGGGTCACCTCCTTGAAAAGATCGAATCACCTCATCCATCCTATGTGAGAGGAAGGTCTGCCTCTTAACGTTGTGTCAAACGTCGTGAGATCTGTTGTTCCTTGGACCTCATCAAATGTCCCAGAGCTTGCTCTCGTATGAGGTGAGATCTCATCTCTCCACACTCATCATTAAACCATGAGTTCTGTGGCATCTCCCCAGTGAAGGGCGTACTATAGATCGGGTTGTGGGGAATGACTTGGTGGCAGCATCATGGATCACAAGTACAAGTGTGTCTAAGGTATGGGCGAAATCTGCATCATCTCCAAAGGGGTTCACTAACCTACAGGACAAGTGGCTCATGTACACTCCATAAAGAGCATGGTCGAAGTGTAGCCAGACCTATGTGAGGGCAAGGGGATCACGTCCTATGTCTAGTAGTGCAGTTGAGATGCTAAATGACAGGTATGAATGGTTGGCATCAAGAGGGGGGGGAACTATAAATTCTTGTACACATGTCACAAAAGCTGGAGAGCCCAATGAGTAGTCCACACTGCTAGTGACCCCTACATGTGGGAAGCAGGTAAGCCCTTCAGACAACGGTATCACTAAAGACCGTTATATACGATCAATTTGTGTACTTCTCCTATCTCCAGTAGGTGTCTCCCATATCGTCACATCCTCCGAATGTCTCACGATCCCAAGCTCTCCTAGGTCCATCTCTAGCACTCTGAGGGGGTTAACTCGAAATCCATCAACTCCACCTACTTGTTCCCTATGCATGCATTGAAGTGTTCCCTATGCGTGCATTGAAGCCACCTAGGAAGAGTACCTCTCCCAACCTAGAGAACTCCATAATATCATCATATATCGCCTCATAAGGGCTATGACCCCTGTAGTGACCTCATACACGTATGATGATGTGTTTGGGGGGGAAGTAACATATAGCAATAAAGAGCAGCCATGTATCAGGTGGTTGCAACAGCATCGACATGTGCCGTGCACACTCCTCCTTCCCTGTCACAGAGATAAGCGGTCTCAGGTGTGATCTGAAGAGAACTCCTACCCCCCAGAGCCTCGTGCCCCACTATCTCTCCTCGTCTCGTCTGTAGGCTGACTCCCAAGAATATCCTATGGCTATGGGTAGTCCTCTCGACTCTCATGTATCTCGATGTAGAATATCATCTCTCTGTCAGTGTAAGCCTCTGAAAAACCTCTTGGATCAGACCATAAGATGCCATTGCAGTTAGATACTGCCATCTTCAATTCGTGTTGTCTCCCTACCACATGGCCTCGACACTGTCATGCACTCTAAGCTGGCCAAGGGATTGCCCTTGGCCAGCTTGGAGTCTCTTCGCATCAGCTCGAGATAGAGGCTGGTAGGATGTGACGCATGGAGGATGGACGGCGACCAGGCCGAGAGACCAAGATCTGCCCTTGTTGCACCATGGGAGAGGTGGAGTCAGAGGAGCACTTCATTTGCAGATGCCCGCTATATTATGAGCTCAGAGGTAGATTCCATTGTCTCTTCACGGATGGCTTTGGACCTCTCTCACGAGTGATGGACTACGAGGATCAGCATTGCCTAGCTCTTTATGTCAGGGAGGCCACTATGTTTCGACGAGACTACCTCAGAGACCATCAGCACAGACCGGAGCGTGATAGAGCCCAGCCTGATAGAGCTCAGGCACACGCTGTACCAGAGGACAGAGACCAGGAGGAGCACGAGGAGGTCAGAGCTCACACAGGACACATGCCTCCACCCTGTGGATGTACATATGAGATGGTTTGTAGATGCCGCAGGATCTTGTTACATAGGGGACGTACTCGCCGCTTCATCTCCAGACGATCCAGGATGATGGCAGCTTTTCGGAGGAGACTTACTCATGGAGATCTCGCCCCACCAGCCGCTCACCTCACCTTTGCTCAGATTTGTACTCTCATTCTCATAGCAGGAGGCAGAGTCAATGGACAGGATTTCCAGTATTATTTTGGTTTTCAGACTCCGTGACACCTGGACTTGTATCTTTGCATTGGCATATTGTACTCATCCCCCCATTTTGCACCCAGGGGCGGTTTCCTTGCATCTAGTTTACTTTGTATTTAGGCTCAGATTTGACATTATGTACTTTCACTTGCATTGTATTGCGTAGCACTTAGATGATATTCGACGATGCCTCTTCTTTGTGGCACGTTGATTTTGTGCTATCTTGTATGCAGAGTTCTTGATGTCCCATGGGCCCATTTTGGCCTTTAGTGGACAATAATACACTTTCTTTCTTTCTTTCTGACCTCTCTCGGATAATGACTTTCCCTTTCCCATCTTTGTAGACAGCCCATTTTCCTTCTTTGGCTGCCTACACGTACCATTCCCTCTCTTTGATGCTCCTTGTTGGAAGAACGTGAGGTTATCATCCAAATATGTCTTGGTTCCCTTTAGCATGGCTCTCATGATCATAAAGGTGGATCTATCGATGGCAGTCTTGAATTGTATTACCATCGGCCTCGTGGGTGCGTCATCCTTCCCCACTCTTCATGCACTCTTAAAGGTGGTTTACAGTGGCTCTTGTCAAACATAGGGCTGCTTCTAGGAGACCATAGCAAATCCACGCAAAGACCATTGTCATTGCTCTATGACAGGTTTCTTATCATCACAGCTTCATTCATTGCCGAACTCCCCTTTAGCTTCCACCTTGGCCACGCAAGTATTAGATCCGATATACTTTGATTTGATTATGTTGTATTCATTCTGGGTGATAATCCTGCTTAGAGGCACCATCGATGATGCTCGCTTAGAGGCTCCACCTTTTCATCTGATTATGTTGTATCCATTGCGGATGATGATGCACGACTAGAGGCTCCACCCTTGCAACTCATTGTATGAGACTTCTTTTAGTCTCATAGACCCTTCGATCTTTCAAAGAATTTGAATAAACTTTCTTTTTTTCTTTCTTTCTTTCCTTCTCTTTGCACTTCGATCACATCCTCTCCCTTGAGTACTCTGCACATCTCCCCACCTTCCTCACAGATATGGAGAACATTCTTCTTGTAGAAGATTGAGCCGCTCTAATCACCGGCTAGAGCATACAGACAGTGATTTTATTGCTGCTTTGTGGATTTCTGCAAGGCATTTGACACAATGTATAGAGCTGGCCTTATCACACGCTTGCAAGATCTAGGTTATAGTCAAGAGATCATGTGGACAGTCATGGCACTCTACGAGAGGATCTTAGGTGCGTTTAGAAGGCTAATTGACGGAGACTATCGGTGTCAAACAAGATTGCCCACTATCACCATCTGTGTTTGGCCTCTACATCGGCGAGCTTAAGACCTTCATTGGGACACTAGGAGGGACAGGCTGCTCTCTTGCTAGATCCTTCATTCCAAATTCAATGGTATGCAAACAATGTGGTCTCACTCTCCTTTCAACTCAGGGCCAAATTCCAAGAGAGTATGATCGTTGATTCCACACATAGTATGAAGACTGAGTTTTTAAGTCAAATACCATTGACCAAGAGGCACTAGGGAGACGGCGTAGTCCAGGCCCAAGCAAGAGATATGATAGACCTGTCAACGTGTCGATGCACAGATCAAGCTTGAGGATCTTCCCTCCAAGTTCACCAGACCAAAGGCACATCCAATGGGTGTGACAATGGCGCTCGTCCAAAGGAGGGCCACACCCTGTACATTGTCGGAGTCTTCTATTGATGTGACTCCTCTGCCAACGGATAGAGGATCACCACAGTGATGCCACACCATAGCTTCCGTTCTCTTCATCAGTGTTTTATGTTTATGTTGTACTTGTCTTGGTGCAGATGCACGCTTAGAAGCCCCACTCATTGAGCTCATTGTATCTGGTCTTTGCAGTCTCATAGACCCTTTAGTTTCCATAAACTTTAATAAACATCTCTATCTACAATTAAAGAGATTTTCAAGATGCAAGATGTGGACATTGAGTCACTAAAAATAAGATAGGGGCAAACAAAGGAGAGGAAATCATGCATAGGCTGCGGAATCATATGCAGAAGGACATGAACAAATGGAAAGAGGAGATGTAAGCACAATGGAAAAATCAACTAAGTCAAATGCAAGGATATGGCCTGAAGACTAGAGAAAAAACCAGCCATCATTCTCCACTCATCAAGGAGCTAAACGCCCCAATTGTCATTCTCATTTGGAAAATGAGACATTGAGAGCATGCACACAGCGGGAAGAGGGGGACTTTCAGCCACCCCTAAATGAAGAGTTGAATACAATAAAAGAGCAAGTTAAATCCTTTCAAGCACAAGAGGAAAAGATGACAAACAAAACTCAAATCAATAAATGAGACATTTAGGAAGGAGATGGCAGCCATTCCAGCCAATATGCAGGGAAAACACACAGAGTTCATTCATTCAACAAATAACTGAAGGAAAGAAGAAGACTCTAGAGTGGAAGAAAGTGTCAAAGAAGAGTGCATCAGCCCCAAAGAAGGCATTCATCTACGATAGTCTAGAGGAGGAGAAACGATGGTGTAAATGCCTTAGTCAGAGGCCTAGGAATGGGTGACACCCCGATGGCAGACACAAAAGCACTCATTACCAAGATGGGAGTCAACCTCCCTCGGTCAAGACTCCTGTCCCCAATCTGGTGAACATGGAGGGAAGATTGAGTCTCTTGTGTGACTGGTTCTCAATCTCGGCCTCATGAACTACTAGTGATCTACTGGTCTGTACAATTTTGTTGGTAAAACTGTCATCATGCTCTAGGTAGAGCTTGGCTGTGTGCCTCAACGACTCCTCTATGTCCTGAGCAAGTGCTCTCTGTGTCTAACAATCTCATGATGAAGGAAGCAAGGCATCTCTGATCTGGATAAGAGAGGAAGCTGGAGAGGGGTTCAAAACCATTTTTGAAAAGACAGTGATAATGACCTTGAATCTCATAGTACACAGGGCACCTGAAAGCAAAAAGCTCTGGAGGACTTGATCTCATGGCAATCACACACGGTGCATATGCAGCTCTCCAAAGGTATGCCCTCAGCATATCCACTCTCAGTACGGAGTCCGTGCGATGAGACACATAAGTGTCCGATCAATATCCTCAATGAATGCGGGAGGTGGATCCTGGTGGATCAATAAAGCCCTCCTCAGAAATCCGTAAACAATAATCCCTGTAGAAGCTGAGCTTCACTAGAATGTCCTCGATATCTATGAGTAAGGTAGAAAGACGTGCGGAGTACTCAGGGGAGAGGATGTGATTGAAGTGTAAAGAGAAAGAAAGAAATAAAGCTTATTCAAAGTCTTCAAAAGACCAAAGTGCCTATGTTACTAAAAGAAGCCTCATACAATGAGTTGAAAGGGTGGAGCCTCTAATCAGGTGTCATCACCCACAATGAATACAACATAATCAGTCGAAAGGGTGGATCCTCTAATCGAGCATCATTAGTGGTGCCTCGAAGCAGGCGTCATCACCCACAATGAAAAAAACAGAATCAAATCAAAGTATATAAGATCTAACAAATCAGAGAAAGGTGGACCCATAGCCAGGGTGGAAGCTAAAGGGGAGTTCGGTGATGAATGAGGTTGTGATGATAAGAAACCTGTCAGAGCGCTGACAATGGTCTCTACGTGGTTCCTCTATGGTCTCCTAGAAGCAGCCCTATGTCTGACAAGAGCCATTGTAAACCCCCTTGGTCGTATCCCCAATCTAGTGAACATGGAGGGAAGATCGAGTCGCTTGTGTCACTGGTTCTCAATCTCGACCTCATCAACTACCAGCGATCTACTGATCTGTACGATCTAGTTGGTAAAACTCCATGATCATGCTCTAGGTAGAGCCTGGCTATGTGCCTTGACGACTCCTCTATGTCCTTAGCAAGTGCTCTCTGTGTCTAACAATCTCATGATGAAGGCAACAAGGCATCTC
Organism: Dipteris shenzhenensis; assembly: GCF_047967505.1. Taxonomy (NCBI): domain Eukaryota; kingdom Viridiplantae; phylum Streptophyta; class Polypodiopsida; order Gleicheniales; family Dipteridaceae; genus Dipteris; species Dipteris shenzhenensis. The sequence continues at coordinate 6,722,207 of NC_141616.1, forward strand.
TGATCTGGATAAGAGAGGAAGATGGGGAGGGGTTCGAAACCATCTTTGAAAAGACAGTGATAACAACCGCAAATCTCATAGTACACAAGGCACCTGAAAGCATAAAGCTCCTCTGACTTGATCTCATGGCAATCACATAGGGTGCATATGCGGCTCTCCCAAGGTATGCCCTCAACCTATCCACTCTCAGTACGGAGTCAATGCGATGAGACACAGAATTGTCTGATCAATATCCTCAATGAATGTGAGAGGTGAATCCTGATGGATCAATGAAGCCCTCCTTTGAAATCTGTAAGCTGAGCTTCACTTGAAGCTCACTGGGTGCCAGAACAATCTAATGTGGGACCGATGGCTTGCTGTGCGAATCATTCATGACAACAAGAGAACCTGTAGTTGCTCTACCCGGGCCCACTACACCTTTGATAAATCAAGCCCCTAACAAAGGCTGCCAGACATACCCTCTGGGCAGACCAAGGAATAAAAAAGAAGAGACTTGGTCCGAGAGTCCTTAAAGTGGGAGTAGTAGCACTACCACTCTAGTCGAGCAAGTGCGGCATATGCCCCACTTAGTCGAGCGTACATTACTAGTCACATCATGAAAATAGGACTAGAGAAGAGAATGCCCAAGTATGTGTATGATGGTACGACCTCCACTGTGACCCATCTAGTGTGAATTCCTCTCTGTGCGTGGCTGCTCGAGAGGTGTTGAAGAGTATTCTGATGGTCTTCCCAAGGTTGACCTTCAAGTAGTACAACATAGAAAAGGTATACAATGCACCCAAATGTCTCTGGAGGCCCTCCACTAAGGATGAGATCAATATCACGGCATCCGCATATAAGAGGGCCTGAATCCAAGTGCCAACGACAAAGCCACTAACCCTCTCTAGTATCCCCATGAAGTTTCAAGCTCATCTATGCAGAGGTCAAACAAGAAAGTAGGCAACAATGGGTAACCATCTTTGATCCCAATAGTGCTAATGATCTTCTCGGTCCACATAATGGCCCAAGACATCTCCTGATCATAACCCAAATCTTGCAAGTGCCTGATATGGCGGGCTCTCAGCACTATATGCGGCACTGTATGAAAAGCTTTGTGAAAGTGCACAAATCAAACAATATACCCTCTGTCTCAATGCCCTGACCTCTTCAATGACACCCCTGAGTGTAGCTTGTTCCTCAACCTTGAGCCCCTACATCTCTACAAATTAGTTGACCTTTGTATCGATCACTGATGCATAAATCTTGGACATGACGTGCCCAATTAGGTTTTGTACTTTTCTGGGCTTATGGGGTCCCCTACCTTGTGAATGGGCATAATGGTGCCAATAGTCCATATGTGAGAAAAGCCTATTGCAGACCGCTTCATTAAAAAGCTTTGCTAAGATTGGGACCAAAATATCTATTCCATATGGAATAAATTTAGTGCATAAGCCCTCATGATCGCTAGCTCGACCATTATAAAGTTTCAAGGCTGCGTGTTTGATACCAATAGCTATGAAAGAGTGCAAGAGGTAGGACATGGCTACTTGAGTCATGTGTCTATGTCATAGAAAGAAGAGCAGTCAGGTATACAGTGTAGATAGACCAAATGCCTTAACAATGTGTTTAGGGACCACGTAGACACATTACTTGTAAACTCTTGTATCACAAACATATTAGACGTACAAAACTGCCAATTAGAGGCCTACACAGAGACACTTTTATTTTTTAAAATTAAGAAATCCATATATTTTTTTATTACAAGAGGCGGTCCCCAAAGTGGAGACCCTAGAAAATTTCATTGTAAGACAAGTCAAATAGATAGGCAATCATAAAAGGATTGCTTGAGCGACATTCGAAAATAGTTGAACATGGAAGAAGTAGGCTCTCTAAAGACTCTGTGGTTCCAGTCTTTCCATTGAGTCCAGAGTGCCCAGTATCGAACCCATGTGAAAAAAAGGTCAAACTACACACTCCGTGGGTCAATGACGAAGATCCAAAAAAGCTTGCCAAAGCAAGTAGGAAAAGCGGGCCTAGAGGCGCTGCTCACACACACACACATTTTTTTCCCGAATTTCTTTTGCGTTATATTACAAAGCCACTATTCCAAAAAAGGGGGGAAAGTGCTCACACACACACCCCCACGCGCGCGCGCACAAAAACAACAAAAGAAAGAAAGATGTATTACCATCTTCAGGAGGCCTCATGGGCTATGAGACAAAGTACAAACTAAGAGAATAACTCATACAAGCTAGCATGGACTCAAGCAAAGGTCTCGCTAAGGCCCTTTGTTGAGTAGTATGCTAAACTAGACTCAAAAACTCAAAACTCAAAAATAGTACTCAATCTCAGAGTCAAAACACATAATGAGGTGCCATGGTGGCTCTCCTGTGAGCTACAAAAACATCTCATGCGGGGTCATCTCTCGTCGTGGCGGGGGACATGGTCTCCCCCGCGGTCTCCATGACCTCTGTATCCAGTGGGCCATTTCAAGGGTGATGCCTCTGCTTAGGTAATCTCATCCGAGTATAGCTATGATGGGCTAAACCTACATCGTCCATGCTCTGATGTGTCTCTGCATCGTGTGTGGTCCCTACATCTCTAGATTCGCCTCTCCTCGTCGTCTCATCCCATTGACCCATGCCGCCCTCATATACTTCTCTACTCCACTATGTCTAGGGCCGACTCAATAAGTGTAGAAATGTATGACGTGCCACTGAGCTCATTCCATCTCTATCCCCCGTGGTGAGAGAGAGAGAAAAGAAAGAAAGAAAGGTGTATTCACGTCTTTGGGAGACCCCGCGAATGTATGAGACAAAGTACAAAATATATGTAACCCATACAAGCCACTGTGGGCTGAAAGAAAAGGGCACACTAAGGCCCTTGCTGAGTAATAAGTGCTAAGCATGCACAAAGCTAGCACAAAATAGAAGGAAAAAGAGCAATCAAGCACTGCTCAGAGCCAAAGCTCCAAGTACATGTGCAGGCTCCATATAACCCGGCTCCTTGATGGCCCTCTGATGTGATGCAAAGAGCTCACCTATCTGTGTCTATCGGGCTGTCTCCCACGGTGGGGGGGTTGGATCTCTGTATCCGGTGGGCTACATGGAGAGTAATGCCTCGTCTCTAGCGGTCCCCTCTGAGGAGGACTGAGATAGGTCAGACCTCAATTGTGGGTGCTCTGGTCGCCCCATGTGTCGTGTGTGGTCTTCGCGTCTCTCGTCCAACCGTATTCTGGCGACGGATCTCACTGCTGATCCATAGTGCTCTCATCTCCTCAAGCTCCTCCCCCTCAAGCCACAGAGAGAGAGAGAGAGAGAGAGAGAGAGATTTTTTATTAAAAGTCTTCGAAAGACTGAAGGGTCTGTTTGAGATTGAAAAGAACCAGATACAATGAGCTGAGCGGGTGGAGCCTGTAAGCAACGAATGGAATTTAGGGGACAACATAGGCAATTGAGGTAAGCTTAATTGTAAACGCTTGTATTGCAAATATATTAGACCTACAAAACTGCCAATTAGATGCTTACACGAGAATTGTGTCCTCAACAGAGCATGCCATAGGTGCAACCACCTCTACTGTCCACCCAAGCTCTAGCACTCTGCATAAACACGATAATTTTCTATGAGCTTGGAATGACAAATATTTCAAAATGGTATAATATATGATCTGAGAAAGACTGAGGATCATCTAAAATAGTAAAGTTATCTGAGAAAGAGATACCCTTCAGTGGAGGTACGACCATGAGTGGTTTTTAGGCCAACAAGACCACATAATGCAGATGGTATGCGAACAGACCCTGCAAAATATGAGATACCTCTGTAAGTCTGTTGCTCAACTTAGGTATCCGGGAAACATGAAAGAACACACAAAAGCTGAGAGTATCAACTGTTTAATATTTCTTTATGGAAGAAAGACAATACCTCCACCATCTGTCCCTAAAGCTGCTGGACACAATCCACATGCAACTAATGCAGCAGATCCAGCAGAAGAACCTCCTGTGTATCGCTTGGGATCATAGGGATTTCTAGCAGTTCTGATGCCAAAGCAGTCCACAAGAAGTTCCATTTAGAAATATACAGCTTAAGGTACTCTCTCCCAAGCTTTTAGTTGGTATAGAACAAGGATATTCATAGTAAAATTTCCTTCAAACTGCCTGTATTCATCATATCCTATACTGCCTATGATATAGGATATGCACCTAATACACAGTTTAGAAGTCCTTCAAATTCTTTAGTGTGCTCATACCCATAGTGAGGATTATTGCCAGTTGTCCCTGATCCAAGTTCATGCTGATTCGTCTTTCCAACAAATATGACTCCACATTCACGGAGCCTTGCAACACAGACAGCATCCTTTTTTACCTCCCGAACTTTGTGGAACCAGGTTGTGCCACCTAGAACACAGGCATGGCGGATCATGAGCAAATAACAAATTAAATGTCATAGAATTGCCTAGAAAGGGACCATATTAGTACCACCTCAAAGTCAGAACATAATTTATTCTCTACCAAGAAAAGCACAATCACTTTCAGAGACTGCCTCTGCACACCCTGACATTGGCAGATGCAAGGAAGTTGACGATATACACATTTGCTGCATGAAAAGGGTTAGTGATTCCCAGTGAATCAAGGCTGATATGTTAAATTGGAATTAGAAAGAGGTAATATCATCATTCCTGAACTCTTCAAATGCAGAGGACAGGACAGAGATAGGAGGTAGAGACCTTAAGCTAGGGCACATGGAACTTTTCCACAGGTCACTTTCGCTCAAAGCTTTATCCTCAACATCCAGCAGGAGACATTAGACGCCATCACATGGAATCACAGGAAGGTAAATGTTTCGGGATTCTTACAACCTGAATGTGACCAATTCCTTTTCTTCTATGAAAAAAGATCCTTTAAACAATCTCAACATAGAGGCAAAACAGTTTAAGGAGCATTTTAATTTTCAGGTGCCTTGCGTATTATGAGATTTGAGGTCATTATCATGGGTTTCGGAGCTCCATCTAGTTTCCTCTCCTACCAAGATCAGAGATGTCTAGATGAATTCATTCATGAGGTGGCCAAGCATATAGAGCATTTGCTAACACCATCACCCCCATTCACAAGGCAGGAGATCCCATGAGCCCTAAAAACTACAGGACCATTATGGTTGGACATGTCATGTCCAAGATCTATGCATCCATACTTGACAAAGGGGTTAGCCTAGTCGCAGAGCTTTGGGGACTCAGAGCTGTGAGACACGTGGGTATCCGGATAGATCATGGGACCATGGATCATATACTTACACTCAGGGGGGTCATCCAGGAACTAGAGCATGGAGATAGAGGGTCTATTCCTGCTTTTTTGTGGATTTCCGCAAGGCTTTTCACACTGTGCCCAGAGCCCGGCTCATCAGACATCTACAAGAGTTGGGATACGATCAAGAGATCACCTTGGTAGTCATGGCACTTTATGAGAGTCTCAAGTAGGGTTTGGACAAGTGTAGGGTAGACAAAGGAGATCATGAGCACCATTGGGATCAAACAAGGTTGTCCATTATCACCAAGCTTCTTCAGCCTCTACATAGATGAGCTTAAGACCTTTAGTTGGAGGGTCTGGTTGCTTTCCAGCCAGATCCTTGCTCCAAATTCTCCTGTATACAAATGAGGTGGTATTACTCTCTTCCTCAACAGAGGATCTCCAGTGAGCATTTCACCTTGGATGGATTGCCAATGCAAGTGGTTGCATCCAACACATACTTGGGAGTCCTTTACTCTAGCTTGTTCTTCACGATGTGACTAGCATTACAAGCCCAACTGAGCAGGGGGTAAACTGCACTGGCCAGAGACTCAAGTGGCAGTGCTTTCACTCTCACTTCCAGGACCCTCGGACCAAGACTCTTTTCTATGACTCTTTGGTCCGACCAGCAAGTATGTATGGCAGCCGTTGTTGGGGGGCTGACCTATTAGAGATAGATTGGGCTCAAGTTGAGGCTTCAGGTTCTCAAGCTTTTACGAATGATTCACAGTAAGCCTTTAGTCCCACATTTTTAGTCCTGGCTGAGTTCAGAGCATCCCCACTACATCTTGATGCAGCTTTCACATTATCACATATCTCTACCGCATTAGACAGTATGGGTCTTGCACAACAGGGTGACGAAGGCTTCCTTGGTTGGCTTTTTTCTCCTTAATGGAATTAGTGGCAGAGGGTGACCAAAGGTGTTTGTATGCATGTACATGCAAATGGTTTGAGAGCCTCTCCACATGGATAGGTTACCTCTATTCTAGTATAGCGTTGAGGCCCCTCCATCCCGCTCACATTTCATGAGGTGAACCAGATCATCCGAAAGGATCTTTTATAATTAAACATTTAGGATCTGGTTGGCACCCCACGAGCTCCCTATGAAGCTTAGTTTTTACAAAGACCTTTGCTTCTGCATTTCAGCAGAGAGTTTCATTGATCCACCAGGGTACACATGGATCCACCTCCCCCACTCCCTGAGGATATCTATCGGGTAGTTCTACGTCTCATCGCACCGACTTCGCATTGTGACGATCATAGGGTATACTCAGAGAGGTTCACATCTGTACTCTATGCGATCATTAGGAGATCGAGTCGGAGGAGCATTTCGCTTTCAAATGCCTAGTGTATTATGAGATCAGAGGTAGCTATCATTGCCTCTTTACGGATGATTTCAAACCTCTTTGTCTTCAAATGAGAGGTTCTTGGCGGCTTTCATCCATGATATCGTCCGACATAGGGAGCATTTGCTCAGATTACAAAGGAGCTTGCAGACCACAAGTAGCTCCAGCTCCAATTGGAGTACAGCTCCAAAATTTCTCAGCTTGCATCCCCTGGGTTGGGCTGAACCCTTGGCCCAACTTAGGTTAGCTCTAGCATTGGGGTACATTGTGTATGCATGCCACCATGGAGTTTCCCAAGTCAAAATAATTTGTTATCTCGACCCCGGCTAGCAAGATTTCTTAATCAACTATTGCAGCTGCCCATGAAGAGCATTTACGATCCACAAGAGGGTATATTATCTAGATCATGAATTTCAAGAGCGCAAGCTCCAGCTTGTAGGTCTAGAAAGGAGAGTTCATGATATGGAGGGCAACAGAAGCAAGAAGTTCTCCATGAGGTATTCCACAAACGTAACGTGTTTCCACCAACACCTACTGGTTTCTAAAGTACAAGAAATGGTCACCACTCGAGTGAAGTCAATGAAGCAAAATACAATTGCTGATGTAAATAGCAAGGTGAATAAAGCTAAGCTCTACATAGAAGTGGAAGAGTAGGAAAGCCAGAGAAACTCACAAGTGGATTTCATGCATGGGGGGATTACCAAATGGCTGTCTTTGGCAAACAGAATATACAAAAGATAAATTCAACTTCCTCAAGAATGTAATCTAGATGCCATTTGAAAAAGGGAACATAGATACAAGTCTCTCAAACAAAGAGCCACTAAACTTATTAAAGTAAAGAAGCCACGAACGCTGGAAAATGGGCGGCCTACCGTGAAGGACAAGCATTGATTAGAGAACTCAAACATGAAGGGCAAGCATTGATTAGAGAATTCAAACGTGAAATCCAAAGACTCTCAATTTTAAATTGATGTAATGAAGGCCACACTATGATAGAACTAGAATATAGGTATTGTCTATAATAATTTTGAGCTGCTTTATGCACTCTCTAGGAGATGCCTTGTGCACTCCCTCTGTAGTAGCTCTTTTTTTATGTGTACCTTGTCTCATAGGCCCATGAGGCCTTCATATCTTCACCTTACGGGCAGTCATTGAGAGGCATCCTCACGGTCCCAGAAAGTCTACACATGTTTTGTGGACTTTCGAAAGGCTTTCGACACTATTCCACAAGCGCACATGACCAGACAGCTACAAGAGATGCAGATCCCAGCGGTTATGATATGCGGGGTGATGAGCTTGTATGAGTCAATCAGAGGGAAAATACCTGCACGCCTCTCAAAATGGTTTGACAGATATGGCATACAGATGGATCGTCTCCCCCCTTCCAGTATAGCTTGGACACTCCTAATCCTCTTGTGCCCGCAGGATGAGATCAACCTTATCATACGGTTAGACTTGCTTCAGCTCTATATGTCACAAACATGGGGAGGGGACCAGGATTTCCCCACCAAGACGAGATTTTATCGCGACCATTCTTGAGAGAATCGGAGGACGGAGTGATCATCATCAGACCCAAGTATTTGGAGGGCACGCGAGTATCACATGCCCTTAGGATTGCCATTGGGCAGATGCGAGTCTCATCCCATCACCTGAGGATTGAGATAGGGAGAGCCGCAGGCACACCTAGGGAGCAGCAGTTGTGCATATTAGATTGGACTATAGTTCCATGTATTTGTCGATCATAGGCCCGCGAGGCCTCCCGAAGACGTTAAAACACCCTCGCAAAAAGAGAAGAGGGGGAGATGGACAACACATGATGGTGTCAAACCCAGGAGATGAGGGGCACGAGAGGGGCTGAGATTAGCAATGTGGAATTGCAATGGTAAAGTTTGGTCCGCGCCTAGAGGTTTCTTGGAAACATACACTGACAGAGACATGATCTTCTACACTGAGACCCATGAAAGCCTGGAAAGAGGGCTGCCGACAATAATGGGATATATCTGGGAATCAGCCCATACGAAGGAGATGAGGGGAGACAATGGGATACAGGGTTCAAGAGGCGTGGCTGTCCTTTTCAGAGCATAGGTGAGACCACTCATATCTGTGATCCGGAGCGAGGAGCACGCACGACATATTTGGGTGCGAGTTCAACTACCAAATACACGTCCAATTTTCATTGTAGTGTGTTACTTTCCCCCAAACACGTCATCCCACACACAAAGTCACCATTGATGGGCACAGCCATATGAGACTATTCATGATGACATCACAAAGCTCTCTAGACAGGGGGACACTCTCCTCCTTGGTGACTTCAATGCACGTACTGGGAACAAACAGGTTGGCTTGCTAGATTTCGACGATGATTCCCTCATAGTAGCGGTGATGGATGCAGTAGAGCTGGGGATTGTGAGGCAGTCGGCAAATGCAGATGCACTAGTGACAGCATATGGGAGGCATCTACTTGAGTTGGGGTCTATCCACGACTTTATCATATATAACGATCTCTGGAGATGGCCATCATCTGGTGGGCTCACTTGTTTCCCACATGGTGGAGGGAGAAGCACAGTGGACTACCTGTTGGGCCCACTAGCCTTCGCCTCACGGATACACGATTTTACTATGTCTCCTCCTCCACTTAGTGCCGACCACTCACACCTTGCTTTCTGTATCTAGGCTGCCATGCCAGGGCCCACTCGCGTTTAGATCCATTTTGATCACACTCTTGAGCCGGTGTATGTGAGCCACTTGGCCTCGGAGCTTCTAGTCTTATTTGGAGATGATATGGACCTCGCCCATGTCTCAGATACACTTGTCTCAGTGATGCAAGATGTTCCACCAAATCCTTTCCCACGACTCGATCTATACGTGTCCCAAATGGAAAGATGCCCCAAAACCCCTAGTTTGTGACTAGTGCAGAGAGATGAGAGCCCACCTCATACGTGAGCGAGCACTAGGACATTTGACCTCACTTGAGGCACATCAGGTCTCACACCGAGTGACACGGCATAAGAAGCGGGCTTCACTCATACACAAGATGAATGAGGTGATCGGATCATCCTTTCATGGAGGAGATCCTACTATGGACTAGGGGCTCCTATCAGAGGGGAAGCCGCCCATCCCCATCACAGATCCAGCAATTTGGCATACATATGCATGCTCCCTCTATGACGTCCCGGGGTAGGCACCACCTGATATGTCCTCTATGCCCAGACCCACCACGTGTCACTTGTTACTACATAGAATGTACACGCTGCCCTTCTCCAGCTTCATAACTGGAGATCACCAGATCATGAGAAACTATGCATTGACCACCTTGCTTATGGACAAGATGTCTTGACCCCGATTCTAGCACAGATGTTCGACCATACCGTACGCCATGGCTTCCCACCTACCTAGAGCACTACCACCATAGCACCGATACACAAGGCAGGTGATCCCATGGACATTGGGAACTACTGCACTCTTATGATTGGCCACACTCTGGCTAAGTTATCTAGGTCGGTACTAGAGAGGGAGATCAGCAGCCACACACAGGGTCACAAGTGGCGGGCTCTTGGACCAGGCAGCTTTTCGGAGACAGCACTCCACCCTGGACCACATCTTCACCTTAAGCGCTATCATTGAGGAGGCGAAGTCGAGGCACCACAAAGTCTATACTTGCTGCGTAGACTTTCCTAAGGCATTTTATATTGTTCCATGTTCCCGCCTGATCAAGAGGTTGGTGCAGATACTGCTGTACATAGATGACATAGTCCTCATATCATCCTCAGCAGAGGGATTGCAAAAACATCTAGAGGCTCTAGAGATGTTATGGAGAGAGAGAGACTTGACAGTTAACCTTGGCAAAACCAAGCTTATGATCTTTAACACCTCACGAGCAGTGTCCCGTCGCCATAGCTTCACGTACCGAGATGAGCCATTGGAGATAATGCAGTCTTACACATTTGGGGGTAGTGTCCATGGGACCAGGTTTCACGATGATCCATGCAAAAACATCACGACTCACACGAGGACGGGGTGCCCTGGCCCGACTAGAGAGGCGGTGCTTCCAGGCACACTTCCAGGACCCTCGGATATAGGCTTGGCCTTTTGACACCCTGGTGAGACCGACTCCCATGTATGCAGCACCTTTATCGGGGAGTGACATTTCAGCGACAGAGTGAAAGATTTGAGAGGCTAGAAGTAACTATGGGATCTAGGATGACTCGAAGTAAGCCCTCGGTCCCCCATTAGATTATATAGGCAGAGTTTGTTAGAATTATTGTTATAATTTAGCCGTGACCAATGTAATGTAATAAGTAGGTTAGGGGCACTTTTTCCTCATTTTAGAGGTTTTCCCCCCTAACCACAGTTAGTTCGCTAACTACAGTTAGTGAAGGATAAGGTTTTGTCACTTAGACAAAACCTATCCCACTCTTCAATTGTATCACACTCTTCTATTGCAACTATTGCTCTCCTGCTCTCACACTCTGCTCTCTCTCCCTCTCCAACTCAGAGCAGGTTGACCCTGCTCTCTGCTTCCTTGCTCGCAAGCTCCCTGCTCCAAGAACAACAGATCGTTGCTCATCCGTACAAGCCCGTCGTCCGTACAGTCCTCCATACAATCTGTACGAACTGTACTTTCTGCACCGCTGTACTCAGCTCATGCGCCGTACCAGCTCCTGCCGTCAGGTCCGTCCATACATCGCCCGTACAGCCCCACATCTGCAAGTGCCATACACTTGTCCGTACCTGCACGCGCTAACAGTGCCATCCATACGCACAGTACAACATACGGCTATATGTCCGTATGACGCTCCAACCGTACAAATAGCTCCCATGCTTGCAATCCGTACAGCTGTACGTTGACAGCGCATTCCGTGCACCTGCACGTTAAGTGCATGCACTCTATCTGTACAAGTGTACGACGCCATACAGCCTGCAGCATCGATCCCTGTTGTCCATCCGTACAAACTTCCAACAGCACCAGCCAACAGGTCGTTCGTACAGATATTGTTCCGTATTGCTGTCGTACACAGCAGCCCGTACATAGGAAGGTACCCGTCCGTACAGCAAGGTTGTACATTCCGTACAGTTTCGTACTTTTGTACAAAGTGCGTCGCCAACCTTCGTGTGCATTCAAGGTCTTCCTACAGGTACATTTTGCAGGGAGCTATTGGTTGGTAAATCAAATTCCAGGCAGACTTTTGCTTTGCACGCCATTTTATGGGTAAATTTGGATACATTTTGTGTATTGGGAATTCTATCAAATTTAGGGCTTTTGTATTTGTTGCAGAGAATTTCAAAAATTTGGGGCTTTTGCAATCACACTACAATTTGGTAGTGAAATTTGGGGCTTTTGCAGGCAGAGTGCAATTTGTGCAACATTTGGGGCTTTTAGACCATTTGCCCCTTTCTGGTTGCAATTTTAAGCCACAAATTGGGGCTTTTGTGTTTTGAAGCACTTTTGGCAGGTTTTGGGAGAGATTGGATGCTCTGGCAGATTTCTAACAGAGACATTACAGAGATTTGAGTTGCATTTTCAGCCAGTGTTTGGCTGTAATTTTTTTTGGGGAATTGTGCACTCCATTCCCAGCAAGGGAATTCAGATTTGCATTTGCTGTATTTTCTTTCTCAGACATGGCCCAGCAAAATTAGAATGATTTCCAGTTCAGTGGTCTCTCACAAGAGGATAAGCTGGATGGTACCAACTACTCCCTCTAGAGTTTTCTGGTACGCAACATTCTGATTTCCCGTAATTTGTGGGACGATGTAAATGGGGATGAGATCTGGCCAACAAATGTGGCACCTAATATCCCTCCCCAGCAAGGAGAAGGCAGAGGTCGTGCACAGGGTACAGCTGCAGGACAAGTTATTGGTGCAGTTATACCTACCACTCCAGAGCAAAAGAGATGGGATTCACGTGATGCTTTAGCTTTGTCGTGTATTTCTCTTTCAGTGAAAAGATTCATCATTCCGCATATCCGGTCGTGTAAGACCTCAAAGGCAGCATGGGATATTTTGGAGAGCATGTATGCAGCTCGGAATGATGCCAAGGTGTCTTTTTTGAAAAGAGAATTGTCTCATACACATATGGAAGAGGGTGACTCCATGTCAGTGCACCTCACAAAGCTACAGGATTTACGAGAGCAATTGCTGAATATTGATGAGATCATTCCTGATTCAGAGATGATTACCACTACTCTGAATTCTCTTCCTGAGTCTTATCTCAGCTTTCATACCTCGCTGAATTTGTCATTGAGGGGGGGTGCAAATCCTCTCAATTTTCACGAGTTGATAGGACTTCTGTTGTAGGAAGAGCAAACCAGGAAAAACATGGCTTCACGAGCAGGTGAACATGCCATGCTTTCAAACGTCAAGCCTAAAGGAAAGGGACAGACAAAGACATCAACAAATCATCCTTCCAGTGGTTCATGACAGCCTTCTCAAAAGGCTAAGGGTAATGCAGGTAAGCCCAAGAAGAAGGGTATATGTCATTACTACAAAAAGCCAGGTCACTACATTGGAGAATGCAAGAAGAGGCTTGCAAAAGAAAAGAAAAACAGCTCCGGTATGGCCGTTTCAGATTCAGCTCCTCATGCATCTGACAATGAGCAAGCTACAACCAACTTCGTGGAGCACGACTATGCCTTCTTGTCTTGCATTTCAGACTCTCAGTTGGCTGCTTTGGATATTACAGCCACTTGTAATGATGACTCTTATGCTTTTCTGACATGCAGTTATGATTCTTCCAAGGATGCATCAGCTTTCAGTGTCAATGAGACACAAAATACATGGTATTTTGATAGCGGTGCCTCAAAGCATATCACTTCGAAGAAGTGTCTTTTCACATTTCTACATCCACCTCCCGTTGGTAAAAAGGTCACATGTGCCAACAACTCCTCCTATTCAGTTCGTGGTACAAGACAAGTTGAACTTACAGCCATTGATGGCTCAAAATTCAAAATTTCTGATGTCTTGTATGTGCCTGCTATCACAAAAAATCTACTTTCAGTGTCCACTATTAACAGAGCCCATCACATCCAGAGATCGAGGAGACCACACCCTCCACCACCACGGGAGATAGCCCGATAGACGCAGATACGTGAGCCCTTTGCATCTCATCAGAGAGCCACCGTGGAGCCGGTTCATGCACTTGGGACTCTAGCTCTGAGCACTCGATATTTTCATGCCACCCTCATACTATTTTGCTACTTTTTTGCTGTTTTGTACTAGTATAGCTTGTTAGTACTCAGCAAGGGCCTTAGTGAGGCCTTGCCCCGACCCATAGTGGTCTATATGAGTTACTTGAACCTGTACCTTGTCCCATAGGCCCGCGAGGCCTCCTGCAGACGTTAATCTCTCTCTATTGACCGGCACCCGTCGAGCTCCCACCCGTATCCCTAGGGGGACGGGGCCTATGAGACTCAGGTTTTCGAGACCCTAGCCTGCACCATTTGGAACTGTAATGGTACCTTATGGTTAGACCTAGGGAACTTCTCGGAATCTTACACAGGATGAGACATAATCTTTTACACAGAGACACCAAAGCCTAGAGCGTCCACTATTGATAGTCAGTGGCTACACATGGGAGTCAACCTTCAAAAATGAGACAAGGGATATAGAAGGAATTCGAGGATCAGGCGGGGTCGTAGTATTGTACAAGTCTTCCCTCGCTAGAGCCATCTCCATTGAGAGGAAGAACGCACCCTCCCAATTCATGTGGATCCGAATCCGATGCATAGCCATTCGTGACCTTTTCATAGAAATATGCTACTTCCCACCAAACACATCCCACTTCGCCAGAGTGGCACGAGAGGAGGGTGAGACATTGCCATATGCACCCTTACATCAGGATATCCCAGACCTTTCAGCTCGCGGGGAAGTTCTCCTTGTTGGGGACTTCAACGCCAGGATGAGCACACGCCAGGCACGACTCCTGAACTTCCGAGACGACTCTATCATGCTACCAGACATGGACCTAGACGGAGCAGGTATGACTATGACCAGGATCTCATTGGACCGGCACGAGCCTATTACACCATATGGACACACACTCCTTGATCTAGGCAAGATGCATGATCTCATCATCTACAACGGGCTTGACATATGGCCCTCCTCAGGTGGTTTTACTTGCTTCCCACATGGGGGGGGCACTAGTGTAGTAGATTACATCATGGGATCCCCTACCTTCACCTCACGTATCACCGACTTCACCGTAGCACCACTCCCTCCAGGAGCTGATCACACATACCTATTCTTCACTATCGCCACCTCACGCTTAGCCACACCACACACACCACATATGAAGCACGACACCTACCACGACATACACTTTAATCACAGCCTCTCTCCTGCCTACTCTGGACGCCTAAATAGACTCCTAACCTACATCGATCACATACCACTCATAGAGGACCGTGCTGCCTTGATTAGTCGCACACTCCACAAGGCTGCCCTCCAAATCTTTCCCCATACCACACGGTCCACTAGACCACCACCTCTTGGTTCTGTACCCTTCAACAACTGGTACGATGCAGAGTGAAAGGCTTATCGTCGACAACTCCAACTTGAAACCAGGTCTCACCTCCCGAACAAACCAGACACGGTACGCAAGTACGGACGTCTCTTATGTCGGAAGAAGCAAGCATTTCTTCGTCGAAATGAGGAGTTGCTGCTGAACATCTTGTATAGCAACAACTCTAAGGAATTTTGGCGGAGATTCCTTGAGTGTAGGTCTCCATCACCCCTCACCAACACGAGAGTTTATCACACGTATGCACGCCACCTTTATGATGTCCCACACCAGCCTACTCCGGATCTCATACACACACCTCGCCCCACCACTTGCACGTTGTTCACCAGAGGGGGAGTCAAGGACGCAACATTGAAACTGTACAATGGCCGAGCTAAGGACCACGAGGGGCTATGCACTGAGTTTATCGCATATGGGATCGACACGTTAGCCCCGATCCTAGCAAAGCTATTCAATGACGTTGTTTGCCTTGGCTTCCCCCACACTTGGACACTCAACACCATCACCCCCATCCACAAGGCAGGGGATCCCATGGACCCGAGTAACTACAAGACTATCATGATTGGACATGTGATGTCCAAGATCTATGCAACAGTATTGGATGCGTTGGTCAGCCTGTCTGCAGAGATGCGAGGGCTCAGAGCAGAGGGTCAAGCCGGTTTCAGGCGAGACCATGGGACTATGGATCACATCCTTACACTCAGGAGTGTCATAGAGGAGGCCAGATCACGGAAGGAGAGGGTATATTGCTGCTTTGTGGATTTCCGCAAAGCCTTTGACACAGTACCTCGAGCTCGACTCATCACACGCCTACATGCACTCAGATTTGATCAAGAGATCATCTGGGTAGTCATGGCACTTTATGAGAGAGTCTCAGGCCGAGTTCGGACAGGCGCAGGTTGGACAGATGAGATCTTGAGTACCATAGGGGTCAAACAGGGTTGTCCCTTATCACCAACCATGTTTGGCCTCTACATCGATGAGCTTGAGACTTTCATGGGGGCTTCCGGAGGCACCGGTTGCTCACTTGCTGGGATCATCATCAGGTTTCTTCTTTACGCAGATGACGTGGCACTCTTGTCGTCCACACCCGAGGGGCTCTAGCGACACTTGGATGCACTGCAAGCTTTTTGTTTATCCCATGATTTGGAGGTCAACCTTGGCAAGACCAAGGTCATGATCTTTAACACCTCTTGAGCAAACATGCAACGGAAGCAGTTCACTGTCGGTGGGTCACCAGTTGAGATCGTATCCTCATACACTTACTTGGGGGTCATCTTCTCCGGCCCGATCTTCACAATGAGACCAGTGATGCAGGCCAGACTAAGTTAGGGATACGCCTCACTGGCTCGGCTAGAGAGACAGTGCTTCCACTCCCACTTCCAGGACCTTGGGACCAAGGAGTCGAAACCAAGGCTCTTCTCTTTGACTCCTTGGTCCAACCAACCGGTATATATGGCAGCCCTTGTTAGGGACCTGACATGTCAGAGATAGAGTGGACACGGGTGGAGCGCCTGTAGATTCTCACGCTCTCATGGATGATCCAGGGAAAACCATCTGTACCACATCATATCATTCAGGCCGCGTTTGGTGCTTCTCCACTCCAGCTAGATGCAGCCTTTCAGACCATCACATATCTACACCGGGTTAGATCATATGGGGATTGTACATCAGGGAGACAGAGGTTGCCATGGTTGGCTCTCGATTCCCCCATGAGGTTGGCAGCAAAGGGAGACGAGCGATGCTGGTATGCACGGACTCACAGATGGTTTGTGAGACTAGGGTTTCACATCGATAGGATACCTCCTTTTCGGATGTGCACAGTTTTCGAGCAAAAACCTACGAGCAGAAAAGTCCGAGCAATAATTTTTGACACCAACCATGCTTGTATATTTCTCAAAGGAATATACAATTCTTTCTTAATTTCTCATTTATGGAACCATATACTTACTTATTTTTCATTATAACCCTCATTTTTGAGAACATCATCTATATATGAACAAACAGTGAACACTTTAGAAACTCCTATAAATACCTTCCTACCATACTCTCTTTTGAGGATTATGGTAATTCAATCAATTTAAAAGAGTTTCCCTAATCTTTAGCAATCCCATATTTGAAGCTCTCATATAACAATGTATACCATATTCCTTGGATGATTAGGAAAAATATATTGGAAACCTCATACTTGAAGCCATTATGATTGATCATAAATTAATCTCTAATACATTATCAAATATGGGAAGGCAAGGGAGGGATTTTCAAAATATTCCCAATTCTTCAAACCTAAGTACTTTTAAGGAAATGTGGTCTCTATTGAACTCCTTCTTACCATAATATGAATTAGGGAGAAGTTGTAACTCTCATATACGTCATGAAATTTTTAATTTTTCTCTTTTATAACTATAAAAAGTGTAATTTTAAGCCTACCATTGCATAGATCATGAGATTCTGAACATTTTTTCCTTTTATAGCTCCTCAATCTGAGCTAAGGAGCAAAAGTTATGACCCCTTCTGCGTAGGATCTCCAAGGGTATTCCACCGGCGGAATAGGGTTGGGGCAAGCTCTTCAAACCATATTCCTCTAGCAAAATACACTTAGAGGGTCTATTAAAAAGATATTATATATTTTTCTTAGGTCATCCTGAGGAATTGTAAAGAGGATATTTGCTCAAAATTTTATGATCCAACCAATGGTGAAAGAAAAAGAAAGGATTTTTGAAAGTCGTAAATAAGTCACCACTTAGACATTATATATGTATATTATATAAAGGTATATTTATATCTATATCTATTTATCAATATTTCATATTTACTTAACATATTCTTTGAAATAATTTGGATTTTTTTGCTCCCCAAAAATGACTTGAGCCTATATATTTGGACCCTCCCACCTTTTGTCCACTCGTCGCTTAGGGGTTTTTACTCGAAAAATGGAAAACCCCCCTCCTTTTCAGTACAGTTTAGATGCCCCTCCGGTACTCCCACCCACCATCCCGATCGGGCCACACACCAACCAGGTCATTCGAGAGGATCTCCTACGGCTGCACGCCTTTAGGACTTGGTTGGAGCCGATGGAGCTTCCAATGAAGCTGAGTTTCTACAGAGATTACTGTCTTTGTATTTCAGAGGAGGGATTCATCACACCGCTAGGGTACACTGAGCTTCATATGCCTCACTCACTACGGATCTCCATCGGACAGTTTCGGGTATCATCACATTGCCTCTGCATAGAGAGTGGCAGAGCAGAGGGGATCCCTAGGGAGCATCACATATGCACACTGTGCGACTGTCAGGAGGTTGAGTTGGAGGAGCATTTTATTTTCAAGTGCCTAGTGTACTACGAGATCCGAGGTCGCTACCACTGTCTCTTCAGAGACGGCTCCGGGCTCCTTTCCAGATTCCTCGCCTACCCAGATCAGAGATGCCTCACAACCTTCATTCACGAGGGAGTCTGACACAGAGTACTTACTCAAGCGACGGGGCTTGGCCACACCATCAGACACCTCTCAAAGCAGGATCACAGAGTTCTTTCCATGCCAGTCTCTAGCCGCAAACATGACAGAGACCCTAACCCGACGATTGCAGCACGACACATGAGACATTGAGGGGACACACAGATCACTATGGGAGACCTCCCGTCTTGTTTGGACCCGGACACGTCCCACGGGAGTCACGGTGGCTCTGGTCTTACGTCGAGCCTCCTCCAAGAGACCGAGACGCACGGCACCCCTTGACGGATGCCAGCATCCCATCACCAGCTATGCACCAGCCAAGGCGACATGACATACGGAGGATTCCGCTCTGCTCCAGTCTTTTTTTCTTTTCATTGTCACACCCAGATGTATTTGATTATGAATGATCAGACTTAGGACTCAGCATGGGTGATGATGCTCGTTTAGTAGCTCCATCCTTACTGTGATCCTCATAGACCCATCGGTCTTCCGAAGACTCTAATAAATTTTTTCTCTTTCTCTCTCTCTCTTTTCACATGCAGTCCCTAACCTATTACACATGCCACACTGCACATCCTGTACCCTCTTCACTAGGGCGGGGATAAAGGATGACGTAATGAAACTTCATAATGGCCGAGCGAAGGATCATGAGGGACTATGCACTGAGTTCATTGCATATGGGATTAACCTCCTAGCCCCGATCTTGGCAAAGCTATTCAATGAAGCTGTTTGCTTGGGGTTTCCACGCACTTAGACCATTAACACTATCTCACCCATTCACAAGGCAGGGGATCCCATGAGTCCGGAGAACTACAGGATCATCATGATTGGACATGTCATGTTCAAGATTTATGCATCAGTACTTGATTCTGAAGTCAGCAGATTTGTGGAGTGTCGAGGACTTAGAGCAACAGAACACGCCGGTTTCAGGCGGGATCATGGGACCATGGACCACATTCTCGCGCTCAGATGTATCATTGAGGAGGCGAGGGCACGGAAGCAGAGGGTTTATTGTTGCTTTGTGGATTTTCGCAAGGCATTTGACACAGTTCCGAGAGCCCACCTCATACGATGCCTACAGGATTTGGGTTTCGACCAGGAGATCATTTGGGCTGTCATGGCACTTTATGAGCGAGTTTCAGGCAGAGTCCGGACAGTATCTAGATGGACAGACGAGATCATGAGCACTATCGGGGTCAAACAAGGGTGTCCATTATCACCTAGTTGTTTGGCCTCTACATCGACGAGCTCGAGATAGCTTTTTGCTTGGATGATCTGCAACAAGCCATTGGTCCCACATTAGATCATACTAGCAGAGTTTGGGGCGACCGCTATAACTTGATGCAATCTTCCAAGTGGTCACTTATCTCCGTAGGGTCAAGCATTTTGGTACCACAAAATCCGGACAACAAAGATTGCCAAGGCTAGCCCTAACTTCATCTATAGCATGGGAGATAGAAAAGAAGAAAGTTTATTAAAGTCTGCTAAAGACGATGGGTCTATGAGACCGATAGAAAACCTGATAAAATGAGCAAAAGGGTGGAGGGAGTTCAAAGGAGCTCATATGCTCGGACACGCAGATGGATAGATTGCCACTGTTTCAGTATACCCTTGAGGCTCCATCCATTCCGCTAGCCTATCAGGAAGTGAACCAAGTCATCAGCGAAGATATGTTGCAGCTCCACACATACATGACCCAGTTAGAACATACTAAGCTTTCGCTCAAACTCTGCTCCACACATACACGACTTGCCTAGGGCCTACTGAGCTTTTGGTCAAAATCAACATAGATCATTGTTTACGAATCTTAGATGAAGGGTTTACCTAGCCGCCGGGATATTTCCAGATTCATCCCCCTCATACACTCAAGATATCAATTGGTTAGTTCTGAGTATCTTCACTCAGGCTACAGGTTGAGACAGGGTAGGCAGAGGGCATCCCATGTGGGAGGCAGATCTGCACTTTATGTGATATGCAGGAGACCAAGATAGAGGATCACTTTGCATTCAAATGCCCGATATACTATGAGATCCGTGGACGATATCATTGTCTTTTTAGTAGTGGTTTTGGCCCACTTAGAGAGTTTCTGGCACATCCTACTTAACGATGTGTGGCCACTTTCCTTCTTGACGCCCAAAGACATAGAGACCAGCATATATGAGCACAGAGGAGAGCACATGAGGGACCAACTGAGCCCAAACAGAACACAATCATGAATTTTTTCTCGGTGAACCGAGCAATAGCGGCAAGGGACCAGACCTAGTAGAGAGCCGTAGTGCATGACTTGAGAGACCCGATCCCAGGTGGACACTCACATGAGGATACATCCATATACTCTCTCTTCAACGTAGGCAGACAGACCAGTTGAGTGATGGCAGCACTTGTCCACATACGAAGACTACAGTGGAGGACGAATGGATCGGTACAATCCGAGCACCAACATGCTAGCCCTTCACCATATCTTGAGCCTCTGTCAGACGAGATCCTCTTATCTCTCCTTAGTTGTCTAGTGGAGTTGGTCCCACAAACAGCAAACACAGGTCCACTCACTCAAATGGACAGCT
The DNA here is from genome assembly GCF_047967505.1 of Dipteris shenzhenensis. Lineage (NCBI taxonomy): Eukaryota > Viridiplantae > Streptophyta > Polypodiopsida > Gleicheniales > Dipteridaceae > Dipteris > Dipteris shenzhenensis. The sequence goes on from NC_141616.1 coordinate 6,743,345, forward strand.
GACTGATTAGTAGACGGCTAGGGGCTCTCCCCTTGGTCTTTCCCCCTTTCGGGTTTCTCTCGCAATAGCAACAGTGCAATGTCTTACTTTTTTCTCGTCACAGACATCAGCGAAGACCAAGATAGAGGATCACATTGCATTCAAATGCCCCACCCTTATCTTTCATTGTATTTGGTATTTTTTCAATATCAGAGAGCCTTTGGTCTTTCGTAGACGTTAATAAACTTTCTTTCTTTCTTTGAATCTCTCTTCAAACATCTTTCAAAGATATCAGAGCCTACCAAATTCTAGATATTGATTAAGGCTAGAGTGCCAATGCTTCCATCTTTTAGCATTATATCTCAGATATTTTAGTTGTTTCATTTATGTAATTTGCACTTTAGGGAGTGTAAAGACACCTACGCATGGTGTATTTCATGATGTTTTCAGATTTTGGTGTCATAAGCATTTTTTGTTTTCTCATAGCATGATCACAGAGTTCTTCTAGCCAGGCCGCGCAGGTTACCACTGATGAGACCAGGTTCCAATGACACATCATACCCGACAGAGGATGGGCACAGAGGATGGGCACGTATGTTACACATGGAGACATCCCCTCCATGTTTAGGGTGGCCGACTGGGGTTACTGTAGCCCTGGTTCGACTTAGAGCTTCTAGGAGGAGACCACGCTAGGCAGAGCCCACGGATAGTTGACAGCACTCTATTTCCAACTTTATGCTACCACTATCCCATCGGACGCTAGGTCCTTCATGATGTGGAGCTGGATTCTGCTTGGATTTCGCTTGTACTCTAATGACATATGATGCTCAAGGGTCACGGTAGTAGATTATGTGGTCACAAAGTCACATACAAAGCACTTGATTGATACATCAAGATTGAGGATGAGTCTCTTTTATCAAGCCATAAAGCAATGTCCATAGGCATCATAGGAACAAGCAATGCTATGAAAAAACAAAAAATTAATGCACATCCAAGGCTAAGAATGGACTACAAAAAAATGCATGTATATGAAAAGGAGATAGAGGCAGCAATGGCACAAGGGCGAATGCGCCTAATATGTCAAGAAATGAGCAAATACATAACAAATATGCTGCCATCAACAGCCCAAAAATGCTTCACTAAAAGCAAGGGGAGAAGTGCAGGGATGCCATGTAATCATTGGTACGACCAAGACTACAAGGATGCAAATAGAGCCTGGAAAAAAGTAAATCCAAAAGAGGAGGAGGGCAAATCTCAAATGTATAGATAGGTAGTAAGACATTAGAACAGGATATATCTCAAAAATAAGCAGCTTGAAAGCTTTGAAGATCTGAAACAAAATCCCTGAAAGTTCTTTCAGAAACTACACGACAGCACACCCCAAGAGAGGAAGGCACAATGGGAAGACATGATACAGTTTGTCAAAAGCTTCTATGAAAGAGATGGAGAAGAAATAATCAACCAAGACTATACTATCAAAGCAACAAATGATAACAGAGGACATGGAAGACAGACTGATAAAACTAGCTAATGGGAAGATCCATACACACAAGGGCTACTAGCAAAGTTGCTAACATGGGGAGGTGAGAAAATAAAAAAAATGCTTACAAGACTTATAAATATGGCTCTAGAGGATTAGATTGGCAAATAAGCAGGATTGTACCGATTCATAAGAGAGGAGATAGCAAGATGGCAAAGAACTATCGAACAATCATGGTAAGTAGCCTAGTCACAAAATTATATGGAACTATCCTTGAGCAGAAAATCAGCAGATGGGCGGAGGAACAAGGAGTGAGGGTGCCATCCCAAGCAGTGTTTTGCTCCAAACACTTAACGGTTGATCATATGGTTGCTATTAGGGCTGCAAAAACTGAAGCAGTCAAAGGTAAGAAAGAGGTTATCTAGTACTGCTTCATAGATTTCAGGAAAACCTTTGATACAGTGCCGCATAAGAGATTAAGGGAAAGACTGGAAAAGCTCAAAGTTCCTCAAGAACTCAGAGAAGCCACATACCATCTCTATGAGAAGGTGCTAGCTGAGTTAGTACAGCCGCTAGTAGACAGGTCATGCTCCAAGGGGAAAGCTGTAATAAGAAGTGACATAGGGGTTAAACAAGGTTGCCCCCTCTCACCGACACTCTTCGGTATTCTTATCGATGAGTTAAAAGAGTGGATGTGAATGAACAGACGGAGGGGGTTCAGATTGCAGGGTATGCTTTGTTAATGCTTAGCTACGCAGATGACATAGTATTCTTTGCAAAGAATAAGGAGAACCTACAAGCACATTTGCCCTGAAAGGTTTCTACAAAAACTCATGGATGCAGGTCAATATAGACAAATCAAAGGTAATGGTCATTAGGACACGCCACAAACAAGTAGACGTCACATATGGAGGAGAGCCCCTAGAACTAGTCAACTCATATAAATATGTAGGACTAGATTTCACGGACAACTACAAGTGGAATGCATGCATGGAAAGAAGGGTTTGAAAGCGTTATATAGCTTCCAAAACAAATGCAAGAAGGTACACCTATCGAATTGGGAAATGATAAAGTTTCTGTACACCATGCTTGTACAGACAGTAATCCTCTGCGGATGCCTTGGGCACCCGAGCTGTCTAGAACATACTGGGAAAGATAGAAACTATACAAAAATGTTTCCTGATAGGGGAGTTGGGGGTCAAGACAAAGACACCCTATCCAATCCTATTGGGTGAGACGGGTATGTTGCCTCTAGAGGAGAAAGCATTGGGCCAATTCATGGCCTACCTCAACAAAGTGGAGTAGAGGGACGCTAGTAGGATACCACACAAGGCGATGGAAGCTACACAAAGCGTGGGCTGGCACAGTGACGGAATGAAATGGATGGAAACATGGGGTATAACAGCCACTGGTTTACCACAAGATGATGTGAAATAAGGGAGATTGTGACGTAGAAAATGCTACAAAAACTCCGCCAAAACCTGGGGGCAAAAATGCAGTTTTATAAACTCAATAGACAGCCATGGAATGCAGAAATACCTCGGGGAAGACATATCAACATTAAAAGACATCTCATGTGCAAAATCAAAAGTAGCTCACATGACCTTGAAGTAGAGAGGGGTAGATGGACAAGACCATAGATTCCTAGAGCCGAAAGAACCTGCAAACTCTGCCTTACAAGGGAGAGGGAGAATGAACACCATGTACTCCTACGATGTAGAGCCTACACACACATCAGAGAAGGATATGGGACAGCAGAGATAAAAAACTGGTTCAATGACAAGTACAAAGAGTTGAGATCCTACCTCACTCGTGAGCGAGCCTTGGGCCACATGATGACACATGAGGCACAACGGATCTCACGGTGGTACGTAAGAGGTGAGCTTTCCGCACACATACGATGGATGAGGTGATCTGATCATTCTCGGCGGGCGAGATCCTACATTACGTGGGGGCCTCTACCTGAGGGGAAGCTGCCTATTCCCATCATAGATTGGCACACATATGCAAGCTCACTTTATGACGTCCCAATGCAGGCACCACCTAATATATCCTCTATGCCCACGCCCACCACATGTCACTTGTTCATTGCACAAAATGTACAGACTGCACTCAGTCGGCTACATAACCGGAGAGCTCAGGACCATGAGGGGCTATGGACTAGGAGGTATTGGCTCCGCTTTCGCACATATGTTCAACCACACTGTATGCCACGGCTTTCCACCAGCTTGGAGAACTACCACCATTGTACCAATACACAAAGCAAGGAATCCCACGGATACTAGGAAATACCGCTCATGGTAGGGTGGCTTAGACACAACCTCGGTGGACAAACATGACAATGCCACAGTCACACAATACAGCAACAGGAGGGAGTGGAGTGAGACAGTGCAACAAAGCTCTATTCCAGCCATGGGAGCAGAATTCCAAAGCACTCTACGTAAATACTTGTGTCTCCATTCTCGAATCGTTGATACTGGACAAATAGTCTTTTTTGCTAATTATAGAGATGGAGAGCCGAGTGCGTGTCAGATATATAGTTGGAAAATTAATAGAGCCAAAACTGAGCCGTATTAAAGCTTGAGATATTTTGACACTTGTGAAGATTCAGACTAAGCCTGACATACCATCTCTCTTACTGTCAAAAAAAATATATTTTCCCATTAGGAAATTATTTAGCATGCTTATGTCTGTATGGCATACCCCGAGATTCATATGGAAAGCAGTCAATCTCATCCTTCACAGCCATAAAAATTCCATCTAGAATCGAGAGGGGGTCCCCTGCCAGAAAACCAGTAGTTATCTCAGTATAATTTCAATTTCCAAAAGAGAACAACTGACAAGTTCAACCCTCACAGTTACATACAAAAATATTGTTGATCAATGAATCAAAATCTCTTCCCCTTATTAATGACATTGCAATCAGCTTATGCATACCTTCAGAGAAACGACGTGTTGAAGCAGCAGCTTGCTCTCGAATGTCTTCTGAATTGAAAGAGATAAATAAGGACATGGGTGGTTCTCTGGTCTGAGAATCCTCCACAGCTGCAATGAGTCGATCGGCTACCTGGAAGAAATTCGTTTCTTTTAAAATGTATTCATTTTTTAAATATTTGTTGGGGTTCAACCATAAAATGGTACTCAAGGTATAGCAAACTCTGTTTTCTCTTGTCTTAGGCAATATGTGATAGACTGAAAGGTGCAATAAGGCATAGTAAAACTCTCTTTACATCTGATGGAGTGATAGATGTGCTGCGATATGCATGAGCGTAGTCTCGTATACGCCGGTGCCGAAATGGAACATTGGACTTCTCTGCTTCCCAGCCAGCCAATGTGCTTGTGGGAAAACACTCTAAAGCTACCCCCACCCTAGCAGCAGGGGAACTAGTGTCTTCAGCAACTTTGACTGCAGGCTCAATTTCTGCAAAACAACACATTGGGAAAGTATTTATTTTCATTCTTAGATTGACAGTCTGTTGTCTTAGAAACGCCAGTTGAGACATCTGCTTCATTCTTTCCTTCCTTTAGCATACTTCACCACACTGCTCATTATATTTCCTTGAAACGATGCATCTTCTATGTCCAAAAAAGAACAAGGGCTATTGTACCTATACGTCAAAGGAGCGTTGTTCCTGGAAATCAAAACTAAGAATAGGTGAATGTAAACCTCCCAATAACACGAACAGAACAAGGATAGGCTATACCAAAATGGGAGAGCTGGTTAATGTATTTGGGCTATGCCTCTATAGAATGTAGCTCCAACCTAAGGCCAAATGACTCAAGGAAAGCCCCACAAAAAATTACCATAGTCCACGTATGTTCCCAATTCTCTACAAGAATGGCACCCCCCTCCTCCCCCTCGAAAAAGACATCTATTGAGTGAGTGTAACAGAGGGTGACTTTTACTTAGGCTAAAAGTTAGTGGAAAGGCCTTTATTGGCTTGTAACTGTTTTTCCTTTCTTTAGGGGATACCATAAGTTGCCACGTGGCATCCTAGGAGGTAACCCCATATGCAATATGTTTTGTATTCACCTGGGCCATATCTATATAAGGGCCCTAGTTGTACTTGGTGATGGGTGTTGGAAGCAATGGAAGCACAATGAAGAAAAACGAGATGCTGTAATAGGTTGATGCAAAACTGAAGTGTGGAGGCTCATAGAAGAGCCAACATAACAAAACCCTAGGGCTAACTTCCCTAACTGGACTAGGTGTCCTAACTGACCTAGATGGTACATAAACTAACTGTACCAATAGTCCAAATTGACTAAAACTAGACCTACAAGGCTCATACCGGCATCTATGGATAGCCCATGAGATAGCCTACAAACCCCCCTCCATGGTATGGGCTAAGGTATCCTGGACACTCAAGATACCTAAATATCTAGTGTCATGGTTGCACATGTTTGTCCCGTAGGATATAGCAACCTATGACTGTACAGAGTACAACAAATCAAGTTACAAAAGGTACTAAGTTTAAAGCTTGCCGAAAAGCCTCAAACTTAGGTCGAGGTAGAGCCTTCGTAAAAAGATCTGCCAAGTTATCTTCAGTGGGAACATAAGACAACTCAATATCACCTACTGATAATCGCTCTCTGACATAGTGATAGTGAACCTCAATGTGCTTTGTGCGAGCATGGAAAACTGGATTCCGTGCGACAGCCAAAGCACTCTGACTATCAGTGAAGATGACGGTAGGAGCAGTCTGATATGCACAAAGATCTGCAAATAGCTTCCGAAGCCAAACACACTCCATTGTAGCTGTAAAAGCGGCTCTGTACTCAGCTTCACAGCTAGAAGTAGCAACTGTACTCTACTTCTTGTTGAACCAAGAAACACATGAAGTACCAAGCATAAAACAATTGCCGCTATGTGACACACGAGTGTCAGAACAACCAGCCCAATCACTATCAATGAACCCATGCATGACAAGTGAAGTATCAGCCCATAAAGAAGGCCTAAATGCTGAGTGCCTTTAAGATATCTAAAAACACGCTTCACGGCATGCCAATGGTGCATAGATGGGCTGTGCATATATCTGCTCAAATGTGAGACAGCATATTGTAGATTAGGTCTCGTATGGCATAGGTAAATCAAACAACCAACTGCCTGCTGATAAAGAGTGACATCACATGTACCGCTGCCATCCTCAGAAGAGAAGTGAAAACCAGTCTCTAATGGTGTGGATACTGGCTTGCAATCCTCAAACTGAAAACACTGCAAAAGCTGTCCAATGTACTTGGATTGTGACATTAAAATGCCCCCCTCACTGCTAGCAAATTGAATGCCCAGATAGTAGTGCAGAAGACCAAGATCAGACATAGCAAATGTCTGCTGCAAATCAACTTTAAAATCTGCAATTTTCTGAGCATGTGTCCCAGTTACAAGCATGTCATCCACATAAAGGACTAAAAACAGCAAATCTGCCCACGCTCGTGGATGTAAAGGGTAGCCTCTATAGGGCTGTTCTGAAAGCCAAGTGTGAGCAAGTGAGAATGAATTCTCGAATACCAAGCCTGAGGTGCTTGCTTCAATCCATAGAGGGCCTTTTTCAAGCAACATACCTTGCTTTCAGAACCTTCAACCTCAAAGCCAAGAGGTTGGGAAACATAGACCTCTTCTTGCAAATGCCCATGAAGGAAAGCTGTCTTAATATCAAGCTGATGTATCTCCCAATGAAAGTGGGCAGCAAAGGCAATAACAATGTGAATGGTAGTGATCCTAGAAGTGGGAGCAAAAGTCTCCTCAAAGTCAATGCCATGCTGCTGAGCATAGCCCTTAGCAACAAGACGGGCTTTGTAACGGTCCACTGAACCATCAGCTTTCTATTTGATCTTGTAAACCCACTTAGTTCCAATGAAATTCTTACCATAAGACAAATCACACAACTTCCAAGTGTCATTTTGATAAAAAGGATCCAATTCAGCTTGCATGGCCTTCATCCAACAATCATTCTGAAAGGCATCTTGATGACATAATGGCTCTTCATTGCATGCTGTAGCAACCAAAGCATAAGCAACAAAACTAGCATGCTCTTTCTGGACAGCTGCTCTCGTACGGGCTGGCAAAGGAGTGTCTTGTTTGCTGTCTTTTAATGTGTCAAGGAGCCAACGGAGTACCTTTTTAGGCTCTTGAATTTCTGCTCTTTCCTGGTTAATAGCCCGGTGCAAATGATCCTGATCAATGATAGGCATATCAGGCTGATTCTGCATGTACATGGGGCTGTAAATAGCCAACAGATGGAGGAGGGACAACCTCAGATGGAACATCATCCTGAGCATCAGATGGAAACAAAGGCATCAAGCTGTCAAATATGTCTAGGGCATCAACAACGGGCTGTTTTTGACAGTCCAGCAAAGGCATAATGGAAGATTCATCAAACACAACATCCCAACTGACAAAACACTTGCCCATGCCGGGCTGATATAGCTTATAGCCCCTGCTCTTTGAACTATACCCAACAAAAATGCATTTAACAGTTTTATCATCCAACTTAGTGCGTCTCTGTGAAGGCACATGAGCATAAGCTAAGCATCCAAAAGTCCTCAGGTGGAAAATGCGAGGCTTACGACCCGTCCAAGCCTCATAAGGTGTGATAGTTTGCAATGCCTTTGTAGGACATCTATTCAAGATGTCATTTGCACACATGACGGCACTCAACCACAACTTATTAGGCAAATGTTTGCCTTTCAACATGCATGTGGCCATTTCCATCATTGATCTATTCTTCTGCTCAGCCACGGGATTCTGTTGAGGAGTATAAGGTGCATCGATGATTAATGCCACGGGAAGCCAAAAAAACAGCAAACTCCTTCGACATGTATTCACCCCCCTGTTTGTATTAATGTGAGCAATGTGCAGCCCACTCTCATTCTCAACCAAGGCAATAAAGTGCTTGAAGCATGAAGAAACATCAGACTTGGATTTCAATGCGAAAATCCAAGTATAACAAAATAGTAGAACCCCCCAAGAGCTGCAATCCTCATGGGTCCACAAACATCACTATGAACCAGATAAAGCTTACGTGAAGCACCAACTCTCCCATCCTTGGGAAACGCAGCACGGTGCATCTTACCAAGTAAGCATGGTTCACAAATATGTTTGGTAGGCATATGCATTTTGGGAAGATCCACAACCATATCTTCCTTATATAACTTCACCAGGGCTCCAAAATTGAGGTGTCCAAACCTCTCATGCCACAAATGAGTATCTTCCATGGTAGGATCAATAGCAAAGGCATGTGCATCGGCAAGTACAGCATCATCATCTGAACATCTGTCATAAGCATCAAGTCTGTAAAGACCGCTAGACAATGTGCCAGTCAAAACCAAGGTAGAGGCATGTGTAACATCATACAATGCACACCTCACACCATCAAAAATAACCTAAAAGCCACATGTAACAATGGCTGAAATAGAAATGAGGTTCTTACGAATGCCTGGAACATAAAGCACATGCTCTAGAGTGACAATACCACCAAAGATAGAAGTAAGAGCAACTTGCCCAATATCCTTCACGATATATGATGCATTATTGGCACATGTGACACTACCCCCCTTAGATGTAAGCTCCAATGAGCTGAATAACTTCCTGCAGGAAGTGATGTGCTTGCTAGCACCACTATCAAAGCGAACATCTGAAACTGCCATACAAGCATCATGAACATCAGGATTATACTGACATGTAACCAAGAAAGCCCAATGGTGGTCTTGTGCGAAATTAGCAGACTAGTGTCGATCTTCTATGATTGGGCATGGGTTGTCCATTGCTCATTTGATCCCTCCAAAGCTGATGCACTCTTTACTGCTAATGATGCTCAGTCCTCGTACTTTGATAGTGGTGCTTCCAAGCATGTCACATCTAGCAGACAGTTGTTTCATTCTCTAGCTGATGCACCTCGAGGGGGGACTGTTACATGTGCTAATAATGCTTCATATGCTGTAAAAGGAGTTGGAGATGTGCAGCTCGCATCCATTTCCAGCCATCCTGTCACTCTGACAAATGTTCTTTTTGTGCCTGGCATTGAAGTCAACTTGATTTCAATTTCAGCAATTGCTACTTCAGGTTTCAGAGTAACTTTTGATGGCTACAGATGCCTAGTATATGATCTTCGTGATGACAATGCCATAGTTCTCACTGGCACTTTGCAAAAAGGGCTTTATCACCTTGATCATCATCCAGCTGCACTTTCTATTGAAGCATTGGCTATTTCAGATTCACAACTTGCTGAAACTCATCTTTGGCATGAGAGAATGGGCCATCTCAAGTATAGAGCTCTTGCAAAGCTACATTCACAGCAGATGGCAAATGATGTACCTCAAACTCACACAGTTTCCAAACATGTGTGTGAGGGTTGTCTTTTGGGTAAAATGCATCGATTTCCTTTCCAAAAGAATTGTCCAAAACTCTCACAAAGGAAATTGCAGCTAGTACACAGTGATGTCTGTGGCCCAATGAGGACAAATGCCGTTGGAGGATACAAGTATTTCATGACTCTCATTGATGACTTCACAAGGTATTGCTGGGTATATCCTTTAAAGGCCAAATCTGAAGTTTTCTTATGCTTTCAGAGATGGCTGAATATGGTTGAGAATGAATCAGGAAACAAGCTTGTCACCCTCAACACGGATAGGGGGGGTGAGTATATGTCAAAGCAGTTTGATGCATTTCTATCCTCACGAGGCATTATTCACTCATGCACTACTCCTTACACTCCTCAGCAGAATCATGTTTCTGAAAGGAAAAACAGGTCCACAATGGAGATGGCCAGATGCATGCTTAAGGTCAGTCATTTGCACAGTTCCTTCAATTACTGGTGTTGTAACATTGCCTCCCCCAAGAAGAGTCAACATCCTCGACAATGATATTAGGAGGCTGCTTTTTGAGCTTGTGTACGCTTTCCAAGCAACATTCTGTTCTTAACCATCTTACCATTGTACTAAATGTTCTTGAATGATAGTACGTTGTGTAAGCTTCTTCAATCAAGTCTATGAATCTCCTCTCCTACCAGACTATTACAATAAGTACCTACTTCTTCAAACAACTAAAATGAAGAACTAGATGCACTCCACATCCTCTGATAGGACTAGCAAGGCTCATAAAAACTTCCAAGCAAAAACAAATTCATAGGAGGAGCTCCCCGTCTGCTGCTGCCCGCCCAGCCCCCGCTCCATAGCTGCCTGGCCACGTAGGCCCCCTTGGCAGCCCCCGCTCCCTAGCTGCCTGGCCGTGCAGGCCCCTTGGCAGCCTCTGCTCCCTAGCTTCCTGGCCGTGCAGGCCCCTTGGCAGCCCCCGCTCCCTAGCTGCCTGGCCGTGCAGGCCCCCAGGCAGCACTTCGCTCCCTAGCTGCCTGGCCGCGCAGGCCCCTTGGCAGCGCCCAGCTCACACGTCACCTGCGCCCTGTTGCCTTGGCCGCGCAGGCCTCTGGCCCTGCACCCTGCTGCCTCAGTCGCGCAGGCCCCCTAGGCAGCGTCCTGCTCAGGTCGCCCCCCCACTTCAGCCTGAATTTCACGCCCCCCTCCCTTCAGCCTGCTGTCCTGGCCGCGCCAGGCCACCTTTCAGGCCCTCTCCCTTGCTGATTGCCTGCCCCTCCCTTGCTTCAGCTTAGGCAGTTTCAGGGCCCTCTCCCGGACTGTTCGCCTTGTGTTCCGTGGAGCTGAGATCCTGGGCTGTTTCCAGGCATTGGCGGAGCTGTCTGCTTCAGCACTGAGTGACCTGTTTGGATCACACGCAGGCTGAAGATTGAGCTTTCTTTTTACAGGTTTCTTTGGGGTTTTACTTGTGGTTGGTTGCGAGTTCTTGGTGGGTATTTTCAGCAGAGGTAGCTCCTCCCCACACGACAGCGTAAGCTGAGACAATGGAGGACATTAATGCCACTCCCGTCGCAGTTCTACTTCCCTTGGACCGAGACAGGTCTCCTTTTGGATCCTTTTCCCTGGACTTCTTGATGAGGTCAGCTCTTGTCGCAGAGCTGTGGAGCATATGGTTAGTGTGGCAGGTACAGTCATCCCTTCAGGTGCTAGACTTTCCTATGCTCAATCACTTACTCGCACAGGGGTTACGAGGATCAGACTCATTTCAGATTTCCCCCCTCCTCGACCTTTGCCTACTTTGATTTCATACTCCACTGGAGATGGGGTCCAGATGCAGCAAAGGGTTTTGTACGAGGGTCTTCCTGATCAGTGTCTTTTCTGTCGGAAGAGAGGTCACTTTCTTAGGGATTGCCCCAGTCGTCGGCATCGATCAAAGACTCTGGATACATCTCATCCTCCAAGTGACCCAAAACCTACAGCTCAGCCTCCAGGGGTCTCTGAGCCTGCTTCGACTCATTCAACAGAGCGAGAGGAGATTCCTCTGGGGGAGCCTCCAGTGAACTCAGAGGACTTGGAGCTGCCTCCAGCGGAACAGATTTCACGGAGAGCTCGGAGGAGACGGAGACAGAGGGAGAGTCAGCAGTATGAGCAGCCTCTGAGCCTGCTTTGACTCATTCAGCAGAGCGAGAGGAGACTTTTTTGGGAGTGCCTCCAGCAGAACAGCTTTCATGGAGAGCTCGGAGGAGACGGACACAAAGGGAGAGTCAGCAGTACGAGCTCACAATTGGCAGAGAGTTGAGACACATGTGCAGGAGACCCCGGAAAGGGGAGATACAGAGGACCATCCACAGGCAGGTCTTGACACTGTGCAGGAGATGGTAGCTCAGGGAGTTGAGACACACGTGCAGGAGACCCCGGAAAGGGGAGATCAGAGGACCGTCCGCAGGCAGGGCCTCACACTGTGCAGGAGACAGTACCTCAGGATTTGATGACTCTTGACACTTCTACCCCGGAGATTCATTTATTGGTTTCTGAGACAGTTATCCCGCAGGAGACTGCTCAGGCTGCGGACACGGTGATGGAGGTGATGGATGCCTCTTCACAGCAGTCCAGTGAGAGAGAGGTATTTTACGACACAGGTCAGAGTCACAGCCCGTCCCAAGATCTCATGCGCCTGTATGAGGTTCCCTCGAGACCTCTCTCTCTTCCCTGTCGTACAGTACCTTCTTTTGTTGCTATGAGGAGTGTCCTCTCAGACACCTTCCAGTATAGCCTCGTCCTCGCAGCTTTTCACTCCTGGTTTATCCAAATCATTTGCGAGTGCGGTCACAGATTTCGCTCAGTACCCAGACAGGCATGAGGGTTGGGAGATCCTAGCAGATGAGATTGAGCGAGATTTTCAGTCACCCTTGTGTACATGCACTTCGTCGTAGATTCTTTCTCTCCCTCTCACCTCTTCCAGGTGTAGAGTTAGGACGGCTCAGCCTTTTTCAGCTCTTCTGACTCCTAGACCTGACCCCAGGATGGTTGACAGAGATCTGCCCGTTGAGTTTTGGTCCTTTTTGGCTGGAGGGGTCTCTACAGACTCCCTCACTAGATTGGAACTTCTCCCGGTATTTTGTCGACGGTCAGAGGAGGTAGAGGAATACTTGGAATCTGTTACTCTATCCAGAAAGGGACACATTCTTCGTTTCTCCGCAGGCAGCTTTCGTTCTTGGGAAAACGAAAGCTAGTCAACTGAGCTACTTGACAGCGAGATCGATAGACAGCTTTTGAGCATGACTCAGTTTTCATCGGTTCACCGTATCGTCGGCTCGCAGATTCATTCTTGCCCTAGGACTCTTTGACGTGGCTTCGGTGGCAGGGCCTTTCTGTTTCTGTTCTTTGAGGTTCATGGAGACTTTGATTTGCCCAGGAGTGCTGGTTGGTTTGACTTTCAGCTCCTCAGTTCATGCCAGAGTATTATTCCCTTGGATGGAGCCATTTTACATGAGTTGGGGCGGATTTGGAGCTTGATCAGAGACCGACTTTGGATTGCGCCGTCAAAGAGAGTCATTTGTGCCGCTGCCACTGGAATCCCATCACTTCCATCCAATGTCTAGGCTGTCCATCATTTCTTGGAATGTGAGAGGACTGAACAGCCGTAGATTTATTTCACATGCAGATGGTCGTAGATTCGGAGTTCCTAGATTGCAGTTGCTTAGGGACTCCCTTCGATTTATTTCCTCAGGGTCCCCTCCAGACATTGTGCTTATCCAACAGCATAAGCTCTCCCAGGACAGGATTGACAGATGCAGATCCTTACTCAGAGGAAAGAGCCGGACATATTGGAACCCAGCGGATGGTACGACGGGAGGAGTCTGCATTTAAGTTTCAGCCAGGTGGGCCCCAGAGATCACCCAAGAGGGTACACTAGTGGAGAGCAGGGCATCCTATGTTATTCTTCAGATTGAGAGCACAGCAGTTGGTGTTCTTGAAGGGCCTGAAAGGGGGAAGCAGAGCAAGAGGGAGAGAGTGTGAGAGAGAGAGAAGACACAAGTGTGCGGGTGTGAAGTGATGAGCCACACCACAAACTCATTAGTTTTATTAGGATTAGGTTTTACCCTATGACTGTCTTAAGACAGTCATAGATGTCTTAACTTTAATAAAGGGGTGGCAATGTGCCTTTACCCCAACAACCTCCCACCTAAAGGCCAATGTGCCTAAAGGGGAGAAAAGAATAAAAATTACAGCAATATACAGTTACTGTATACAGGACCATAAAATAAGAATGGTCTCATCCTAATCCCATGATGTGGCGGCAATGTGCAAACCGCTCAGTAGGCAAGCTCTTAGTGAGCAAATCTGCAGGATTATCATCAGTATGCACTTTCACAAGCTCAAGTCGCTTGTCTTCCAGTACCTCCCTGATGAAATGATATTTCACATCTATGTGCTTGGTCTTCTGATGAAAGACCGGATTCTTTGCCAACATGATAGCACTCTGACTATCACAATGCAAAACCGGCATATATCCTGTAATGCCCAAGTCTCCCACCAGCCGAGTAAGCCATATTGCTTCCTTGCAAGCCTCAGTGGCTGCAACATATTCAGCTTCAGTAGTTGACAGTGCAATGCATTTCTGCAACCGAGACACCCATGATATAGCACCTCCTGCAAATGTGAAAATATAACCGGTAGTAGACTTCCGGTTATCTGCATTCCCTGCATAGTCTGAATCTGTAAAACCATGCACCAATGCATCCTGCCTACCATAGCATATGCACAAGTCTTTGGTACCCTTGAGATACCTCAAGACACCTTTCACTGCTTCCCAGTGCCTCTTGCCTGGATTTGCCATATACCTGCTGATGACTCCCACCGCAAAAGCAATATCCGGACGAGTGGCAACCATGGCATACATCAAAGATCCAACTGCAGATGCATACGGAACCTTGGCCATTTCAGCCTTATCATCATCTGATCTGGGGCTGTCCTTACTGCTGAGTTTTAAATGTGGAGGCAACGGGGTACTAATAGACTTCCCCCCCTCCATTTTAAAGCGCTGCAGTACTTTGTCAATGTACTCTTTCTGTGACAGAAACAAAAGTCCCTTGGACCTGTCACGAGTAATCCGCATGCCAAGAATATGATTTGCATCACCCAAGTCTTTCATGTCAAAAGACTTATGCAGTTGTTTCTTCAAAGCACTAATCTCATGCTGAGATTTACTGGCAATAAGCATGTCATCCACATATAGAATGAGTAGCATCAAACTGCCATCCTTTGCCCGTTTGGTGTACAAGCAATGATCGGTCTCACACCTATGATACCCTTGGGACTGCATGAAGGCATCAAACTTCTTGTACCATTCTCTTGGCGCCTGCTTGAGTCCATACAAGCTCCTCTTGAGCTTACACACAAGCTGCTCTTTCCCTTTAACAGCATATCCCTCTGGCTGACTCATATAGATCTCATCATGGAGATCTCCGTGAAGAAAAGCTGTCTTCACATCCATCTGACATAAATCCATGTCGTCATGAGCAACAAGAGCTAACACTGCTCTCAAAGTAGTCATCTTGACTACAGGGGAAAAGATCTCATCAAAGTCAATGCCCTTCTCCTGCTTAAATCCCTTGGCAACCAATCTGGCCTTATACCTCGGTAAAGCATTTGAATCCACTTTGACTTTGTAAACCCACTTGCATGGCAAAACCTTTCTGCCTGCAGGTAACTGCACCAAGTCCCATGTATCATTTTGAAGTAGGGAGTCCATTTCTGACTGCATGGCTTTCTCCCACTTCTTTTTCTCTGTTCTTCCCATAGCTTCCTTGAAGCTGGAAGGCTCACCACAATCTGTCAGCATGATAAAATCAGCCACATTATTGGCTCCTGGAACAAACCTGGCAGGAGGCCGTTGTACACGGGTGCTCCTCCTAACAAAATGTTCCGGATTAGGCTGCTGTCCAGCCTGTTCTTCATGCATGACGGGTGGCTGTACCACCATATCTGGCTGTTCTACAGCCCCATCTGCTGGCATATCTAGTGGTGCATCATTGGCAAAATTATCTGGCTGATTTTCAGCCTGTATACCCTCTTCAACAGGGTTATCTGCAGCAGCCTGCTGCTGCATATAAATGGGCATTCTTTGCTGTCCAACATCATCATAAATAACCCTCCTGTATTCCACAGGTTGCACGGGTTCCTTGTGTACACTATCCTCTTTAAAGATGACATCATTACTGCGTATAATCTTCCGTTTAACGGGATCCCATAACCTGTACCCTATTTCACCTTCGTCACCATAACCCATAAAGATGCATCTGATAGACTTTGAATCAAGTTTGGTGCGCAGTTCTTTGCGTACATGAGCAAAGCACTCGCAGCCAAATACACGTAAGTGCTTATATGAAGGTGGCTTGCCAGACCACACCTCCTCTGGCACTTTCAACTCCAAAGCCTTGTTTGGCGACCTGTTAATAATGTGAACTGCTGTTTGCACGGCTTCTGCCCAAAAGCCATGGGGTAATGCAGCATAAGACAACATACATCGAACCTTCTCCTGAATAGTTCGATTCATCCGCTCACTTGCACCATTTTGAGATGCATTATGAGGAGCTGTGAGTTCCTGTTTGATGCCCTTAGCTTGGCAAAACTGCACAAAAGCATGTGACACATACTCACCCCCATTATCGGATCTGAGGCATTTCAGCCTGCTACCTGTCCGATTCTCAACCTGAGCGACAAATTTCTTGAAAGCATCTAAGGCATCGCCCTTATGCTTCAAGAAATAGACCCACACTTTGCGTGTGGCATCATCAATGAAAGTAATAAAATATTTTGCACCCCCTAGTGATAACTGTGGCATCTCACACAAATCAGTGTGCACTAGATCAAGTGGTGCTCTATTCTGGGGAGTTCTCCTCTTATGAGGAGTCACAGAATGCTTGCCAAATATACAATGATCACAAGTAGGCAAATCTGAAAAAGAAAGAGACGGCAGATAACCCAAACGTGACAGTTCTTGCATTCCTTTAACAGACATGTGTCCCAACCGGCTATGCCACAATGAAACCTTTGGCAGCTCGGTTATGGCAACAACATGATTACCCACACTGGAAACATAAAGAGGGTACAAGGTATCACTCTTAAAACCCTCAGCCACTACAACCTGGCCATCAGTAATCACCCATTTGGAATCCCCAAATGTGGTGTGGTAACCACTGTCATCCAACAAGCCAGTGCTAATCAGATTTTTCTTGATTTGCGGCACATGGCGGACACCATCAAGCATGAATATGTGTCCATCAGGAAATACTATCTGTATACTGCCAATCCCTGCAATCTGACATGCATAGTTGTTCCCAAGATGAACAACTCCATGAGTACCTGTGTAGGAAGTAAACCACTCCCTATGAGGAGTAACATGAAAAGAAGCACCTGAATCCAAGAGCCAGGTGTGCATGTCATGGCCATCAATAACCAGAGCATGTGCTATTATAGCAGAAGAGCATAAAACATCATGTATGTCACTGTCATTGGCCTCTGCTGCAACATTCACTGCATCCAAGTCATCTGCCTTGGCCTTGCCTTTGCCTTTGCTTCCATTGCCTGCATCCTTTGTTTCAGCCTTCTTGGCTTTCTGATCCCGCATGAACTTGAAGCACTTAGACTTCACATGTCCCTTCTTGCCACAATAAAAGCATTCAATATCCTTTTTGCCACGGGACTGACTGCGGGATTTGGACTTACTAGCAGATCTCCCCTTCTGCTGAGTCCTGCCTCTATCCTGTACCTGCAAAGCATTTGAAGACTTGCTGCCCGCATTATTCTTCCTGCTCATCTCCTCGATAAGGAGAGAGCTCTCTACATCAGCATACATAAGAGTGATATTTGAATTAGACAGGGTGGTCTTGAAAGTGTCCCAACTCTCAGGGAGGGTACACAACAAGAAAGTAGCCTTGAACTCCTCATCAAGGTTAACCCCTGTGCAATCAGCTGTGTAAAGATGGCATTGAACTCACTCAAGTGTGAGGTCATAGCTGTACCTTCCTTCATGCGAAGATCAACCAGCTTCTTCAACCAATAAACCTTACTGGCTGAACTCTTTTGGGCATATAACTCTGCTAGCCTCTGCCATACACCATAAGAGGTCTTTTCAGCCTGAACATTATACACAAGAGAATCACTGAGAGTAAGCATGATAGCAGCCCTCGCGGACAGATCTAGCTCCTCCCACTCATCATCTGACATCCCAGATGGTTTGACACCCTTCACCCTTATGGGCTTAGAAATCTTCTTAAGCAGAAGTACATTCAAACACTGTTCTGCCCATAAGGCATAATTGTGTGCCCCTTCCAACTTCTTTATGTTCAGAATTGATGATTCACTTCCCCCTGATGCCATATCAGATAAGGGAAGTACCTGACTCCCTGTAAGTCAAAAAAGGACTGAATAAAATTCTGATTTCTCAGAAAAAACCTGCTCTATCAAGAGCCAGAAGCACTCACAATAGTGCTGTTTTTACTGTCAAAAGAATCTGCAGCAAAACAGTAAATGTCCTCCAGTTACTGTACCTTCTGACACACTGTACCGTGCTCAAATAGGCATAAAAATTCTGATTTCTCAGAAAAAACAGTAATTTCAGAATGCTGCAGTTGCTTCACAAGTGCTTTAACAGTGCATCATCAGCTGACAAAACACAAAACACAGCTGTCCGCACAAAACACAGCTGTCCTGATCACTTCTCCCACCTCAGATGAGGTATTGCACTTATTTAATATGCATAAACCACTTGGCATACACTTGACTGAAAAAAAAAAAGAGGTCCAGACACTTCAGCCTGTCACAAAACCTGCAACAGAAAATGGGATAAATCCCACGCAATCACCCTTCTGCCAAGGGGATAAAAGGCATCTGAAGATCTCTGACAGTAACCCAAGTGCTCTCAAGCAAAATCTGAGCAAAAGCCCTTTGATCTGACACCTGAACCAAGTGAAGAACACCTCAACACTGAGGTAGCATACAAAATGTAAATCTCTCTGACAAAATCGACTAACAGTGTAATGCAAATACTGCCCTGTGTAGAAATGACATACACAGATCCCAACGTACAAACACTCAATGAGGAACCTTTTGAGCACTGTCAACGATGGACAGTTAGGGACCGAGTAAACTCGATGCGCCCTGGCCAAGCGTGGCTCAACTGAGGTTCTCTGAGTGTTGCACAAGAAATGTGACCTGCAAGAAAATGTCACCTCGACATTGCGGAAATCGAGACAAATGTGTGCTCTCTGGCACCACACTACCTCAAGGCATACAAAGCATCAACTGCCAGGCAAAATCCCTATGATCTGCTCACCCGGAAACTGAGATTTAAGCCCAGTAAAAGCATAAAAGTCTCTGCAAAATCAAGGCATTTCCTTCACGAAAACAGATAACTGTGCAATCAACCACACACTGTGGTTCTCTTCACCTCAAGCACGAGGTAAATGAAGGTACTTGCTGTATTTTCAAGATAACACAGTTTTGTGAACTGAAAAATGACCCTGAATCAAGAGCAGAGAGCTCTTTCTCCTTCTTTTTCTTCCCACAAAAAAAAAACTGTCTGCTGTACTTGATGTACCTTCACAGTGTACGGAATCCCAGAAGAGAGAAGAGAAAAAAAAATCTCGACGATCTCCCTGATGCAGCTCCCTGTACCTGCGGGGTGTAGTTCCGTACGGATGTACGGCTCCTGTACGGAGTCCGTACAACAGGTACGGATGTCCGTACCTGAGCGTGCGCTGCGCGCTCTGGTTCCGCACAGCCTGGTGCAGTGCACAGGCTGCCCCTACGCAGGCTAGCAGCTAGCAGCTGCTATACAGCCCACGCTCAGCTCTAGACCCGCGCCTGCGCCCGTGCCAGCTCCCGTGCCCGCGCTCGATGCCCGTGCCCTGATCCGTGCCCGTGCCCGATGCCCGCGCCCGCGATGCAATGCCGTCGCTGCTCGAAGCCCGTCCGTACGGCTGTACGGACGACGTACGTCCGTACGACGCTGCTACTTGCTGGCTAGGTAGAGGTCGAGGGGTAAGGTGGCTGGGCAAGGGTAGAGGGGAAAGGTGGCTCTGATACCAGTTGAAGGGCCTGAAAGGGGGAAGCAGAGCAAGAGGGAGAAAGTGTGAGAGAGAGAAGACACAAGTGTGCGCGTGTGAAGTGATGAGCCACACCACAAACTCATTAGTTTTATTAGGATTAGGTTTTACCCTATGACTGTCTTAAGACAGTCATAGATGTCTTAACTTTAATAAAGGGGTGGCAATGTGCCTTTACCCCAACAGTTCTCAATGTGTACGCTCCCATGGATCCAGCCCGCAAACGTGCATTTTGGAGACAGCTCAGAGAGTCCCTTCCTCAGGCAGACACCTGGATTGTTGGAGGAGATTTCAAAATGGTTGAATTCTCTGAAGACAAGTCGGCCCAAAGAGAGGGTGGACTTTCTGATAGGGAGAAAGTGGAGTGGGATAGTTTTGTTTTGCATGCTTGACTTCATGATGCAGCTCGATTGGACAACTTTTGTCACTTGGCTGATAGTCTTCAATTCTCTTGGTCTGGGGTTTTCCATGGCTCTCTCTCTTTGGCTAGGCTTGACAGGTTTTATATTTGCCATTGGGGCCAGGCCAGAGGAGGACAGATTGGGATCCGCCCAGGTTATGTTTTATCTGACCATGCTCCAGTCCTATTACAGATTCTCCCTACCTCTCGATTGGAGAGCACAGGCTTTGTGAGAGTTCCGGACTTGGTTTTTCAGGACACAGAGTTTGTGAAACGGTTGAGAGAGGCTTGGTTGACAGAGGACACTCCTGAGGATCAGGGCTGGTTGATGTGGGTAGAGGGGGCTTTGGCTAGAGTCAGCATGGCCTGCCAGTTGAGGGCAAAAGAGGAATTTTCAGGCTGTAAAGCCACTGAGGTATAGATGCCTTTTGTGATTGTGTGAGTTTGTTCAAAAAACCAATTGGTGCATACAGTGCGTATACCCAGTTATAAAAGATTGCAAGTATTCCCCTAGCATAGGGAAAAGAT
This sequence comes from Dipteris shenzhenensis, assembly GCF_047967505.1. Classification (NCBI taxonomy): domain Eukaryota; kingdom Viridiplantae; phylum Streptophyta; class Polypodiopsida; order Gleicheniales; family Dipteridaceae; genus Dipteris; species Dipteris shenzhenensis. The sequence continues at coordinate 6,764,154 of NC_141616.1, forward strand.
ATTAGCCTTGGTTGTAAATTTATAGCTTTGTGGTTGAGGTTTTTGACCAATTGTCAATATTTGGGATTATGCCTGTATAGCAGGGGGTTTTGGAGTTGGTATATGCACTTCGAGTTTCAGTTTTAAGATAGTGTTTTTTAAATTTAAAAAACCAGCCAACCTGGGCAGACCTTTGAGACCTAAGATTTTATGGATAAAGGCAAAGCTATAGCAATGGAGGTTGAAGAAGAAGCCTCACGGGTGGATCCCATAGAATCGGGAATTCGGCCGACACAATAGGTGTTGTGCCCTCTGGCCATACATTGTCGGCTAGGATAGTTTTGTTTTTTTTTTCCCAAGAAAGAGACTTCTATTAAGTAAGAGAAAAAACCCACGAGAGCAAGCTCAAAGCGGAATACATCATGAAATCAATCATGAGGTTAAATAAACCCCCTCAAAGTGAGGTGGAAAACAACCAAGGCCGAGGCTGAAAGTGCCACCTCAACCCTGTAGGAATCTTAGAGAAGAAAGGAGAATCCTTCCAATCCCTGAAGAAAGAAGCCCTCCTAGCTCAAGCTGCACGGGAGTCTCCCTGCATACTCATCCATACGGCCATCAAGGTATGTATGGTGTCTGTCCAGATATACTAGCCAATGTGTGCGAGGGATGAACCTGAGTTCCCTATAATGCCTCTGTGCATCTGGCTCTCCAGACATGCCAGGCTACTATGCTCGCTAGAATCTCCGAAGAGGTATCCACAAAGGCATGTACAGCTGCAAAAGGAATGTGTGGTATTACATCCAAAGAATAGGACTCAACCTGATGTCAAATCGAAATGGCCCGAGAGGAGTCAAGTCTCTCATAGAATACCTGAGGCCCTGTTAGAGAAAGCCAAGCCACTAAGCCCCATGTCATAAAGAATGGGGAGTAGGCAAAGTGACTGAAAATCCTGGCTACCCCCATCCAAATCATCCTCACCTATCTGCAATCCCATAAGCAATGCTGAATAGTCTCCAAAGCAAAGAGGCAACGAGGGCAAGTAGGGTCGGCTCCGAACCTGGATCTCCAAAAGTTCACTGCAATCCCACCATGGAAAGAAAGCCAAAAGAAAAGAGTGATCTTTCTATTCCTGTGGGATTTCCAGAGTCTCTTCCAAAAGCACCTCTGTAAATCCGCAGTGATATCAAATGTGTCCCAATGAGGAACGCAGTGATATCAAATGTCTCCCGATGAGGAACTCCGGAAGGTCTCCGACCTCTACTACTGAGTTGGAATCTCTTGGCACTACTGACCATGTAACGAAAGAAGGGGATGCTCTTCTCTCGATGCCCTGCATCAATCCACTGCCACTCTTCAAGGTCCCACTACAAATACCTAATGGGAACTCCCCCATAGAGCAAAAGCCTCCAAGATCCAATGGAGAGAAGCCAGGGGTCTGGGTCGAGGAACCACTCTAAATCTAATCCCTGCACCAAAAGACCTACAACCCTGATAGGCTGAAAAGCAAACTCAAGCAAGGTGTCCTCTGTGGACTTAAGCAATCTGCCACCATCATGCATACTAAAAACCCAAGCATCCTCATGTGCATCTCAAAAGGCCAAAACCTGAAGAGGAACACCACCACTCGTAAAAGTACCTGCCCAAGTGGAGCAAGTGAGTGGCATATCATCTGTGTCTACCCAATCTGCTGGAAGGGCTGCCTCAATCTGCAACATCCTCCCTGCACTCCCTTTGAGATGTCTTGTCAACTGAGATTTAGTCTCCTCTGAAAGCCTTCGGAAAGCTTTCCATGACCCCAATGATGAGGCGAGTCCCCTCTCCCACCTGGACCACTGCATGTAGAGTGAGGCACCAAGTGGTTTGCCATGATTATCCAATATACAATCATTCCACGTGATCGGTTGCCTATCAATCTCTTCACGAGAGGAAGGGAAATCCTCCGCAGAGTGCTCCTGAAACTGGCCCATGCTTTCAGTATGGCAACCATGAGAGGGGACGAAGGTGATCTGAGGTGTGCTGTGGTGAAAATCCACCTAATACTGCTCATTCAGTCTCCTCCTGAAGAAGGTGCGCACGTCTGTATGCTCCTAATAAAAGAGCCTTCCACGGCTCCTGTCCTGGCATAAGTCCCCGCACCACCATCTTGCAGAGTAAAGCTCTACACTGTAAGTCTGGATCAATAATATTGAGACCCCCTTCCTGTGTAGGGAGGATGAGGGTCTCCCAAGCCACCCTAGCTAACGCATTTGCTGTGCCATCAAGCCCACTCCAAAGAAAATTTCTGATTGGTCTCCTGAGCTGAGTGATGCAATCCCTAGAACGGCACCAGCAAGAACAAACAAACCAAGCCGTGGCCAAGAGGACCTGGTTGACCACCACAACTCTAGAGGCAAGATCCAGCTTGACTGAGCTCCAAAAAAGGAGCTTCCTCCTGATGCTCTCCAACATGGGAGCAAACTGCTGCATGGAAGAAATATCCAAGCCGACCTGGCAGCCCAAATACCTGACTTGCACACCCCTTTGAACCCAAGTGAATCCTATGTCAAGCCCCCAAACTGGAGTGTCCTCATTATTGATCCAAAAGCCATTGGATTTATGTCAATTTATCTGCGCCCCCGCCACCAAGCAAAATAAATCCAATGCTGTCCTGAAAGAAGTAATCGTCTGTGGTGTGGCATCCAAATAAATTGCTGTGTCATCTGCCAACTCACTGTCAAGTAGCTGCTCTTCCCTTCTAATGGGAAGTCTCAGCCCAAAGATGTCAGCTTGAGATCTAACATAGATACTCATAGCTTCAGCCACGAATAAAAAAAGAAAAAGAGCAAGGGGGCATCCCTGACGGACTGATCTGGAAATCTGAAATCTCTCACCCCTTACCCCACCCATAAGTACCTGGCTGTGGGCTGATCTGTACAAAGAGGAAACACCTCCGATCCAAGCATCAGTAAAGCCAAAACGTAGAAGGGTGCCCTCCAAAAAACCCCAATCTACTGTCATGAGCTTTCTCAAAATCCAAGAGTAGAATGGCTAGATTCTGGCCGCTCTACATGGCCCACTCTGAAGCTTCCCAAAAAGAGAAAATGTTATTAAAAATGCTTTTGCCATGCACAAATCCCGTCCGAGTGTCATGAATAAGATCCGGGAGAAGGGGCTGCAATCGGAGGCTGATTGCTTTGGCCAGAATCTTGTAACATGTCCCGAGAAGTGCGATAGGCCTCCACTAGGACACTAAATTTCTACAACCTTCTTTCGAAATAAGGTGGATGAGACCCTCTGTGAGTGACCCGAGCATCTCACCAAAGTCCCAAATGCCCTGCAGGGGTGAAGTAATGTAGTCTCCAATCATATCCCAAAATGCAATGAAAAAAGAAGAGGTGAGACCATATGAACCTGGGCACTTGCCCTTGCGAAGGCCTGAAAGTGCAGTCCTGAACTCTGTGTTGGTGAAAGGTGCATCAAGCAAAACATGCATATCTGGTTTCACCAACAAAGAAATGCTCTGCCAAATAACCTGTCTAGAATCCTCTCTATCCCGTGTGTCAGGATCTGCAGTAAGAGGGGCGGCATAAAAATCTGAAGCTATGCGCATCACATCATTCGGATTTGTCTGTAAAACCCCATGTGAGTCAATAAGTTGGGATACACTCTCTCTACTATGTCTAGGGCCAAGAGTAGAAAAAAAGTGTTTATTGACTCTGCCACCCATCTGAACCCAGAAGGACTCCCATGCATGAAAGGCATACTCTGCTCTCTGATCAAGCAATATTTGTTGATGAGCCCTTGCTGCAGCAAGGCGCTCTTGAATCCAAGCATCTGAAGGCCGTTTCTACTCTTCCCTCTGCAAAGCTGCCAACTGCTGGCGAACACCAATCTCATGTCTGAGAATATCTCGTCTCCTAGTACAAGCAACTGAGTGGTAGAAGTCGCTAATACCAAAAAGGACAGCAGCTACATGTGATGGATATGGCTGCCCACCTTGGTCATGAGAAACCCATATCTGCAGGGCTACCTCTGTAAGGTCCTCCTCTGTGTACAAGGCATCTGGAATCCTGATGCTGGCAGACCAACCTCTCAAGTGAGGCTCTGAGATAGCCAGCACAACAGGAAAGTGGTCTGAAGTGGAAACCCCAGCAACAATGCATACCGATCCACCTCTATCTAGTGCCCAATCATCTACATAGAATCTGTCAATGCATGCATGAATAGGCATCTGCTGCCTCCTGTTCGACCAAGAGAACAGGAGGGACTGTGGCTGAATAAGAAAGGCATCATCCAACCAAGTATCTCTGCCACAATAGTGAAAAAGGAAGGCATCCCAAGCTACTCTCTTCAAAGAGTGAAGTCCTTCTTCTCTACCCCCTTTTTTGTCTGACGGTAACTCAACCATGTTAAAGTCACCTCCAATCACCCATGAATCCGCAATGGGGGCCCAGGAGAGCAAATCCTTCCACATAATGACATGTTCCCCTCTAATGTTGGAGGCATACAGGTTAAGGAAACTAGCCTTACGCCCTCCAATCAAGAGAATAATCCACTGAGCCCTAGACGGAATCATGACTCCGTGTCCAACAACTAAGGGGAGAACCAACTGCGAAACTGAAATAGAAGTGCCTCCCCTAGTGCCCAAGGCAGGCGACCAAATGTATGGCCAGAAAGCAACTTGCCAAGTCTTCTGTTTGTGCTCCTGAATAAATAAGATATCAATGGAATCCCCAGTAACACTTGGATGAAGCTGATCCTGGATCAGCTATCTGCGGCGGCGATGTGGGACACCACCTAGGCCCTGTATGTTCCAGCTAATAATCCTCATCGACAGGAGGATGTAGAGTGAAACACCTTACCCGACCTAGTTGCGGAAACAAACCCCTCAACAGGGGAAGACCTCCTGCTCGAGGAGCGAGGAATTGAACCAAGTGGCGGAAAATCAACAGGGGAAAGAACCCTGCTAGCTACCAGAGGGCTTCTTGGGCCTTTTCTTCCTCCTCGGGCAATCCCTGACAAAGTGTCCAATGGTCCTGCATATCCTGCACTGATCTTGCCTGCCTGTAATCTCTACTCTCTGGCGAAAAAAGGAATCATCTGGGCGCTGGATCATAACATGGTCCATCGTGATGTTAGGATCCTTACAGAGGACCCTAACTCTAGATACCCCATCAGCCTTGGTTGCCTCTACTACAGTCAATGGCAATCCAAGGAGGGGTGGGATCTCAGCAACCGCGCCGAAATTCTCCCCAATAACAGAAAAAAGTCGATGGTAAACCTGGGGAAGCCCATGAAATGTAATGAAGAGCGAAAAGATTTCCTTATCTGCCTCCATTGGGTCGAAACCAATATCAAAGGCATCAAAGAAGATCTTCCTGTGTCCCAAGTGTAAAAACTCAGCTTTGAGCACTGTGCTCGCAGCCTCTGGAGTGTCAAAAACAACCTGGAAAAAGCCTCGTCCTAGAAGACGAACATCTAACAATCGTGGAGAGACCCGAAGATGCGTGTGAGCAACGTGGTAGAGCATTCAATCTCTACGTCCTTCTTGAGCTCCTACAACTCATCTTTAGAAAAAGTAATAGTTTTCGTGGCCAGTGGAGGTGGAGTAGGATTGGCTGACGGAATATCCATCACCAATCGAGGTGAGGAGGCCGACTCGGACACTTTTGAGGCTCTGTCCACTCCAAAAAACGCTGCGGGAGAAGGAAGAGGGAGAGATAGGAAGAAGGAAAAAGAATGCAGGGGGTACGGAGCGGGGTAGAGGGAGGGCTGAGGCAGGAGCGGTGGGAGGGAGCGGGGTAGAGGGAGTGGGGGAGGGAGGAAGGGGGAGCGGGCTGAGAGGGGAGGGGGCACCTGAGCGGGAGAGGATAGAAGGGGGTAGAGGAGAGGGAGGTAAAGGCGGGGGGGTAGAGGCGGGGGTAGGGAGCGGGTAGAGGAGAGGGGTGGAGAGGCGGGGGGAAGGGTAGGGGGAGGGTAGAGGTGGGGGGAAGGGTAGAGGCTGGGGTGAGTGGAGTAGGGAAGGGGGAGCAGGCTGAGAGGAGAGGGGGCAGGCTGAGAGGGAGAGGAGGGGAAGGGGTAGCGGGCTGAGAGGGGAGGGGGCGGGCTGAGAGGGAGAGGAGGGGGAGGAAGGGAGAGGCTGAGGGATGGGGAGGGGGAGGGGCTGAGAGCGAGGGAGGGGGCTGAGGGAGGGGCTGAAGGAGAGCGGGCAGCAAGGGAGCGGGGAGGAGCAGCAGCCGGACCTTCATGATGGTAGGATAGCTTTGGCTCAGCAACTACAAGCAAATAGGGCAATCCGAACGTAGACAAATGGTTCATTTCATTACACATTCCCTAAATTTGTTAGTAATTCAGCCCCCCACTAACAATTTTCTCTGACAAAGGTTCCTATACTAATCCCAAGCTCGGGATGCTTCATCAGGAGGCAAGGGGCTGAAGGAGAGGGGGCAGCAAGGGAGTGGGGAGGAGCAACAGCCGGACCTTCATGATGGTAGGATAGCTTTGGCTCAGCAACTACAAGCAAATAGGGCAATCCGAACGTAGACAAATGGTTCATTTCATTACACATTCCCTAAATTTGTTAGTAATTCAGCCCCCCATTAACAATTTTCTCTGACGAAGGTTCCTATACTAATCCCAAGCTCGGGATGCTTCATCGGGAGGCAAGAAGTGTTTTTTAAATTCTTTCTTGAACCCCTCCCAGTAGTGGATGCCACACCATCTCTTTGTTCTTTAATCCACCACCTATCCGCGCAGCCTCATTAAACATATGAGTGGCCTAGTTGATTTTCTTCATGTCATTTTTGACTCCACAAATGGCAAAACCTTCTTCCCGTTTGTGCAACCAGGCTTCTCTAACATCCAAGCTACGGTTGGTCATCCGACCAGAATACTTTTCTGGCCTATTATTATTGGTAATATTAGGTATCTTAGCCCTCCTAGGCTCGACTGTATGAATGCTGATTTCAAGCTCCATCCGAGCTTTTCCTTTATCCTCCCTGGATGGTCCCTCTTCCTCATTTAGTACAAGTAAAGGATTTTATTTTTGGGCTGAATGATAGAATCAAGATGGAAGTTCGGGCTGTATATGCAAACACTCTAGATGAAGCAATAGCCATAGCCTTGAACTATGAAGATGTCAAAGGTAGCAAGCCAAGTGGGTTTGTGCAAGCTGGGACTCGGTATGAGTACTGAAAAGGGGAATTAAGAAGAAGTGGATTAGTAAAGGTAGTGTCTCACAGCCTAGTGGCCAAGCCAAGCAAGCAAAGCCAACAAGGGCTCCTTTTGAACCAAGTGCCACCATAGGAGTGACGAGAAAAGTAACTCCAATGGCAGCCCGGGGTTGGTCAAAATATTCCTTGATCCCAAAACGAAAAGAAAAGTGAGTAGAGAAGGCTCATGTTTTGGATGCCTTCAACCTCATCAGTGGAAAGATTGTCCACGAAATAAGGATCATCGAATGGTTGAGATGGTGATCTCAAAATGCAACGTGCATATGGAGGGAAGTCCCCGACTACATGCAGATCCATCAACGTGATCTTCTCATAGGTCAGTACTTGTATTATTATGTGTGTATGTTGCTAAGTTAGTGGGTAGTGTACCTGATAATATCCTATCTAAGCCCGTAGCAACGAGGTATACACAACGAGGTATACAGCATTTAGTGATACGGAGTTAATTAAGATGAAAGGGCAAGTGGCCAATCATGACGTCATTGTATTGTTTGACTCAGCGTCAACACACAATGTAATTAACTCTAAGCTCGTAAAGAGACTAAAACTAAAAACTAGTCCATCTGACTATGCATATACAGTTAGAATGACAGATGGAAGTTCAACTGAAGTATGGAACCAAAGGGTTACCTAATTAAAACTTTGGATTCAAAACTCTGCAGAGAAGCTGGATTTTGAAATGACAAGGCTTGCTCACGCAAATATAGCCCTTGGAAAGGCGTGGCATTCTAAGAAGAATTTAGCCATTGATTGGAAAAAGCACATTTATCAGTTCAAGATGAACGATGTGTTATATGTCTTATGAGGTGAAAGGGATTTGCCTTAGGGACCGTTAATTTCCATGATGGAAGTTTGAAAAACTCAAGAAGAGTTTTTGTTTTTTTGTACAGCATCGGTAGAGCCGATTGACGGTCCATCGACTAGCACTGACACTACCCAAGATGGGGAGATGGCCAAATTGGTTGATCAGATTGCATAGCAATTCTCTAATTGTTTTAGGGATGAGTTGCCTTATGGTTCATCTCCACAGCCGAATGTTCAACATAGGATTGAACTTATTTGGGAGGCAGAACCCGTAAATAGGCCTCCCTATAGATTAAGTTTTACTGAGGAAGCTGAGGTGGAAGAATACCTCAAGCTGTGGTAGATTCCAGCCTAGTTTCTCACCTTTCGCTTCACTGGTGATATTAAAGAAGAAGAAAGATAATACTTTCCGTCTCTGTATAGATTACAAAGGACTGAACAATATTATTCCTAAGCACAGGCATCCGACCGCTCGGATTGACAATTTGCTAGATACATTACATGGAGCCATAATTTTCAGCAAGATAGATCTTAAGTGTGGCTACCATTAGACCCGGAGCCGAGGATATGCATAAAACTGATTTTTGAAGCAGATTTAGACATTACGAGTTTTTAGTGATGTTGTTTAGGCTTGCCAATGCTCCAGCTACATTTGTCATGCTTATGAATGATTTACTACGCCCGTATAGCGGAAAGTCTGTAGAACATTTTATTATTATTAACAATGTCTTGTTTACATCAAAAGTATTGTTGCGCATCATGAACACTTAAGAAAAGTGTGTGTTCGATACTTTGAAGAAAGCCAATCTGTATGTGAATAAAAACAAAACCGTGCTGTGCATGATAAAGCTTGAGTATCCGGGGTTCATTTTTACTCCTAATGGGGTGAAAATGGATCCAAAGAAAGTGGTTTCGATACTAACCTGGCCTATTCCTCAGAGTCTGATCGCTATACATTTATTCTTAGGATTTGTCCAATTTTTTTAAAGGCATATCAAAGGATATTTCAAGAAGTATCGCCTTTGATTGACCTCACCTTAATGTAATCTCAAAACCATCTTTTCTAAACCCCCTTGCTGCTGTGGCATTTCCCGTTTCAGCCCTCGTAGAAATCTCATAACGTTCATTTCCATTTCTGTTTCCTATTTTCCTTTTATGTTTCCCTAACTATGATTTCAAGCCCCTACAGAGGATGCTGTCCTATATGAAAGCCATATATCAACATGAATGGACTATAGTGGTGACTATGCTTAGAGCTATTAAAGGCAAACTTGTTACGCTCAAGTTGAGGCAACATATCCTCGGAAGGGTCGATCGACATTTTCCTTTAAAGGATCAATGTTTGTATTATATTTGTTTGGGCTTCACGTAAATAATCAAAAAGGAATCAAGGTCAAGGTCCTTGGTGAGGGTGACATGGCACAAGACTAGGTGGATCTAAGGCTAAGGGGTCTAAATGCATTAAATGCGCCAAGGGGCAAATGATTTCAATGATATCCCAAGAGAGGGGTAAATGATGCATTGAGGAGATGCCCTCAAATGTAGACATGTGGCATACTAGATCCATCTAGGAAATTGGGGCTTGGTGGAATTTGCAAGGTGAAGCCCTCACGTAGTTGGCGGTTCTGTCAGTTTACTACCACCGAGGTTGGCTGGGAGGAAATTTTGTGTGCCTACCCCGTGATAGATTGTTAAACTGATGCTGTGAAGTGAGTGAAAGATAGAGAGCGTGATATTTTGGTATCAGAGCCAAGCGATCTGTGAAGGTGTCGACAAACGATTTGTGAAGGTGTGGACGAACGATTTGTGAAGGTGTGGACGAACGATTGGCGCAGCATCTGGCTGTGTTAAATTCTGGCAGATTGTTTGCGTCGTCTGGTTCATGCCATCCAATAGTTCGTTAGCATTGGGTGTGCGTTGGACATCAGAGTGGCGCACGCGCAGGTTCATGGCTTGTTGCCTTCAGGGCTCCTTGGCATCGCGGGGGGGGGGACTAGCATTGCACACGACGTACACTCCACGAGATGAAGCACCCAGTCTATTTAGATGGCGTCGTGATTGGTTGGCGGAGCTTTGGTTAACACCAAAGGCTGGAGCGGAACATCATATGGCTGTTGGCGTTCGAATCATGGGTCAATTGCTCTGCAAAGTTCGTGCATTACGATAGGACAAATGGCTTTTTAGTCGTGGGCTCGACTATTGGGTCTGGTAGCCCACAAAGTTACCGCGGAGTTATGTGCATTTGTTGTGAACTGTTACGGAAATTTTATTTTCTGATATATCTTGCTTTGGATATTATTACTTTAGTCTAGTGTGACTATGGCAAAGTACTCCATAGGAGCGCACCGGACGCGGCGGGGGTCCTAGTGGATACTTTGTGTGGTTAGTTGGGGACGCCTGACTAGCTTGTGTTTTGCCATGCTAGATGGTCGGTATTGTGGGTGATTCCATGTTAATATTGATGTCGCTAGTGTTATTGGTGTTGTGCTTGATTATTGTGCTTTGAGCGTGGTTATGTTGGGATCGGTTGATTCGGTGATTCGTTCAATCGATTGTTAATAACTGATGTAATTGGCGGCTTGAGTACAGGTGATACTCATAGCAAGGATTGGAGTTAGTGCGAGGGTACCGATCGAGGTGTCGCACAGCACATTATATATGGCCATGGGCCAATTTTGTATTTGTTTTATTATTGCAAGTTTAAGCAATATATTTTGTAGTGGACAAAATTTATTTTGGGCCCTAAGATGGCTATGTAAAGCAAATCCCTCATTTTTGGATGAGAGGGATAATTTTGGCTCTTTGGTGCTTTTATGAAATATCATAAATACTCTAGATGAGGAAGCGTGAGCCACTCATCTAGGGGGGGGAGATTGTACCCAGTCTGCTGTCGTTTTTGTGGTGTGATGGTGTTCTTCTTCTCCAATTGATTAAGTGGTGAATTTGTGTGTGTGAAAGAAATACCCTTCTTGGTTTCAGTGGTATCAGAACCTTGGTGACACTCTTGTAAAGAAAGAAAAGAAAAATCTGAAGCTTCCTCGTGTGGATTCAAGAAGAAAAAGACGCCTTGGAAAGAGAAGTTTTGTGGAGGAATTTAAGAGGACTGCCTGACTTGTGTGCACAAATCAGAGCTCATGGGGAGAGAAAGCTTGTACCGAGGAATGTACCCATGCATGTGTTATGGAACTCCATTGGCTACACCGTTCTCAAAGCTCTGCAGTTCTAAGGGACTCCAAAGATCCCTTGATTTATAAAAGACTAAAGGCTCACTTAGTCTTGGGCGAATACGCTTCGAAGTCTGCACCAAGCAACGCATAGGCTACAATTGCCATATATATTTAATCTTTCTCGACCGCATGAGTTCCTACTCGTTTGAGTTTGACGTGCATAGACTTGTCTGCCGCCAAGACCCCAGTAGCCTCCTAGAGACTGCAACAAGGGTCATGAATTACCCTCCTCTTTGCCTCGGGCATTGAGAAACTTATGGGCCCATCGCCTCTAGCCCTCCATAACTTGCGCAGCAGCTGCCTTTGGTAACCTCGGGACTCGGGAGTCTTCTCTTCGTTTGCGCACCCGTCTGCAGAGTGCAGTCCCACAGCCAAAAATAGCCGGCTCATAAAAGAACCTCCGCGCACGCTCATCTACAATCACTGCTGACTAGCAGCCAGACTTTGTTCGCGCGCAATGCAACCGTCTACATAGAGGCCACCATTGTAGCATCTGCCTACCTACAGTCTTTGGCTCACGGGCCTCTGTCAACATAGATAGCTGCAAACTCCATAGCGCCGCCTTTTGGAAAGTAATCTCTGCGAAGCCACTGCCATCATATATGAAAGGTCCTACCATCATACGATGCACAGAGACTTGAAGGCTAGCAGAAGACAACGTATCAAGTCAAAGGATGCTTTGACTATACAAAGGTTCAAAGGCCCTCTAAGAAAAAAAAAAAGGAGAGAAAAATTCAGTAAGCTACGAGGCTCAGTAAAGTGAACGGAGCTCAACAAGGCGAAGACCATAGCCAAGTCTGAACGCTTGAATCTAGAAGACGATTGGAACCACGAATCACCGAGCAATTAATTGGAGATCAGTTGAGCGCAAGAAGACTATGAGCGAGATCATCGGTCACATATCTCCCGCTCTAGTCTTTTCTACCTCTGATCAAAGAGCGAGATAAGTGATTTCTTTTGCTTTATATTTCATACACTTAGTATCTTCCGCCATCCATTTCTTATCATACACTCGAATCACACTTTTCCGTTTAATTCTCATACACTTAGTATCCTTCTTCTTTTTTTATCCGCTCCGCTTTATTTGTATTTATTGCATTATCATGGCGCATCAGCCACAACCACCCACGCTCCAAGAGCAGTTAGACGCACTTTAGGCACAGTTGGCCGATGAGCGTGAGCATAGGGTGAGATTGGAAAAGAAAAGCAATGGTAAGAAAAGGAAGAGACACTCATCTGACGATGAGTCATCCGACGATGATACTATTATCAGGACAGTCAAAGCCACACTGAGAGCACAAAATTCGAGGAAGAAGAGTAAGATAAGTAGAAAAGCTTTCTCATTTCAAAATTTTGATGGAAAGAAAGAAGCATGCACTGTCTTGTCTTGGATCAATCAGCTAGATGATTATTTTTCGGGGGAGAAATTCTTTGAAAAAGATAAGATTAAATGTGCTGCAAATCATTTAGTAGAGAGTGCTGCACTTTGGTGGAACATCACTATCTTGGAAGTCTTTTCAAAAGCTCATCAAGAGAGATTTCCTTCCCTCACATTTCAAAGCAAGAGTTAGACAACAGTGGGATACTTTCAGGCAGTTCGATAAGAAAACGATCTCCACATATACTGATAGATTTTGGCAAACGTTGATCCAATTACAGTCCTTAGAGAAAGTTAAAGAGCGAGATCAACGAAGGAGGTATGTAGCAGGTCTAAAATCTAAGTTGAGAGCCGAGATTAACATGTTTCATCCTCGCTCACTGAGCTTTGCAATTTCTCTTGCGATGAATTGTGAAAGGAAGAATGGGATCCCAAACGAAGGGAAAGATTTAGAACAGCATGTACCTTTCCATAAGAAAAAGAGATTTGATAAAAAGCCTTTCTTTAAATCTAAAAATGGTTTTACTCCACAAAAGACAGATTCTTCTTCGAAGCCAAATGGTGGAAACTTTCCAAAGAAAGAAATAAGGTGCTTCAAGTGCAACAAGGTGGGACACATAGCCATTGAGTGTCCTGAAAGAAAGAAGACCCCGATAGCGAAAGTGCACATGATTGACAACGAAGCAGCCAAGCAAGAGGGAGGTAAGTATAATTTTCATGCTCTTCTAAAGATGAAAGGTTTCATTAATGGCAAAGAAGTTGTTATTCCGCATGACGATGGTAGTACACATGATTTCATTTCGAAAAAAACCTTAGCAAAGCTAAACCTAGAGTCTTTCCCATCTAACTATAAGGTCAAAGCTGCTTTTACCAAAACAAAGAGTACAATTATACTAGAGAAGTCAAGAATCTTGAAATCTCAATCAAACCCTATAAGAATACACGAGACTTTCTAGTGGCACCCCTACAGGGAGTGGACATCATCTTAGGAATGCCATGGAGGCATCAATACAATCCTAAGATAGATTACGATTCACATCAGATGTGGATTGAGGACAGACAAGAAATATGTCTGAAAAGCTCAATGAAATCTGAGGTCAGTCCTTTACTCAACCACACACAAGCTAAAAGAGTAATTAGAAAACGTGAGAAGACATATCTTTTTCTAGTGAATACGGTAACGGCTACTCAGCCAAACACTAAGCCTACGCACCAAAAATTTCTTTCTCAATTTTCTGATTGTTTCTTAGAGGATTTACCGCCTAGACTACCATGTTCTCGACCTGAAGATCATAGGATAGAAATCCTACCGGGCAATACTCCACCTTGCAAAGCTCCTTATAGAGTCAACCAGCTAGAGCAAAAGGAAATACAAAAGCAAGTGGAGGAACTGATAGAGAGAGGATTGATAAGACCCAGCAATTCTCCTTAAGGAGCACCTGTCTTATTAGTCAAAAAGAAAAATGGAACCTACTGAATGTGCATAGACTATCGTGCACTGAACAAAATCACAGTGAAGAACAAGTATCCAATCCCTAGGATTGATGATCTTTTGGACAAATTGAAAGGAGCCAAGGTCTTCAGTAAGATAGATCTCAAATCCGGCTATCATCAAGTTCGTATGGTAGAAGAGGATATATACAAGACTGCCTTTAGAACTCAAACGGGACATTATGAGTTCCTAGTTATGCCTTTTGGGCTAACTAATGCTCCAGCTACTTTTAGTAGAATGATGAACCGAATCCTTCTTAAACACCAAGATTGTTGTTGGGATAAGTGTGATCAAGGGCTTGCTCTATGGTGCATGTGTGCATCTAGGGGAGTCACCTGTGTGTTTGTAGAGGCACATCTAGTGCTATGATGATATAGGGACAGATTGCCACTGATGTAGGGAAGGTGCCACCTTCTTCCCTTTCTATAAGAGAGTCACCTCTCTCACAATCTATAGTGAACAACATTTTGGTTTCATCTTGTGCTCTCACTCCTCTTTCAAGATGCATCTATTCTATCCCACGTGATTCTACAATTGGTATCGGAGCTTTAGGTTCTAGATCTAGCCTAGCAACCATTCTCCAAGCCCTTTGTGTTGTAGAACCATCTTTGTAGGGCGCTCCTTCAGCTCGAAGCTTGTCGCAAAATTGCGCCGCCATCGCCTGTGCCAACAAGAATACAATCCACCGATGTATTGCGTAATGCCGCCTCTGTGGTCACTCATTTGCAAATTCCTCTGAGCACGAGTTGGGCGACACTACAAGCAAGTTGCTGATGAAGTCTAAGCCAGTTTGGTCAAGTATTGGAGGAGCAACAGACAAAAGACCAGACGATTTTGTCAAGCTTCTACATGGCGACCTAGCGCAACATTGTGCCTCTTCTTGCTGGTAGCCCTGGTCTGGTATACTAGTGTTATTTCTGCATAAAAATCCCCTTGAATAGAGCTACGAGCTATGCGAATTGCACCCTCCAATCTACCTTGGTCTCTACTGATAGAATTTTGCATATTTTGGTCAAAGGGTGTTGAGCAATCACCAAAGTGTGGGGCTTCCATTATTTACTACAAACTTTCATTGCTTTCATTGTACTTGGGTAGTAGAACTCAGTCATGGAGTTCATAAGTGTCCTTATACTTTGCATTTAGAATGATGACTATGTGATTCTCTTCTGATGAGTACTTGAATTGTAAACATGACTAAAACCAAGCAAGTAGAGAAGTTTGATGGAGCGCTAGTGCTATGATGTGTCTAGTGTGTGACCTAAGTGATGATGTAAGCCAAAGGCCCCCACATGGGAGGTTCCTTTGATTTAGGCAAATCCCACTGATATAGGGGCTGATTGCCACTGATGTAGGAAAGGTGCCACCTTCTCCCCTTTCTATAAGAGAGAGTCACCTCTCTCACAATCTATAGTGAACAACATTTTGGTTTCATCTTGTGCTCTCACTCCTCTTCCAAGATGCATCTATTCTATCCCACGTGATTCTACAATTGTGTGGTAGTATTTTTTGATGATATTCTCGTGTTTAGCAAAGATGTTGAGGAGCATAAAGAACATCTGAAGCTAGTCTTTTCACTCTTGAAAGAAAATCAATTGTACATAAACCCTGAAAAGAGCAGTTTCTTTCAAGATCAGATAGAGTATTTGGGTCACATTGTATTTGTCGATGGGATTCCAGTAGATCCAAAGAAGATAGAGTGCATAGTCACATGGCCTAAACCCCGAGATATACATGAATTAAGATCATTCTTGGGATTGTGTAGCTTTTATAGAAAGTTTGTCAAGAATTTCGCATACATGGCACATCCATTAACAGACCTTCTTAGAAAAGCTAAGCATTTCTCATGGACTGAGCGTCAAGATAAATCTTTTACAGCTTTGAAAGAAGCTCTCACACAAGCTCCTGTGCTGCAACTACCCGATTTCTCTAGACCATTCTTTGTAGTTGTAACCGATGCTAGTGGATATGGAGTTGGAGCCGTACTTATACAAGATGGACATCCAATAGCATATGACAGCCGAAAATTAAAACCAACAGAATGCAATTACAGTACATATTATAAAGAATTAACCGCTGTTGTGCATGCTTTACGAATGTGGAAACATTATTTGATGGGAGCTGAGTTTCTTATCAAAACCGATCAACAAAGTCTCAAGCATTTGTTAACTCAGCCACTAATATCCGATAGGCACATCAAGTGGGCATCATTTATACACAGTTTTAGGCCCATGATTCAGTATCAACCTGGAAAGAAAAATGTAGTTGCTAATGTTCTTAGCAGAAAGCCAAGTATTACTCACATGACTGCTATAGAGACCCAACCTTTTGAAGGTATGAAGAATTCTTATCAAGGGGATCCAGACTTCTCCGATATATGGAACAAATTAGAAAACAACAATTGGAATCCTATGTTGGACTATTCATGCAATGATGGATAGCTCTTTTATCAAAAAGAAATTATGCATTACTTGACCCCTTAGACAAATTGTAATGGAGGAAATGCACCAACCACCATATATGGGACATAGGGGAGTGACTGCCACTTTACAAGTGATAGCAAGAGAATTCCATTGGCCTACTATAAGAAAAGATGTGGCTAAATTTGTACCCGAATGCATCACTTGTCAGTAGATCAAGAACTACAAAGGAAAGACCCCAGGATTGCTAATGCCTTTGCCTATTCCTATGCAACCTTGGGAGCAAATATCTATGGATAGGTTTTCCTACTACAGTGAACCAAAATGATATGATTTGGACGATAGTAGATCGCTTTAGTAAGCAAGCTTATTTCATCCCATGCAAGAAGACTTTAACAGCTCAACAAGCTGCACATTTATTCATCAAGCATATCTCTGTTCATCATGGCTTGCCAAAGATTATAGTGTCTGATCGAGATTCGAAGTTTTGCAGTAATTTCTGGACTCCATTATTTCATAATCTAGGCACTAAGTTAGACTTCTCATCAGCTTTTCATCCAGAATCGAATGGACAAACTGAGGTTACAAACAGTACTATTCTAGATATGATAAAAGCTTATGCGGGAAGTCCACCAAAGACTTGGGACAAATACATTCATCTCTTACAGTTTGCTTATAATAATACTTCTCATTCGGCAACTGGAAAAGCACCCTTTGAGATTATCTATGGGAAGGTTTTACCTATTCCTATCACACGATTGACCCATAGAGTGGAAGCAGCAGATGCATTACCCATGACTATCAAAATATTCTCAAAGAGGTTCGAGAAGCCATAGCAATCGCTCAAGAGAAGTACACAAAACAAGCTAATAAGAAACGAAAACACATGCTTTTTAAAGAAGGCGATTATGTACTTCTTCGGATTGAGAAAAGAAGATTAAAGAATGTTGAGAAATGGCCAGTAATCAAGATGTCCCCACGTTTTTATGGACCATTCAAGGTGATTCAGAAAATCACTGATCTAGCTTATAGGCTTGAATTACCTGATAATTGAAAAAAGCATAATGCTTTCCATATCAGCCTCTTAAAGCCCTTCAAAGGACCTTTACCTATTCATCCTGTCTGTGAAGAGGCTTCATTGATTGTTGATGAAGAAGAAATTCTAGAGCCTGAATGCATTATTGATCATCAACAAACCTCGACCCGAAAAGGAAATGTCTATATTAAATATTTGCCCAAATTTAAGAATCATCCAAGAGATGATGCTCAGTGGATGCCTAAGCGGTTCTTTCGAACTTTTCCAAACCTCATTAGTTCCTATAATCAAACACGCAACTGAGGTCAGTTGCAATCCAAGTAAGAGGAATGTTACGGAAATTATATTTTCTTATATATCTTGCTTTGGATATTATTACTTTAGTCTAGTGTGACTATGGCAAAGTACTTCATACGAGCGCACCGGACGTGGCGGGGGTCCTCGTGGATACTTTGTGTGGTTAGTTGGGGATGCCTGACTAGCTTGTGTTTTGCCATGCTAGATGGTCGGTATTGTGGGTAATTCCATGTTAATACTGATGTCGCTAGTGTTATTAGTGTTGTGCTTGATTATTGTGCTTTGAGCGCGGTTATGTTGGGATCGGTTGATTCGGTGATTCATTCAATCGATTGTTAATAACTAATGTAATTGGTGGCTTGAGTACAGGTGATGGAACTCATAGTGAGAATTGGAGTTAGTGCGAGGGTACCGATCGAGGTGTTGCACAGCGCATTATATGTGGCCATGGGCCAATTTTGTATTTGTTTTATTATTGCAAGTTTGAGCAATATATTTTGTAGTAGACAAAATTTATTTTGGGCCCTAAGATGGCTATGTAAAGCAAATCCCTCATTTTTGGATGAGAGGGATAATTTTGGCTCTTTGGTGCTTTTATGAAATATCATAAATACTCTAGATGAGGAAGCGTGAGCCACTCATCTAGGGGGGGAGATTGTACCCAGTCTGCTGTCATTTTCGTGGTGTGATGGTGTTCTTCTTCTCCAATTGATTAAGTGGTGAATTTGTGTGTGTGAAAGAAATACCCTTCTTGGTTTCATGAACGAATTTTGGGGGAGCTTGGTTGTGCTTAGTCGCTGAACAAGGGTCAAGATTGCAAGAAGAGGCTAGTCTCGTGGGCCTGCTCACATTTGGCTGGACTAAGAATGTAACTAGGATTTGGAGAGGCACTGCGCTTGGTCGAAGTGCTTTGGTTTGTTGGTGCATGAGCTCGTGGAAAAGAGTAGACAGTCCCGCATGTTCGTGGTCACAAGGCAGGTAGGAAGGAGTAGGCAGTCCCGCATGTTCGTGGTCACAAGGCAGGTCATAAATACGTATTGGAGTGGCTTGCAAGGATATATTGATCTCTCCATGCAGCAGGAATGACCAGGGAGTTTTCTATTCTTTTTAAAATCAATTGGTATATGTTAATTCATTTTGCCTTAAGATTTGAGGTTTCTGAGATTGCAGGAGATTCCCTAGCATAGGGAAAAGCAGTTTTGTTCTGCAGTTTGATCTATGTCTGATTAGCTGTAAATTTGGGAGTTGGACTTTCGATTGTAGAAACAATTTTGGTATTTTTATTTATTTTTTTTAAACACACCCATCGATCTAAATGGAAGTTGAAGAAGAAGCTTCTAGAGTGGATCCCGTAGAGTCGTGAAACCAAAAAGGTAGTTTCTTCCACACAAATTCACCACTTAATCAATTGAAGAAGAAGAACACAATCACACCACAAAAGCGATACCAGACTGAGTACAATCTTCCCCCCTTAGATGAGTGGCTCACGCTTCCTCATCTAGAGTATTTATGATATTCCATAAAAGCACCAAGGAGCCAAAATTATCCCTCTCATCCAAAAATGAGGGATTTGCTTTACATAGCCATCTTATCCCTCTTGCTTAGATTGCAACTGACCTCAGTTACGTATTTGATTATAGGAACTAAGGAGGTCTAGAAAAGTTCGAAAGAACCGCTTAGGCATCCACTGAGCATTGTCTCTTGGATGGTTCTTAAATTTGAGCAAATATTTAGTATAGACATTTCCTTTTCGGGTGGAGGTCTGTTGATGATCAACAATGCATTCGAATTCTAGAATTTTTTCTTCATCAACAATCAATGGGGCCTCTTCATAGATAGGATGAATAGGTAAAGGTCCTTTGAAGGGCTTTAAGAGGCTATCTGGAAAGCATTATGTATTTTCCAATTATCAGGTAATTCAAGCCTATAAGCTAGATCATTGATTTTCTGAATCACCTTGAATGGTCCATAAAAACGTGGTGACATCTTGATTACTGGCCATTTCTCAACATTCTTTAATCTTCTTTTCTCAATCCGAAGAAGTACATAATCGCCTTCTTTAAAAAGCATGTGTTTCCATTTCTTATTAGCTTGTTTTATGTACTTCTCTTGAGCGATTGCAATGGCTTCTCGAACCTCTTTGAGAATATTTTGATAGTCATGGGTAAATGCATCTGCTGCTTCCACTCTATGGGTCAATCTTGTGATAGGAATAGGTAAAACCTTCCCATAGATAATCTCAAAGGGTGCTCTTCCAGTTACAGAATGAGGAGCATTATTACAAGCAAACTGTAAGAGATAAATGTATTTGTCCCAAGTCTTTGGTTGACTTCCGGCATAAGCTCTTATCATATCCAGAATAGTACTGTTTGACTCTGGATGAAAAGTTGATGAGAAGCCTAACTTAGTGCCTAGATTATGAAATAATGGAGTCCAGAAATTACTACAAAACTTCGAATCTCGATCAGACACTATAAACTTTGGCAAGCATTGATGAATAAATGTGCAGCTTGCCGAGCTGTTAAAGTCTTCTTACATGGGATGAAATAAGCTTGCTTACTAAAGCGATCTACTATCGTCCAAATCATATCATTTTGATTCGCTGTAGTAGGAAAACCTGTTATGAAATCCATGGATATTTGTTCCCAAGGTTGCATAGGAATAGGCAAAGGCATAAGCAATCCTGGGGTCTTTCCTTTGTAACTCTTGATCTTCTGACAAGTGATGCATTCAGCTACAAACTTCGCCACATCTTTTCTTATAGTAGGCCAATGGAATTCTCTTCCTATCACTTGTAAAGTGGCAGTCACTCCCCTATGTCCCATATATGGTGGTTGGTGCATTTCCTCCATTACAATTTGTCTAAAGGGTCGAGTGATGCATAATTTCTTTTGATAAAAGAAGTATCCATGATTGCATAAATAGTCCAATATAGGATTCCAATTGTTATTTTCTAATTTGTTCCATATATCAGAGAAGTCTGGATCCCCTTGATAAGAATTCTCCATACCTTCAAAAGACTAGGTCTCTACAGCAGTGATGTGATTAATACTTGGCTTTCTGCTAAGAGCATCAACAACTACATTTTCCTTTCCAGGTTGATACTGAATCATGGGCTGAAAACTCTGTATAAATGATGCCCACTTGATGCGCCTATCGGATATTAGTGACTGAGTTAACAAATGCTTGATACTTTGCTGATCGGTTTTGATAAGAAACTCAGATCCCATCAAATAATGCTTCCACATTCGTAAGGCATAGACAACAGCGGTTAATTCTTTATCATATGTACTGTAATTGCATTCTGTTGGTTTTAATTTTCGGCTCTCATATGCTATTGGATGTCCATCTTGCCTAAGTACGGCTCCAATTCCATATCCACTAGCATCGGTTACAACTACAAAGAATGGTCTAGAGAAATCGGGTAATTGCAGCACAGGAGCTTGTGTGAGAGCTTCTTTCAAAACTGTAAAAGATTTATCTTGACGCTCAGTCCATGAGAAATGCTTAGCTTTTCTAAGAAGGTATGTCAATGCATGTGCAATGTATGCGAAATTCTTGACAAACTTTCTGTAAAAGCTACACAATCCCAAGAATGATCTCAATTCATGTATATCTCGGGGTTTAGGCCATGTGACTATGCACTCAATCTTCTTTGGATCTACTCGAATCCCATCGCCAGATACAATGTGACCCAAATACTCTATCTGATCTTGAAAGAAACTACTCTTTTCAGGATTTATGTACAATTGATTTTCTTTCCATAGTGAAAAGACTAGCTTCAGATGTTCCTTATGCTCCTCAACATCTTTGCTAAACACCAGAATATCATCGAAAAATACTACCACACAATCTTGGTGTTTAAGAAAGATTCGGTTCATCATTCTACTAAAAGTAGCTAGAGCATTAGTTAGCCCAAAAGGCATTACTAGAAACTCATAATGTCCCGTTTGAGTTCTAAAGGCAGTCTTGTATAGATCCTCTTCTACCATACGGACTTGATGATAGCCAGATTTGAGATCTATCTTACTGAAGACCTTAGCCCCTTTCAATTTGTCCAAAAGATCATCAATCCTAGGGATTGGATACTTGTTCTTCACTGTGATTTTGTTCAGTGCACGATAGTCTATGCACATTCGGTAGGTTCCATTTTTCTTTTTGACTAATAAGACAGGTGCTCCATAAGGAGAATTGCTGGGTCTTATCAATCCTCTCTCTATCAGTTCCTCCACTTGCTTTTGTATTTCCTTTTGCTCTAGCTGGTTGACTCTATAAGGAGCTTTGCAAGGTGGAGTATTGCCCGGTAGGATTTCTATCCTATGATCTTCAGGTCGAGAACATGGTAGTCTAGGCGGTAAATCCTCTAAGAAACAATCAGAAAATTGAGAAAGAAATTTTTGGTGCGTAGGCTTAGTGTTTGGCTGAGTAGCCGTTACCGTATTCACCAGAAATAGATATGTCTTCTCACGTTTTCTAATTACTCTTTTAGCTTGTGTGTGGTTGAGTAAAGGACTGACCTCAGATTTCATTGAGCTTTTCAGACATATTTCTTGTCTGTCCTCAATCCACATCTGATGTGAATCGTAATCTATCTTAGGATTGTATCGATGCCTCCATGGCATTCCTAAGATGATGTCTACTCCCTGTAGGGGTGCCACTAGAAAGTCTCGTGTATCCTTCTAGGATTTGATTGAGATTTCAAGATTCTTGACTTCTCTAGTACAATTGTATTTTGTTTTGGTAAAAGCAGCTTTGACCTTATAGTTAGATGGAAAAGACTCTAGGTTTAGCTTTGCTAAGGTTCTTTCCGAATGAAATCATGTGTACTACCATCGTCATGCAAAATAACAACCTCTTTGCCATTAATGAAACCTTTCATCTTTAGAAGAGCATGACAAGTATACTTACCTTCCTCTTGCTTGGCTGCTTCATCGTCAATCATGTGCAGTTTCGCCGTCGGGGTCTTCTTTCTTTCAGGACACTCAGTGGCTATGTGTCCCAGCTTGTTCCATTTGAAACACCGTATTTCTTTCTTTGGAAAAGTCCCACCGTTTGGCTTCGAAGAAGAATCTATCTTCTGTGGAACAAAACCATTTTTAATTTTAAAGAAAGACTTTTTATCAAATCTCTTTTTCTTATGGAAAGATACATGCCGTTCTAAATCTTTCCTTCTTTTGGGATCCCATTCTTCCTTTCACAATTCATTGCAAGAGAAATTGCTGAGCTCAGTGAGCGAGGATGAAACATGTTAATCTCGGCTCTCAACTTAGACTTTAGACCTGCCACAAACTTTCTGCATTGATCTCGCTCATCAACTTTCTCCAAGGATTGTAATTGGATCAACGTTTGCCAAAATCTATCAGTATATGTGGGGATCGTTTCCTTATCGAACTGCCTGAAAGTATTCCATTGTTGTCTAGCTTTTGCTTTGAAATGTGAGGGAAGGAAATCTCTCTTGATGAGCTTTTGAAAAGACTTCCAAGATTTTGGTTGCCTTTTACTGTGGTTAGTGATGTTCCACCAAAGTATAGCACTCTCTACTAAATGATTTGCAGCGCATTTAATCTTATCTTTTGCAGAGAATTTCTCCCCTGAAAAATAATCATCTAGCGACTGATCTAAGACAAGACAGTGCGTGCTTCTTTCTTTTCATTAAAATTTTGAAATGAGAAAGATTTTCTACTTATCTTACTCTTCTTCCTCAAATTTTGTGCTCTCAGTGTGGCTTTGACTGTCCTGATAATAGTATCATTGTCGGAATCATCGTCGGATGACTCATCGTCAAATGAATGTCTCTTCCTTTTCTTACCATTGATTTTCTTTTCCAATCTCTCCCTATGCTCACGCTCATCAGCCATCTGTGCTTGAAGTGCGTCTAGATGCTCTTGGAGCGTAGGTGGTTGTGGCTGCTGCGCCATGATAATGCGATAAATACAAATAAAGCGGAACGGAGGAAAAATAAAGATATTAAGTGTATGAGAATTAAACAGATGAAATAAAGATGTGATTCAAGTGTATGGTAAGACAACGGATGGCGGAAGATACTAAGTGTATGAAGTATAAAGCAAAGAAATCACTTATCTTGCTCTTTGATTCGGAGGTAGAAAAGACTAGAGTGGGAGATATGTGACCGATGATGTCGGTAGTCGTCTTGCGCTTGATTGATCTCCAATTAATTGCTCGGCGATTTCGTGGTTCCAAATCGCCTTCTTGATTTGAGCTTCTTCGGATTTTGCCTTGCTTCTTCTTTTTTTGAACTTTAGAGCTCTCTCTTTTTAAAAAAAAATAAATTCCTTAGAGGCCTTTTTGAACCTTAGGTCCTTTACCCTTGCTCCATATATATGGTCAAAGGAAAACTTTGACTTGAAAAAGAAAAACGTTGCATGCGTAAAACTGCTCACAGAGGCTGCTCCTGAGTCTGAAAATCACAGAGCGACAGTCGGGTAGAGAGGTTGTGATTTAAAACTTCATTGACGCGAGCGTGCGGATGGAGGAGTAGGGCACGGAGGCCAAGAGATTATGGGACTGCTTGAATGCATGTCTGCTCTGCGCGCGGACTCAGAGGTGATTTCTTTTTCTTTTTTTTTTGAAAAAATTCACACAGCTAGCAAGCTGCATCGGCTCATAGTCCTGCATACAGAGATTCCGATTGGCGCAACTCCCAGTGTTGCATTGATGAGCCGGCTGCCAAAGACTGTAGGTCTACAATCTGTAGACAGCGGTGCGTAGTCTAAAGGTGACTGGTCTTCAATCGTTGCTAACGAGGTACTCCGCAATGCGCAGCCTGAAAAAAGGGAAGAGCCACAGGCTCTAGACGGGTCTAGGCTCCCCTTAACTATTGCGGACTGTAGGTGGGCGCACGGAAGTGTTGATGGGTGCGCGGGCATCGAAATGCTCACTGCAGTGCTCAGTGAGTCAGTGCATCCCAAGTACGCTAGTCCTCTGGCTCTGGAGTCTGTGCACACGAGACAGTGACCCTCTGAAGGGCGGTGGATTGCACAATTCGTGATGGCAGCTCCTCTATCACCGCAGTGCTATAGGCCGGTTCCCTTTTGCAACAAGATACATGCTAAAAGCTTCGTAATCTTTCCTTCTTTCATTCCGTGGGTTTTCTTTTTGAATCCACACGAGGAAGCTTCAAACTTTCTTTTCTTCATAAGAGCATGACCATTGTGAGCGTGACCAAAGCTCTGATACCACTGAAACCAAAAAGGTAATTCCTTCCACACAAATTCACCACTTAATAAATTGAAGAAGAAGAACACAATCACACCACAAAAGCGACACCAGCAGACTGGGTACAATTTCCCCCCCCCAAGATTAGTGGTTCACGCTTCCTCATCTAGAGTATTTATGATATTCCATAAAAGCACCAAGGAGCCAAAATTATCCCTCTCATCCAAAAATGAGGGATTTGCTTTACATAGTTAGGGCCCAAAATGAATTATGTCCACAACAAAATATATTGCTCAAACTTGCAATAATAAAACAAATACAAAATTGGCCCATGGTCATATATAATGTGCTGTGCGACAACTCGATCGGTACCCTCACACTAACTCTAATTCTCGCTATGAGTTCCATCACCTGTACTCAAGCCGCCAATTACATTAGTTATTAACAATCGATTGAACGAATCACCAAATCAACCGATCCCAACATAACCGCCCTCAAAGCACAATAATCAAGCACAACACCAATAACACTAGCGATATCAGTATTAACATGGAATCACCCACAATACCGACCATCTAGCATGGCAAAACACAAGCTGGTCAGGCATTCCCCAACTAACCACACAAAGTATCCACTAGGACCCCCGCCGCGTCCGGTGCACTCCTATGTAGTACTTTGCCATAGTCACACTTGACTAAAATAATAATATCCAAAGCAAGATATATCAAAAAATATAATTTCCATAACAAGTTGGGAGTCCAACCGACCCCGCAGGTGTCACGCCTAGCTGGCCATACACTGTCTGGTAGAAGAAGAAGAAGAAGAAGAATATATTATCGTCCTCTGAAGACCAAAAATCGGTCTATGGGACCTGAAACAATACAAAACCTTACATGCATAAAGACTCCTCCCTCAAAGGGGAGGGTAATAAGAGAAACTACCTTTATGTCTAGGTGAGTTTCTGTGCTTGAAAAGCTCAGATACAAATGTTCCTAAAGCTGAGGGTGACGCCTTATGTAGCAAATCAGCCAGTCTGTTATGTCCCTCAAGAAGAGAGCTGAACTTTTTCCTAATGTATGCATAGTAAGGGCATATCATTACCATGCGTTCTTCTGTTTCTGGCATACCCTGGTCACATAATTGGCATATTCTGCTCTCTCTTGACACGTCTTTCCATCCTCCTATTTCAAATTGCAGCTGGTGTGATCGGGTGCGGAGTGAAGCCAAAGCCCTCCGCTTATGCATTGCCATAGGTGTGCAAATGTACTTCTGCGTGGCTGACTCCTCTGCCGTATAAGTGGGCCAATATTGGGGGTTGATAAATGTGCAGTAGTACTCGAACTTATCTCTATTTTTAGCTGTTTGCCATTTCCTGTGTAGTGCATTCAGCAGGTCACGATGAAAAGCATCTTCATCTACCTCCTCTGGTGAGTAGTTCAAGTACTCCTCTACCTCCCACTTCCTGAACCAATTTCTCAGATCTAGTGCCCATCCAAATGCCGAAATCTTGCTCTTGTTTGTCTTTTGGGACTTTTGACTTTCTCCCCATGCCCTCTTTGGCAGCCTTTCAGCATCCATGCCTTTGACCTTTGTAATGTATCTGAGTATCTTCTTTAAAGCATGTAACTCTATGGGTAAGCATCATGTCTCTAGAAGTAGCAAAGAGTAGGGTATAGTAGCCTTGATGCCAAGGTGTCTCCTAATAAAAGATTTCTGCATTTTTTCCAAATCATTCCATTTCGAGGATGATATACTCCCACCCCACACCTCTACTCCATAGAGCATTGTCTGTATCACATATGCCCCAAAAATCATGTTTCGTACTTGCCATCTTCTTGTATTGCTATTACTGCAGTCATTTTCAAATTGGTAATACTTTCCCCATCCTACATCAAGTCTCCGTTGCACACAGCTGCTCCATTTATTATTGGCTAAAATTTCAATGCCTAGGTATTTGAATGAGTGCATTGTATCAACTGGTTGACCCATGTATGAGATTGAGGGGGGGTTGCTTGGCTTTATAGTTTTGACTGTCATGAGTTTAGTTTTGGTAACATTAACAGCCAGCCCACTTTCCAAACAGAATATGCCGAGTATATCCATCATTTGTTGCATCTTGCTCTCACTACCAATGAAAACAACCACATCATATGCATAAAGAAGCAACCAAATCCCAAAACCTGCTAGGTTAAGACTGGACAATTCTCTTTTACATGCTTCTTTGTGCACCAATTCCTCAAGTCTATCAATGCACAAACCAAACAAGGTGGGTGAGAGCGGGCATCCTATTGCATTATTGGAGGATGCCTTGCAATAAATTTTAGCGCAACAATTACAAGCAAATGTAGGGCAATCTGAGCTCAAGAAAATGGTTCATAGTATGTCTACTAGACCATCTCGTGAAGAGAGAGGTAAATCTCCAATGGAGCCTGAAACCAATGTTCATACGATCGAGCCTAAGAGGGCTAAGGTGTTTAATATTGCCAATTATAGGCCAGAAAAGTATCAAGTCGGATGTCTGACCGTAGTTCCAATATCATAGATACCTAGTTAAACAAATGGGACAAGGCCTTCGCCATTTGTGAAATCAGGAATGATATGAAGAAAATCCGCGAGGCCACCCATATGTTTAATGAGGCAACGGATCGGTGGTGGATAAAACAGCAGAAAGATGGAGTGGCATCCACTACTTGGGAGGGGTTTAAAAAAGAATTTAGAAAACACTTCTTACCTCGTGACAAAGCATCCCAAGCTTGGGATCAGTATCGAAACCTTCGTCAGAGAAATTTATCAGTGGCGGAATACACTGATAAGCAACCTCAAGCTAGGGCAGATTCAACCCAGTTTCTCACCTTTTGCTTCGCCAGTGATATTTAAAAAAAAGAAAGATGATACTTTTCGCCTCTGTATAGATTATAGAGCATTGAATAATATCACTATTAAGCAAAGGTATCCGATGGCACGGATCGATGATTTGCTAGATGTGTTACATGGGGCCGTAATTTTCAGTAAGATAGATCTTAAATGTGGCTACCATCAGATCCGTATAGAGCCGAGGATGTGCATAAAACTGCTTTTAGAAGCAGGTTTGGACATTATGAGTTTTTGGTAATGCCGTTTGGACTTACCTATGCTCCAGCTACATTCGTCATGCTTATGAATGATTTACTACGTTCGTATATCGAGAAGTTTGTAGTATATTTTATTGACAATATTCTTGTATTCAGTAAAAATATTGCTGAGCATTACGAACACTTAAGAATAGTGTTCACTACTTTCAGGAAAGCTAGTCTTTATGTAAATAAAAAGAAAACTGTACTGTGTATGGTAAGACTTGAATATTTAGGATTCATTATTACTCCTGAGGGGATAGAAATGGATCCAAAGAAAGTGGCTACGATACTGACTTGGCCTATCCCTCAGAGTTTGACCGCTTTGCGATCATTCTTGGGATTTGTCCAATTTTATCAAAGGCATATCAAAGGATATTTCAAAATAGTATCGCCATTGACTGATCTGACCTCAGATAAAGTACCTTTTATATGGGAACAAAATCAACAGGAGAGTTTTAACACCATAAAACAAGCTGTGGTCTCAAGACCGGTGTTAAAAATAGTTGATCCCCAAAAACCGTTTTTCCTTGAAACCGATGCAAGTGGCATTGCGGTAGGAGCAATTCTCCTCCAAGAGGGAAGGCCAGTAGTCTTTAAAAGCAAGAAGCTTTCTCCCTCTCAACGAAATTGGCCAACTCATGAATTAGAGTTGTATGTTGTTGTCCATGCTCTCAAAACATGGAGACATTATTTGTATGGATCAGAGTTTTATGTTGATGTTGATCATGATACTTTGAAATATTTTTGTAAACAACCTGACTTGAGAGGCCGCCAAGCTAGGTGGGCAAAACTCATGCAGGAGTTTAACTTGACGATTCGGTACCAAAGAGGGAAGGATAATAAAGTTGCTAATGCGTTGTCACGCATTATGCATAATATGAGTTTCACGGTATTAGAAAGTGCTCTAATGACCGAGATAAGAGAAACTCAAAAGGTGGACGAGTTCGTCCAAAGCCTTTGGCCTAAGGCTCATGTATTTAAACCTGGGGAAAAGGGTGACCTGGCATCCAGAAAAGGCCAGACTTATGCAAGATATACCATAAGAGATGGTATGCTGAAAAGAAATGGCAAGGTAGTAGTACCTAATCAGAATGATCCCAGACAGAGAGTCATCCAACAATGCCATGATAGCCCATGTGTGGGACATCCAGGAGTCGAGAAAACATATGATCTCGTGAAGCAAGATTTCTTTTGTCCAAAAATGAAAAAACATATTCATGAATATGTGACACGTTGTTTTTCGTGTCAGGTAAGTAAGGCAGAGCGGGTAAAGCCACCCAGACTTTTACAACCTCTAGAAATACCACTAGGTAGGTGAGAGAGCATTTCCATGGACTTTATTGTAGGTCTGCCTACGACACAAGGTGGATATGATCCTATCCTTGTGGTAGTTGATCGTCTTACCAAGATGGCTCACTTCATTCCAACTAGAGAGTCTGTTAGTGCCCTGCAAGTGGCGGATTTGTTTATTAAACATATACTCGTTTGCATGGATTACCCAAATCCATAGTGTTAGACAGGGATGTCAAATTTACTAGTCATTTTTGCACTGCACTGTTTAAGACACTAAGGACTGAGTTGGGAATAAGTAGTGGGGATCATCCAGAAACGGATGGTCAGATGAAAAGAATCAACCAAATTTTAGAGGATATGCTTAGAGCATATGTGTCATTGAGGCAACATACATGGGACAAGTGGTTGCCACTGTTAAAATTTGCCTACAATGATAGAAAACATTCCTCTACAAGGTTCAGTCCGTTGAGCTGAACTATGGTTATAGACCTGGCAAATCCAACTACAGCTGGAGTACCTTAGAAAGTGCCTAGTGCCGTGAACTTTGTGGTTCAGGTGCGGAAGATGCTAGCCCTTGCAAGAGCTAACATCCGCCAAGCTATGGATAGAGCTAAGGCGTATGTGGATGAAAACCAATCCGTTAGAGAATTTAAGGAAGGAGAAAAAGTTTTTCTTAGAGTTCCTTCACACTGTAAGTCTTTGATTGTAGGAGAGTGTGCTAAGTTATCACCCTGATATTGTGGGCCGTGGTTAATTCTAAAAAGAATAGGCAAGGTAGCCTATAAATTAAAATTACCACAGGGTTGTAAGGTGCACCTAGTGTTTCATGTTTCTCGTTTAAAGAAATTTTTGCATGTAGGTGACTTACTAAACGAGGGTGTTGTTTTGTTTCAGGAGATAGAGGATAATGCAGGACGCAAACCAACAAGAATCCTGGACCGAGGAACAATGCAAGTACGCAAGCGGTAAGATGCCCACGGTGTTGGTTGCATGGCATGGTTTACCTCTATCAGAAGCTACCTGGGAATCCATATACCAGTTACGGAGAGTGTTCCCAAACTTTATCATCGAGGATGCTGATGCCTAAAGAGGGAAGGAACGTTACGCTCAAGTTGAGGCAACATGACCTCCGAAGGGTCAATCCACATTTTCCTTTAAAGGATCAATGTTTGTATTAGATTTCTTTGGGCTTCACGTAAATAATCAAAAAGGAATCAAGGTCAAGGTCCTTGGTGAGGGTGACATGGCACAAGACTAGGTGGATCAAAGGCTAAGGGGTCTAAATGCATTAAATGTGCCAAGGGGCAAATGATTTCAATGATATTCCAAGAGAGGGGTAAATGATGCATTGAGGAGATGCCCTCAAATGTAGACATGTGGCAAGCTAGATCCATCTAGGGAATTGGGGCTTGGTGGAATCTGCAAGCTGAAGCCCTCACGTAGTTGGCGGTTCTGTCAGTTTGCTACCACCGAGGTTGGTTGGGAGGAAATTTTGTGTGCCTGCCCCGTGATAGATTGTTAAATTGATGCTGTGAAGTGAGTGAAAGATAGAGGGCGTGATAAAACTCCACTTTTTCTCACGTATACACATAGCATATCTTTCAACTTTTGATTGACATGTTCCGTTAGACCATCTAACGATGGATTATCAAACATGTTCATATTCAGCTAAATTTTCAGCAACTCTCCAAAAGTAACTATTAAACTTGCTATCCCTGTCATCACTAACAATATCATCTCATAGCCCGTATAATTTGAAAACACATTCGACAGATGGCCTTGCCAACTCAAGGATTTTCATATTTTTCCTAATTGGAATGAAATAAAGCCGTCTTGGTCAATCTATCAATATTCTCACAGAAAGTCATGAATTTGAAAACACATACGACAAACAGCCTTGCCAACTCAAGGATTTTCATATTTTTCCTAATTGGAATGAAATAAGCCACCTTGGTCAATTTATCAACTATTACCCACAGTCTCACACAAAGTCATGAATTCTGTGTGTTCTAGGTACATCAACAATGAAATCCATAGAAACACTTTCCCACTTGCTAAATGGTATTTCTAGTGGATAAGCAACCACCTAATGTAAGACGCTACACTTTATGTACTTAGCACTTCCAGCATTTAACGACATAATATTGGGCATCCTTACTCATACTAGGCTAGAAGAACTATCGCTTCAAAAGGGCATAAGTCTTTTGAATTCTCGGATGTCCCATATCCACATTAAGATTACACTATTTAAAAAGTTGGCACCTAGTGTCTTTATGGAATACCAACTATAGGTGCTTCACCAACATAGGCGATACAATCTCTTCATGGAAATTACTAACTTATAGTAGTTATTTAATGTCGACCATCGGTCTTGAAACTATATAACAATTATCATTAGCATATTTTATCTACATACGGCCTCTTGCTTTAAAAACTTTTCAAATTTTGAATAAAAGTGATCAAGTTCACATTTATACTTCAAGGACTACATGAGCTCATTATGAAATTGAGTAAATAGACATTTGGCTCAATGCCCCTATTATGGCATCGTACTAACCTTTACGATATCTTAACTTTATAATCAAACTCTTGCATCCAATCTTAACTCATGCTGATTTTACAATCACTTGATGTTACCTTTTCTTTTTTCTCTTTTTTTTGGGAAGGAAACGAATTTCTTTTTAGTGGAACCAAAATACCTGATACACGATTTCATTTACCCGTTGGAGGTCAACATCTCCTGATGTCACCTTAGTGAGAGAGGGCTAGTGCTTGTGGGTGTGCCCACCCAAAGTGAGGCTAGGGTAGGTGGAGAGAGGGTCGATGTTGTGAGTGTGCCCGCCCTCCGTGAGGGTAGAGTAGGGTAGAGATGTTCCTCCAAGCTCTCATGGAGGTGCCTATGTGGTGTGCCTGTGTGGCCACCTGTAGGGCAGCACATATGCAGCAGTTGAGCAACCCCAGGAGCCTATGTGTAGGCAGAGGTGGGCCGACTGTTGGTCGGCCACCTAGGCACTGCTGTAGGCATGGACGCGGGCTAGGAGGCCAGCTTCTATGGCTGTGTGTGCAGCCCCTTTAGGGTGTGGAGGAGAGAAGGCCAGTGCGCTCTCTCAGTGGCCTACCAGTCGGCCCTACGGGGCTTGTGTTCAGCCCTCATATAGGGGGAGGTGAGCAGGGGTGCAGCCCTGATATAGGGCCTTGTGGAGCCCCACTTGTAGGGCAGGGGGTCCGCCCCCTAGGAGCCCATTTGTAGGGCTGTGTGCCCAGCCCTTAGGTGCTGCAGTCAGCTCACCTACCAGCAGGGGTCAGCCCTAGCCTACCAGCCAGCTAGGGAGGGGCTGGGGGCCATTTATAGGCCCCTCCTCAGCCCTCATTTGTCATGTCTTTGAGTAGGTGTGTGGAGCAGTCCTTCCACTCTCAGGGTGCAGCAGTTGAGCACCTCTTGTACACCTCTCAGGGTGCAGCAGTTGGGGAAGCTTTCTAGAGGGACGGTCCCCCTCACCTCTCACTGACACCCAGATCTGGCATAATTATGCACGCACACTATATGACATCCCAAATCAGCCAGTCCCAGAGCTCTCACATATACCACGCCCCACTTCCTGCACCCTCTTCACTAAGTGGGGAGTGAAGGATACCGTAATGAAACTTCATAATGGCCGAGCGAATGATCATGAGGGGCTATGCACTAAGTTCATTGCATACGGGATTAATCTCCTAGCCCCGATCTTAGCAAAGCTCTTTAATGAAGCGGTTTGCTTGGGGTTTCCACGCACCTGGACCATTAACACTATCTCACCCATCCACAAGGCAAGGGATCCCATGAGCCTAGAGAAATACATAACCATTATGATTGGACATGTCATGTCCAAGATTTATGCATCAGTGCTTGATTCCGAGGTCACAATCGATTCGCAGAGTGTCGAGGACTTAGAGGAGCAAGACAGGCTGGATTTTGCCGGGATCATGGGACCATGGATCACATTCTTATACTCAGATGTATCATCGAGGAGGCGAGGGCACAGAAGCAGAGGGTTTACTGTTGCTTTGTGGACTTCCCGCAAAGCATTTGATATGGTCCTGAGAGCCCGCCTCCTCCGGTGCCTACAGGGTTTGGGTTATGGCCAAGAGATCATTTGGGCTGTCATGGCACTTTACGAGAGAGTCTCAAACAGAGTCCAGGCAGGGTGGGGGTGGACAGACGAGATCATGAGCACTATTGGGGTCAAACAAGGGTGTCCTTTATCACCTACCCTGTTTGGCCTCTACATTGACAAACTCGAGACAGTGATGCAGACACAGAGGGGGGGAGGGGTGGATGCTCTGTTGCTGATGACACTCTGATCCATGTATGCAGATGACATGGCACTTTTGTCTCCCTCAGCAGAGGGGCTCCAGAGACACCTTGACACACTACACTCCTTTTGTGAGTCTCATGATTTGAAGGTCAACCTCAGTAAAACCAAGGTTATGGTCTTCAATACATCTCGAGCCATCATGCACCAGGAGCAGTTCACGCTTGATGGGTCACTTGTTGAGATAGTTTCATCATACATGTATCCGAGGGTTGTCTTCTCCGGACACATCTTCACTATGAGACCCACGATGCAGGCCCGCCTGGGTAGGGGATACGCTTCACTGGCCAAACGAGAGAGACTATGCTTCCACTCACACTTTTAGGATCCACGGACCAAGGGGTTGCTTTTTGACTTCTTGGTCTGCCCAACGGGGATGTATGGGAGCCCTTGTTGGGGGCTAGACTTGTCGGATACAGAGTGGGCTCGTGTGGAGTGGCTACAGGTTTTCATGCTATCGTGGATGATTCGCGGTAAGCCGTTGGTTCCTCACCAAATCATTCAAGGTGAGTTTGGGTCATCCCCATTACAGCTAGATGCTGCATTTCAGGTCATCACGTATTTGCACTGAGTCAGAGAGTAAGGGGGTTACACTTCTGGGCGCAGCAGACTACCTTGGCTAGCTTTGTCCTCCTCTATAACACTTTCAGCAGGGGGGGACCAAAGATGCTGGTATGCACGCATTGAGAGGTGGTTTGAGCGAGTAGGACTCCAATGGATGGACTCCCTCCCTTCCAGTACAGTATGGATGCTCCGTTTTCTCCCCTCCTGTCACACGAGGTCAACCAGGTAATCTGTGAGGATCTGTTGCAACTACACACATTCCGGACCTGGTTGGGACGTAACGAGCTCCCAATGCAGCTCAGCTTCTACAGAGATCACTGCTTGCACATCACAGA
Organism: Dipteris shenzhenensis; assembly: GCF_047967505.1. Lineage (NCBI taxonomy): Eukaryota > Viridiplantae > Streptophyta > Polypodiopsida > Gleicheniales > Dipteridaceae > Dipteris > Dipteris shenzhenensis. The sequence continues at coordinate 6,798,828 of NC_141616.1, forward strand.
GGAGGGTTTCATCGACCCACCAGGATATACACAGATCCACCTATCCCACTCATTGAGGATCTCTATTGGGCAGTTCCGGGTCTCTTCACATAGACTTTGTATTGAGAGCAGCAGAGCAGAGGGCATACCCAAGGAGAGCCGCATATGCACATTATGTGACATGCAGGAGGTTGACACGGAGGAGCACTTCATCTTTAAGTGCCCTGTTTACTATGAGATCCGAGGGCGTTTCTATTGCCTCTTCAAAGATAGTTTTGGGGCTTTGTCCCGATTCCTCTCCTACCCAAGCCAAAGATGTTTGGCGGGCTTCATCCATGAAGTAGTCAAGCACCGCGAGAGGATACTTCAATCACGGAGACAGAAGCATACTTATTCCTTAGCAGATCCTTCTCAGAGCTCTAGAGTCCTTTTTGCCATATCACATGGACATCCACGAGACGAGGCTTCGACGTGATCGCGACCCAGAGCCAGTGACCCGACAGCTCAGACAGATGGTTGATGGGCAAATCACACCTGACATCCCCTCTCTGTTCAGAGTTGGAGCCCGATCGACAGGGGTTACTGTGGCCCTTGAAGGGGACTGAAGGGGGAAGCAGAGTAAGAGGGAGAGAGTGTGAGAGAGAGAAGACTCAAGTGTGCGGGTGTGAAGTGATGAGCCACACCACAAACTCATTAGTTTTATTAGGATTAGGTTTTACCCTATGACTGTCTTAAGACAGTCATAGATGGCTTATCTTTAATAAAGGGGTGGCAATGTGCCTTTACCCCAACAACCTCCCACCTAAAGGCCAATGTGCCTAAAGGGGAGAAAAGAATAAAAAATTACAGTAATATACAGTTACTTACTGTATACAAGACCATAAAATAAGAATAGTCTCATCCTAATCCCATGATGTGGCGGCAATGTGCAAACCGCTCTGTAGGCAAGCTCTTAGTGAGCAAATCTGCAGGATTATCATCAGTATGCACCTTCACAAGCTCAAGTCGCTTGTCTTCCAGTACCTCCCTCATGAAATGATATTTCACATCTATGTGCTTGGTCTTCTGATGAAAGACCGGATTCTTTGCCAACATGATAGCACTCTGACTATCACAATGCAAAACTGGCATATCTCCTGTAATGCCCAAGTCTCCCACCAGCCGAGTAAGCCATATTGCTTCCTTGCAAGCCTCAGTGGCTGCAACATATTCAGCTTCAGCAGTTGACAGTGCAATGCATTTCTGCAACCGAGACACCCATGATATAGCACCTCCTGCAAATGTGAAAATATAACCGGTAGTAGACTTCCGGTTATCTGCATTCCCTGCATAGTCTGAATCTGTAAAACCATGCACCAATGCATCCTGCCTACCATAGCATATGCACAAGTCTTTGGTACCCTTGAGATACCTCAAAACACCTTTCACTGCTTCCCAGTGCCGCTTGCCTGGATTTGCCATATACCTGCTGATGACTCCCACCGCAAAAGCAATATCCGGACGAGTGGCAACCATGGCATACATCAAAGATCCAACTGCAGATGCATACGGAACCTTGGCCATTTCAGCCTTATCATCATCTGATCTGGGGCTGTCCTTACTGCTGAGTTTTAAATGTGGAGGCAACGGGGTACTAATAGACTTCCCCCCCTCCATTTTAAAGCGCTGCAGTACTTTGTCAATGTACTCCTTCTGTGACAGAAACAAAAGTCCCTTGGACCTGTCACGAGTAATCCGCATGCCAAGAATATGATTTGCATCACCCAAGTCTTTCATGTCAAAAGACTTATGCAGTTGTTTCTTCAAAGCACTAATCTCATGCTGAGATTTACTGGCAATAAGCATGTCATCCACATATAGAATGAGTAGCATCAAACTGCCATCCTTTGCCCGTTTGGTGTACAAGCAATGATCGGTCTCACACCTATGATACCCTTGGGACTGCATGAAGGCATCAAACTTCTTGTACCATTCTCTTGGCGCCTGCTTGAGTCCATACAAGCTCCTCTTGAGCTTACACACAAGCTGCTCTTTCCCTTTAACAGCATATCCCTCTGGCTGACTCATATAGATCTCATCATGGAGATCTCCGTGAAGAAAAGCTGTCTTCACATCCATCTGACATAAATCCATGTCGTCATGAGCAACAAGAGCTAACACTGCTCTCAAAGTAGTCATCTTGACTACAGGGGAAAAGATCTCATCAAAGTCAATGCCCTTCTCCTGCTTAAATCCCTTGGCAACCAATCTGGCCTTATACCTCGGTAAAGCATTTGAATCCACTTTGACTTTGTAAACCCACTTGCATGGCAAAACCTTTCTGCCTGCAGGTAGCTGCACCAAGTCCCATGTATCATTTTGAAGTAGGGAGTCCATTTCTGACTGCATGGCTTTCTCCCACTTCTTTTTCTCTGTTCTTCCCATAGCTTCCTTGAAGCTGGAAGGCTCACCACAATCTGTCAGCATGATAAAATCAGCCACATTATTGGCTCCTGGAACAAACCTGGCAGGAGGCCGTTGTACACGGGTGCTCCTCCTAACAAAATGTTCCGGATTAGGCTGCTGTCCAGCCTGTTCGTCATGCATGACGGGTGGCTGTACCACCATATTTGGCTGTTCTACAGCCCCATCTGCTGGCATATCCAGTGGTGCATCATTGGCAAAATTATCTGGCTGATTTTCAGCCTGTATACCCTCTTCAACAGGGTTATCTGCAGCAGCCTGCTGCTGCATATAAATGGGCATTCTTTGCTGTCCAACATCATCATAAATAACCCTCCTGTATTCCACAGGTTGCACGGGTTCCTTGTGTACACTATCCTCTTTAAAGATGACATCATTGCTGCGTATAATCTTCCGTTTAACGGGATCCCATAACCTGTACCCCATTTCACCTTCGTCACCATAACCCATGAAGATGCATCTGATAGACTTTGCATCCAGTTTGGTGCGCAGTTCTTTGCGTACATGAGCAAAGCACTCGCAGCCAAATACACGTAAGTGCTTATATGAAGGTGGCTTGCCAGACCACACCTCCTCTGGCACTTTCAACTCCAAAGCCTTGTTTGGCGACCTGTTAATAATGTGAACTGCTGTTTGCACGGCTTCTGCCCAAAAGCCATGGGGTAATGCAGCATAAGACAACATACATCGAACCTTCTCCTGAATAGTTCGATTCATCCGCTCACTTGCACCATTTTGAGATGCATTATGAGGGGCTGTGAGTTCCTGTTTGATGCCCTTAGCTTCGCAAAACTGCACAAAAGCATGTGACACATACTCACCCCCATTATCGGATCTGAGGCATTTCAGCCTGCGACCTGTCCGATTCTCAACCTGAGCGACAAACTTCTTGAAAGCATCTAAGGCATCGCCCTTATGCTTCAAGAAATAGACCCACACTTTGCGTGTGGCATCATCAATGAAAGTAATAAAATATTTTGCACCCCCTAGTGATAACTGTGGCATCTCACACAAATCAGTGTGCACTAGATCAAGTGGTGCTCTATTCTGGGGAGTTCTCCTCTTATGAGGAGTCACAGAATGCTTGCCAAATATACAATGATCACAAGTAGGCAAATCTGAAAAAGAAAGAGACGGCAGATAACCCAAACGTGACAGTTCTTGCATTCCTTTAACAGACATGTGTCCCAACCGGCTATGCCACAATGAAACCTTTGGCAGCTCGGTTATGGCAACAACATGATTACCCACACTGGAAACATAAAGAGGGTACAAGGTATCACTCTTAAAACCCTCAGCCACTACAGCCTGGCCATCAGTAATCACCCATTTGGAATCCCCAAATGTGGTGTGGTAACCACTGTCATCCAATAAGCCAGTGCTAATCAGATTTTTCTTGATTTGCGGCACATGGCGAACACCATCAAGCATAAATATGCGTCCATCAGGGAATACTATCTGTATACTGCCAATCCCTGCAATCTGACATGCATAGTTGTTCCCAAGATGAACAACTCCATAGGTACCTGTGTAGGAAGTAAACCACTCCCTATGAGGAGTAACATGAAAAGAAGCACCTGAGTCCAAGAGCCAGGTGTGCATGTCATGGCCATCAATAACCAAAGCATGTGCTATTACAGCAGAAGAGCATAAAACATCATGTATGTCACTGTCACTGTCCTCTGCTGCAACATTCACTGCATCCAAGTCATCTGCCTTGGCCTTGCCTTTGCCTTTGCTTCCATTGCCTGCATCCTTTGTTTCAGCCTTCTTGGCTTTCTGATCCCGTATGAACTTGAAGCACTTAGACTTCACATGTCCCTTCTTGCCACAATAAAAGCATTCAATATCCTTTTTGCCACGGGACTGACAGCGGGATTTGGACTTACTAGCAGATCTCCCCTTCTGCTAAGTCCTGCCTCTATCATGTACCTGCAAGGCATTTGAAGACTTGCTGCTCGCATTATTCTTCCTGCTCATCTCCTCCATAAGGAGAGAGCTCTCTACATCAGCATACATAAGAGTGACATTCGAATTTGACAGGGTGGTCTTGAAAGTGTCCCAACTCTCAGGGAGGGTACACAACAAGAAAGTAGCCTTTAACTCCTCATCAAGGTTCAATCCCTGTGCAATCAGCTGTGTAAAGAAGGCATTGAACTCACTCAAGTGTGAGGTCATAGCTGTACCTTCCTTCATGCGAAGATCAACCAGCTTCTTCAACCAATAAACCTTACTGGCTGAGCTCTTTTGGGCATACAATTCTTCTAGCCTTTGCCATAGACCATAAGAGGTCTTTTCAGCCTGAACATTGAACACAAGAGTGTCAGAAATAGTGAGCATGATAGCTGCCCTTGCGGACAAATCAAGCTCTTCCCAGTCATCAGCTGCCATGTCAGATGGCTTGACACCCTTCACCCTTATGGGCTTAGAAATCTTCTTTAACAGAAGTACATTCAAGCACTGTTCTGCCCATAATGCATAATTGTGTGCTCCTTCCAGTTTCTTTATGTTCAGAATTGAAGATTCACTTCCCCCTGATGCCATATCAGATAAGGAAAGTACCTGACTCCCTGGAAGTAAAAAAAGACTGAATAAAAATTCTGATTTCTCAGAAAAAACCTGCTCTATCAAGAGCCAGGAGCACTCACAATAGTGCTGTTTTTTACTGTCAGGAAAATCTGCAGCAAAACAGTAAATGTCCCTGCAAATACTGTACCTTCTGACACACTGTACCGTGCTCAAATAGGCATAAACAGTAATTTCAGAATGCTGCAGCTGCTCCACAAGTGCTTTAACAGTGCATCATCAGCTGACAAAACACAAACACTGCTGTAAACACTGCTGTACTGATCACTTCTTCCACCTCAGATGAGGTATTGCACTGAGTTAATATGCATAAACCACTTGGCAAACACCCAAAAAAAAAAAAAAAAAGACACTTCAGCCTGTCACAAAACCTGCAACAGAAAATGGGATAAATCCCAAGCAATCACCCTTCTGCCAAGGGGATAAAATGCATCTGAAGATCTCTGTCGGTAACCCAAGTGCTATCAAACAAAATCTGGGCAAAAGCCCCTTGATCTGACACCTGAACCAAGTGAAGAACACCTCAACACTGAGGTAGCATGCAATATGAAAATCTCTCTGACAAAATCATCCAACAGTGTAATGCATATACTGCCCTGTGTAGAAATGACATACACAGATCCCAACGTACAAACACTCAATGAGGAACCTTTTGAGCACTTTCAACGATGGACAGTTAGGGACCGAGTAAACTCGATGCGCCCTGGCCAAGCGTGGCTCAACTGAGGTTCTCTGAGTGTTGCACAAGAAATGTGACCTGCAAGAAAATGTCACCTCCACACTGCGGAAATCGAGGCAAATGTGTGCTCTCTGGCACCACACTACCTCAAGGCATACAAAGCATCAACTGCCGGGCAAAAGCCCTATGATCTGCTCACCCAAAAACTGAGATTCAAGCCCAGTAAAAGCATAAAAGTCCTCTGCAAAATCAAGGCATTTCCTTCACGAAAACAGATAACTGTGCAATCAACCACACACTGTGGTTCTCTTCACCTCAAGCACGAGGTAAATGAAGGTACTGGCTGTACTTTCAAGAAAACACAGTTTTGAGAACTGAAGGATGATCCTGAGTGAAGAGCAGAGAGCTCTTTCTCCTTCTTTTTCTTCCCAAAAAAAAATTCTGCCTGCTGTACTTCCTGTACCTGCGCACGTGTGCAGAATCCCAGAAGAGAAAAAAAAAATTTCGACGGTCTCCCTGATGCAGCTCCCTGTACCTGCGCAGTGTAGATCCGTACGGATGTACGGCTCCTGTACGGAGTCCATACGGCAGGTACGGATGTCCGTACCTGAGCGCGCGCTGCGCGCTCTGGCTCTCTGTGCGGCCTAGTGCTGTGCACTGGCTGCCCCTGCGCAGGATAGCAGCTAGCAGCTGCTGCTGTAGCGCTAGCTGCGTGAGCAGCTGCGCTGCTCGTGCCCTGCTCTACGCCCGCGCCCGCGCCCGCGCTCGCGCCCTAATCTGTGCCCGTGCCCGCGCTGCGATGCCTTCGCTGCCTGCAGATCTGCGACGCCCGTCCGTACGGATGTACGGACGACGTACGTCCGTACGACGCTGTCACCCGCTGACCCGCACCCGCGCCCGCACGCTGGCCCGTTGGCCCTTGCAGAGGCTAGGTAGAGGTCGAAAGGGGGGGGGTAGGCAAGGGTAGAGGGAGAAGAGGCTCTGATACCAGTTGAAGGGGACAGAAGGGGGAAGAAGAGTAAGAGGGAGAGAGTGTGAGAGAGAGAAGACTCAAGTGTGCGGGTGTGAAGTGATGAGCCACACCACAAACTCATTAGTTTTATTAGGATTAGGTTTTACCCTATGACTGTCTTAAGACAGTCATAGATGTCTTATCTTTAATAAAGGGGTAGCAATGTGCCTTTACCCCAACAGCCCTTGTTAGACGCAAAGCTATGATAAGGAGACCTCACAGAGCCACACCAGTGAGCAGCCGGTAGCACTCTATCGCCAATTTCATGCCTCCATTGCCTCATCCACTATGATTTCTTGATGGCGATGATGATGATGATGATCTTGGCATCCTTGAGCAGAAGAAGGCCGAGTCCTTGTTTCAGCTCTAGAACCATGTCGATCGATGCAAGGACAAGGTCATTTATTTTCCTTAACTATACTCCTCATGTGATTAATCACGTGAAGCACATGACTGTGGAGCACTTGGCATCCTTGTATAATCGAACCTCTCCCATGAAGAGGGTTTCCCTCGAAGTCCAGATGCCATTGTTGGATCCCAAGAAGTCGTCATCGATGCGAGAGCAAATCAACAGATTACAGGAATCTTTGAAGGAGAAACATGATCTAACTTGTTGTCCTTAATGGTCCCTCTTGTAATCCAGGATGCAAAGTTCTTAAAAGGTCCATCTCTTCAAAAAAGTATAAAAAAGAGCTTCTAGAAACCCATGCTTCAAAGCCATTCCACTATGATATAAATGAGACCCCTTTAACATTATGTAGGGTTATGAAAACTTCATGGACAAAAGCACGTAACATTTTTTCAAGTCTAAATATGATTGTATCAAACCAATTAACTAGGAGGCTAAGTTCAAATCCTCTTTTAAGAGACTACACCTTACTAGCCGCAATCTATGGGACCTAAGCCAAAATTGCATCTCGATATATCTGGATGTTTTACTGACGTGGTGTGGTAATGCATCGTGCACTAACAGGGTCCTCCTTTTCAAGTATGTCAACCATGCGATTATTCTTCCGATTGCATAAGGCCCATTGTGGCCTGCCTCAGTTTTGGTTTAAAGCTGGTCTGAACCATGCCTTGAGCTGCATGCACCAGAATGCCAGGATGGAGCCATATGCCTGATCCTTATATTATATTTGCTGTGTTGGGGGAAAGGTTTTGCACATGTGAACCCCAGGAGTATCTAAGCAGTAATATGACTTCAGGCTGCTGCAGTTCAGAAGTTCAGATCTGTGTCTTTGCAACCTCTTTTTTTGTTGGAAGCAGCCCAGCTCCTTGGAAGGATTTCTCTTTGCAGGCACCATTACATTGAGGCATATTGATCCCTATGAAAGGGTTGCTGCGAGGTTGAGATGACATATTTGGGACACTAGCATGGGGCACAGAAGCATGGACAGTAAAAAAATGGCAGTTTTGTGAGCTAGGCAAGTATGTTAAGGGTGTATTAAAAAAAGTTCATATGCTGGACATCAAATTGATTTCTACACCCATGGAGCCAGGACTGAAATCGGAGGACTATTTGGATCGGCCAACTGTTGGTACCGCTCTCTACTAGAAGCTAGTGGGGAGCTTGATATATCTCATGACTACTAGGCCAGACTGTTCATATGCTGCTGTCAGCTGTGTCAGTTAGTTTGCCAAACAGATATATTTCATATATGTTCACATGATTAGCTTCTGTGTTGTAAGATCGTTAGATGATAGAGAGAGAGCAAGGTGCAAAGAGTCGATAGAGTCTTAGCCGTCATGTCAATCTTGAGTAAAAAAGAAAAGAAAGAGTACAAAGTACTTGTACCTAGACCTAGGACTAAGTGTCCTAGGTGTCACATAGGACTAAGTGTCCTATGTGGCCTAAAAGGCACCAAAACTATAAGTGCCTATATTTATGTCTACAAGGCACACGCCATGGCCTATAGGGCATCACTAGAACCACCAAAAGATGGCCTACACGTGTAACAATGTCACACAAACCTATGCCCTTGGCAAGCCCAAGAAGTTGGTAATATATTCGAAATATTCATGTGAATCAAATCCTTTTTCATATTTTCTTAACAGACAGTTACTCTTGAAAAACAATAGCGACTCTCATGCTGAGACAAAGAAATTATTATTTTCAAGGAGTGGAATCGTTGCATCTTGTTCCAGTCCATTGACCAATGTAGAGGTCGCATTTCACCCATGTTCCCTATTACAGCTCAACATCAAGACACACCGTTGTTGGTTCTCCCATTGTGTTGTGTGCTACCTCCCCACAAGATGCATGTATTGGCTCATAAGAAATGATATTTGAGCTTCTCATGCCTTAACTTTTGTTTCGGGGACATACTACATTTAATTTCCTTTTGAAACATAAAGACATTAACTTCACATTTACAATATATTTATACTCATGAAACACTAGCGCTAGGCCAATGCTGGTAACACATTGCAAATTGACTACTTTACAATCTTGCAATCATGAAATAGAGAAATAGCACATAATTACCTTGTGGTGAAAATTGAGGTATAAACATTGGTGCATCCGGAATATTTGTATAAGACAGCTTCTGCAATAATAAATAAATATGCCTTCGTAAGACCCAAATATATCCAACCGTACAAATTCAGATTTTTGATGTTCTAAAGTCCAAATTTCTAAATAAAAATGACTAGTTGTAGCCAACATTAAAAGGAACTCTAATAAAAGCCTACTTTCAGATTTGCAAGCACCTTTGGATGATAAGATTCACTACCCCTTTGCATTCCATAACATCTACAGTTATCTAGAAACAATACACACCAAAGAGATTCGCTACACCAACTAAAGTGACAAAAAATAAGCCAAGCTAGTGATCCCCAAGTGATGTAACAAGTGCCTCTTCTCGTCATGTCAACAATGCAATGCTTTGCCAGCCTGGGCTCCTCTGCATGTCCAAATGCAAGGCTGAACCGAATCCAAAACTATGAGGCACCTTGGGCTCCTAGAGTTGACTAGCAGTCCATTGCGCTAGAATTGCTAGAAAAACATGGAAGTTTGTCTCTTCCAATAGGAATTTCCAAAGTTAACTCTAAAAGGTCAAATTGATGTCAAAAGACTCCCAATGTGCTCTTCTTGTGGAAACCTCAAGTAAGCTCTAGATATCACTACGCCTAGCATTCATGGCTATGTAGTCAAAATATGAGAGTGTCCTATACGGAGTTGTTGTATCTATACTCTCCCATTGAACCAAGGAAGGTGCTAGAGTGAGCATCCACTATAGAGCCAAAGGCGCAGAGTGAAAGGGGCTGGCTAGCAGCTCGCATCAACCATCTCTGCCTTACAAATCCACTTCCAGCGTATGCAGCAAGATCCTCAAGTGGTTGATACCTCATGCAGCTTAGGGCTGGTCCTATAACTTGGCAAAAAATTGAGGATGTGGTGGCACAAGAAAGTACAGCAGTGCAAAAAGCTAGGACAGTTCCTTGTTGGATGTTGTGTACTCTCCAGGAGAGCAAGCTCTCTGCACCTCTTCCTAGCCGCACACGTAGTGACACTGGACATGCTGAGGATGCCCACTATCATGACTGAGCTTGGGCCAGTAATTTGCTTGACATGGATGAACCTGATTGTTTTGATGACGCACATGATAATGTGCATTGGATGCAAGCTATGCAAGCACAAATAGACTCCATCTAGAAAAACCACACTTTTGAGTTGAAAGACCTACATGTGGGCAAGAAAGCAATTGGTACAAAGTGGGTATATAATCAAATGCAGATCAGATGGTTCTATAGATAGGTATAAATCCTGTCTTGTTGCAAAGGGCTATGCACAAAAGAAGGGCATAGATTATGATGATACCCTTACTCCCACTTCTCGTATGACTACCATTAGGTATGTTGTTGCCATGGCTACATTTCATAGATGGACTATCTATCAATTGACATAAGGTGTGTGACCTCCTGTAGGAGGTTTATGTGTCTCAAACCATTGGTTTTGTGGTACGAGGCAAGGAAGACAAGGCTTGCATGTTAAAGAAGGCCTTGTATATCAAGTGCTAATGACACATGGTTACAAGAATGGAAAGTGGTAGGCATGGCTGCTAGGATGGAGCTGTTCCAGGAGGTGGAGGGTGTAGGCTAAGCAGTAAAAGCTACCAGATTTTTGGGATTAGGATTTATTTTGGGGGGGAATTAGCACAGTATTTTTCCTCTTCAACTCTTTTGTGGCCACCTTAAGATGCTGCCAGAGGTATTGTGAAGGACAATGGAGACGCATCACAAGTCTATTTGGCATATTCTCAATACTATGCTGCAACCTTTTCAGCTTGCCCCCGCTTGTTTACTACTATTCCTTTGTTGGATTGGAAGTATGATCAGGCACTCCGGTTACACCCCTTTCACATTTGCACATCTCTCTACTAAGAAACCTTATCATCTCTTGCTTCCACAGCAAAGGATCCATCTCATGGTAATCTTTTTACACGTCTCTTGCTTGGTGGAAGGCTGGCCTTCGACGCAACCAGGGTAGCAAGCTTCCTCTCAAACAGCGGGTTTTCTTGTGGTGTTGTTTGGTAGGGGCTTTACCAGTTCTTTATTGGTTGCCCGGCAGATTTTTCCCTCGGACTGCCCTACATGTTGCATCTCTGAGCGAGGCCATGCTACATCTTTTCTAGACCTGTCCTACTGATTGTGATTGTCTTTCCAAGCTATGAACACATCTTCATGCTCGTTTTCCTCAGATTACTTTTGGTTATTTGTTCGATATGCCTTTAGGCGAGAATCGATCTCTCTGGGATGCACATTCTCTAGAGACCTTTTGGCTCAGTTAGAAGTCTTTTACTACTGCTTTTAGTTCTAAGCAGTAGCTGTCTCGTTCTAATGAATATTGCTTCTTACCCAAAAAAATGTGCGTGTACGTGTGTGTGTGTGTGTGTGTGTGTGTGTAAGTGAGCAATGCAAACTCACTGCATAGATCATGATGTATATTTGTCCGACACCAAGATTTTCTTTTGATATTATCTTTCAGTTTACCAGTTTTCTGGGATAGCTATCTTGTAATATAAAGCATTCAAAGTTCTCACCAAGAAAAAAAAGTGTGTGTACTCTATGAAAAGATAGAGATCGTAGAGTCTTTGGTGATCCTGTATTTTCCACTTTCTCTTTTTTTAGGCACTCTTTCCAGCAATCTCTCTTTGATTGTCTGCAAACTCATGATATAGAGCATGATGTATACTTGTCATATAGTGAGATTTTCTATTCATGTAATTTGGAATATGTTGTTTTTCGAGATACCTAAACTGTAATATAAAGTATCAAAAGTTTCATCCCAAAAAAAAAAAAACAGTCTGTGTGGAATCTGGCTCGAAAAGATGCTGTAAAAGAAGTTAAAAGTCATGAGTTTCTAGATGTCAATAAGGCAATCATTTTATAATTGCCTCAGTGCTCGTTAGATATATTCCTCTATCTACTTGTTTTATATTGAAATCTTCTGATGTTTTGTAATGACATGTCCTTTCTTTGGGAACTGCTTCTTGTAACATAAACAAATATGGATTTCACAACCAAAAAAGTGTGTGTGTGTGTGTTGCGTTTGGTGAATCTCTGGAAGGAATTACAGCCCACACTCCCGGGCTATACCTTTCAACACAATGCTCAATCTTCCTATCAGGCACGCTTGCATAGATGGTATCAGGTTGATCCGCAGCATTGTGATGCCTTTACTTGTCAACTTTGGGTTGATCATGCCCTCACGTATTCTAATCATGCTCCTCTTTGGTTGAGGCTCTCCATGCATGACTTTCCGGAGGACAGATTGCCTTGCAAAAGGCTTATGTTGGTGAATAACATTTAAAGCTATGGTTTCTGATGCCATTCAGCCTCTCTCTTCTTAGATGCTCTTTGATCTGATTATGCGTGGCAAGCTTTTGTTGCTTGAATGCAAGCTGTGATTCCGAACTATGGTAAATCATTTATGCGAGCCACACGGGAGACTGTTGTGCATGCTACACTCGCTTGTCAGAGTCTGACTAAGCTCAGTCACCTTCGGCCTTTGTCTTCTGATCAAGCCAAATTTTGTCTCCAATCAAATGATCGAAGAAAGCTTGCTAAATGGGAAACCCGATCTCGACAAAGAGCTTTTTTGGATAAAGGCTCCTCTTCGAAGCAATTTCTCAAAAGTTTGCATTACAAACGACAGGCTACAAACATTTGTCGGGCCCGGATGCGTCATGGTTCTTGGTCATCATCTCGCCCTGAACTTGCTGATTTTTGTGTGCGGCACTTCTCTTCCCATTTTGGGCATGTGGACTTTCCTTCTCCTGAGATTTTTTCTGCACATTTGCTTCTTTTATAGCATGTCCATCCAATTCTTTCTCAAGCTCAGGCCTTGGAGCTCGAACTCCCCTTCACTGAACGGGAATTGTCAGATGCAGTTAAATCATGTGGTAGATGGAAATCTCCAAGATGGGATGGCCTCACTGTTGAATTCTTTCTTGCTTTTCGGGATAGCCTCAAATCCCCTCTCCTGCAAACGGCTAATTCAGCTTGGGAAAATCAGCAAATGCCCCTGTCATGGAAAAACGGACTTGTAAAGCTTTCCTAAGAAGCAAATTTCTGAATTTATCACTGATTGCAGACCAATCACGCTTATGCCAATCATTTACAAGGTCATAGCTAAAATGCTTGTTGACCATATCAAAGGCTATCTGCATGATGGGCTGCATCCTTCTCAATATGGCTTCGTTCCTCGTATGCACATCATGGACAATATTGCCAATGCTTATGTTGGGATTAAATATGCCAAGTACACACAACAGGATGTTTTACTCTTATAGATTGACATTGCCAAAGCCTTTGACACAGTTCAATGGGAGTTCATCTCGCAAACAATGCGATCCTTGGGCTTTGGAATAAAAATGCAGCAGGTTATTTATTGGCTCGACACGATAGCAATGCTGCTTGTATTCTTTCTAGAGACATCTCGGAAGAATGGACTCTTCGTAGTTCGGTTCGTCAAGGCTGTCCCCTTAGTGCCTTACTGTATGCTATTGCTACTCATCCTATGCTGCAATACATTGATCATCTAGTGGCTACAGATTCTCTCCATGGTTTGGAACTGGATGAAAATCGCAGCATGATTGCTCAGGCTTATGCTAATGATTCTTTCTTTACTCCAAGGAATACTCCACTTGATCTTTCGGCTTTGATGCAAGCTCTTTCAGTTTATGATTTGGCAGCTGGCCTTCATGTTAACTTTCAAAAGTCAAGGCTTCTCCCATTGCATCTTCAAGACTGGCACAGTCTCTTATGGCTAGGGGAGATCATCCCACCCACTCAGTTGGTTCGTCACCTTGGTTATCCTTTGGGCTGGGGACTTACTCATCAACAGCAAATTGATTGGGTTCTAGTCAAGCTCTGAAATAAACTTGAATATTGGAAATTGGCAACCTGGCCTTTACATGTTCGCCTCCAAATAGTGCATGCAGTCCATACTTATTGCATATATTCAATTCTATTTGCCTATGATCATGTTCACCAAGGCAGATCTTGATTCCTTTATGTCTGTCATTATGGAGATCTTTTGGCATTCTAAACATGGCAGAAAAAGTCTCAGACTGCTTTCCGTGCATCGAATCTGTTCCCCTAAGATGCATGGTGGTTTGAGTATCACTAACATCCAGGTGCACATCCTTGCTCACAGGGTGAGAATGTTGCTGCAATTTCTGAAAGGTGATCAGCCCTGGGCTCTCATGATTGAATCACTGCTCACACATATCAATACTCCTGCTTTTGGTCATTGGCAACCCACTCAGTGGGATTTCTTGTTTGGGTGCATTGATGGCATTTTGCATGGCTGCCCTATGGTCTTCAAATTGCTTCTTGACTGGAAGCATATTCTGTCTCACCTGGAATGGCATGGTCGACAGTCCCTGATGGGTAATTCTTTGCGAGTTGAAAGCATTCACTGGTCAAAAGTTTTTCAGCCTCTGCTTGCTTTACAGGAGCCTTGCCGTTCTTACTTTATTTCTTTTAAAGGGATCAATACTGTTGCTAATGTTATTCATGATGATGGCTCTATGCTTCCCTTTTCTCTGGCAGCCATACAGTATGGTTTGGGTTCTCATTATCGTACTTTGTGGCAGCAAATCACTTGTATGCTTTCACCTTTAGTCCCAATTCCCCCTTTGGAACTCCAAGATCGATTAGAGGATTGGACTCTCATTTCCCTTGGGTCCTCCTCTTGTCCTTTGAGGCTATCTCAAATTACTGTGCCTGCATTATACAAAATCCTTTGGCCTCAACCCTGGGTTTTAGAAAAGGGTAATTCTATTCGGCGATTGAATCGGCTAGCTAAGTGGTGGAGGAAAAGACTGCGGGAACTTTGGGCATACAAGGTTCCACTTCGGAGCAACAGGTTTTTTTATGGCGAGTGCTTCTAGGAATTTTTTCATCTGGACAGTTGCTGGCCAGTAGGGTCATTGCTCCTACTTTATGTCATCAATGTCTGACTTCTTAGGAGACCGTGCCTCATTTATTTTGGCATTGCCCGTCTTCTCGACAGTTTTTGGATTCTCTTCGACAACGGCTACGAGCGAGATTCCCAACTCTTCTCTTTGGTGGGAAATGTTTTTGGCTTTTTGGCTTTCATCCACCACAGCGACTGGAGTTTCATCTTTTCTTTGTTTGAACTCGCTATTCGGCACTTTGGACTTTATGGACAGACCGCAATTGTAAAGTCTTTAGTGATCCCAATTTTTCTTTGTTTGCTTTCTTTAAGTGTTCTCTGCAGCAATCTTTCTTTGATTGCTTGCAGACTCGCCAAATAGATCATGATGTATATCTGGCTTATACTGAGATCTTCACTTGATGTATTTTCTAGCACCTCTTTTCTGAGGTGACTATTCTTGTAATATAATCAACCAAAGTTTTCACCCAAAAAAAAAAGTGTGTGTGTGTGTGTGTGACTTTCGGTCCCAAAGACCCGCGAGGCCTCCCACAAGCATTAATACATGTTTCTCTGTGTGTGTGTGTGTGTACATGCGCTTAGTGTGAGTGTGTGTGCGTGTGAGAGATCCCGTGCTAGCCCTCGTGCTCCCACGCTGCAGCTGCTTGTTTTTCCCTCAATTTGATGCCCTCGAGGTTCCATTTGACGCCTGTTTTGTGTTCGTATGCTCTGTCAGAAAATTCAAAAAAAAAATCTTCATACTATTAAAAATCTGCACGATTTTGTCAGTACAGTTTTGTCTGTACAATCCGGGAAATCCGCACAGTTTTGTTGTCTGGAAAAAAAATAAAATTTAAAAAAAAAAAAAAATATATATATATATATATATATATATATATATATCGTACTGTCAAAAATCCATACGTCCGTACAGCCAAGAAAAATCCGTACAATTTTGTACCTGCTATGCTTTCCTCCTTGTAAAGCGCTGTTGCTTCCAAGCCTTTTCCTTAACTCGAATGGCGGATTATTCCTATGAGAAAACCTTTCACAAAGACAAGTCGGTTTTCAACAAGAAACAAAAATAGGTGATGGATTCATATGATTCCCTTCATGACTCTGCTGAGGCTCAGCTTGTTTATGAGGTTATGCATGAAGGGTTTGAAGACACCCGCAAAGGTTAGAAAGATCCACTTCCCACCACTGGCATTATGGTGGAAGTGGATGATATATTTGATCCAGTTAAGGAGTATGCAAAGCATGCCATTATAATTTTCTTCCTAGGACGGATGCCTGCTGCAACAAATGTTGGGAATTGGTTGACTTGAACCCTGGGTGGTTCTTATGTCAAAAAAGTTCATTATGCAGCGAGGGCTTTTTTGAAATCATCATGGCTGATGAGGAGCACCGTCACGTTTTGCTGGAGCACTCTCCTCTCTTTTATGGCCAGCAGATGGTCCATGTTCTGCCTCCCACCCGAGATTATCAAGCATTGATTCGGCATCGTTGCCCTATTTGGGTAGAAGTTGTGGATTTTCCTCAATGCTTGTCTTCTCTTCTACCTAAAATTGCAGCTTCCCTCGGTAAGGTGGTATGTCCACCGCGACCAAATGGAAATTCGAATCGCTTCTACATTTTGTGGGATACGGATCATCCCACTCTAGCTTCATATTCGGTTACTGTGAATAATGTTTCCATGGGGAGTGCCTTTTACAAGCTCAAGTGGGGGCTGTTTGCAGGTGCTTGCTTTGAATGCAAGCGATTTGGGCACATGGCTTCACAATGCCCTTCCCGAGCTCCACAGATGCCAGTGCAAGCTGATATGGTTCAGCCTTTGAATAAGAATGCAAATGCCTCTTCTGTGGTAAAAAACAAAGGGGTCAAACAGTTTTTGTCTGTTCAAGACAAAGACAAAGACAAAGCCCTGGCTGTCTCAAATGGTAATGCTTCTTTTCCTGTGCCTTTGTCCTCTCCACCTCAGGGGAAGGGGGAAATTTTTTTGACTGATGGATGGCAAACTCCTCGCAAAGTGATCTCCCCCAGGCAACCTTTGCCTTCTTGGACTTGGAGTGGTGCATCCTCTCATGGGAAAACACCTACTGAAAACTCTCGTGTTGGCTTCACCTGGGCTGCTGTGAATGCAAATCGGACCTTGTTTCTTGAAGAAGAAGTTGCTGCACTTTTGTCCTCTCCTCAGGCTAATGCTTCATCCCAAGGCAGAGGCCCAAACATTGAGGTGGAAATGCACACGTAGACAGGCCGTTAGTTGCTGTACATACATGTCCCATAACTGTAAATATGCTTGATCATCTGAAATGTATTACTCTCAATGTACAGGGAATGTGTGATGGTCGCAAATGGAAATTGTTCTGGATGTATATCAATCAATTGCAGCCTAATATAGTCGATTTGCAAGAGCATAATCAGCATATGTATGCTGGTCAGATAGCCCATTTTGCTGGTTATGATATCTTCTATGCTGGAGAGCACTCCTTTTCTGGCGTGGCTTTTTTGGTAAAGCACGACCTTCAACCTGTTGTGGCTCTCAATGATCGCCATGGTAGATGGATTATTGTTCAATGCCTTGTTCAAGGGGAAATTTTTAAATTTGCATCGGTTTATGCACGGATCGCAATGGATGTCCGAAATTGTGCATAATCCTTTCCTAGACCATTCAAGGTCACAGAAACTAAATCATCATCTTCCACTGGCGACCCAATGGAAGCAAGTGCATCTGCAATCTTCTTCACCTTCGTGTGGTAGTCATTGATGCTCATATTTTTTCTCTGCACATTATGCAACTCCTGCTTGAGCTGCATTTTCCTGGCTTGCGTTTTTGTGCTGTACATTTTTGTCAAAGTATCCCATGCCTCCTTCGGCGTGCTTGCATCCTGAATATGCACAATCATAGAATCTGAAATACTGATAGACAGCCAATACATAACTTTTTTGGCTCTCTCATGCCATCCTTTAAATGCCTACAACTCCTGTTGATTGGGAACATTAGGAATAACTAGTTCTTGTTTAGCTCCAGTAATGAACTCCCAATAGCCTTTTCCTTTAAGGAAATTCGTCATTCTAAACTTCCATGCTTGGAAGTTGTTCTTGTCAAGCTTTTCAGTGACTATCTGTAAAAGAGCATCAGACGCCATTACAAAACACTGCAAAAAACACAACTTCTGCCTCACAAGGGCAAATCTGCAAAACTGACGAAAGTGGTATTTGACCACACAGTCACTTCCTAGTGACGATTTTGCATCAACAGACAAGAAAAATGATTCTATCACATGCTTCCAAGTTATAACTTTCAGCATAATGCTCAATCTTCTTATCGGGCACGCTTGGACAGATGGTATCAGAATGATCCACAGCATTGTGATGCCTTTACTTGTCAAATTTGGATTGATCATGGTTTCACACATTCGGATCATGCTCCTCTTTGGTTGAGGCTTTCCTTACATGAATTTCCCACTGAAAGATTGCCTTGCCGAAGGATTTTGTGGATTAATAATAGTTATCTGGAGCATGCTGACTTTAAAGCCTTGGTTTCTGATGCTATTCAGCCTCTCTCTCGTCAGATACGCATTGGTTTGGATTATGTCTGGCAGGCTTTTGTTGCTCGGATGCAAGCAGTTATTCGTGATTATGGCAAATCCTATATGCAAGCCACAAGGGAGACTGTAGCACATGCCAAATTTACTTGTCAAAGTTTGACTGAGCTTGCTCATCTTCGCCCTTTGTCTTCAGAGGAAAGCATGCTCTTATGTCAGGCTCAATTCTCTCTTCAATCCAATGATCGCAGAAAGCTTGCTAAATGGGAAACTCGATCCAGACAACGGGCATTTTTGGATAAAAGATGCTCTTCCAAGCAAGTTCTTAAGAGTTTACACTACAAAAGATAGGCTGCCAATATCTGTCAGATCCGGATGCCTGATGGTTCTTGGCCAACATCTCGTTCAGAGCTTGCTGATTTGTGTGTGCAGCACTTCTCCACTCATTTTGGGCATCTAGATACTCTTTCTCCTCAGGTCGCATCTACACGTCAGCTTCTTTTGTAGCATATTCATCCAATTCTGTCTGATGCTCAGGCTTTGGAACTTGAACATCCCTTCACTGAAAGGGAATTGTCTGATGCACTGAGATCCTGTGGCAGATGGAAATCTCCAGAATGGGATGGTCTCACTGTTGAATTTTTTCTTGCATCCTGGGATCTTCTTAAATTCACCTTGCTGCAAATGGTAAATACAGCATGGCGAAATCAGCAGATGCATGTGTCATGGAAAAAGGGTCTTCTCAAGCTAATTCCAAAAAAGCAGCTATGTGATTCACTTGGTGATTAAAGGCCAATCACACTCATGCCATTCATTTACAAGATCATTGCCAAAATGGTGGTTGATCGGATTAAACGTTATTTGCATGATGGGTTGCATCCCTCCCAATATGGCTTTGTTTCATGTCGCCATATCACCGATAACATTGCCAATGCTTATATTGGGATTGAATATGCCAAATACACGCAGCAGGATGTTCTACTCTTGCAGGTAGATATTGCAAAACCCTTTGACACAGTTCAATGGGATTTCATCTCGCAAACTATGCGAGCTTTGGGGTTTTGACAAAAAATGCAGCAGGTTATTTACTGGATTTACAGAGATGGCAATGCGGCTTACATTCTTTCTGGGGATATCTCTGATGAGTGCATTCTTCGTTGTTCGGTCCGCCGAGGATGCCCTCTCAGTGCTTTACTGTATGCCATTGCTACTCATCCTATGCTGCAATATATTGATCATCTTGTGGCTATAGTGTCACTTCATGGCTTGGAATTGGATGCTAATCGCAGCATGGTTGCTCAAGCTTATGCTGATGATTCTTTACCCCGAAGAATACGCCCCATGATCTTGGTGCCTTGATGTAGGCCCTCTCTGTTTATGGTTTGGCAACTGGTCTTCATGTTAATTTTCAAAAGTCTAAGCTGCTCCCTTTGCATTCGAGAGACTGGCTAACCGACAACAAACTGATTGGGTTTTGACTAAGCTTCGGAAAAACCTTGAGTACTGGAAACTCGCAACCTGGCCTTTGCACGTTCGTCTTCGAATCCTTTTGGCATATATTCAATTTTACTTGCCATTCATCATGTTCACTAAGGCAGATCTTACATCTTTCATGTCTGTCTTTATGGAAATCTTCTGGCGATCCAAACATGGCAAAAAAAGTCTCAGGCTGCTTTCGATGTATCACATTTATTCTCCCAAGATGCATGGTGGATTGAACATCACGGATATTCATGTGCATATTCTTGCCCACAGGAGGAAAAAGGTGCTACAATTTCTGCAAGGTGATCAACCTTGGGCTCTTATGATTAGGACTCTAGTCACTCATATCAGTGTTTATGCGTTTGGTCATTGGCAACTCGATCACTAGGATTTCTTTTTTGGCTGCACTGATGGCACTTTGCCTGGATGCCCTTTTGTCTCCCGCTTGCTTCTTGACTAGAAGCATGTTCTTTCTCATCTGGAATGGAATGGACGGCAATCTTTGCTTGGGATTTCTTTGAGAGCTGAAAGCATTCACTGGTCGAAAGTCTTTCAACCTCCCTTGGCTTTACAAGAAACCTCGACGTTCCTACTTTGTCTTGTTTAAAGGCATCACCTCGGTTGCTGATGTTATAGATGATGCTAGTACTGTGCTCCCCTTTTCTCTAGCAGCCACTGCATATGGATTGGGCTCTCATTATCGTCCTTTGTGGCGACAAATTACTTCTATGCTTTTGCCTTTTGTTCCGATTCCTCCTTTGGAACTCCAGGACCGGCCGGAAGATTGGACTTTGACTTCTCCAGGGTCCTCTTCTTGTGCTTTGAGGCTATCTCAGATTACTATACCTGCATTGTATAAAATCCTTTTGCCTCAACCTCGGGTTTCAGAGAGAAATGATTCTGTTTGGCGAATGCATCGCCCAACCAAGTGGTGGAGGAAAAGATTACAGCAACTTTGGGCCTATAAAGTACCGCTTCGGCAACAGTTTTTTTTTTTGGCAAGTTCTTTTGGGAGTGTTTCCATCTGGACAGCTATTAGCTCATCGACACATTGCTCTTGCACTTTGCCACAGATGTTCTGCTTCTTCGAAGACTGTGCCTCACTTGGTTTGGCATTGTTCGTGCCCTCGTGAGTTTTTTATCTGCTTCAACAGCGTCTGCGAGCGAGATTCCCATCTGTTCCGTTTGGGAAGTTCTTCTAGCTATTTGGCTTTCATCCATCCAGACCAGAGTTTCATCTTTTCTTTGTTTGGGTTCGCTACTGGGCACTATGGACTTTATGGACATATAGGAATTGTAAAGTCTTTGGTGATCCTACTTTCTCTCTGTTTGGCTTTTTTAGGCGTTCTCTGCAGTAATCTTTCTTTGATTGTTTGCAGACCCGCTGCATAGATCATGAGGTCTTTTTGGCATATACTGAAATTTTCAGTTGATGTAATTGTTGTGAGGGAAAGAGTGAGGGGGTGGAACGATGAAGACAGAGAGAGAGAGGGAGACACAAGAAGTGTGGGTGTGTAAAAGTGTTGAGCCACACCACAAACTCATAGGTTTTATTAGGATTAGGCTTTCACCCTATGACTGTCTTAAGACAGTCATAGGTGTCATAACATTTTAAAGGGTGGCAATGTGCCTTTACCCCAACAACCTCCCACCTAAAGGCCAATGTGCCTAAAGGGGAGAAAAGAATAAAAAATTACAGCAATATACAGTTACTGTATACAAGACCATAAAATAAGAATGGTCTCATCCTAATCCCATGATGTGGCGACAATGTGCAAACCGCTCTGTAGGCAAGCTCTTAGTGAGCAAATCTGCAGGATTATCATCAGTATGCACCTTCACAAGCTCAAGCCGCTTGTCTTCCAGTACCTCCCTGATGAAATGGTATTTCACATCTATGTGCTTGGTCTTCTGATGAAAGACCGGATTCTTTGCCAACATGATAGCACTCTGACTATCACAATGCAAAACTGGCATATATCCTGTAATGCCCAAATCTCCCACCAGCCGAGTAAGCCATATTGCTTCCTTGCAAGCCTCAGTGGTTGCAACATATTCAGCTTCAGTGGTTGACAGTGCAATGCATTTCTGCAACCGAGACACCCATGATATAGCACCTCCTGCAAATGTAAAAATATAACCGGTAGTAGACTTCCGGTTATCTGCATTCCCTGCATAGTCTGAATCTGTAAAATCATGCACCAATGCATCCTGCCTACCATAGCATATGCACAAGTCTTTGGTACCCTTGAGATACCTCAAGACGCCTTTCACTGCTTCCCAGCGCCGCTTGCCTGGATTTGCCATATACCTGATGATGACTCCCACCGCAAAGGCAATATCCGGACGAGTGGCAACCATGGCATACATCAAAGAACCAACTGCAGATGCATACGGAACCTTGGCCATTTCAGCCTTATCATCATCTGATCTGGGGCTGTCCTTACTGCTGAGTTTTAAATGTGGAGGCAACGGGGTACTAATAGACTTCCCCCCCTCCATTTTAAACCTCTGCAGTACTTTGTCAATGTACTCCTTCTGTGACAGAAACAAAAGTCCCTTGGACCTGTCACGAATAATCCGCATACCAAGAATATGGTTTGCATCACCCAAGTCTTTCATGTCAAAAGACTTATGCAGTTGCTTCTTCAAAGCACTAATCTCCTGCTGAGATTTGCTGGCAATTAGCATGTCATTCACATATAGAATGAGTAGCATCAAACTGCCATCCTTTGCCCGTTTGGTGTACAAGCAATGATCGGTCTCACACCTATGATACCCTTGGGACTGCATGAAGGCATCAAACTTCTTGTACCATTCTCTTGGCGCCTGCTTGAGTCCATACAAGCTCCTCTTGAGCTTACACACAAGCTGCTCTTTCCCTTTAATAGCATATCCCTCTGCCTGACTCATGTAGATCTCATCATGGAGATCTTCGTGAAGAAAAGCAGTGTTCACATCCATCTGACATAAATCCATGTCCTCATGAGCAACAAGAGCTAACACTGCTCTCAAAGTAGTCATCTTGACTACAGGGGAAAAGATCTCATCAAAGTCAATGCCCTTCTCCTGCTTAAATCCCTTGGCAACCAATCTGGCCTTATACCTCGGTAAAGCATTTGAATCCACTTTGACTTTGTAAACCCACTTGCATGGCAAAACCTTTCTGCCTGCAGGTAGCTGCACCAAGTCCCATGTATCATTTTGAAGTAGGGAGTCCATTTCTGACTGCATGGCTTTCTCCCACTTCCTTTTCTCTGTTCTTCCCATAGCTTCCTTGAAGCTGGAAGGCTCACCACAATCTGTCAGCATGATAAAATCAGCCACATTATTGGCTCCTGGAACAAACCTGTCAGGAGGCCGTTGTACACGGGTGCTCCTCCTAACAAAATGTTCCGGATTAGGCTGCTGTCTAGCCTGTTCGTTCTGCATAATGGGTGGCTGTACCACCATATTTGGCTGTTCTACAGCGCCATTTGCTGGCATATCCAGTGGTGCATCATTGGCAAAATTGTCTGGCTGATTTTCAGCCTGTATACCCTCTTGAACAGGGTTATCTACAGCAGCCTGCTGCTGCATATTAATGGGCATTCTTTGCTGTCCGACATCATCATAAACAACCCTCCTGTATTCCACAGGTTGCACGGGTTCTTTGTGTACACTATCCTCTTTAAAGATGACGTCATTGCTGCGTATAATCTTCCGTTTGACGGGATCCCATAACCTGTACCCCATTTCACCTTCGTCACCGTAACCCATGAAGATGCATCTGAAAGACTTTGGCTCCAGTTTGGTGCGCAGTTCTTTGCGTATATGAGCAAAGCACTCGCAGCCAAACACACGTAAGTGCTTATATGAAGGTGGCTTGCCAAACCACACCTCCTCTGGCACTTTCAACTCCAAAGCCTTATTCGGCGACCTGTTAATTAGGTGAACTGCTGTTTGCACGGCTTCTGCCCAAAAGCCATGGGGCAATGCAGCATAAGACAACATACATCGAACTTTCTCCTGAATAGTTCGATTCATCCGCTCACTCACACCATTTTGAGATGCATTATGAGGGGCTGTGAGTTCCTGTTTAATGCCCTTAGCTTCGCAAAACTGTACAAAAGCATGTGACACATACTCACCCCCATTATTGGATCTGAGGCATTTCAGCCTGCGTCCTGTTCGATTCTCAACCTGAGCGACAAACTTCTTGAAAGCATCTAAGGCATCGCTTTTATGCTTCAAGAAATAGACCCACACTTTGCGTGTGGCATCATCAATAAAAGTAATGAAATACTTTGCACCCCCTAGTGATAGCTGTGGCATCTCACACAAATCAGTGTGCACTAGATCAAGCGGTCCTCTATTCTGGGGAGTTCTCCTCTTATGAGGTGTCATAGAATGCTTTCCAAAAATGCAATGATCACAAGTAGGCAAATCTGAAAATGAAAGAGACGGCAGATAACCCAAACGTGACAGTTCTTGCATTCCTTTAACGGACATGTGTCCCAACCGGCTATGCCACAATGAAACCTTTGGCAGCTCGGTTATGGCAACAACATGATTACCTGCACTGGAAACATAAAGAGGGTACAAGGTATCACTCTTATAACCCTCAGCCACTACAACCTGGCCATCAGTAATCACCCATTTGGAATCCCCAAATGTGGTGTGGTAACCACTGTCATCCAACAAGCCAGTGCTAATCAGATTTTTCTTGATTTGCGGCACATGGCGAACACCATCAAGCATAAATATGCGTCCATCAGGAAATACTATCTGTATACTGCCAATCCCTGCAATCTGACATGCATAGCTGTTCCCAAGGTGAACAACTCTATGAGTACCTATGTAGGAAGTAAACCACTCCCTATGCGGCGTAACATGAAAAGAAGCACCTGAATCCAAGAGCCAGGTGTGCATGTCATGGCCATCAATAACCAATGTATGTGCAATTACAGCAGAAGAGCATAAAACATCATGTCTGTCACTGTCACTGTCCTCTGCTGCAACATTCACTGCATCCAAGTCATCTGCCTTGGCCTTGCCTTTGCCTTTGCTTCCACTGCCTGCATCCTTTGTCTCAGCCTTCTTGGCTTTCTGATCCCGTATAAACTTGAAGCACTTAGACTTCACATGTCCCTTCTTGCCACAGTAAAAGCATTCAATATCCTTTTTGCCACGGGACTGACTGCGGGATTTGGACTTGCCAGCAGATCTCCCCTTCTGCTGAGTCCTATCTCTTTCCTGTACCTGCAAAGCATTGGAAGACTTGCTGCCCGCATTATTCTTCTTGCTCATCTCCTCCATAAGGAGAGAGCTCTCCACATCAGCATACATAAGAGTGACATTTGAATTAGACAGGGTGGTCTTGCAACTCTCAGGGAGGGTACACAACAAGAAAGTAGCCTTGAACTCCTCATCAAGATTCAATCCCTGTGCAATAAGCTGTGTAAAGATGGCATTGAACTCACTCAAGTGTGAGGTCATAGCTGTACCTTCCTTGATGCGAAGGTCAACAAGCTTCTTCAACCAATAAACCTTACTGGCTGAACTCTTTTGGGCATACAACTCTTCTAGCCTCTGCCATAGGCCATAAGAGGTCTTTTCAGCCTGAACATTGAACACAAGAGAATCAGTGAGAGTAAGCATGATAGCAGCCCTTGCGGACAAATCAAGCTCCTCCCACTCATCATCTGCCATCCCAGATGGCTTGACACCCTTCACCCTTATGGGCTTAGAAATCTTCTTTAGCAGAAGTACAATCAAACACTGTTCTGCCCATAATGCATAATTGTGTGCCCCTTCCAATTTCTTTATGTTCAGTATTGAAGATTCACTTCCCCCTGATGCCATATCAGATAAGGAAAGTACCTGACTCCCTGTAAGTCAAAAATGACTAAATAAAATTCTGATTTCTCAGAAAACCTGCTCTATCAAGAGCCAGGAGCACTCACAATAGTGCTGTTTTTTACTGTCAAAAAATCTGCAGCAAAACAGAAAATTTTCCCTCCAGTCACTGTACCTTCTGACACACTGTACCGTGCTCAAATAGGCATAAAACAGTAACTTCAGAATGCTGCAGCTGTTCCACAAGAGCTTTATCAGTGCATCATCATCTGACGAAGCACAAAACACTGCTGTCCTGGACACTTCTCCCACCTCAGATGAGGTATTGGACTGATTTTATATGCATAAACCGCTTGTCATACACTGTTTTGTCCACTGAAAAAGGCTCCAAACACCTCAGCCTGTCACAAACCTGCAACAAAGTATGGGACAAATCCCAAGCAATCACCCTTCTGCCAAGGGGATAAAAGGCATCTGAAGGTCTCAAACAGTAACTTAAGTGCTCACAAGAAAAATCTGGGCAAAAGCCCCTTGATTTGACACCTGTACCAAGTGAAAAACACCTCAACACTGAGGTAGCATACAAAAAACAGCGCTCTCCTGGCACCTTCACCTGACAAAGTAATGCATAAACGGCCCTGTGTACACAGTAAGAACACAGATCCCAACGTACAAACACCGAAAAGAAAATCTTTTGAGCACTGTCAACGATGGACAGTTAGGGACCGAGTAAACTCGATGCGCCCTGGCCAAGCGTGGCTCAACTGAGATTTTCAAAGTGTCGTACACAGAATGTGACCTGCAAGAAATGTCACTGAATACACTGCGGAAACAAGACCAATGTGGGCACCCTGGCTCCACACTGCCTCAAGGCATACACTGCATACACTTCCAGGCAAAAGCCCTTTGAAATTGTCACCCGAAAACTGAGATTTGCACTCAGCAAAAGCATAAAAGCCCTCTGCAAAATCAAGGTATCTGACCTTCCCGAAACAAAATAACTGTGCAACCACCACACACTGTGGCACTAGTCACCTCAAGCACGAGGGACATGAGTGTACTTGCTGTACCTCAAACACACAGTTTTGAGAACTGAAAAAATTCCGGGAATGAAGAGCAGAGTGCTCTCTCTTTTCCTTCTTCCACAAAAAAAAAAATATGTGCCTGGTGTACCTGCTGTACCTGCGCAGGGTACCTGCTGTACCCTGTACCTGCGAGGGCACGAATCTCAAAAGAAATTTCGACCTGTACCTCCTGTCGTAGCGTCCGTACGGCCGCGTCCGTACGGTACGGCTACCTGTACGGCGTCCGTACAGTCGGTACGGATGGCCGTACCTGTCCGGTCGACGGGCTACACGCAGTCGGTGTTGCGCGCGGTCGGTGTTGTGCGGTGCGCGCACTGGCTGCGCCCGCGCAGCTAGCAGCAGCTAGCTGCTGCTGCAGCTATAGCTGCGTGAGCAGCTGCTCCTGCGCTGGCTGCTCACCCTGCTCGCTCGCGCTGCCCCGCTTTGCTCGCGCGCGACCTGCTCCTGCTGCCGCTGCTGAGGGTACGATGCCCGAGAGGAGAGGGAGTGGTAGAGGGAGGAGTAGACCGGAGTTGAGAGGGAGAGGTAGAGGCTCTGATACCACTTGTGAGGGAAAGAGTGAGGGGGTGGAAGGATGAAGACAGAGAGAGAGAGGGGGACACAAGAAGTGTGGGTGTGTAAAAGTGTTGAGCCACACCACAAACTCATAGGTTTTATTAGGATTAGGCTTTCACCCTATGACTGTCTTAAGACAGTCATAGGTGTCATAACATTTTAAAGGGTGGCAATGTGCCTTTACCCCAACAATTGTAGCACCTTATTTTGAGGTTGCTACTCATATAATATAATCAATCAAAGATTTCACCAAAAAAAAAGTGTGTGTGTGACTTTCTCTTTGGTTCTATTGAGGGCAAGGTCAAAGGATGTCCTTTTGTCTCCAACCTGTTATTGGATTGGAAGCACATTCTCCCCCATTTGGAATGGCATGGTCGTGATTGGTACCACTAGGACACTAGGTCCTAGGGTTCTCTGCTTTTGCTTCCGTGAGCCTACAGTGGTATCAGAGCACTTCCTTCGCGGACCTACTCCCTACTTCTAGCTTCCTACTTCTAGCTCTAGCTCCCGCACTTCAGCTCCATCATCAAGCTCAGCTACCGAACGTCCCGCACAGCTCTAACGCAACCCCGTGACCTCCTTTCCGTACGATTCCGTACAGTCGTACGGATTTCCGTATGGCGCGTCAACTGTTTTTAAAAAAGAAAAAAATTCCATGCCTCGTACAGCCATCCGTAAAACGTGTCAAAACATGTCCGTACAATTGTACCGATTTTCGTGCTGTCCGTACAATTGTATGGATTTCCGTACAGTTTTCGATTTATGTACAGTTTTTAATTTCCGTACATTTCTGTACTCGACATCCATACCGGCCGTATCATTCCGTACCATCTGGAGCAGACATTGCAGCAGATCTGCAATTTTTTTGTGAAATTTGGGGCTTTTGCATTCGGGCTACGATTTTGCAGGCAGATTGCACAATACTTTCATATTTGCAATGAATTTGGCAAGAAATTGCAAGCCATTTGATCACATTAGCAAATTACAGCTTATTTTGGGGCTTTTTCAGGTTTGAATAGCAAGTCCTATTTTTTGCAGTTGCAAGCCTTGAGGCTATCTTTTGGGTTACTTTGTCAGTGCTTTTTGACTTGTCCCATTTGCAATGGCAGGCAACAATCATGATTTATTTGGCATTCTTCGTGAAGATGATAAGTTGGATGGCACCAACTATCCGATGTGGTCTTCTCTCATGAAACATATTCTTATTGTTGCAAGGCATTTTTGGAACATTATTTCTAGGGTTGATCTGAGGCCAGCCAATGCTACAGTGGCTGCCCCTACTGCTGGTCCCTCTGCAGAGGATACTCCTCTTGATGCTTTATCCTCTAGCACCCCTGTTGCTGCTCCTCCAACTCAGGAACAAACAAGATGGGATGCAAGAGATGCAAATCCACAATCCTGTATTGCTTTATCATGCAAGAGAATCATTATTCCACACATCCGGTCATGCAGGACCAAATTCGCTTCTCTTTATCAGATTCGCAATGAGGCACGTGTTGCATATTTAAGAAGGCAATTGCAAGAAGTTAGCATGAATGCATACTTGACAAAAGTCAAGGACCTCATGGAACAACTTGCCAATATTGATGAGGTGGTGCCCAATTCTCAGCTTATCAGTACCACATTGAATGGGCTGCGAGATACATATCAAGGGTTTGCTACAACCCTTCGACAAGTGGCCATGGGTAATCTAGACCACTACTCCTTTGATCAATTAGTCACTTTGCTTTTGTAAGAAGAGCGAAGTTGTGCTAATAGGCAAGCTACTATTCCTGATCATGCATTTGCTTCACAGCAAACAGGAAAAGGCAAGGCTTCCAAGCCTATGGGCAAGCCTAAATATGCGCCTAACAGTGGCAATTCCTCCAATGCATCTCAAAATACAGCAGATAAGTCAAAGAAGAAAAGATGCAACTATTGTCGCAAGCCAGGGCATGAACTTTCAGAATGCAGGAAGCGCATTGCTTCGGAGAAAAAGAAAGCAGGATTGACAGTCAATGCCTCACATGCAATTGAATCCCATTAGCCAACAGATGCCTCACATGCACATGCTCTCCAGGATTGATTGGGAATGGGCTGTCCATTGCTCCTTTGATCCCTCCAAAGTTGATGCATTCTTTACTGCTAATGATGCTCAGTCTTGGTATTTTGATAGTGGTGCTTCCAAGCGCGTCACATCTTGCAGACAGTTGTTTCAGTGCTTAGCTAATGCACCTCGAGGGGGGACTGTCACATGTGCTAATAATGCTTCCTATGCTATAAAAGATTTCACTAAAAAAAAAGTGTGTCACATTGCTCCTATTGTTGCCTACATTCTCGTGATTTTCTCTTTATGCTTCAACAACAACTTACAAGTACTTTAGGCAAGCTATTCTGGACCTTAGTGTTAATCCTGCCAGGCAGGGATTTGATATTTTATTTCATAGGGTCCGTCTTTGGGCACTATGGACTCTATGGAAGGAGTGTAACCGTAGAGTCTTTGATGACTCTGACCTATTTGAGTATCATTTCTTCCATGCTGCTCTACGGTGCGGTTTCTTCACTGCATCAATTTTTAGAAGGCAACAATCTGAAACTGGAGGATGTTGTGGTTGATCCTCCTCCAGTTTGATCTTGTAACTTTTTACTTGGCTGCCTCATGACTTTTGCTCTGAGGCTTTACTTGTAAATTTTTCCTTTGTACTTATTGGTGGGTTTTTACCTCTTTCTGGGGTTTCCCACACAGAAATAAAAGATTTCACTAAAAAAAAGTGTGTGGTGCTGAAAAAGTACATCAAGAGAAAATCTCTGTGTAGGACAAATATACATCATAGTCTATGAAGCGAGTTTGCAGACAATCAAAAAGTGATTGCTGCAAAGAACGAAAGGAGAAAACATAGGATCACCAAAGACTCAGCTTCCTAGTTTTGGGATAGTTTTCTTGTAATATAAAGCATTCAAAGTTTCACCCCAAAAAAAAAAAAAAAAGTGTGTATGGTGCTAGAACAATTTTCACCCAAAAAAGTGTGGTGCTAGAACATGAACCATTTGTTGCCCATAGAAAAGTGGAGAGTGTTCCAAGAGCATCTGTTTATGCTACTCATCCACCATAATAACTTCAAAAAAACCCTTGGCTGTATAATGCACTTTGCGAACAAAACAACCACCTAAAGTGCGTGTCCACCAGTTACCCACATCAGTTGCAACTAGCATACGGCTTGGAAAGAAAATAATCACTGTGTGTGCTTGGCATATTCACGCACCAGATCCACAACATCATCAAGCTCCACCATTATCCCAACAGTGGGAGCGAAGTCTTTCCAATCCTTGCGGGTCTCTTCAAATCCCTCATGCATCACATCATATACTAATTGGGCCTCTAGAGAAATGCATTGGGTCATCCTGACCCAAATCCTGCTTCTGCTTCTTGTGCTTATAAGTCTTCATGGTAGCCAGTAGCCTTTTCAGCCGGTACCACTTCTAGAGCTTCAAGACAGGCTTCAGGTTTGGACTCTTCTTTCATCACACTCATCCATTCGTCCTTTAAAACTGTCCCATATTACAATGTCCTCTTTATATAAAGCTCTATTGCCTCCACCTTGAGCTCCAGCTAGGGCAAATCAGATTTGGCATTCCAAGGTCCCTCTTCAACAACAAGGCACATTCTATTGGGGGTTCTCCCGTCTGGACAGCTTCTAGCACACCGACGTATTGCTCCAGCTATTTATCGTCGTTGTTTGGCTCCGAGGGAGTCTGTGTCTCATATTTTTTGGCACTGGCCCGACACCCATGACTTCTTGGGCCTCCTTCAGCAACGGTTGCGATTGAGATTTCCTCATGCTACCTTCGGCAAGTTTTTCTCGATTTTCGAGATTTATCCTCGCCGACTGGAGTTTGAGTTGTTCTTTTCCTTGGTTCGCTATTGGGCACTCTGGACTCTCTGGAAAGATAGAAACCACAGAGTCTTTGGTGCTCCTACGTTTTCTATTTTTCTTTTCTTTCATCGCTCCTTGCAACAATCTCTCTTTGATTGTCTGCAAACTCATTACATAGACTCTCATGTATACTTGTCCTACAGTGAGATTTTCTCTTGATGTACTTTTCAGCTTCCCAGTTTCGGACAGCTCCATTCTAATATAAAGCATCAAAATTTTCACACACTAAAAAGTGCATGTGTGGTGCTTAGTGATGCAGGCATGGTTGTATCCTTCCATAAGCAGCCATGAAATACGGTTTGGGACAGCATTACAAGCTGCTATGGCATTTATTGCAGCAAATGCTTTATGATTTCCAGCATTTCCCTCGACTTGAAACTATTGATCGTCTCAAAGACAGCATCACAGGAAGCTATGGCATTTATTGCAGCAAATGCTTTATAATTTCCAGCCTTTATCTCGACTTGAGACTTCTGATCGTCTCAAACGATCTTCCTTGTCGATCATTGCCTCTAGAAAATGTTAGTTGCATCTCTTTATAAAGTTTTGCAGCCTCCTTCATGGGTGTCAACTCAAGCAAATCGTGTTTGGTCTATGACACATTTACCCTGGAAAAAATAGTTGAGGCAAATTGGGGATTGCAAACTTCCTCTTCGTCAGCAAGTTTTCTTTTGGAGGTCCTTGGGGTTCTTCCATTTGGAACAGAAATTGCCTCGCCGTCACATTACTCCTGCTATTTGTCACCAATGTCTATCCTTGCGGGAATCTATGAATCATTTGTTTTGGCATTGCCCTAATATCTCATGATTTCTTGTTTATGCTTCAGCAACAACTTACAGCTCATTTTTCTTCTGCTCGTTTTTTGCAAGCTATTTAGGATCTTCAATGTTCATCCTAACAGGTAGGGATTTGATCTTTTCTTCATCGGCTTCGTTGTTGGGCACTATGGACTCTATGGAAGGACCGTAATCATAGAGTCTTTGGTGACCCTTCCCTGCCTAGGTAACATTTCTTCCATGCTTCCCTACGGCTGTCATTCTTTGATTGCCTGCATGCACAGGATCGGGATTATCCTACCTTTTTGTCCTATAATGAGATCTTTTAATGTTGTAATTACTTGTCCCCACTTTTTTAGGGGATAGTTTACAGTTTCTTGTAATATAACACGACTGGATTTCACGAAACAAATGTGAATTTAAGATGACTTGCTCACAGTTTGTGTGAGGGAAAATGTAGGGGGAGCTCCAATGATGGATCTCACATCCATGCAAGTACATTGCAAAACGGTCTCCACGACTATGAAAGAATTGTTCCCATAAGGAAGAGAAACGTGATTGAAGGTTCATTAATCGAGCTAATATAGATTTGCAAAATGGGATTTTGAAAATTCAATCATGAACTGCTACCTGAAAGTAAATAGTAAACATAAGAGATTGGTGCTCTTTACATCACATCATGACTACACATTGGAGATTATCTGATAGAGGGGAAGGAGAACTCATCTCATTGAGTTGGATTTCATAGACGGTGGAATCACTAACCAATGTTCAGAAGATTTCTGGGCTGCCAATGATAGAGCAGAGACATTCCTGACGGTATGAATGTGGCAGTTCCTTATGTTTCAAACATCGTGGTAGGAGTTGGAGTTCCTCTGTCTAATTGGTTTTTTCTTGACATTTCTCATGATATGAGACCTGCCCTTGCTGGCCCTCTGACCTGATGTATCTCCATGTTTCCTTCTCTTCTTCTCATGCTTGGGTTGAGGGCTCAATGAGCTTACTACATGATGGATTCTATACATGACGGATTCTATACATGACCTGATGTATCTCCATGTTTCCTTCTCTTCTTCTCATGCTTGGGTTGAGGGCTCAATGAGCTTACTACATGATGGATTCTATACATGACGGATTCTTCTCATGCTTGGGT
Organism: Dipteris shenzhenensis; assembly: GCF_047967505.1. Lineage (NCBI taxonomy): Eukaryota > Viridiplantae > Streptophyta > Polypodiopsida > Gleicheniales > Dipteridaceae > Dipteris > Dipteris shenzhenensis. Next base: position 6,832,305 of record NC_141616.1, read on the forward strand.
TGAGGGCTCAATGAGCTTACTGCATGATGGATTCTATACTTGTTTAGGACATGCATACTGCCTCTCTCTGTTAGCTTTTCTGAGAGCTACATAGTTCACAATTTACTTTGAAATGGACTCCCTCCTTGTTGAAACCATCACATCACGAAATGAACAAGAGAGAAAACTAACACAAATATAAAATTGGGTAAGAATCCTAATAACCAAAGACTATAGCAGCAACCAAACCTCTGTGTATCTGTTTGCACGTAGCATGCTTGAAACAATCCAACTACCAGCTAGATAACTCTCAAGAGCCCATGTAGATAATTTAAGGCCATACCCTGTGAGATGAGGGGCTGCAAAGGCAAAAGTCGAAAGGTATCTGTAAGTGATTTTTTTTTAAAACAGACACCCAATAGTTTCAGCAATCATGCAGAAAAATTATGATTCTTTTTTAAATGTAAGAAAAACCTATTCTCAAGCGCACAAATAAATAACAAGTGATACACCTGTCACATTGAGAATACATCAGAATACCATTTAGATCAAGTTCTCACTGCAAGGGTTCCATCCAAAGAATATAAGGTTGAAGTTCTACTATTCACATAGATCAAAATGAATCCAAGAAGATGCCGAAATTCCTCAATTTCAAGCAAAATAACCTTCCACTTTATAACCTCATGATAGTCACCCCACGGTTTGGCTACATCAATTCCACCATGCATATTATACCCCACACAATCCCAACAATATCAATGATGGGTGTAGACCATTGTACAACATATGCTCTCACATAATACATACATATCCACCCCGTACACATGAGTATCCATCTACAGAAAGGCCTTCAAGTCAAGTTTTTGTTGGAACTCAAAAGAATGAACGCTCAAAGCATTATCTTTGGGCTTTCAATGTTGTGGAATTGTTGATGAATATCAGTATTCCCTGACATCAATTATCTCTGAGTTGGACTTGGAGCTCTTAAAGATTCTCCAGCAAAGACTGTTACAGACATGCAGAATACGTCTAATCGAGAAGATATAAGAGAAAGGATTATGCTGTGTCCAAAACTGCTTGTTGCAAAAACAAGAAAGCAAGAAAACAAGAAAGCAAAACCACAGCCATGTCCAATCGATCGTTGGAGGAGCTCCCTAGCTGCTGCTGCCCACCATTGCCTTCGCCCAGCCCTTGTCCCCTAGCGCCTGGCCGCTCAGGCCCCCCCTTGGCAGCTCCGCTCCCTAGCAGACTGGTCGTGCAGACCCCCCAGGCAGTCCCGCTCCCTACCTGCCTGGCCGCGCAGGCTCCCTGGCAGCCCCACTCTCTAGCTGCCAGGCCGCGCAGGCTCCTTGGCAGCGCACAGGCCACAGGTCGCGCAGGCCCCTGGCAGTGCAAGCCCCTTGGCAGGCCGCGCAGGCCCCCTGGCAGCCTCTCGCTCCCTAGCTGCACAGGCTGCGCAGGCCCCTTGGCAGCGCACAGGCCTTGGCTGCGCAGACCTCTTGGACCTGCGGCCTGCTACCTCGGTCGCGCTCCTTCTTCAACCTGCTTCATCAGCCTGCTGTCCCTCTTCAGCCTGCTGTCCTGGCCGTGCCAGGCCACCTTCCAGGCCCTCTCCCTTGCTGATTGCCCGCTCTCCCTTGCTTCAGGTTAGGCAGTTTCAGGGCCCACTCCGGGACTGTTCCACTTGTGTTCCGGGGAGCTGAGATCCTGGGCTGTTTCCACACATCAGCGGAGCTGTCTGTTTCAGCACTGAGCGACCTGTTTGCATCTCACGCAGGCTGAAGATCGAAGCATTCTTTTTACAGGTTTCTTTGGGGTTTTACTTGTGGTTGGTTGCGAGTTCTTGGTGGGTATTTTCAGCAGAGGTAGCTCCTCCCTTCAGGACAGCGTAAGCTGAGACAATAGAGGACACTAATGCCACTCCCGTTGCCGAACCTGAGGAGATTGAAGTCACAGTTTCTTTTCCTCCCGACATTGTACAGATGATTGAGGTAGTAGAGGAGGGTTTTCGTTCGACACACATCATTGGCTTTCTACCTGGTAGAGGCCATCAGTTACGTGACTGGGTGTACACCAACATGGCTTCTTTGGGTGTCTCAGTTACGGTTTTCCAATTGCTTGGCAGAGGGTACTTTTCTTTTCGCCTTCAGTCTGCAGAGCAGGCTCAAAGAGTTCTTATGAGCTCACCGATTCAGTTTCAGAGCAGAGTCATCCATTTGTGGCCTTGGCGGAAGCACTTCAGTTCTACTTCTCCTGGACCGCGACAGGTCTCCTTTTGGATCCTTTTCCCTGGACTTCCTGATGAGGTCAGCTCTTGTTGCAGAGCTGTGGAGCATATGGCTAGTGTGGCAGGTACAGTCATCTCTTCAGGTGCTAGACTTTCCTATGCTCAGTCACTTACTGGCGCAGGTGTTACGAGGGTCAGACTCATTTCAGATTTCCCCCCTCCTCGACCTTGCCTACTTTGATTTCGTACTCCACTGGAGATGGGGTCCAGATGCAGCAGAGGGTTTTGTACGAGGGTCTTCCTGATCAATGTCTTTTCTGTCGGAAGAGAGGTCACTTTATTAGGGATTGAACCAGTCGTCGGCATCGATCAGAGACTCCGGATACATCTCATCCTCTGAGTGACCCAAAACTTACAGCTCAACCTCCAGGGGTCTCTGAGCCTGCTCCGACTCATTCAGCAGAGCGAGAGGAGATTCCTTTGGGGGAGCCTCCAGTGAACTCAGAGGATTTGGAGGTGCCTCCAGCGGAACAGATTTCAAGGAGATCTCAGAGGAGACGGAAACAGAGGGAGAGTCAGCAGTACGAGCAGCCTCCAGGAGTCTCTGAGCCTACTTCGACTCATTCAGCAGAGCGAGAGGAGACTTTTCTGGGGGAGCCTCCACTGAACTCAGAGGACTTGGAGATGCCTCCAGCACGGAGAACTCGGAGGAGACGGAGATAGAGGGAGAGTCAGCAGCCCCAGGTACGAGCTCACAGTTGGCAGAGAGTTCAGACACATGTGCAGGAGACCCCGGAAAGGGGAGATACAGAGGACCATCCGCAGGCAGGTCTTGACACTGTGCAGGAGATGATAGCTCAGGGAGTTGAGACACACGTGCGGGAGACCCCGGAAAGGGGAGATACGAAGGACCATCCGCAGGCAGGTCTTGACACTGAGCAGGAGATGGTAGCTCAGGGAGTTGAGACACACGTGCAGGAGATCCCAGAAAGGGGAGATGCAGAGGACCATCTTCAGGCAGGGCCTCACACTGTGCAAGAAACAGCAGCTCAGGATTTGATGACTCTTGACACTTCTACCTCGGAGGTTCATTTATTGGTTTCTGAGACAGTTATCCAGCTGGAGGCTGCTCATGCTGCGGACATGGTGATGGATACCTCTTCACAGCAGTCCAGTGAGAGAGAGGTAATTCATGACACAGGTCAGAGCCAGAGCCCGTCCAAGGATTTCATACGCCTGTATGAGGTTCCCTCGAGACCTCTTTCTCTTCCCTGTCGCACAATACCTTCTTTTGTTGCTATGCGGAGCGTCCTCTCAGACACACCTCCCAGTACAGCCTCATCCTTGCAGGCTTTCACTCCTGGCTTATCCAGATCTTTTGCGAGTGCGGTCACAGATTTCGCTTAGTACCCAGACAAGCATGAGGGTTGGGAGATCCTACCAGATGAGATTGAGCGAGATTTTCAGTCACCCTTGCGTACACGCACCTCGTCGCAGATTCTTCCTCTCCCTCTCACCTATTCCAGGTGTAGAGTCAGGACGGCTCAGCCTTTTTCAGCTCTTCTGACTCCTAGACCTGACCCCAGGATGGTTGACAGAGATCTGCCCGTTGAGTTTTGGTCCCTTTTGGCTTGAGGGGTCTCCACAGACTCCCTCACTAGATTGGAACTTCTCCCGGTATTTTGTTGACAGTCAGAGGAGGTAGAGGAATACTTGGGATGTGTTACTCTATCCAGAGAGGGGCACATTCTTCGTTTCTCCGCAGGCAGCTTTCGTTCTCGGGGGAGCGAAAGCTGGTCAGCTGAGTTACTCGACAGCGAGATTGATAGACAGCTTTTGAGCATGACTCAGTTCTCATCGGTTCACCGTATTGTCGGCTCGCAGATTCATTCTTGCCCTAGGACTCTTCGACCTGGCTTCGGTGGCAAGGCCTTTCTGTTTCCGTTCTTTGAGGTTCAGGGAGACTTCGATTTGCCCAGGAGTGCCGGTTGATTTGACTTTCAGCTCCTCAGTTCGAGACAGAGTTTTATTCCATTGGATGTAGCTATTTTACATGAGTTGGGGCAGATTTGGAGCTTGATCAGAGATCGACTTTGGATAGTGCCGTCAGAGAGAGTCATTTGTGCCACTGCCACTGGCATCCCATCACCTCCATCCGATGTCTAGGCTATCCATCATTTCTTGGAATGTGAGAGGACTGAACGGCCGCATATTTATTTCAGATGCAGATGGTCGTAGATCCGGAGTTCCTAGATTGCAGTTGCTTAGGGACTCCCTTCGATTTATTTCCTCAAGGTCCCCTCCAGACATTGTACTTATCCAAGAGCATAAGCTCTCCCAGGACAGGATTGACGGATGCAGATCCTTACTCAAAGGACAGAGCCAGAATTATTGGAGCCCAGCGGATGGTACGAGGGGTGGAGTCAGCATTTCAGTTTCAGCCAGGTGGGCCCCAGAGATCACCCACGAGGGTACACTAGTGGAGAGCAGGGCTTGCTTTCTCCTTCTCGATTTTGAGAAGGCCTATGACAGGGTCGACTGGGGTTTCTTGGAGGGCACTATGAGGAGGCTAGGCTTCAGTGATAGATGGATTTTATGGGTCTCCTCACTTTACTCTCACTCTTCTAGCAGGATGGTGGTCTGTGGAGGCAGAGGACCGGCTTTTCAGCTATCCATATCGGTACGACAGGGATGCCCGCTTGCACCTTACCTTTTCCTTTTCATAGCGGAGGCTATGGGATACTTTATGCAGGCTACCAGTCATGGCACTTTGGGCCTTCATATGCCTATCCAGCGGGAGCAGGAGCTTCTGGACACTGAGTTTGCTGATGATGCGGCACTGACAGTCAAAGGAGATGCATATAGTCTTGCTACTGCTGCGGATGCAATTGACAAGTTCTGCCTAGCCTCAGGGGGACTTGTCAATTGGAACAAATCAAAAGGCATCTGGACTGGAGCTCAGCAGGATACCCCGCCATGGGGAGGAGACAGAGGCTTTGTATGGATACCCAGAGGCACCTCCACGAGATATCTAGGCTTCCATGTTGGCATCGAGGTGTCCCCGACGCAACAGTTTGCCCCAGTTCTTGAGAGTATCCGGAGAAAGCTACCCTACTGGAGTACGGCTAGACTCTCTTTGGCCAAAAGAGCTCTGGTACTCAACCAGGTTCTACTAGCAACTATGTGGTACGTTGCGTCATGTTGGTGCTTTCATGCTGACTTGATCCGTCAGGTGAGGAGATTGCTTCGGAACTTCCTGTGGAGTGGTGGTGATGGTTCTGAGGACACTAGGGCAAGGGTTTCATGGGATACTATCATTTTACCCGCCTCGCAGGGAGGACTTGGAGTTCTTGATCCTGAGATGCAGAGCAGGGCCCTTTTAGTCAAACTTCTTGTTAGAGGTTTGACTCCAGGAGATCAGCCGTGGAAGTAGTTCCTACTGCATGGGATTCACCAGTGCACCCCTAGAGCAGCAAGCCAGTGGGCAGGTAGAGTCAGTTGGATCTTCTTGACGGACCAGCATTCTCAACCTTCCTCACCACTAGTGAAGAGGCTCATTCAGATATGGGATCATTTTAGACAACACCTCATCAGAGCAGTTCCCTCCTCCAGAGAGGAAATTGCCCGACAGCCACTATATCATAACCCCCTGGTTCGGTATCAGGGATCTTCCCCTGGTACAGAACTTAGGACTCCTTTGGCCAGATGGCATGCTCAGGGGGTTGTGACAGTCGAAGATTGGTTTAGGGGAGGTGTGGAGATGTCAGAGGAGGTGACCATAGATAGACACGGGCCACTTGGACAGATTGCTGCCACCAGATTACTGATCATGAGAGCTATTCCTCAGAGGTGGAGGGATATGCTTACAGATCCAGACTATGTTCATCCCATCTCTACTTGGTCAGGTTGTTTTAGTGAGTCTGGGCTATGCATTGGAGTTCGTTTAGGACCGGCACTGTTTACTTATTTTGAGACGGATTCCTCTCATAGATTGTATCCCACTCAGCCACTGGATCGATAGGAGTTCCTTTGGCAGAGAGTCAAGGTCATTGGCTGCCTGGGTAAGGAATGGGCCACAGATCCGTCCAGGTTGACCATTGCAGAGGATCCTAGATGGAGACTTTGGATTTTTCAGGGTCGACCTCTTGCGGAGCTCGACTGGGACCCAAGTGAGTGGCGGTGGCCTGCTCCCGTGGCAGGCGCTCGTCCTCTTCCTTTTTTCCAGTACTCGACGAGGGCAGGTTACAGGCTTCAGCAGAGAGACTCTCATCACCTACCATCTGCCTCACAGCATTGGCACGCACAGGGACTTACTGCAGAGCTCTTGCATAGCTATTAGACTCACTTTTGGGGCATCAGTAGAGCCAGGAAAGTCTCCTACTTCCTTTGGCTCACTATTCATAGGGGTATACCTGTGGGTACTTGGCTTCAGCAGATGGGTAGACCCTCCTTGTGTATGCGTTGTCAGCTTGTAGAGGAATCTAGTAAGCATTGTTTATGGAGCTGCTCGAGCTCTAGAGTGGTATGGATAGGTATCTTCAGGTTGCTCTCATATGTTACATCCGAGTCCTTTCTGATGACATGGGGTGCTGCCCTTTGGGGGAGAGGATCTGGAGCCTTTGCCCTCTATGAGTCAGAGCCAGGAGACTACGGTTTCTTCATGCAGTGTCGCCAGAGACGGGGTCCCACTGATATTAGCATCATGGAGCCACAGGACTTATTTTTGATACCAGTACCAGCTCAGGATTCCAGGCATACTTCACCTGCAGGTTCAGCCTGGGAGGTGATTTCTAGCATTACCCTATGGCAGATATGGTGTTCGCGATGTTCTTTTGTCCTTGGGCGTCATTTATGCACGGAGGCCGACATTCTTGCTTCCATTTGGGCGGAGATTATCTTCACTCTCAGGAGTCAATGGGAGCGGTGTACAGGCACCTCTTTGGCAGCTCCTGGGAGACTTTTATCCTTCATGAGGACATGGGACTGCTCATTATTTTTTCATTTGACCCCTTTTGGGATGTTGTGGCATTTTAGACCACCACCATGGCTTTTTTGCCACATTGTTGAGGCTAGGGATAGAGTACTTTCTCTCCCACCTGTTGTATGATTTGTTTTGAATGGAATATATCACTTTCTTGTTAAAAAGAATATGTCTAATCTACAAGCTTCAATATGCTGCTTCCAACTGAGTAGGTTGAGCTGAAAGTAGATCAACAATAATGAATGTAAGGGTTCACCAGAACACAAGCATTGGGCACAAGTGCCTCCTGCTCTATGAAGAGAGTATTTCTATCCTTCGAAAATTCCCAAATAGATGAAATATACAAGGCTCCAAGAGCTGTGAATGAAGGGATCCTAGCTGATTCCTCTAATGCACAGAATCGTGAGCCACTCCCCCGGCATAGAACAATCCTAGATGTTGAGTGCGCTGCAAATATCTGAAAATGTGTTTTGGTGCATACCAGTGAGTGTCCTTTGGTGGACTATACATATATCTGCTCATTGTGACACCCCATACTGAAGGTCATGATGTGTGTTGAATAGATACATGAGGCAGCCGACAACCTGGCGGTATAGAGCAACATCAAAGGGTTCACTACTGTCATGCATTGACAGCATAGGTCCTGGTTCAACTGGAGTTGAAATTGACTTACAATTCTGCATTCCAAACCTCTGTACATAGTTGGACCGTTTCATGACAATGCCCTCTTCTAGATACATAACCTGAATTCCCAAGTCATAATGCGACAGCCCCAAGTCTGAATTCTCAAAAGAAGTTTCAAGATCAGTCTTGAATTCTGCAATTTTGACCTCATTGGTGCCTGTGAGCAACATGTCATCCACATAAAGGATGACTATCAACAATCCCCTTTGTCCTTCTTGACATAAAGGTACTCTCAAGAGTCAATTGGACTATTGTTTAAAACTTGGCTCGTTTCCACCTGTAGATCTATCTCCATCATCCTTTCCTCGAATTCTCTTGAGCAATGTGAAGCTCTCTCTAGAACTCACCCCTATACCCAACACTTGCCATTTCTCCTCCTCTCTTGGTGCCATCTGTCCCATAAGGGATCTTTCTTCAAAAACTCTCTCATGGACTCCCCTTTGCACCTCTTCATTAATGCATGATCCTTGGAATAAACCTAGATCCAAGCCCCACCAAATGGAAGCACTATCGTGTACTATGCTTTTCCGCCTCAGCATACCAAGCCATGGGCTTCCGCGATTATGGTCGATGTAGCATCCCTTCCCCTTAAGAATGGATTATGTCCTCCAAAACAAGATTGGGAAACCTCCTCTGGAGATTTCTTACCCTTTCCCATGTTGAACTTCTTCACGTTGATGAAAGAAAAGTGGTAGGGAAACTAGTGAAGAGCCTATGCAACCGAAGACAGGATGGGTGTGAAGCAACTCTCTTTCATTCCATGGAAATGTTTACCAGTTCAGCATGCGTGGTCATGCCTCAAACAACCAGGAGTTACTTTCATGAAAGCAAAAAAACAACCAGCAATCACCATAATTCAATTAGCTCTGTAGATGAGGTCGGGACTCCCTATGGGATCAGACTAGCAGTATGGGCTCCAATAGATATAGAGCGAATGCACAATGCCCAGAGCATGTACCCAGACCACAGAGACTTGAAATGATGCCCTCAACACACCACAAATAAGCACAAAGACACAAGGAAGACTCTCAATCGAGATGGTACAAATGATACGATGAACTCTTATCATGTTTTGCCCAATCCCAAGCTGCAGACATTCATGTCTTGCAGTCAAATATAGTTTTGAGGTTTTCAGAGATGTCCTCATCCATGAGGTCTTCAGTCCCGCCTTCCTGCATCACAAGAGGGCCACATGTGTTTACTTGCATGATCCTGATCACATATTTCATCCTCAGCCCATTGACTCTATTCTTATGCAACATCCCATCCAAATCAGCCAGTTGATAAGATCCATTTGGGTACTTCTTCACTACCTGATACGGTCCTTCCCACTTAGTCACAAACCGTGTCCTGAAAGTGAAATCCAACTCACTGTCATATCTCAGAACTAGATCCCCTTCTCTGATATACTTATCTTTGTACTTCAGATTGACCCTCCTTTGATTTGCTTCTTGAGCAGCAACATAATGATCCACAGCCTTCAACCGGTCCAGTTGTGCTTCCTGCAAACTTAATAACCTATTTGCATATGCTGAATTTGGCTCCTCGTTCATCTTCATCAGAAATTGAAGGGCTGGAATCTCCACTTCAATTGGCAAGAGAGCTGCTTTGCCATACAACAGATGAAAAAGGAGAAAATTGTGTACCTTGTTTTACGACGACACGATATGCCCACAAACACCATGGTACAGTGAGGTCCCAACTTTTCTCATGGGTTCTTATCATCTTTCCCACGATGCCAGTTAACGCACCATTGAAATACTCATCCATAGCATTGTATTGTGGATAGTGAGGAGTTGCATACCTGTGTTTGATTTTTAGTTTGTCACAAAGGAGATCCATCAATTCACTTCTGAACCCGGATCCACGGTCAGATAGAAGCTCCAAGGGTACACCAAATCGGCAACAGATATCTTCATAAATAAACTTACTAACTGTCTTTGCATTGACCGCCTTTACAAGCTTTGCCTCACCCCATCAAGACAGATAATCAACAGCAGTCAACAAGTAACAGTTTCCTCGTGCAGTCATTCGCATTGGTCCAATTGCATCAATACCCCATTTCTCAAAGATGACTTACACCAATGCGTGATGCCACCCTGTAAGGAAGGCCATACATACCCCTCTGTCAGAATCTTCCTCAACATGATCTTGAAGGCAAAGTGGCCTCTGCATATACCTTCATGATTGGCTTCTAATATATGCAAGATCTCCGGATGCCATGGTATCCTCCTGAGAATCAAATCAGCTCCCTTCATATACAGAACATCACCAATCATGACATAAGGTTGACAGGCTTTCACAAATCTGTATCTTTTTTGCTTGGGTATCTCATCAAGAACTATTTTGGTTAGCAGAAAGCTTTCTTCTTTTGCCAGGAACTCCCTACCTCTGTAAAGAGGCTCTTGTATTCTCGCAGCCTTCACATGTGCTTCAGTCATTCCCTGGGCAGCATCATGAGCAACAGTATTCTGACTTCTATCCACATCATAGTTAGGGGAAACAGAAACGCGGAAACGGGGAACGGAAACGGAAACGTTTCGGGATTTTTGGGAGGGTTGAAACGGGGAAACGCCACGTCAGCAAGGGAGGGGAGTAGATGATGATGGAGGGCTGAAGCAGGCTGCAGGAGAGAAAGGAGAGGAAAGGAGTGAATGGGGCTGAAGGAGGGCTGGAAAACCTTGAGGATGGAGAGAGTATGAGGCTAAAGGAGTGGAAGGAGGCCAAAATCGAAAGCAAAAAGACAAAAAACGGGGCTGGCGGTAGATTTCGCGTGATTTCGGAGACCTAGCAGCCTGTGTTGTCTAAAACAACACGTTTCAGGGCTCTGAAACGCGTTTCAGACCCTGAAACACGTTTCAGGAAACAGGGCTTCTCTGAAACGGCGTTTCAGGCCTGGCTAGGCTCTGAAACGCGTTTCAGCGTAACTGTGATCCACATGCTAGAGAGTCCAGGCTTAAAGCTGTCCCAATCTTTTCTTGATGATACTCACTTAGTTCCTGAGATGGACATGTTTTGTCTTCCAAACACCTAAAATCTGTTGTACAACCAGCAAAGGATCACCTTTGATTATCAATCTCCTAATTCCCAGGTTAGCACATACCTGGAGGCCTTCATACAAAGCTGTGTATTCAGCTTCATTATTGCTGCTTGCCTTGAGCTGAATGCATGCCCTTTGAACCTCCTTCCCCTCTGAATCATGCACTGCAATTCCTCTAGTTGCTTTATTTAAACTTTTTTTTAAAGAGCCATCAAAATGCAAGACAAATGCATTTTCCAAAACTTGGTCCTCCATCCTTGCTGTGCGCTCTTCCACTTCTTTCACCAAGATGGGACCCTCTTTGTACGTGAGCGGATCAGCCAATGATGCTCTTGTAGATTCAGGAAGGTAAATGAATACTCTTCCAATTCAATTATCCACCTAATCATACATCTCGAGAGAGTAGTATTGCTCAACAGCTGCGGAAGCAAGGTACAACTGGTCAAGACTACGAAAGTTTGAGACAAGAAGTACAGTCGGAACCTCCGACAAGCATATACCAAGCTGGCCAACACCAACTGAGCTACTGTATATCCCCTTTCAGCTTGACTTTTCACCCTACTGGCATAGTACACAGGCCTCATGTACCTCGAGCTTTTCCCTTGTTGCAAGAGTATTGCTCCAATGGCATCAGGACCCACTGAAGAGTTCACATAAAATGTATGCTTGAAATCAGGAGCCTTCACACTAGAAATGTGACCAAGCATCTCTTTCACAGCTTCAAATACCTCTTCACATTCACAAGTCCATTTCAATGGCTCATGCTTAACCATTTGCTGGAGCGGAAACAACACCGAGGACAGCATGTGAATAAACCTTGCAAGATATTTCACTTTTTGAATGAAAGTATGCAATTGCTTGGTGTTCGAAGCAGTAGACAACATCATCAATGCCTTCGCTTTATTTGGGTCAGGTGCAATTCCATTTTCAGAAACAGTATGCCCCAAAATCTTGATACTACTTCTTGCCAAACAGCACTTAATAGGATTCAGCTGTCCGCCACTTGCATCCACCCTTTCAAACACGGCATCTAGCTTTTGCAAATGCTCCTTGCAATTACTATACACACAGATATCATCAATAAAGACATTGCAAAATTTATCCAAATAAGGAGCCAGTACCTCATTAGAATTTTCCTGATAGTGAGTCGGGGCATTCTTGAGACTGAAGGGCAACATACTCTCCATTTCCCTTTTTTTTTTGGAACAATCACCACAGGGCTGGCCCAATCCGAATGCGTCACTGGCATTATAATATCAGCTCTCAACAACTCCACTATCTCTGCTCTCAACACTTCTGTTTGTTCTGGGCTTGATCTCCTCATAACATACTAGCTTAGCATTCTCTTTTAACTCAATTCTTAGTGGCTTCCCCTGGAATCCCCTAATTTCTTCATACGAGGTGATGAACGAATTGGGTCACTTCTGCAACATCCTACAATATTCTTCTTTCTCTCCAGGAGTAAGATCTGGGTTTATTGTATTTTATTGTATGCTGAACCAGTTCTTGTATAGGCTTATGAGCATCCCTGGGCTGCATGAATCTCTCCATTACCTCACTCCTGTTCACTGAGTTCAGTTGTGAGATCCACTTGAAGATTTTCCATCCTTCCTATAAAGGCTACATTAGCATCATCAATGTCCTCCTCAGGCTCTTTTTCAAGATCAGAAACTTCAGCATGACAAACCATATCAAACCACATCCTCTGTCCCTTAGAACCATGTACTGTGATCACTCCATTTCCCCAATTCTGTATTGCTCCTACCTTCCGTAACCAAGGTCTTCCCAAAATGAGAGGGTCAGCTCCTAGACCAGCCGGCATGACATGGCAATCTACCTTGCAGTGGACCTTGAATGCTTCAATTTCCAGTCTAGCCACAATTCCCAGGGTCTTAACCTTTGCATGATTCGCCATTTGGATGCGGAACCTTAAAGGGGATGAAATCTTTAAGCCCAATTTCTCCACACATGATTGTGTGACTACACAGATTTGAGCTCCACGGTCAACATAAGCCTCACCAAGTCCCACTCCTTTGTGCCAGGCTTCTATTGAAGGCGAGATATTCGGAAGCTCAGAAACTCACATTTGTTTGATTGTTTCCTTCCGAGGGCTCCACTTACCAGGGTTTACTGCTCTTCTCCATTCTTTCTTCAACTTGGGACACACGCTGATCATCTGACCAAACATGATGTCGGGCTTCCGCTTGGAAAGATCCTCTACCAAATCATATTCTCCTTGCTCCTTCCCAATCGGATATTCTAGAGTACTGAATTTTCTTCTAGGCTTCTAGACTTGTTTAATCCTCTTTCTATGGTAAGTAACCCCCTCTTTAGCAGGTTCTCCTTTCTTTGTACTTGTGCTTGCTTCATCTTCACAGTCTCTTTTCCCCAATGCCATGGCTGTCACTTCATCCTCTTCTAACCCAAGCAAGAATGGTCTCCATTCAGTATTTCCATGTGCCGTAATTAGAGTTTTCTTGCTTAGTAGATGCCTCCAGATTGAGGTTGCTAGTCGTAGACATGGTGTAAGAAATGTACTCAAAGTGTCGTGAAAATCACTGTCTGAATCAACTGCAAAACACTGACTATAGCAAGTGAAATTTAAACTGTCGGTTCCGAACCTATTATTTCTCAATGAATCCTTCAGATGGAAAAAAACATTCTTGAGTCTTGGGAAGTTATAACCGAGTGCCACACGGTGACCTCACGGAGATCTCAACGAGATCTCTCAATAATCCTTATTTCGGCCAGTGAAGATAGAACTGCAACATATAATCCGATATGAATTACAAGGCTTGTGGCAAATGATGCAAATGATGCCAGGAATAGACAAGAGGCTTTACAAGGCTGAAATGATGTGCACAATGCCGAGTTAATCAACAAAGAAGGAACAAACCACTGATCTAGCAAGACCTTGCATGCACTCGTAAATATTGAAGAGTATGAAAAAGAAAGCAGACATTAGGGGAGATTTGGGATCTCCAAAGGGCCTCCGATTAGTGTTTCCTAATTTCAAGGAATTAGAGAGGCATTTGAGTGGAGGAGGAAGGAAGAGCAATAGATGAAGAGGCTCCTATGGTCGACATTGCTTGCTGCAAATACACACAGCAAATCTGCAAACACCATTGCTATAGAAAGAATAGAACTTTGTGCAAACATGAGTCGAATCAGAGTCACCTTCGTGTAGAGGAACTCCTTCCTTCCTTCGATGTGAGAACCTAGAGCTGGAAACCTTCCTCTGATACCATGTTGGAAATTGAAGAAAGAATCACTCAATCCTCTGGATAACCTTCATCTTCTAGTAGACTCTCTCACTTGATCACAATGATGCTTCCTTCGATGTGAGAACCTAGAACTGGAAACCTTCCTCTGATACCATGTTGGAAATTGAAGAAAGAATCACTCAATCCTCTAGATAACCTTCATCTTCTAGTAGACTCTCTCACTTGATCACAATGATGCTCACCTCTCTCAAAAAACATAGCACACAGAATGGCAACGAGACGGGAGAGAACTCAAGATATATCCGTCCACCAAACAGTGGGAAAGCTGGCCCAATGGTGAACACAAAAGAACATCCAGCAAGGCCTGGGATAAAACTGGACTGAGTTCTCTCTATGCACAGGTGCACTCTCCTCCTGGATGCACTGCCTATAGAGGAAGGCTTCAGCAAAAACTGGATGAGAAAATGTGAGGGGGGAGGGGGGTTTATATAGGGGGCAGGAAGCCCCCTGATCTGGCCGACCCAGGTCGGTTCTCCTGAGGCTAGACCGACCAGCATTTGGTTGGCTGGCCAACCTGCCAGATTGGTCCTGGCTGACCTCCACTGACCCCCCCTGGGCAGCCTATATAAGGGGCTGTCACCGGTTCAATCCCCTTGCTGCTGTTGCACCCTCAGCCAGCCCTTTAGGCCCTGCCATGCAGCATATGTACCTGCTGAGTTCCCCCCCCAGCCCCCTATGATCTAATACCCCCTTGTCCCCTCAAATCAGGGGCTCATAGGTGGGAACATTGATCTCTAACACTGGATGCCCCTCAAACCAACAAACCCATAGGGGCAAATTGGCCAACCTAGAAGCCCCCTACTGGCCGACTTTCTAGCCTGCCCAACTGACCTGGTAGGGCACTCATTTTGAGGCCCTGGCCACCTGGTGGGCTGCCACTGGCCCAGGCAGGCCTGCCCTGAATCTACCCTTTTTTAGGCCCCATACCAGGGCAAAACCACTCCCAATCCCCCCCCTCCCCCCTACTTAACTCAGTGGTTGGAGTATCGCCCGGCGAGAGTCATTGGTTCAAACAAGGCCCTGTTCCGCAACTGTTCAGGGCCTCTTCCAGGCCCTGGAGCCCTTTGAAACTGCTCCTACAGCCTGAGCACAACCTCTGTACCGCTGCTGACCTGTAACAGGTCATTGCCCCCCCAATCGCAGACAGCCACATGGCACTGCCATGCCTCTTCTGTCCTCCATGGTGGCTTTCAATTGCCAGGTACCCACTCCTTGTGCTGCCCATATGGCAGCCTGTTTGCTGCCCACGTGGCAGCCCATGATTTGTTGTTTTGCCCTATGGTTCCCTCCCCCCGCCCCCCCCACCCAATGCTCTCCCCTCCTCAATGCTCTCCTCATTTGGGGCTTACAGATGGGGAGGTAACCAACCCTATTCCAACAGCTCCTGCCCAAATGATATTTTGTCATTCCCATGTCTTTGAGCATACACTTGGCTGCCTCTACGATGCATGTGTTTTATTTTCCAATCCATTTATTGCAGGTTAAAGCTGCTTTATAACTGTTTTACTCTTTGCCTTTGTATTCTCCTACTTCGTGCCTCCACCATCTTGGTATTTCTAAACAGCTAAAAATGCAAAAGATCAAGACCATAAGAAGTTTGATGCTTCTGTTGCATTGGCACATTAAGAAGCAACATGTCACACAGTTATGTACTGCAGTACCCACGATACGATAAGACTTGTCAAAAACATTTGCAACTGCCACAGCAGCCACCTCATAGTTTCTCATTCCCTAATGGCCAGCCTGCTATATCTAATGCAGTCAAAAGACTCCTAGGTCTACTGCAGTCAAGAGCCTCCAATATTGCATGTATGTGTCTTATCAACTAAGACAGGGCTATCTTCTAATAATAAAACCCCACACCGCTTCGACCCAACATTCCTGTTGATATATGTTGCATTGGCACATTAAGAAGCAACATGTCACACAGTTATGTACTGCAGTACCCACGATAAGATAAGACTTGTCAAAAAGATTTGCAACTGCCACAGCAGCCACCTCATAGTTTCTCATTCCCTAATGGCCAGCCTGCTATCTAATGCAGTCAAAAGACTCCTAGGTCTACTGCAGTCAAGAGACTCCAATATTGCATGTATGTGTCTTATCAACTAAGACAGGGCCATCTTTTAATAATAAAACCCCACACCGCTTCGTCCCAACATTCCTGTTAATATATACCTTGTTATTATCTATACACAACATTCAATCCACCAGTTGTTTCTATCTATACACAACTTGTTACTTCCTACCTTGCGCATTTTGAACATATGCCTACATTGTATGAGTTTCAACATTACATTCAACCGTCTTAACGACTATAGAATCGAAGTTCTACTATGGCACTTTCTGGATGGAGGCTTCCCATATCTGATTGAAATACAAACAAAAAAAGCACGTTCATGAGCAACTAACCTTCTATCTTTTGAGGCTCATATTTCACATCACTTATTTTCACGTCCTCCACAGAAGGCATAACTTTTTGGCCCATCTCTGAAGAAAACAGTAGAAGGCAAACCAGTGAGCTCTAAAACACTTCTGGGATCACTCATGCCTTAATCTTCTTTAACTCTAATGAAAAACATCCACATAACCATAACATAGAGCAAATAACTCAAATATATTATTTTTGTGAATAAAAGACAGCTGCAACAGCTGAAACATCCATACAACCATAACATAGAACAAGGAAATCAAATATTCTTCTATATCAGTGACACCCTGCTCCCCCTACGCTCCGTGTACCCCCATCACACCCTGATCCCTCTCTGCTTCCTGCTCCCCCTCCGCTCGTTGCTCCCCGGTCGCACCCTGCTACCCCTCTGCTCCTTGCTCCCCTGTCACACCTCGCCCTCCCAGCCCACCCTGCCCCCCTCGCACAGCTCCCTCCCTGCCCTCCCTAACAAATCCCACCCCTTCCCAGCTCACCCCCTTTTCCTGCTCCTCCACTACCCCCTGCCAACTCCCACCCCATCCCCACCCCTTTTTGCCTTTTCGCCCCTTCCCAGCACATCCCTGCCCCCTCTCCAACTCTTCGCTGCCACCCCCTGCACCTCTGCTGCTTTTCCAGCTGCTTCCGTCCCCTCCTTAGTGTACCCCCAGCTTCTTTTCATCCAGTTTGGCATATACCCGCAACATATTTACATGATAGTTACACATGCAAGAAAAATAAACAAGACCCCACCTTAGCTTGTACACATCCTCTTTGCTCCATAGCGATGATCCAAGAGATAGTGAACTGAGACATAGAGTGCCGGATAGGTGGACACCGTCCCCTCCACTTTATCCTTTTGATTTTAGTAATGACCAATACCCCCCACATGGCTTGAGAAAGAATGATAAGGGAATAGAAAGACAAAGAAAGATACACAGAGACAAGAAGGACAAGGAGAACGGAAAGGACCAGCTCAACATGAGGATGACCCACACAATGAGAATCAAGCCGATAGCACTGCCACATACCAAGACGGCACTACCTCAGCCCCCCCCCCCGCCCCCCTAGAGACTCCTATGGCCCAGCGGCCCCTTTGATTATCTTTCTTAAGACAGCCCCAACCAGGTCAAGTCAATTAAGACCTCAGTGGGATGACAACTCCAAGGCAGAGTCCTCAATACCGAAGATGATTCTGGTTTGATCTAGCAACTATCCTTGCTTGACATCTAGACCACCACGAGAGCCAGCCATCTTCAAGGTCTAGACATGCATCCCAAACCAGATGCCCCTACCTCTAGCTGCTGCTCCTTGGTCAATAGATCTATGTCCAGAGGAGGCTCCAACTCTTCCGACCCCAAACACTGAGCCCATGGCTCTTACTTATAGGCCTAGAATTTGCTATCTTTAGCAATAAGCCTTAAACTTAGGCCACATGCATAAAGTAGCTTTACTTTACTAGAGTGATGTTTTTCCCATAATTAGCTTTGCTAATCTTGGGATAGCCATGCCCTTCTTAGACTATCCAAATCCATGGAATCTAAACCTCATCCTCCCTAGCCCTTGGGTTAATCTAGGTCCTAGGTTAGACAATGCCCTAAACATAGATGCAATCCATGTTAGCCTGGCCTTAGACAGTGCAGTCTTGGTTATGTTGGGGTAAAGGCACATTGCCAACCCTTCTTTCAAAGATAGGACACCTATGACTGTCCTAAGACAGTCATAGGGCAAACCTAATCCTAATAAAACATAAGTGAGTTTGTGGTGTGGCTCACTCTCACTTCACACCCGCACTAGAGTGTCACTCTCTCTCACTTTCACTCTCTTGCTCCCTTCCACTTCTCTTCCCCTCTCAACTGGTATCAGAGCCTCCTCTCCCAAGCCTCCTCTTCCTTGCCTACCCCTTTCCGTACGGACGTACGGCCAGATCCGTACGGCCGTACGTCGTCCGTACAACTGTACGGACGGACTGCGACGAACAGTGCGCAGGCGGCGGCGAACAGGGCGACAGCGCGGGCGCGGGTCAGATCGAGGTCACGGGCGTGGTCACGGTGGTGGTGGTCGCTGGTCGCGGGTCTCCTTGCACAGGAGCTGCTAGCTGCAGCTTGAGGCGCCGCATCCAGCTAGCAGCCAGCAGCTGCTACTAGCTGCTAACCCTCTCGAGGCATTGTGAGGGCGTAGGGTAGCAGATCAGGGCGTCGTCGGGTTGCGATACTGCATCAGGCAGCTCCATAGCTGCGTGGCGCAGCTATTCCACGGCAGCCGTACGGACTGTCCGTACAGTTGTACGGACTGCCGTACAACTGTATAGACGACAGTCCTTCATCCACTGCAGGTACAGTAAGGTTGGCGTCGACAGCAGGGTACAGAAGTACAGCAGGACTTGTTTGTTTTGCTGCAAAGACTCAACTCGATTTTTTTTTGGGGGGAAGCGTGCTGCTGCGAGGACAGAAGTACAGCAGGTACTCTGCAGGGACAGAAGTACAGCAGTACATGAAGCATTTCTGATACATTCCTGAAGCATTTCACCTGTATACTGTGCATTTGTTGAGGTACAGCAGGTACTCTCGTGTCACTCACGCTTGAGGTGACTTGTGCCACAGTGGTGGTGTTTGCGCAGTTACTTGTTTTTCAGGAAGCTCAGATGCTTGTTTTGCAGAAGCTTCTATGCATTTACTGAGTGCAATTCTCAGTTTTGGGTGACCTTATCAAAGGGCTTTTGCCTGGATGTGTTTGCAGTATATGCCTTGAGGCAGTGTGTAGCCAGGGAGCACACATTTGCTTTGTTTCCGCAGTGCATTTGGTGACATTTGTTGCAGGTCACATTCTTTGTACGCACTTTGAAAATCTCAGTTGAGCCACGCTTGGTCAGGGCGCATCGAGTTTACTCGGTCCCTAACTGCCCATCGTTGACAGTGCTCAAAAGATTTTCTTCTTGGTGTTTGTATTTTGTGATTTGTATTGTTACCGAGTACACAGGGGCAGTCTATGCATTGCACATTGTCAGGTACAAGTGTCAGAGAGATTTCATATTGCATGCTACCTCAGTGTTGAGGTGTTCTCCACTTGATTCAGGTGCCAGATCAAGGGGCTTTTGCCCAGACTTTGTTTGATAGCACTTGGGTTACCGACAGAGATCTTCAGATGCATTTTCTCCCCTTGGTATAAGGGTGATTGCTTGGGATTTATCCCATTTACTGTTGCAGGTTTTGTGACAGGCTGAAGGATCATTTACTGTTTTTGTTTGGGGTGTTTGTCAAGTGGTTTCTGCAATTTAACTCAGTGCAAGACCTCATCTGAGGTGGGAGAAGTGATCAGTACAGTCAGTACAGCAGTGTTTACAGCAGTGTTGGTGGTTTTGTCAGATGATTGTGCACTGTTAAGCACTTGTTGAGTAGCAGCAGTCTGAAATTACTGTTTTTTATGCCTCCTTGAGCTCAGAACAGTTTGTCAGAAGGTACAGTATTTGCAGGGTCATTTACTGTTTTGCTGCAGATTTTACTGACAGTAAAAACAGCACCACTGAGAGTGCTTCTGACTCTTGAATAGAGCAGGTTTTTCTGAGAAATCAGAACTTTTATTCAGTCTTTTTACTTCCAGGGTGTCAGGTACTTTCCTCATCTGATATGGCATCAGGGGGAAGTGATGCTTCAATTCTGAACATAAAGAAACTGGAAGGAGCACACAACTATCCATTATGGGCAGAACAGTGCTTGAATGTACTTCTGTTAAAGAAGATTGCAAAGCCCATAAGGGTGAAGGGTGTCAAGCCATCCGATATGTCAGCTGATGACTGGGAAGAGCTTGATTTGTCCGCGAGGGCAGCTATCATGCTCACTATTTCAGACACTCTTGTGTTCAATGTACAGGCTGAAAAGACCTCTTATGGTCTATGGCAAAGACTAGAAGAATTGTATGCCCAAAAGAGCTCAGCCAGTAAGGTTTATTGGCTGAAGAAGCTGGTTGATCTTCGCATGAAGGAAGGTACAGCTATGACCTCACACTTGAGTGAGTTCAATGCTATCTTTACACAGCTGATTGCACAGGGGTTGAACCTTAATGAGGAGTTCAAGGCTACTTTCTTGCTGTGTACCCTCCCCGAGAGTTGGGACACATTCAAGACCACCCTGTCAAACTCGAATGCCACTCTTATTTATGCTGATGTAGAGAGCTCTCTCCTTATGGAGGAGATGAGCAGGAAGAATAATGCGGGCAGCAAGTCTTCAAATGCTTTGCAGGTACAGGACAGAGGCAGGACTCAGCAGAAGGGGAGATCTGCTAGTAAGTCCAAATCCCGCAGTCAGTCCCGTGGCAAAAAGGACATTGAATGCTTTTATTGTGGCAAGAAGGGACATGTGAAGTCGAAGTGCTTCAAGTTCATACGGGATCAGAAAGCCAAGAAGGCTGAAACAAAGGATGCAGGAAATGCAAGCAAAGGCAAAGGCAAGGCTAAGGCAGATGACTTGGATGCAGTGAATGTTGCAGCAGAGGACAGTGACAGTGACATACATGATGTTTTATGTTCTTCTGCTGTAATAGCACATGCTTTGGTTATTGATGGCCATGACATGCACACCTGGCTCTTGGATTCAGGTGCCTATTTTCATGTTACTCCTCATAGGGAGTGGTTTACTTCCTACACAGGTACTCATGGAGTTGTTCATCTTGGGAACAACTATGCATGTCAGATTGCAGGGATTGGCAGTATACAGATAGTATTTCCTAATGGACAGTCATTTATGCTTGATGGTGTTCGCCATGTGCCGCAAATCAAGAAAAATCTGATTAGCACTGGCTTATTGGATGACAGTGGTTACCACACCACATTTGGGGATTCCAAATGGGTGATTACTGATGGCCAGACTGTAGTGGCTGAGGGTTTTAAGAGTGATACCTTGTACCCTCTTTATGTTTCCAGTGTGGGTAATCATGTTGTTGCCATAACCGAGCTGCCAAAGGTTTCATTGTGGCATAGCCGGTTGGGACACATGTCTGTGAAAGGAATGCAAGAACTGTCACGTTTGGGTTATCTGCCGCCTCTCTCTTTTTCAGATTTGCCTACTTGTGATCATTGTATATTTGGCAAGCACTCTGTCACTCCTCATAAGAGGAGAACTCCCCAGAATAGAGCACCACTTGATCTAGTGCACACTGATTTGTGTGAGATGCCACAGCTATCACTAGGGGGTGCAAAATATTTTATTACTTTCATTGATGATGCCACACGAAAGGTGTGGGTCTATTTCTTGAAGCATAAGGGAGATGCCTTAGATGCTTTCAAGAAGTTTGTCGCTCAGGTTGAGAATCGGACAGGTCGTAGGCTGAAATGACTCAGATCCGATAATGGGGGTGAGTATGTATCACATGCTTTTGTGCAGTTTTGCCAAGCTAAGGGCATCAAACAGGAACTCACAGCCCCTCATAATGCATCTCAAAATGGTGCAAGTGAGCGGATGAATCGAACTGTTCAGGAGAAGGTTCGATGTATGTTGTCTTATGCTGCATTACCCCATGGCTTTTGGGCAGAAGCCGTGCAAACAGCAGTTCACATTATTAACAGGTCGCCAAACAAGGCTTTGGAGTTGAAAGTGCCAGAGGAGGTGTGGTCTGGCAAGCCACCCTCATATAAGCACTTACGTGTATTTGGCTGCGAGTGCTTTGCTCATGTACGCAAAGAACTACGCACCAAACTGGATCCAAAGTCTATCAGATGCATCTTTATGGGTTATGGTGACGAAGGTGAAATGGGGTACAGGTTATGGGATCCCGTTAAACGGAAGATTATACGCAGCAATGATGTCATCTTTAAAGAAGATAGTGTACACAAGGAACCCGTGCAACCTGTGGAATACAGGAGGGTTATTTATGATGATGTTGGACAGCAAAATATGCCCATTTATATGCAGCAGCAGGCTGCTGCAGATCACCCTGTTCAAGAGGGTATACAGGCTGAAAATCAGCCAGATAATTTTGCCAATGATGCACCACTGGATGTGCCAACAGATGGGGCTGTAGAACAGCCAGATATGGTGGTACAGCCACCCGTCATGCATGAAGAACAGGCTGAACAGCAGCCTAATCCGGAACATTTTGTGAGGAGGAGCACCCGTGCACAACGGCCTCCTGCCAGGTTTGTTCCAGGAGCCAATAATGTGGCTGATTTTATCATGCTGACTGATTGTGGTGAGCCTTCCAGCTTCAAGGAAGCTATGGGAAGAACAGAGAAAAAGAAATGGGAGAAAGCCATGCAGTCAGAAATGGACTCCCTACTTCAGAATGATACATGGGAGTTGGTGCAGTTACCCGCAGGCAGAAAAGTTTTGCCATGCAAGTGGGTTTACAAAGTCAAAGTGGATTCAAATGCTTTACCGAGGTATAAGGCCAGATTGGTTGCCAAGGGATTTAAGCAGGAGAAGGGCATTGACTTTGATGAGATTTTTTCCCCTGTAGTCAAAATGACTACTTTGAGAGCAGTGTTAGCTCTTGTTGCTCATGATGACATGGATTTATGTCAGATGGATGTGAAAACAGCTTTTCTTCATGGAGATCTCCATGATGAGATCTATATGAGTCAGCCAGAGGGATATGCTGTTAAAGGGAAAGAGCAGCTTGTGTGTAAGCTCAAAAGGAGCTTGTATGGACTCAAGTAGGCGCCAAGAGAATGGTACAAGAAGTTTGATGCCTTCATGCAGTCCCAAGGGTATCATCGGTGTGAGACCGATCATTGCTTGTACACCAAACGGGCAAAGGATGGCAGTTTGATGCTACTCATTCTATATGTGGATGACATGCTTATTGCCAGTAAATCTCAGCATGAGATTAGTGCTTTGAAGAAACAACTGCATAAGTCTTTTGACATGAAAGACTTGGGTGATGCAAATCATATTCTTGGCATGCGTATTACTCGTGACAGGTCCAAGGGACTTTTGTTTCTGTCACAGAAAGAGTATATTGACAAAGTACTGCAGAGGTTTAAAATGGAGGGGGGGAAGTCCATTAGTACCCCGTTGCCTCCACATTTAAAACTCAGCAGTAAGGACAGCCCCAGATCAGATGATGATAAGGCTGAAATGGCCAAGGTTCCGTATGCATCTGCAGTTGGATCTTTGATGTATGCCATGGTTGCCACTCGTCCGGATATTGCTTTTGCGGTGGGAGTCATCAGCAGGTATATGGCAAATCCAGGCAAGCGGCATTGGGAAGCAGTGAAAGGTGTCTTGAGGTATCTCAAGGGTACCAAAGACTTGTGCATATGCTATGGTAGGCAGGATGCATTGGTGCATGGTTTTACAGATTCAGACTATGCAGGGGATGCGGATAACCGGAAGTCTACTACCGGTTATATTTTCACATTTGCAGGAGGTGCTATATCATGGGTGTCTCGGTTGCAGAAATGCGTTGCACTGTCAACCACAGAAGCTGAATATGTTGCAGCCACTGAGGCTTGCAAGGAAGCAATATGGCTTACTCGGCTGGTGGGAGATTTGGGCATTACAGGAGATATGCCAGTTTTGCATTGTGATAGTCAGAGTGCTATCATGTTGGCAAAGAATCCGGTCTTTCATCAGAAGACCAAGCACATAGAAGTGAAATATCATTTCATCAGGGAGGTACTGGAAGACAAGCGACTTGAGCTTGTGAAAGTGCATACTGATGATAATCCTGCAAATTTGCTCACTAAGAGCTTGCCTACAGAGCGGTTTGCACATTGCCGCCACATCATGGGATTAGGATGAGACCATTCTTATTTTATGGTCTTGTATACAGTAACTGTATATTGCTGTAATTTTTATTCTTTTCTCCCCTTTAGGCACATTGGCCTTTAGGTGGGAGGTTGTTGGGGTAAAGGCACATTGCCAACCCTTCTTTCAAAGATAGGACACCTATGACTGTCCTAAGACAGTCATAGGGCAAACCTAATCCTAATAAAACATAAGTGAGTTTGTGGTGTGGCTCACTCTCACTTCACACCCGCACTAGAGTGTCACTCTCTCTCACTTTCACTCTCTTGCTCCCTTCCACTTCTCTTCCCCTCTCAGGTTAGGCCCTACTTAGCCAAGTTATGGACATAACATTTTCCCGCCTTTAAAAGTAGATTTATGCTAGCATAAATCAGGGTAGGAAAAATAATCAACGATTCTCAGATGACACTTTTCAATCTAGAATTAGATTCCAATGGCAGTATCTGTAATGTAGTATCTATAATGAGCTTGGAATCTATAATTATCATACAAGGTAAATTGAGAAGTATCCATCTAGAGTCCTTTGAATAAAATCAAAAATTGATTATGGCTCACTTACTCAATTCTTTATCTAAGGATTCAGTCGGCAATATTCAACATCCTGTTGAATATCATGATTCTAATTCATATCAGAATCATAACAGTTTCTTGTTAAAAAATATCTGTGTTGTAATCTTTCAATTTTCAAGAGCACATGAAAATTTTAGAAACCTATTACTACACTCTTTCTAACTTTCTTAATAGGATGTAAAATAAGCCAATAGTAACAACCTTACCAAATGTCATGATCATTTAGTACGCTACTTATCATGCTACCTAAAATTCATCATGTATATGCTACCCAAAATCCATCGGGTATGTGATTCCTCAAAGATTACTTACTAAAAAGGCAATCCATGACACTACCACGTATCAAGCAACCGAAGTTCTTACATAATCACATTGGCCCTAGTAAAGTGATCAGCTTTACTAGGGCAAGCTGCGTACTTGACTGAGTTTTCCATCCATACCTCTCGAGTCTCTGTCAAGGCCAAGGTGTTTTGATTTTGACATAGGTTGGGGCAGCCCTATTAGTATAGTCTAGAATGATTTTCTAGAATCTAGCAATAGATTCACTCGTCCAAGATGGATTTGTTCATACCTTAATTTGGATGTGGATCGTACCAAGGTCTATACTCATGAAGATCCAGATAATTTTTCCGGATGGATGGTCTGTAGTGGTATGGAACACTTCAGATGCATCAAAATCCCTATGTGGCAGGAAATCAAAATCAATATTAAGGGGCACATAATTTCAATGATTGGTATACAGTTTCCAAATGAATTCCTATGGAGTGGGCTAGATGGCACAACAGACACTATTGCCGGGGTGGCTTGGGAGACCTTGATATCTCGACCTCCCCCATTGTGTAGTCTACAGATCCTCTACTCTCTAGGTATGCCTGCAATTCTCCCTATCTCAATCCTCAACTGATGTGGCGAAACTCGCAACTGTCTGACGGCAATCCTTAGTGCATGTGAAACTCTCCTATCCTCGAGATACTGAGGTCCGAGGACGAGACCATACTCCGAGACCTTCAGGAAGTGGTCATGGTAGAACAGGATCTTGGTGGGAAACTCTTGGTCTCCCCCCCAAGCCCGGGACGTATGAAGCTAGAGGAGGTCCAACCGTATGATACACTTGATCTCAACTCATAGGATCATGTTGTACTAAAAGGGGGAAAGTCTATCCATCTAAATGATGTGGCTATCAAACCATGTGGATACCCGTGCATACCATGTTGTATCAACACCGCCCTCTGCCAGTCATCTGAATGACTCTAGAACCAGCCTCGGTAATCTCCACTAGTGTAAGGCCCAAAGTCTGTGTAGGAATGTCACTGTCTGAAAGATGGCATCAACTTGGAGAGGGGTCATGGCGAACTCTACCTGTATGATCTAATGGGGGACCAAGGGCTTACTCTGAATCATCCTAGATTCCATAGTCACCTGCAGCCTCTCAAATCTCTTTCACTCTATCGCTGAAATGTCACTCTCACAAAAAGGTGCTGCATACATGGTAGTCGGTCTCACCAGGGTGTCAAAAAGCCAACCCTTCGTCGGGGGTCCTGGAAGTGTGCCTGGAAGCACTGCCTCTCTAGTCGGGCAAGAGCACCCCACCAATAAGAGATGAAGATCAACAAACGAACGACGCAGCCAAACACATTCAATTGTCGCTGTGAAAGCTGCCCTAAACTCAGCTTCACATGAGGAAGTAGCTACAGTAGATTGTTTCTTGCTCAACCAAGAAATGCAAGCTTTGCCCAAAAAGAAACAATAACCACTAGTGGACTGCCTGGTGTCATAGTCTCCAGCCCAATATGAGTCACTGTAAGCATGCATCTGCAAGTCACCCCCCCTGGGAAACATCAAGCCATAAGACTTTGTGCCTTGCAAATAACGGAAGATGCGTTTTACAGCCTGCCAATGTGTTGTCTTTGGGCTGTGCATATACCTGCTCAGATACTGCATGCTAAATATCAGGCCGTGTATTGCACAAATAAATGAGGCATCCAACAGCCCGGCTGTAAAGTGTGGCATCCACTGATTCACCTGCATCATACATAGTAAGCTTCAGCTCTGGCTCCATAGGAGTGGCTATAGGCTTACAATCTTGCATGTTGAACTTATCCAAGAGCTTTTGCACATACTTGGATCGAGACATAACAATGCCACGCTTGTCTTGTATGAAGTGGATCCACAAATAGAAATTTAACATGTCCAAATCTATCATGTCAAATTCAACTTTCAATTCAGCCTTGAAATCTACATAAAGAATGATGACCAAAACATCCCCCCCATCCTTCTTGATGTAGAGGGTGCTTTCTGTGGGACTATTGTGTAACCCCTTACTTGTCAGGAAGGCATTAATCTTGGCATACCATGCATGTGGGGCTTGTTTCAGCCCATATAAAGCTTTATTCAGCTTGCAAACTTGAAGTGCATTGCCCGAAAGTTCGAAGTCAGGAGATTGTTTGACATAAACCTCTTCCTGCAAGTCCCCATTAAGGAAAGTTGTTTTTATGTCCAACTGATGGACATTCCAAAAAAATTTTGCAGCCATGGCAATAACTGACCTGATGGTGGTCATCCGGGATGTAGGAGCAAAAGTCTCCTCATAATCTATGCTCTTTTTCTGGGCATAGCCTTGGCAACCAGCCATGCCTTGTACCTTTCAATGGACCCATCTGGCTTCCTTTTCACTTTGAAAACCCATTTGGTACCAATGGCATATTTCCCTGGTGGCAAATCCACAACATTCCAAGTCTGATTTTTATCAATGGACAACAATTCATTGAGTATGGCATTCATCCACTGCACATTATCCTTGGCTTCTTCAAAAGTGTTAGGTTCTTCTTCATCAAGAAGAGTACCCGCATAAGCTGACTCAACAGAAAGAGCCCCCCCCTGCGTGCATTACCGCACTACGAGTCCTGCCAGGCAAAGGTGCCTCAAGTCTACTCTCCCTGAGAGTCTGTAGCAACCAATTTGGCTACATGTATCTCTTGAATCTCTTGCCTGACAACATCATCCACTGCCTATGGAGGAACAAAATCAGCATATGGCTGAATCGGGGCATGTGGACTAGGTGGAGGTTGCTGTAAATTCTGATTTTCAGCATGAGCCTCAGCTGGGGAACCAAAAGCTTTAGGAAGCATCCCCTCAAAAACATCATCTGAAGAAGCTGGAATAGTGAATTCAGCATGTGTATGAGCTGAATTCTATGAAAAAATAACATCTCTACTCACAAAAATCTTGCGTGTGGCAGGATTGTAGAGACAATAGCCTTTGCTTTGTGCACTATACCCAACAAATATACACTTTAGTGCCTTATCTGACAACTTATGTCAAAACTCCACAGGCACATGGGCATATGCAACTCATACAAAAACACAAAAGTGATCCACTGAAGGCTTTCTCCCATGCCAAGCCTCATAGGGAGTGATTATCTTCAAAGCCTTTGTGGGAGCCCGATTCAAAGCATAATTGGCACACATGAGGCCTTCTAGCCAAAATCTGTGAGGCAACTTCTTGCTAGTAAGCATGCAACTATCCATCTCCATGAGAGTGCGATTTTTTTGCTCAGCTTTGCCAATTTGGTGAGGGGTAAGCCTCACTATAAGCTGATGTGTGATGCCTTTTTCCTTCAAAAATGCCTCAAATTCATGAGACATATACTCCCCCCCTCTGTCAGTGCGAAGTGTCTACACCTTGAGTCCTGTCTCATTTTCAACCATGGCCACAAAGTGTTTGAAAATAAATATCAAGCTGAAAAAGACCCCAATACAAAGTGCCAAACAACATCAAAGCATAATCATTCTCTTTGTCTTGGACTGCACACTTAGCATCATCTAAGATAACCTGAAATCCTCCTCAATAGAGAGAGGACACTGAAAGTAAATTCTTCTTTATACCTGGCACATAAAGAACATCAGTAATTTTGAAATATGTGCCATCCGTGGAGGTAAGTATGATGTCACCCACTCCACACACTGCATAAGAAGAATTGTTTGCACATGTCACCTTCTTTTTAGCGGGTGGTGCATGCAGAGATGCAAAAAGACTCTTCCTTGAAGTGATGTGCTTGGAAGCACCACTATCAAAATACCAAGTGTTTAGTGTCTCACTGACACTGGAAGAGCATGCATCCTTCGAAGGGTCATAGCTGCAAGTCAGGAAAGCATACGAGTCATCCTCAAGAATGGCTCTAGTATCTAGACCAGCCACTGGAAAATCTGAAATGCAGGACAAAAAGGCATAATCCTCTTCCACAAAGTTGGCTGTAACATCCCCTCCATGTGCATTAGGAGCTGATGCATCTGAGACAGCCAAACCCGAATCCTTTTTCTTCTCCTTTGCTATTCGCTTCTTGCATTCACCAATGTAGTGACCCGGCTTCTTGCAGTAGTGACAAATGCCCTTCCTCTTTGGGTTCTTTGCATCACCTCTACCTTTATGAGAGGGCTGTCCAAATCAGCTTTATGCTGATGTGGGGGCTGATTTCCATGTTGCTTTTGCTTTCCTTTCCCTTTGGGCCTGAACTTTGAAAGCATGGCATGCTCACCAGCCCGTGTTGCCATGTTCTTTCTTGTTTGCTCTTCCTGCAACAAGAGTCCTACCAACTCGTGAAAGAAAGAGGATTGCTAGCCCCCCTCAATGACAAATTCAGCGAGGTATGAAAACGGAGATAGGGCTTAGGAAGAGAATTCAGAGTGGTGGTAATCATCTTTGAATCGGGAATGATCTCATCTATATTCAGCAACTGTTCCCTCAAATCCTGAAGCTTGGTGAGGTGAGCATTCATGGAATCACCCTCATCCATGTGTGTATGAGGTAGCTCTCTCTTTAGGAATGAGACTCGGGCATCATTTCTTGCTGCAAACAGGCTCTCTAAAATATCCCAAGCTGCCTTCGAGGTCTTGTATGACCGAATGTGAGGAATGATAAACCTCCTTACAAAAAGGAAAATAACTGAAAGAGCTTGTACATCGCGTGAATCCCACCTTTTCTGTTTTGCTGTGGGAGCCACCAAAGTAGCAACTGCTGCTCCTACCACTTGTCCTGCACCTTGACTTCTACCCCTGCCTCCACCTGTAGGAAAGATCGATGTAGCCATAGTTTCTGGCTTTATCTCATCTCCATTGACATAATTCCAAAGATGTCTGCCGACTAGAATGTTGCGCACCATAAAGCTCCACAAGGAGTAGTTGGTGCCATCCAACTTATCCTCCTATGTGAGGACTCCAAAGACCTCATTGGGATTGTTCTGAGCCATATCTGCCAGACAACTCAAAAATGCAGTAAACTAGACAAGTGAAATCCCTTCGTGGGATTTAAGATGCACAACCAAAGTCTGCAAAAAATCTGCCCAATATGACAATTGCTGTCATAGCCTATCAAAGGCTTAAAATGCTCTACAAATGCCCAAAATCTGCAAAAAATGGCAAAAGTCTACAATGTGACTCAAATTGAGTCCAAAACTGCTCGCAAAGCTCCCAAATAATCTATCCACTGCCAAATTGCATCCAAAATGCAAAAGCCCCAAATTCCTCCAAGAAATTGCAACTGAAAGAGAGAAAATCAACCAAAAGCCCCAAATTTTGCCTGCAAGAATGCAAGCAAAACCAAAAAGCCCCAAATTTTTGGAGCAAATTCTGCAACCTGATTACAATGTCTGACCAAAAATTGCACAAAGGCACTCCACAAAATGCAATGTGCCTACAAAAACTCACAAGCCCTAAATTCTCTGAAAAGAGAAGAAGCCGCAAAGGAAAATCTGCAAGATTCACCTCCAAGGAAAAACAACTACGAAAGTACAGCCTGTACGGCGAAATCCGTACGGATGTACGGACGGTGTAGTCGGATGGTGCAATACGGCCGATACAGTACTGACACCGTACAGTGTACGGCGACTGTACGGTAGAATGTACGGCAATCCGAATGCAGGGCGTGTGACTTTCGTATAGTCGTACGAACTGTACGGG
Source organism: Dipteris shenzhenensis (assembly GCF_047967505.1). Taxonomy (NCBI): domain Eukaryota; kingdom Viridiplantae; phylum Streptophyta; class Polypodiopsida; order Gleicheniales; family Dipteridaceae; genus Dipteris; species Dipteris shenzhenensis. The sequence continues at coordinate 6,863,194 of NC_141616.1, forward strand.
CAAGTACGAAGCTGGAGCAAGAGCCGTACGGGGCTGTACGACGAGTTGGTACGGAACTGCAGAGTTGTACAACACGAGCTGCAGAACAGTGACTATACGGATAGCGAGCTGGAACTTGTATGGCGTACGGACGAAATGCGGCAAAGTAGGGGAATCTGTACGTTGTATGGACTACTAGCAGCAGCAGGAGCACGAGCAGTACGGGCAGAAGGAGCTTGGGCTGGAGCCTGGAGGCAGGAGCTCAACGAGGCTCTAATACCACATGTAGAAAGGTGAGAGCAAAATGTTGAACTAGAATAGATCAAATTGAGTGAGTACAAGTGAGGAGGTGGTTTTGTCTAAGTGACAAAACCACACTAACCCACTAACTGTGGTTAGGGGGGAAAACCTCTAGTGAGGGAAAAGTGCCCCTAACTCACTTATGGATTACATTGGCAATTGCCTAGAATATGCCAATAACTCTAACATGAGATGGTAAGTGAATGTCTGTGTAACACGAGGCAAGATCACAAGAGATAGACCAATAGAATGGTGCCATGCGGCACCCATCCCCTTCATCCATGATGGAGGTATGTGGAGGCTTGCACCTCATCATGTGTTCCCTTAAAAATATCTAACCCCCTGTCCATGACATAATGTCATGGATGTCCTATCCTAGGACCTAAGGTCTACCTACCACTCTTTTTTACCTTTTATTAGTCCTAACCCAAAATTAACCCAAGGGTAATTTAGTGAACTAAGTCCATAGTTCATCACTCTTTCCAACAGAAGCTTCTAGTGCACACTCTTCAACACTAGAGCTTTCCGCTGGTCTGCCAAAATATCCAATAACCCAAGTATCACATAGTCTATCTGAAGCCACGATCAAGGCCCCATGTGAGCTCCATCTTTGTTGCTCCAAGGAATCGAGCTAACTTGTTCCAATCGTAAACCTCTAATGGTTGGTAGTAAACCTCTAGTAGGTACCTCACCTGCTCCAAATTGGCAAATGTGCCATCCACAAATAAGGTTGTATCATCAATAAAATCCAAATCCAAGACCTCCACCTTCTAACAGATCGCGAGATGCATCCCGACCAAGCCCATCGCCTATGATCTAAGGAATTAACCAAGGACCTTGACCACAACTAGAAAAAAAAGGGGCCAAAGGGCAGCCTTGACGCACCACGTGGGAGAGGGAGAAGGCCTCCCCTGTGTGCCCTAGTAGTGAGAGCACCATGAGTCTGAACCAAGGATGCCCTCTATGACCAACACTTTTTGGGCTTTACATCGACAAGTCACAACCTTTATTGACCAGCTTGGAGGCCAAGGGTCACTATTAGTGAGGTGACACTTATCCCCTCGGCAGTGTGTTTATAGAGACATCTTAAGGCCTTGGAGGTGTTTTGCGATTGCATCACCACGATCCTTAACACCTCACAGCTATCCGTACAGACCATAGTTTTACATAAACGGGAAGCAGGTGGACATTGTATAAGCATACAATTACTTCAGGGCAGCGTAATACTAGGACAGTATTCCTAATGCTTCATGCAGCCAAGGCACACCTCATGTAGGGTTAAGGAGCTTTGGCACAGTTAGAGACACGGTGTTTTCAAGCACATTTTCAGAATCCCTCAATGAAGGGGTATGTAGAAAAGAGGGCCGTAGGGTCACAGAAGGGAGATGTGAGGAAAGAGAAAGAAGGCAGAGGGAGATGGAAAACGGTTAGGGGGGGGGGGAGAGAGAGAGAGAGAGAGAGAAACGGTTCGGGGGGGGGGGAGAGAGAGAGAGAGAGAGAGAGAGAGAGAGAGAGAGAGAGAGTCTTCGAAAGACCTAAGGGTCTATGAGATTGAAAAAACCTGAAGGGGTGGGACCTTAAGCGAACATCCACACCCAAGCGTATTAACGCTAAATCTAAAATCCATGAAAAGTAAATATATGATGTGATGTCACTGTGGTGGGAGGGAGTACATGGCATATCATATTATGTCAATGAGCAAGAAACAGCCATGGAGAGCTCACTACTAGGGGGAGGGAAGCAAATGGCTGAAAAAAACTGCCTATCCATCTATGCAATGGGTCCTTGTATGCTAGCTCAACAACCAGATCCATTGGTAGGCTAAGAGTGGACAAGAGGGTCTCAACGGATAGTGGTCTAGCGAAGGATGGTGTCGTCGAGAAATTAAAACCCATGATAGAGCATTGCATGTGATCGACTTGAGTAGTCCTCTATGGTAGCTCACCATTGGACAAGTGCCAATTGCCAAACTCTTGGCCGCCTCATGGTAGCTCACTATCGCACAAGTGCCACTTGTCAAACTCGAGCATCAATGCTTTCAGTCCCATTTTTAGGATCCTAGAACCAAGTCTCTCCCTTTCGACTCTCTTTTTCATCCAGCTAAGATGTATGGCAGTCCTTTTTGGGGGGCAAATCGCCTCTATGAGTCTTGCTAATCAGTACTGTCTGACCGAAAAAACTCAGTGATCGTACTCTGAGTGGCGTCTAGATGTGCGTCGTGATCTCCCCTACATGCGATAAGCAATTGCTCTTTGTAAAGTACGGCCTCACGAATGAAAGCTACCAAGTATCTCTGGTCTAGGTAGGATAGGAAGCTAGGTAGGAAGCCAAAGCCATCTTTGAAAAGGCAGCGATACCGACCTCTAATCCCGTAGTACACAGGACACCTGAAAGCGAAATGCTCCTCTAACTCAATCTCTCGATAATTGCACATGGTACAGATGCGCGGCCCTCTCTGGGTATGTCCTCCGCTCAACCACTCTCTACACGTAAGCGGTGTGATGAGACCCAGAACTGCCCAATCAAGATCCTCATGGAGAGGGGGAGGTGGATCCGTGTGTATCCGAGTGGGTCCATGAAGCCCTTCGCCGAAATCCATAGGCAGTAATCTCTGCAGAAGCTCAGCTTCAAAGGAAGCTCCCCGGGTGCTAACCAAGTCCTAAGTGTGTGTAACTATAGAAGATCCTCTCGAATGACCTGGTTCACTTGTAATGTGTGAGTGGGATAGAGGGGCCTCAATGTTGTACTAGAAGGGTGGTAGCCTGTCTATATTGAGCCCAAGGCTCTCATCCATATGCAAGTACATGCATACCAATACCTCTAGTCACCCTCTGCTGCCAATGTCATGGAGGAGCATAAAGCCAGCAAAGGAAGCCTGCATCGCCCTGTGGTGCAAGACCCATATTGTTGAATATGAAAGAGATATGTGATGACCTATAACGCTGCATTGAGCTGTAGTTAAGATGCCCCAAACTCAGCTAGAACTATTTGAAGTGGGACAGAAGGCTTACTGCAGATCATCTGTGAAAGCATGAGAACCTGAAGTCTCACCACTCGAGCCCACCCCACTCCGTCTTTGATAGATCATGCCCCCAACAAGGGCCGCTGTACATATCTGCGGGTCGAACCACTGAGTGGAAGAGGAGAGACTTGGTCTGCAGGTCCTAGAAGTGAGAGTGAAAGCACTATTGCTCAAGTCTAGCCAGTGCAACATACCCCCTGCTCAAGTTGGGCCTATAGTGCTGGTTGAATCGTAAAAAATCGGGCCAGAGAACAAGACCTCCAGGTAGGTATAGGATGCAACTACCTCCATTGGTAACCCATCCAAAGCAAAATGCTCTCTGTGCATGGCTGCCCGAGATGTGTTAAAGATCATGACCTTGGTTTTACCAAGGTTGACCTTCAAGTCGTGTCTCTCACAAAAAGTATGCAATGTGTCTACATGTCGCTGAAGCCCCTCTGCAAAGGAAGGTAGTAGAACCACATCGTCTGCATATAGCAACATCTCAAGCAAGGATCCGGCTAGAGAGCAACCAGTCCCTCCTAAGGTCCCGATAAAGGTTTCAAGCTATGTAGAGGCTGAACAAGGTCGTTGATAATAGAAAACCTTGTTTGACCCCAATAGTGCTCGTGATCTCCTCTGTCCATCCTGCACCAATCCGAACCATACTCGAGACTCTCTCATAAAGTACCATGACTGCCCAAATGATCTCTTGATCATATCCCAACTCCTATGTGTCTGATGAGTCAGGCTCTCGACACCATGTCAAAAGCCTTGCGGAAATCGACAAAGCAACAGTACACCCTCTGTCCCCATGCCCTGGCCTCCTCGATGACCCCCCTTGAGTGTAAGTATATTGGTCCATGGTCCCGTGATCTACTCAGAAGCTTGTCTGCCTCTTGGCTCTGAAACCCCAAAGCTCTGCGGCCATGCTGACCTATACATCGAGTACTGATGCATAGATCTTGGACACAACATGTCCAATCATAATGTTCATGTAGTTTTCAAGACTCATGGGATCTCCTACCTTGTGTATGGGTGTGATGGTGTTAAGGGTCCAAGTGTGAGGAAAGCATGTGCAAACTGCTTCATTAAAGAGCTTTGCTGGGATCGAGGCCAAGGTATCTATCCCATAGGCAATAAACACAGTGCGTAGGCCCTCCTAATCTTCCACTTGGACATCATAGTAGTTAGTATGCTTGGACATGCACATGGTTTGCACGCCTCAGACTTTGTATGGATATACTCCAACCATTCAGTACAGTATGGTGGCCACATCTACTCTGCTCACCTATCATGAGGTGAACCAAGTTATCGAAGAGGACCTCCTATGACTCCACACATACAAAAGACTTGGCTAAAACTTTAATTAGCCTAAGCATCGACAACGCTCTATTATTGATGTCCTTCCCTAATAGCATGAGTCCTCACCAAATCTAGAGCCACGGTCAGCTGAGATCATCTCTTCTTATCCTTAGCTGACCTTAGCTGACTGACAGAGTTGGTCCCACATGCAAGAAAACATAGATTTCACCACTTAGAAGATAAACTGATCAGATGGCCAACAAGTATCTCTTCCTGCCCTTTCTTTATTTCTTTCTTTCCCACTCTCTTTCTTGCCATCACTTATGGTTCATAAGTACATAAGCATAGCATCCAATTATAAGCTAGCATAGATTTTGTAGTTCAGCATGCACTTGTGTATTTTCATGTCAATGTGCATCCCATATGTTTGTACTAATTTGATCATACATTGTATACATTTATTGTTCATATGCATTGTTATCATGAGCTCTATGTTTATCTTTAGAGAGCAATGCCCCGCATATTCTACACCTTTTCGGTAGGAGATATCCGCTGGATATATAGGCCTCCGTCTTGGCTGTTAGCCTGTATGTACCATCCTCAGCCCTATTTTGATAGCTGATTTGTATGGGGGTTTTTTCAAGCATTAATAGAAGTTTCCTTTCTTTGCCCCAAAAAAAAAAAAGAGCAATGCCCCTTGAGCATCTCATATTGTCCTTTTATTGGATAAGTTGTATAGATAGTCAAGCAATGCAGCTTCAAATGTCTTAACATGCAGCAAAAACACGTCTCAATGATGATTAAATCATGTAAATAATGCCTTACATCTTCCTTAGTACGGCATACCCTCAGCTCAAGCAAGCATGCATAGCTGGTCTCATCATGAAGATCAGGCCTGAAAAGAGGACTCCGAAGTGCATATAAGATGCAACAATCTCACTTGGTGAAGCGCTCTCAATATGTGGCTATTTGAGACATGTTAAAGATCATGACCTTGGCTTTACAAAGGTTGACCTTCAAATCATGTGCCTCACAACATGTCTAAAGTGCATCCAAGGTCATTGGAGATCCTCGGCTCATAAGGAGAGTAGGACCACATCGTCCACATAAGATAGAATAGGGATTAGAGGATCCAAAGGTGAGTCTCCTTCGTCTAGTGTCATGATAAAGGACTAGAGCTCATCAATGTATAGGCCAAACAAGGTCGGTGATCATGATCTACGTTGTCCACCCAATTGTCGTCTTGCATGATACCCTCTCATAGAAAGTCCGGATTGCTTATATTGTTGGAAATTGGTATCATCCTAAAATCTAAGGACGAAAGAGAAAGACAAGGAAAGTACTCATGATAGAAGGCACAAAGATCTAGATTGATTTATTCATGATGTGACACTACAATATATAGTGCCAAGTACAATGTACCACACACTAATCTATATGGGATAAATCCCTAAGTGCCACATGGCACACCTACACACTCACACACAAAGGACCACACACAAAGAGCACTCCTAGTGGAGCACTTACACCCAACAAACCCTCCTTAAGTGATACACTAGGAGGATAAAAACCACAAAAGAACCAAGATCCAAAGAACCCCTCCTCAAGGAATATCCTCATACTGTGTCAAGGATAAATCTAGGCTTATGGTTTCTCATGCCAGTGTCTCTGGTCAAGGATAAATCTCATAGCACTAGTGTCACATGCCAGTTATGGGTTTCCAAAGGTAGAGACAAGAGAAGGATCTGGTAAACACAATCACATAGAGAGAGAGAGAGAGAGATGGACCTTGCCACACAACCCTCCTCAAGAGACATCTCTCCTGCTGGTCAAGGATAAATCTGGTACTCATGGTCCAGTTTCTCATGCCATGTCAGGGGTGCCTCATGGGTAGGGACAAAATAATAAGGCCCACAACTCATTACACATATCAAAACACACATAAAAGAGAGATCTTCCACATGGCCTACATCATGTGGTGGCCAAAGGTGTGTACAAAGGTTGTACCAGGGCAGAGTACCCATAATCATAAAATATCATCATGGAGAATAAATCTTTTTATGCACAAGGCAAGTGCATAGAACCCAGCAGAACCATGAAGCAAATGGGAAGGTCTTACCACTTTTCGTGGCAGTGTCTAATCCCTTACATGAGAAATAAGATTCAGTTCTTTAATATCTTTGAGAAGAGAACTGAAATAAAAATCTGCAGCTCATAAAAAAAAATACATCTTTTTGTATGGCAAGAGAACGCAACAAAGAGCTGAGATATCAGAATATCTGAGTGAAAACAACTCCCTTTGGAACCACATAATCAAGAGCAGAAAAATAATTTGTTCTTCAGCAAGATATCCAAAAAGAAGCAGAACAATAATATAACAGAGGACAGCAGAACCTCGAGTAGAGACCAATCACAAAATGAATGTGTGCAGCGCAGCTTGAGAAGGAAGTGTGGCGCACTGCTGCAGCATCACGTTATATCGACGATAATGAATAAAGAAGAGATGGCTGTCGACATCTTGAGCAGCCAAGCTTTCAAACCGGTAGATCCAGAAATGTCACACGCGGTTGTACCCGAGAGAACTCCTTCAAGCTGAACTGAAAAAATGATGATATCTCCCTGTCATTCTACCTCGTCATTCTCCTAGCTGGTTGAACCATTGTCCAAATCCTCTAAAAGCTGGGCGACGAGATGGAGAGAGGGCATGTGTACAGCCCAAAGTTTTCCGGTCAGGAGCAGCTCATGAGATGCGCACAATCTTGGAAAGGTATTCGTAGCCAGAGGTAGGTGTAACCAGAACCATGGCGGCCTGCAACCAGAAATAGAGGAGTTTGGAGAGGATAATCTCGAGCTGAGAGGGAAGAAGAATCTACGTTAGGCTAGGTGAGCTATGACTGAGGTGAAGGAGAGGAGAAGAGAATAAGATGAAAGGGCGCTAGGAGATAAGCTAGAAGAGGGAGAAAAACTAGAGTAGACTAACTATGAGCTAGGAAGAGGGAGCTATGGGTGAGGAGTCTATGGCTCTGATACCAATTGTTGGAAATTGGTATCATCCTAAAATCTAAGGACGAAAGAGAAAGACAAGGAAAGTACTCATGATAGAAGGCACAAAGATCTAGATTGATTTATTCATGATGTGACACTACAATATATAGTGCCAAGTACAATGTACCACACACTAATCTATATGGGATAAATCCCTAAGTGCCACATGGCACACCTACACACTCACACACAAAGGACCACACACAAAGAGCACTCCTAGTGGAGCACTTACACCCAACATATATAATACCCTAGATTATGTATTTGCACGACCAATTGAGCCCATGGCATTGTATCAAAAGCCTTAGGGAAATCCACAAAGATGTAGGTCGATCCAAGTGGGGGCGGTGGGATGCAGGAATCCGTGATGTGAGAGGCAAAGCTAGGGGATCCAATAAGGTAGTCAACTACACTGAAACCTCCTCCATGTAGAAAAAAAGTGAGCCCTACTGGAAGTAGTTCATCTGTAATCACATCGTGCATCTTACCCATATTTATGAAAGCGTGCCCATATGAGAGATAGCAATGAGGGGGTAGAGGGAGAGAATGTACAAACGGTGGAGGAGAAGGAGAGTAAGAGTACACATTAGATGTCATATCAAAAGGCACCAACAAAAATGGTGGGTTGGACTTACACAGTCCCCTCCACAATCACCTCTAACTCTCTAACATTACTCCCTTTTTCACCTTCATCCTTCCCATAGCATTTTTGCCCTACATGCTGCTACTGTGGGTATAAAGACACCCATCTTTTACCAGTAAAATGATGCTTATCATCCTAGTAAAAGATGGGATGGATACTCTTGCACGTATTCTCTAGCTGCAATGATTGTTCATCCTCTGGTAGCCCTTTCCAATGTCCATCTAATAAGGTAGTCAATTTATACCTTATTGCAAAGCATTCTCTCTCTGCAATCCACAATGCGCTTGGGGACACAGAGGATATGGCCCTCCTCATCCATAGGTGGCAACTCTTGGAGAATGTGCACATGCTGGTGCACATGTGGTTCAGCAAAGATGCATGAAACACATTGTGGATCTTGAAGGAAGGCGGTAGCACGTTAATTCCCCAACCATGCAGATGATCTTGTAAGGGCCATAAAACCGATCAGCAGGCTTTGTGTTGACATTATCCTTCAAGGAGGCATAACAACTTTTGTGGAAACGTAGATATACATAAGCCCCTTCCTTGAAAACCAAGTACCTCCTACAATCATGCGCATACATAAGCCCCTTCCTTGAAAACCAAGTACCTCCTACGAGCTTGTAAGGGCCATAATACCGATCAGCAGGCTTAACAACTTTTGTGGAAACGTAGATATACATAAGCCCCTTCCTTGAAAACCAAGTACCTCCTACAATCATGCGCATACTTCTTCTCATTGGTTGGCCATCTTGGATATTCCTTTTAGCTAGTCATAGAAGAGCCTCCATCGTCTTGTGCTTGCTGATTTTCCACAGCCATGTCTGCAACTGAGGAAGGCATTCCCAATTTTGCACCCATACACTGCCTCAAACAGGCTCATTCCAATAGAGAGAAGCTCGGTGGTGTTGTGGTAAAATTCAGTAAGCGCAAGCCACTTGTCGCACAACCCAAGTGGAGCCATGTCTCTGATAGAAAACTAAATATCAATCCAATGAGTTCAACGAATGAAAATATAAAAGTTCTATGCGGATAAATATAGGAAATGCATGGGGGATGTTGAATCACATGGACCGAGCTCTCCTATGGACCCTCATCTACTCTAATGACAATACTAATCTAAGGTGGATGAATCCTAAGAGTGATCATGATCTATAACTCAAGTCAATTAGGTTCCAAGATAGATTAGCTTAGACTCATAAAAAGAATCTTGAGTTAGTGCAAAGTGCTTGATTGATATTCCTTTAAATGAACCTCCCTTTTATAGGTGAGGGTACTTACATCCATATGCTTGCTCACATGTGCAATATCTCCTCCATGCCATGTGGCAGCTTGCCCTTTACTCATACCTTTGCTCTTCATGTGCTCATGGCACCACAACTCTCAACACCTCCCCTTGGTGCCATGATCCTTTGGCTACTGCAAGGTGGTCAGATGTGAGTTACAAGATCAAATCCTCCCCTGGGTGCTTTCATAGCTACTCTCAGGTGATCAGGTTTGATTTACAAAATATAGGCAAGGTTGGCAAGGTTTTTTGTTTCTCAATACATTCCATTGATGTCACCTTTTGGCTCATGGCTTGATGACGATGCTGTGTAGTTGACCTGTTGGTTCTTCAATCTGCAATCTTCTTCCTTGTGTCCTAGCTTCTTGCAATGGTGACACTTTGGTTTGTTCTTCAGTCTGCAATCACTTTGATAGTGACCCATCCTTCCGCTTTGGTAGCACTTCGTTGATGTTTTATTGAATAGTGCTTGTTCTTCATTATAGTTGTTGCGTGTTGATGTAGATGTCGATGTTGATGTTGATGCCTTTAACTCTCTTTCTTTTTCAAGAAGAGAGGATACACATTCCTCAAACTTTGGATCTGGCAAATTCTTCAAAGTGGTTGTCAATGCACTATACTCTGCAGGCATGCTTTTAAGGAGAATTGCAAGTGCATCTTTCTCCCCTACTTTTGCATTTGTGCCTTCTAGTTGGGTCATCATGCTTTTGATTTTGTTGACAAATTGTGCCATGGATTCATTGAAGCCCCCACGTGCATAGCATAGAATTCAATCTTAAGATGGATTTCTTGGTTTTTGGCTTTTGCACCAAACACTGTGTTCAACTCATCCCATGCATCCTTGGCATGATCCTTGGAGTCTATATGATAAATTATGTTTGAACCCAAGTGCAATCCAATGAGCGATAGTGCTACTTCATCTTTTTCCTTCCACGCATCATTTTGTGTTGTGGCTATGTCTTCTTTTACAATCTTCCAAAGCTTTTGATGCATCAGGAGATACCTCATTTGTGTAGACCACGTGTGAAATCCTTCCCCAGTGAACTTCTCAACAATTGGGGTGCGTATTGCCATTGCAAAGGTCTTACCAGTTGAAGATACTTTCAAATCTGGCAATGTCTAATTGCATTCAGAAAATTTGAGTTGACAAGCGTGTAGAGCTCGACAAACCGGTTATTTTTCCTTTTTGAAGCGTGTGCAAATTCTTTCTGGATTGGAAGTTATGGCTTGTCGAAATTTTCTTGAAGAAGAGGGCCTTTGATGATTTGGTAGAGGCTGCTCATATGCTGAATTCAAACTGTGCCTGTGAGGAGGCAACTGTGCCTAGCACGAGGCTGTGACATGTGGCAGTTAACTAATCTTGCACCTAAACTTAACCATGGTTTAGTGTGGTGAGTTAACTTAACCATTGATCAAGGTAAGGCTAAACTTAATCATAGTTAAAGCTTATCCTACCACGTGTCTCTGCCAACAGTTGCCACATGTCCTAAGGTAGACCTCAGACAAGAATGAATGGAAAACTTTAAGATCTGCAAAAACGACGTCGACACGGTGAAGGCGACACGAACGATGATCTCCACAGCTGTAGGGTCCCGTGTCAGACACGAGGCCTATGAAGAAGAGGCTAGGCAATCGGAAGCAGTAGATGATCGAAAGCACTTGGAGCTGTGGACGGACAGAGCCGCTTCTACGTGTGAAGACTGGAGTTGGGTGAGGCCACGGGTAGAGTTGCTGGAGATGCAAGCAAAAGCCGCTGGAGATGGTGCACCGGCTGGGCTAGCTGGCTGCAAATGAAATGCCTGTGGGTCAGCTACGTGAGCTTTGGTGCAATGAAGTTGCAGGCGGTGAAGGAGATGCAGGCGGTCGTTAAGGCGTTGGAGCTGAAGTCATTGCTGCTGGCTTTGGTGGATCTGCAATTGCAGCCGAGGCTACAGAATGCATTTGATGGGCGTGTTTCTTGCGACTCGGGAGCAGGGACAGGCATCGCAATGGACTGGAGCAGATGTTTGGTGAGGGAGAGACTTTGTATGAAGCATGCTGCAGCTAAGGTCGTTGTTGGAGAAGCTCTAGAGCCACATGGGATGGAGCTAGCTGAAGGCAGACAATTTGGAGAGGTCTACCTTTCACAGTCCGTCGTGAAGGCGCTTGGAGCTATTGTCGGTCCAGGAGATATGGGCTGCCCATGAGCTTTGAGTTGAACGTTGGAAGCATGAAGGTGCTTTTGTGGTAGTCAAGGTCAAAGAGCCTTGAGGATCCTTCTCTCTATTTCAAGAACTGAGCCTACCTTGCTCACACCTCTCTCTCTCGAAAAACTATCAGAAGAAGAACATAGGTCTCTCTTTCACACAATCTGTCAACGGAAGAGATGTCTCTCAAATGTAGACGAAAATCTCTCAATCAAAAAATTTACATCTAATCTAGGAGAGCTAGGACCTAAGCTCCGATACCATGTTGAATCACATGGACCGAGCTCTCCTATGGACCCTAATCTACTCTAATGACACTACTAATCTGAGGTGGATGAATCCTAAGAGTGATCATGATCTATAACTCCAGTGAATTAGGTTCCAAGATAGATTAGCTTGGAGTCATAAAGAGAATCTCGAGATAGTGCAAAGTGCTTGATTAATATTGCTTTAAATGAACCTCCCTTTTATAGGTGAGGGTACTTACATCCATATGCTTGCTCACATGTGGGATATCTCCTCCATGTCATGTGGCAGCTTACCCTTTACTCATACCTTTGCTCTACATGTGCACATGGCACCACAACTCTCAACACCTCCCCTTGGTGCCATGATCCTTTGGCTACTGCAAGGTGGTCAGATGTGAGTTACAAGATCAAATCCTCCCCTGGGTGCTTTCATAGCTACTCTCAGGTGATCAGGTTTGATTTACAAAATATAGGCAAGGTTGGCAAGGTTTTTTGTTCTCAATACATTCCATTGATGTCACCTTTTGGCTCATGGCTTGATGACGATGCTGTGTAGTTAACCTGCTGGTTCTTCAATCTGCAATCTTCTTCCTTGTGTCCTAGCTTCTTGCAATGGTGACACTTTGGTTTGTTCTTCAGTCTGCAATCACTTTGATAGTGACCCATCCTTCCGCTTTGGTAGCACTTCGTTGATGTTTTACTGAATAGTGCTTGTTCTTCATTATAGTTGTTGTGTGTTGATGTAGATGTCGATGTTGATGTCGATGCCTTTAACTCTCTTTCTTTTTCAAGAAGAGAGGATACACATTCCTCAAACTTTGGATCTGGCAAATTCTTCAAAGTGGTTGTCAGTGCACTATACTCTGCAGGCATGCTTTTAAGGCGAATTGCAAGTGCATCTTTCTCCCCTACTTTTGCATTTGTGCCTTCTAGTTGGGTCATCATGCTTTTGATTTTGTTGACAAATTGTGCCATGGATTCATTGAAGCCCCCATGTGCATACCATAGAATTCAATCTTAAGATGGATTTCTTGGTTTTTGGCTTTTGCACCAAACACTGTGTTCAACTCATCCCATGCATCCTTGGCATGATCCTTGGAGTCTATATGATGAATTATGTTTGGACCCAAGTGCAATCCAATGAGCAATAGTGCTGCTTCGTCTTTTTCCTTCCACGCATCATTTTGTGTTGTGGGTATGTCTTCTTTTACAGTCTTCCAAAGCTTATGATGCATCAGGAGATACCTCATTTGTGTAGACCACGTGTGAAATCCTTCCCCAGTGAACTTCTCAGCAGGTGGGGTGCGTATTGCCATTGCAAAGGTCTTACCAATAGAAGATACTTTCAAATCTGGCAGTGTCTAATTGCATACAGAAAATTTGAGTTGACACACGTCTAGAGCTCGACAAACCGGTTATTTTGAAGCGTGTGCAAATTCTTTCTGGATTAGGAGTTATGGCTTGTCGAAATTTTCTTGAAGAAGAGGGCCTTTGATGATTTGGCAGAGGCTGTTCATATGCTGAATTCAAACTATGCCTGTGAGGAGGCAACTGTGCCTAGCACGACGCTGTGACATGTGGTAGTTAACTAATCTTGCACCTAAACTTAACCATGGTTTAGTGTGGTGAGTTAACTTAACCATTGATCAAGGTAAGGCTAAACTTAATCATAGTTAAAGCTTATCCTACCACGTGTCTCTGCCAACAACTGCCACATGTCCTAAGGTAGACCTTAGACAAGAATGAATGGAAAACTTTGAGATCTGCAGCAACCACGTCGACGCGATGAAGGCGACACGGACGATGATCTCCACAGCTATAGGATCGCGTGTCAGACGGGAGGCTTGCGAAGAAGAGGCTAGGCAATCGGAAGCAGTAGATGGTCTGTCATGTGCACGGATTGGTATCTGACGTGTACTAGGTACACAGAACTAGCTCAGGTTAGCCTGGGGAGGCTTAGAGCTAGGCAGGCTTGATTCTCGGGTTGAGTGGCAAGGGTACGAACTATTTATAGGTCTTCACTATTTTTGGCGCCGGGGCCCGAGTCTGTAAAAGAGGCCCAGGGGGTTCAGTTCTCAGTGTGCAGTTGGGAGCAAGTCTCGTTCCCAGGTGCCAGGTCTGATCTTGGATTGAGTCGCGGATGCGCGCCTGCATCTTAACGTAGCCCAAGGCCCAGTGGCAGATCCAGGGCTTCACAGCGCCACCTGGTGGTATGGGACACCAGGCTGGTTTGGATCTGATTGGGAGTTCGTGCCAGTAGCTCAGCTCGTGGCTCGGAGGGGACATCTCCTGATTCGGGATCACATCCCGTAGATGTCATGGTTGGGTGGTGAGCAGCCTGCTCAGTTCTGATGTTGTGTGAGGTTGTTTTGCAGATCAGGGGTTTCAGGAGTGTTGGGACGTGTCAGTTGGTATCAGAGCCAGCTCCTGAGGTAGGAACTTCTGATGCGGGAATTTTTGACGGATTTTTCCTCCAGGTATGCCCTAAATTTCGAAATCTGTTGCTGCGTTTTCTGCTGGGTACCTGGGTTAGCAAGGGTGGACAGATGTGAGGGAAAAGGAAGAAGAAAGGAGGGAGAGATTTCGAGATCCCTGAAAGAGCCTGTGAGCGAAGGCTGTAGGAAGTGGAGAGAGAACAGAAAGGTAGGCGAGAGAGGCGAAAAGGCTGCAAGGGAGGCGTAGAGGTGACGCCCAGGGCAGTACGGTAACAGGCGGGTGCAAGGAGAGGCTCAAAGGGCAGCGAACAGGCTGTGTACAGCCTGCGTAGAGGGTGCTTTTTTCGAAAAAGCACCCCCTCCAAAGCTAGGGGAGCTTGGCCTTTTTTGGAAGTAGGGCTTCCAAATAAGGCTGCCCTGCTCCCTATATAGATGGGGCAGGGTACCAGCCTACCCACAGCCTTGCCTAGAGCCTTGAAGCAGCTCCTCGAATCGCGAGCCTGCCTGCGCCAGCCTGCTTCGGCCTGTCCGTACCTGCGCCAGCCTGCGTCAGCCACTGTACGCAGCCTACGTCAGCCATCGCCATCCGTACGGCTCTGCATCAGCACCGTACGGATCAGCAACTGCACCGTACAATTTGCGCCAGCCTGCGTGGCGCCTGCGTCAGCAGCCGTACACTGCTTGCGTCAGCTATCGCCATCCGTACGGTACCTGCAGCAGCGAACCCTGCCTGCGTCAGCACCTCCTGCTTCGAGCCGGTACCCGCAGACTGTACGGACGCCGTACAGTCCATGTCAGCACCTGTACGGCCTCCGTCAGAACCTGTACGGCCTGCGTCAGCAGACCGTACAGCCACGTCAGCAGCACGCTTGCTGCAGGATTTCGCACGTGCATCCGGTAGCAGGTTCAACGAGGTCTCGGGATTCGTGGGCTTCCGGTTCGCCAGTTTCCAGCATCTCTTTCCGTCGGCATCTCTTGGGACGGTTTTCCTCTGCTCCATTCTCCTTTGCGCTTCGTTTCAGTCAGTTATTTCTCTCAGTTCCTATTCAAATCAGATTTCAGTCATGTCTGATGCTGCAAATCCCGAGTTCACCATGGGAGAGCAGGATTTGGATTACACTCCTGTGGGAGAGGAGGATCAGGGTCTCTATGATGACCTGATAACAAAAAAGGCCTTCAGTGAATTTACAACTGCTCTAAATGGAAAATTTGAGCAGGTCAATGCAAATCAAACGGGGTTGACACAGCAACTCCAGGGGATTCAAGCAACTCTCACCCTTCTGGCTAGCACTGTGCAGACACTCACGCATGTGGATGCTATGGCTTCAGTGCTAGGCCCGAATATAACTCCAGACCCTTTTCCAGGAGATCAAAAGTCTAGAACGAAGGAAGTAGTTGACACTTGGTTACACAAGTGGCAGGTACACTTCAGTTCCACCCATACCCAGATGAGAAGAAGATCCAGCTTGCAGCGGGGTTCATGTCAGGTAAAGCATTACTATGGTGGAAGGAACTCCAGCCTAAGCCCGATACATGTGAAGGGGTCTTCAGGAAGGAGTTCCTGAAGAAGGAGGATGATTACGATATCGTTGGCAAACTCAAAGCCCTCGATATGTCAAAATTAAACTTGACCTTTGAAGTTTATCTTCAAAGATTTCGGGATCTGCAAACCAGGGCCACTAAGATGGATCCAGTGACCTTGTTAGGTTTCTTCGTGGATGGTTTGCCGGACTCCTACAAGTTGCAGATAAAGAACAACAATTGCACAACGTTGCAGGAGGCCATGACTTATGCGCGCATATACGATGATACCATGGCCGGTACCAAAGCAACCACAGTGACCGACACGAGTGGAAAGAACAAACGCAAGTTCTTTCAGCATACGACTGGTATTGGGGAGACGAAGTCTACGGACAACGCCTCCAAGAAAAACTTGACTCCAGCCAAGAATGGTAAAGCCCGTTTCCTTCGCACTCTGAGGCTCAAGAAAGAAGGACGATGCTTCTATTGCGAGGAGCGGGGCCACACAAAGAATGAGTGTCCTAAGCGCAAGAACCAAAAGTTGGTGCTAGGACCGAAGCTCCAGGCGGGTCCACGTACCGCAGCCAAGGGAGCGAACCAAGTCGCGATGACAGGTATTTCAGTAAATGTCATTACCTGCCCACTCTCTTGTAATTGTACTTTCAATACTTCGTTGTTTGGTTCCCATGATCTTTTCCGAGTTTATGGAGAAGTTATGGACCAACAGGTTCACATTCTCTTTGATCCGGGCAGCTCTCACAATTTTGTTAATTACAAATTTGTGCAGAAGATGGGGCTGTCCACAGTACCTAGCGACCACACCTATGAGGTGGCTGGGAAGCAGTTTTGGGATCGCAAGGTTGAAGCGCTTCCTATCCGGATTCAGGCCTACACGGGAGCTCTTACATGTTATGTTATGCATCTGGAGCATGTAGACTTGTTGATCGGGATAGAGTGGTTTAAAACCCACAATATTCAGATCGGATGGACGGAGCATACGCTTTCTTTTGTAGATAAGGACACCCAATTTTGTATTCAGTGTGATAAAATTCCCTCTTCTCAGGGGCCTATTGTATCTGCGATGCAACTTCGGAATATATTAAACAATTCTCATTATGATGTCTATCACTGTGTTTTGATTCCACTTTCTTCATTTGTTGATTCTGTAATTAACAAGAATGAATTAAGTGTGTTTGAACACCGTGAATTGAGAATTTTGTTAGATAGTTTTAAGGATGTATTCCCAGCTCAACTGCCGGAAGGTTTACCCCCAGAACGGGCAGTAGATCATCGCATAGACTTAGTCCCAGGGGCTCAACCTATCAGTGTACCACCTTATAGGATGAGCCAGGTAGAGGAGGATGAGTTAGCTAGCCAGCTGCAGGATTACCTGCATATGGGCTATATCCGCCCAAGTAAATCACCTTGGGGTGCACCTGTCCTCTTAAGAAAGAAGAAAGATTCTTCCTGGAGAATGTGTATAGATTATAAACGATTAAATAAAGTCACAATTAAGAACCGCTATCCTTTACCTCGTTCCGATGATTTGATAGACCGTTTGGCTGGAGCGAAGTATTTCACTAAGATTGATTTGCGTACGGGTTATCATCAAATCCGTATCTATGCTAAACACATAGATAGGACCGCATTCCGGACTAGGTATGGTCATTACGAGTTCCTCGTATTACCTTTTGGTTTGACCAATGCTCCTGCTACTTTTCAGCAGATGATGAACGATTTGTTCAGGGATTTTCTGGGCAAATTTGTTGGAGTGTTCTTAGATGACATCTTGGTATATAGTAAAACGCTTGAGGATTACATAGGACACCTCCGGGTTGTCTTAGTTGTTCTAAGACAGCATAAGCTTTATGCCAAGATGAGTAAATGTGACTTCTTTATGAAGGAGATCATTTACTTAGGACACAAGATTTCTTCTGAAGGTATTAGCATTGATCTGGATCGTATCCAGAAGGTTTTAGAATGGCCTATCCCTCAGACTGTGAAACAACTTCGTTCTTTCCTAGGATTTACGGTATTTCTTCGGAAATCTGTGCGTGATTATTCACATATCACGGCACCCTTGACAAACATATTGAAAGGTCGTGGACGCAGGTCTACCCAGCCGATCTCTTGGAATGATGCAATGAACAAGGCTTTTGAAACCTTGAAGTTTTCTATCAAGGAAGCACCTGTTCTTGCATTACCCGATCCTACCCGGCCTTATGTTTTAGAGGCCGATGCGAGTGATTATGCGATTGGGGCAGCTCTATTCCAAGAGGGCAAACCTGTAGCTTTCGAGAGTAAGAAGCTAGACGACACTCAATATCGTTGGCCCACACTTGAGAAGGAACTTTATGCTGTAGTGTACGCTCTTAAGGTTTGGAGACACTACTTGTATGGTTCAAAGTTCCTTGTATTGACTGATCATCGGTCAATTAAGTATGTGTGTGATGGATCAGAATTGAGGGGAAGGAAAGCTAGATGGGCAGAATTAATGCAAGATTTTGATTTTGAAATACGTTATCGTAAGGGTTCCCTGAATAGTGTGGCGGATGCCTTAAGTCAACTTAAGTTTGTAAATGCTTTGTCATTTACAGAAATATCCTCAGACCTATTTCAATCCTTGAGAGGGCTATACGCAACTGATAGTCATTTTAGTTGTTATTGGCAGAGAGTCCAGGATGGGAGCTCAATGGTTGACCAGGACTCAGGGATTGTGCCACCTATGGTACAGGCGGCGGGAGGTCAGTGGATGATTAGGAACGGCTTGCTGTTCCGGAATGAAAAGATTTGTGTGCCTGATGTTCTGGACCTTAAATCCAAGATTCTCTGGGAGTGTTCTTCTTCTGATAGTTTTTCGAGAGAGAGAGGTGTGAGCAAGGCAGGCTCAGTTCTTGAAATAGAGAGAAGGATCCTCAAGGCTCTTTGACCTTGACAACCACAAAAGCACCTTCATGCTTCCAACGTCCAACTCAAAGCTCACGGGCAGCCCATATCTCTTGGACCGACGATAGCTCCAAGCGCCTTCACGACGGACTGTGAAAGGTAGACCTCTCCAAATCGTTTGGCCTTCAGCTAGCTCCATCCATCTGGCTCTGGAGCTTCTCCAACAATGACCTTGGCTGCAACATGCTCCATACAAAGTCTCTCCTTCACCAAACGGCTGCTCCAGTCCATCGCGATGCCTGTCCCTGCTCCCGAGTCGCAAGAAACATGCCTATCAAATGCATTCTGTAGCCTCGGCTGCAATAGCATATCCACCAAAGCCAGCAGCAGCGACTTCAGCTCCAACGCCTTAATGGCCGCCTGCATCTCCTTCACCGCCTGCAACTTCATTGCGCCAAAGCTCACGTAGTTGACCCACAGGCATTCCATTTGCAGCCAGCTAGCCCAGATGATGCGCCATCTCCAGCGACTTTTGCCAGCATCTCCAGCAACTCTTGCAAGTCGCCCGTGGCCTCACTTGACTCCAGTCTCCACACGTAGAAGCAGCTCCGTCCGTCCACAGCTCCAAGTGCTTTCGACCATGACACGTCCCAGCACTCATGAAACCCCTGATCTGCAAAACAACCTCACACAACATTAGAATTGAGCAGGCTGCTCACCACCCAATCATGACATCTACGGGATGTGATCCCGAATCAGGAGATGTCGACTCCGAGCCACGAGCTGAGCTACTGGCACGAACTCCCAATCAGATCCAAACCAGCCTGGTGTCCCATACCACCAGGTGGCGCTGTGAAGCCCTGGATCTGCCACTGGGCCTTGGGCTACGCTAAGATGCAGGCGCGCGTCCACGACTCAATCCAGGATCAGACCTGGCACCTAGGAACGAGACTTGCTCCCAACTGCACACTGAGAACTGAACCCCCTGGGCCTCTTTTATAGACTCGGGCCCCGGCGCCAAAAATAGCGAAGACCTATAAATAGTTCGTACCCTTGCCACTCAACCCGAGAATCAAGCCTGCCTAGCTCTAAGCCTCCCCAGGCTAACCTGAGCTAGTTCTGTGTACCTAGTACACGTCAGATACCAATCCGTGCACATGACATACTCCCCCTCCTCTAAGAACTCACTCCTGAGTTCGGTAAAAAACCCGGAAATGTTCTTTGGAGGTTTTGTAATGTCTCCCATGTTGCATCCTCCTCAACACGATCCTTTCACTTAATCTTGTATTCCGTGATAGTACGATTACGAATCTGTCTTTCACGAAATTCAAGAATACACTCAAGTTCGTGAGGAATAAAAGTCAAATCTGTAACTTCTATAATCTCATGAGGAGAAACAAGTTGATCATCGGCACCCAATACTTCTTTCAGTCTACTGACATGAAAGACTGGATGTACTTTAACATCAGGAGGCAATTCTAGTCGATATGCAACTGGTCCAATTCTTTTAATGACCTTGAAAGGACCACAGTATCTGGGGGATAATTTCGGAACCAAACCAGTACTTAGGCTCTTGGATTCCTTAGGAATTCGCAAATATACCATCGTTTCTTCAGAGAACTCTCTAGGTGAACGATGTCTATTAGCATAAAATCTGTCCCGATCTTGGGCACTTCTAATAGACTCCTTGGCAAACTGCAACATTTCCTGCATATCTAGCAAGAAATTCTTAGCAGCATCATTTTGAATTCCTTTTAATCCAACCATAACTGGTGACTTAGGTTGAAACCCGTACATAAGCATAAAAGGACTGTAACCCGTACTAGAATGCTTTGCACTGTTGTAAGCAAATTCAATGATAGGTAGATAATCTTCCCATGAAGACTGTCTCTTAGATACATATGCCCGAAGCATGTCTTCAACCAACTGGTTGACCTTCTCTGTACTGCCGTCGGATTGTGCATGATCCGAGGAACTCATACTTAGAGTAGTTTCCAACTTCTCAAATACAAGTGTCCAAAAGTTACTTGTAAACTTTGAGTCCCTGTCACTGACTATGTCAGATGGCAAACCATACAGCTTAAACAAGTGGTCCACAAATTCGTGAGCCAACTGAACAGCTGAAATAGTTGTTCTAGTAGGTAAGAATCTAGCCATTTTTGTCAAACGGTCAACTATGACCCAAATGGAGTCATGACCCTTGCGCGTTCGAGGCAAACCAGTAATAAAATCCATGGAAATACTTTCCCATTTATTACCTGGAATCTGTAATGGCTGTAATAAACCCGTGCTTCTAAGGCGTTCTGCCTTAGTAACCTGACAAACTCGGCAACCTACTACATAGTTCTCAATAAATGCACGCATCTTAGGCCAATAAAAGGTATGCTTCTCAAGAGACAGAGTCCTATGTATACCCGGATGTCCCGCACTAGGAGCATCATGACATAGGTCTCTCTTTCACACAATCTGTCAACGGAAGAGATGTCTCTTAAATGTAGACGAAAATCTCTCAATCAAAAAATCTACATCTAATCTAGGAGAGCTAGGACCTAAGCTCTGATACCATGTTGAATCACATGGACCGAGCTCTCCTATGGACCCTAATCTACTCTAATGACAATACTAATCTAAGGTGGATGAATCCTAAGAGTGATCATGATCTATAACTCAAGTCAATTAGGTTCCAAGATGGATTAGCTTCGACTCATAAAGAGAATCTTGAGATAGTGCAAAGTGCTTGATTGCCCTTTTATAGGTGAGGGTACTTACATCCATATGTTTACTCACATGTGGGATATCTCCTCCATGCCATGTGGCAGCTTGCCCTTTACTCATACCTTTGGTCTACATGTGCTCATGGCACCACAACTCTCAACAGGGAAGAAACCAAACATATTGTTGCAAGTTCCAACTTCTTAGGTGTCAATTGAACCCTAGGCAGACAAGAGACAACCCGGCAAACTGAAACATCTTAGTAGCCGGAGGAAAGGAAAGCAAAAGCGATTCCCACAGTAGCGGCGAGTGAAATGGGAGTAGCCTAAACCGTGAAAATGGGGTTGTGGGAGAGCGATGAAAGTCCCGTGTTGCTAGGCGAAGCGGTTGAGTACCGCACCCCACATGGTGAGAGTCCAGTAGCCAGAAGTACCACTGGCTTACGCTCCAACCCGAGTAGCATGGGGCACGTGAAATCCCGTGTGAATCAGCAAGGACCACCTTGCAAGGCTAAATACTCCTAGGTGACCGATAGCAAAGCAGTACCGTGAGGGAAAGGTGAAAAGAACCCCCATCGGGGAGTGAAATAGAACATGAAACCGTGATTGAATCATCTGCCACTTTCCTCGGTAGCTCAGCGGTAGAGCGGTCGGCTGTTAACCGATTGGTCGTAGGTTCAAATCCCACCCGGGGAGATTCATCCATTTCCAGTGTGCAATTAGTTCTAGATTCACCACCTACCTCGCCTAGATTAGCGGGAATTGGGAGATGGATACTTATAGAGGTATAAGGAATATCTTGGAAAGGAGAAGAAAAAAACTCTTAGGAGACAAGAGAAACGAAGGCAGTTAGCAGTAGAATAATACCAATCATCAATCCGAATGAATAAGAAGATACTCTCCCACTACAGGTTTCAGCTCCGAACAAGTAAGAAGCCCAAGCTTGGGAGATGGAGGCTGAAGCGCAAAATTCAAGCCACATTGCAGCTTGCAAGCACCCTCACAATGACTTGTGCCTTCAAATCACACTGACCTTTCCGTAAATTTGGCATTTATCATGAGAGCGATTTATGTGTTAATAGAGGGAGTGCTTGATTGGAAGCCCAAAATTTTGAGATAGCGAAGATATCGAATCAGCCGGCACCGCCACTAGAATATCGCGAACGCTTCTCCATTAGCACTTTACAGACTAGTCGGCAAGAGAGAACAATTTCAAAATACATAATCGGCCATGATATATTCGTTATGCATTCACTGCCCACGTTTAAAGTTTAGATTACCGGTCGCGCGGTCAAACAAACGACTAAGGTAGTCACATTACCTCTGAGAGCAATGAAAAGACGCAAACAAATTGCCCCAAGTGAAGCTGCTTTCGGGGGTAGTCTTGACAAAACTACATGCAAGGCTGCAGGAAGCTGCCGATCTGTAGAAGCATTAATCCAGGACACAAGTGAGTTTCAAGCGGAGCGTATCCTGCTTGCTTCTGAATTTCTCGATGAGCAAAGCATGTGAATGCTCGATAAGCAAAAGCTTTGTCCAAGATGAACTAGCTAAGATTGCCACCGAGCTGAGGATTCACCAGATTGCAAGGTGTAAAAGGACGCCAATTGTATGTCATGGGATGCAAAGCAGCTGGAATGGAGTTAGATACAAAGATGAGGGCATTGTAGGTGGCGAAAGGAGGCAGGGGGAGGAGGAATCGAGGAAGCAGAAACCGCCGAGGAGAAGCTATGGAAGGTGTACTGTGATACCATCGCCAGACTGCTATTACAATCCCATTGCCAGCCTGCTTTTACATCCTCATCGATTTGCTCCGCCTACCACCCTCTTCCCCAGAATTCCCTCTTTCTTTCACAAACTCAACGCACCCATCATGGCCATCATTGCCCCTTGAACCGTCCCAAAGTCAAACGCACACCCTCCCATGGGCCTTTCCTCTATATGTGGGCTCAGCCCCATGCCCTTGGCGTGGCCACCTGGCCTCCTTGTGAGTGTGCGGATGGCCTGACCACCATCGCCATTCAAAGGCTGCAATCTCTCATGGATCACAAGAGATGCAGATGAGCGAGACAGGCTCTGACAGCCGCTTTAAAGATCGTTCCCGCCTTTCGCCAGCCCGGTGGAAATGCTTACACTAAGGTTTTGGAGTCGCACTGGTGGGCAGACGTTCCCCACGATTCAACCCGCAACATAAATGCTCACTGAGCTGACAAGCTCCCCGTGATTCTGACAGCGCAAGAAGGAATATGAGTTTAGGATTGGCCAAAGCGAAGGTAGCCCTGAAATGCTCATGGAGAATGAGGAAAAACCCGTCTCCAACAGGGCGCTGCAGTGCTAGGTTTTGGGCATTCCCTCCAACGTGTGAATGTCCTCTTAGCTTGGCAACCGAGACATCTAGCAACCATTGGCCAAATGAATCCAACAAATACCCAAATGCTCTAGCAGCCTAAGGAAAGCTTGCGTGAACCGAATGGATGCTCGCACCTCCTCTTCCCCAAACTCGCTTTCTTCTTTCATTAAAATCAACGTACCCATCAGTGCCCCCTACTCAAAGTCAAATGTTCACAGAAAACCTGTAAACTATACAACGAACCACCAGTGCCCATCCTTTTATGCTTAAAGGATTTAGGATCTTCTCTTTTTGAGTCAAAGTCACCAATTGTCCATTAGCTCTTGTATTAGTACTAATTTTTAGTATTTATATTCATAACGATGGATGAAGGCTACAAAGAGGGTTTAGTTTAGGACTCAATTGTGTTCTCACCCCTCGTTGCATTGATTGTGGACAGAGTTTTCTCCTCTCGGCATTGGTTGCCTTTTTTTGCTTCTACATTTGCTCTTGTATGTAGGGATTAGGGCTAAAGAGACGGTTCAATTTAGGATTGGATCATGTTCAAACTCTTGTCTTCATAGGGGGCTAGATTTATCTTCTCCTAGCATGGGGGGATGTTTACAGTTCTCCGTTTACTTTTGCAAAGGCATATTGCTGTCCTAGGGTTTCTCCTCTAAGAAATGGAGGTTGTTGCTTCTCATATGCTCTTGCATTTGCATTGCCTCATTGCTATTGTTTCACATGCAAGCTTTTCCTTTGTCACCTAGAGGTCATATATTCATCTTTAGTAGTGCTCCCTCCATATTCTTCTTTAATAATGAAATTTGTGGTCTTCTTCTCATATTTACTAGTGCAATTTACTCCTCATCCTTATGCATGGTGATTTCATCATTCTAGGCAAATACATGGTGGTGGAGGTGGGGACCCCCTTTGGGAATGTTTTGTCTTTGTTTGATGTTATGAAGATTCAGATTGTGATTGTGCCATGAGTGATAGAGGTTTGCATTGTCTTAGTTACTTTCATGTAGGAGTGTTTTTTGTTCTTGTCTCCATTATTTTGTTGTAAATGTTGTAGATCTTGTAGATGTCGATGTTGAATTGATTGAGGCTAAAGGTTGGGATGCCTTTGCATGCATAGAAAGTACCATCATTGTTTCTTTCAATTTGTTTTTGGAGTAATTGGGTTGTGGGTTTTCTATTTGCTTAGAGAGGTAGTGTTATTAAGTAGCGAAATAAGTTTTCATATTAAGTTCATTTTTGTTTGCTTAGTTTGCAGTCCATGCATTGCACATCATTTGATGATGACACCTTCAATTGAACCTTTGACCGTTTGTCTTCAAAAACTTGCAATTGACTTACGTTTCTATGTCGTATGACAATGGTGGTGATCTACTAAAGGCATTGGCATTGGTGTTCTAAATGATGGTCACAAAGTTGTGAAGGGGGTGGAGGGAAGCTTTCAAAAGCAAAAGGCAAAAGGTGGGAATGGGTGGTATTGATACGGTAAATGGTTTGGCTAAGGGGAGTGCCAACAGAATAGCAATGTAGGCATGGGTATTAAGGTGAGGAGAGCTAGTCGATGGGTGTGAGGAAATGGATGTATCAACAAATATAGTGTTGATTCAAAACTATGAACCATTTTGATGAAGTAGTGAAATGATAATCGACAGAAAAGCAAAGCCCTTCCCACCACCTACACTCTTGCATTTTATAGCATGTTTGGGCTCCACAAGTAGAGGATCTAGGCTTTGATACCACTTGTCACGAAAAGATAGAATAGCCAATAATATTTAAATGTTGCAATGGCCCTCCAATGGGGGAGGAGTATACAGATTTAAAGGGTGTGCCACCAACTCTCATTAACAGTGAATTCCTTTGCTATCAAATGTGAAACCAAAGATATTGAATGAATTCCAAGTATGCAAAGTTGGTTTAGGTTGCGATTAATCAATAGTTAAGGTATGTAATTGTTGTGACAATGAAGAATGGGAATCTAAGAGTTTATGTGGACTATAGGAAGATGAGCAAACAAACAATCAAAGATCCATTCTCATTGCTCTCCATTGACAACATCCTCAACAAATTGCAAGGCATGAGGTGGATTCATTCATCGATGATATAGTGGGGGCAACCAGATCAGCAAATGGGGTGCATACTCAAGCAAAGTCATGCCATTTGGTCGAAGAATGCACCAGTCACATTCCAACGCTTCATGGTAGAAACCTTCCAAGAATATATTGACAAATTCCTATGAATTCCTAGCGATCTTTGACATTTCAATCTATAGCAAGAAGCTAATGTACATGGAATGCCTATTGAAGGTATCTAGAAATGTTGGGAGACCCAAATCTCCCTTAACCCATACAAGTGTGTGTTTTGTGTGTTCTTAGGTTCTTTTTGGGACACACAATTTTAGGCTGAGACACCATGACTAAAAGGTCAAAGTTTGATGTCATTTGAACGAGGGAGCCTACCAATATTAAGAAATTTTATTCATCCATTGGATTCTTGAGATTCTATTAGTGTTTCATCAATAAATTCATTTATTATTGTTTCATCTATATTAGTGTTTCATCAATAAATTCGGAATATCCAAACCCTTGCATCAGTTTGCAAACGTAGGACACAAAGTTTGAGTGGAATGCTAATAGAGTTGAATCATTCCAAATGCTATAAGAGATGGTTGAGAAGGATCCAATACTCTAGCACCTAGACTAGAATAAGATCTTTCATGCACATATTGATGCATCAGGAATGGCAATTGGGTTCATTATGGATCAACAAGATGGGAACATGGATTTTCCTATCTCCTATGCAAGCATACGTTCACAATAACAAATACAAATTCCTCCAGCACCAAAAGGGAGGCCTTGGGAATAGTGTATAGTGTGCAAAATTATTGCCACTTTTTATTGGACACCTCATTTGTATTACTTGTGAATTACTAGGCCTTGCTCTATCTAACCAAAAAAACAATAATGAAAACAAGGTTGATTAGATCAATGTTGTTGTAGGTATTCAATTTTAAGATCATTCACAAAGCTAGTTTGTCTCATTGTGGCACCAACTATTTGTCTGACACTATTGTCTCTATTTTACCCAAGTGCAGGCTCCGAGGGTGTTGGTCACCTACAGTCATGTCATTGCTCGTTGTAGCATAGGTGTTCACAAGTATAGCATAGGTCCTCGGGTCGTGTTCCAATGAGAGGTGTAGGCTGAAGCGTGGAAAGCAGATCTCATGCGTGCGTGAATGAGAAAGAGAGCTTGATCGTAATGATTGATGGAGGCTCTTGCCTCCACAAGAGTTCAAGGGTTTAGAAGGGGATTTCAGGGTTCGAAAGGGGGACATGGTTGAGAGAGCTAACTAGGAGTTCCAAGGTTCAGAGGGGGTTGCAGGGTTTAGGAGTCGTCCAAGGTTGTGGAGTGGAGAGCTAGTCTCCTTCGCGGATTCGAGGGGTAAGGGTTGAGGAGGAGGGACAAGGAAGGAGGAGGAAGAGAGAGGTGAGTGGAGGAGGAGGGAGGGAGGAGGAGGGAGGAGAAAGAGATGGGAGGAGGAGGATGAGGAGGGAGAAGGAGGAGATGGAGGAGAAGGAGGAGGAGGAGGAGGAGGAGGAGGAGGGAGGAAGGAGGAGGAGGAAGGAGTACAAGGGTAGAGAGTGCAAGGGTAGGGCATGCTAGAACACATTAGTGTAAGAGAGCATGGACACAATGGAGATCAATCACATGAACACAATAGTGAGCTTGAACACTAAACCCCAAAGAGTGGGAGCTTCATTCCATTGACAGATATTTATACATGTTGGTCTCTACACCATCCGTAGGTACCTTCGTGGTGGGACCTCTTTTGTAGGAGACCTTTTGGACAGGAGTCCCTCCACTTTTGGAGGGGACCTTTTGGGTCTCTACACAAAGTGGGGGGACCTTATGGGTTTCTACACAAAGTGGGGGGACCTCTGAAAGAGTAGGCTTTTAGTCTTTCTCTCTCTATATTTAGTATTTCTCTCTCTAGATCCTGATTTTGAAAGTATGATTGGATCTTTTCTAGAAAGGATTTTGGTTATCCTCATCCTTTAAGATTTATCATACCATCTTTTAGGCTCAGGATATTACAAGTGGAGCTTTGCCGCTACTCTACACACACAATGCTCTCATAGTTGTTGTCTTAGACTACACTTCTAGCCCTTGTTGCCACAGGGTTAACAACTTGTGGGGGTTAAAGGTCACTGTGCCTTTACCCCGGTTATGTACAATACTCAAACACATATATAAATGAATGAAAAAGAAGATTAGGGTGGTTTTGCACCCACCAAAACTTGTGTGGCTCTTGAGAGTGCTCTCAACGGAAGCAAGAACGGAAGAGGGAGAGAGAGCGAGAGAGAGAGACAGAGAGCCACACAAGTTTTGGTGGGTGCAGAACCACCCTAATCTTCTTTTTCATTCATTTATATATGTGTTTGAGTATTGTACATAACTGGGGTTAAGGCACAGTGACCTTTAACCCCACAACCTCCCACTTAAAGGACAATGTGCCTTTAAGGGAGAACAACCAGTGAGCATACTATCCAATGCCCATCAATACACGACAATACTCAAACCACTGACTAGGTAGACTCTTCGTCAGCATATCTGCAGGGTTATCATCTGTATGAACCTTGACAAGCTCTATGCGCTTGTCCTCAAGTACCTCCCTGATGAAATGGTACCTGACCTCAATGTGTTTGGTCTTTGCATGAAAGACCGGATTCCGTGCTAGCTGAATAGCACTCATGGAATCACTATGCAATGTCGGTACACCTGTATGAATCCCCAAATCTCCCACTAGCCGATCAAGCCATATAGCCTCCTTGCAACCCTCTGTGGCTGCAACATACTCAGCCTCTGTGGTAGACAAAGCAACGCACTTCTGTGCACGAGACATCCACGACACTGCACCACCTGCAAAGGTGAACACATAACCAGAAGTGGATCTCCTACTATCCACATGCCCTGCATAGTCTGAATCTGTGTACCCAAGTACACGCATGTCTCCTTTACCAAAGCAAATGCACATCTCCTTGGTACCCTTCATGTACCTCATGATGCACTTAACTGCCTCCCAATGCCTCTTTCCTGGATTAGCCATATACCGGCTAACAACTCCCACTGCAAATGCAATGTCTGGTCTAGTAGCTATCATAGCATACTTAAGACTCCCAACTGCTGATGCATAAGGAACCTTGGCCATCATGGCCCTCTCCTCATCTAATTTGGGACTATCTGTATGACTCAGTTTCACATATGGAGGCAATGGAGTACTCACTGCCTTCCCCCCCTCCATATTGAAACGCTGTAATACTTTTGTAACATACTCTTTTTGTGAAAGCCAAAGGAGTTTCCTACTCCGATCACGCGTGATGCGCATACTAGGAATATGACCTGCAAGTCCCAAATCCTTCATATCAAAGGCCTCATGCAACTTGGCCTTTAATGCATCTAGCTCATAAGTATTCTTGCTAGCCAATAGCATATCATCCACATATAGTGCCAGGATTATCAGGCTACTATCCTTAGCCCTTTTAGTGTAGAGGCAGTGATCAATTTCACTCCTTCTAAAACCCTGGGACCGAATGAAAGCATCAAACATCTGATACCATTCTCTAGGCACTTGCTTAAGACCATAGAGACTCTTTTTCAGCTTGCAAACTAAGTGTTGTTTGCCCTTTTCTTCAAAGCCTTCCGGCTGCACCATGTAGATGTCCTCATGCAAATCCCCATGCAAGAAAGCTGTCTTGACATCCATTTGCCTAAGCTACATATCCTCTACTGCCACTAGTCCAAGCATGCATCTAAGTGTGGTCATCTTCACAACCGGAGAGAATATCTCATCAAAGTCCACACCCTTCTCTTGCTTAAACCCTTTAGCAACCAAACGGGCCTTGTATCTAGGCACATCATCACCTGTGACCTTCATTTTATAGACCCATTTACATGGCAATGCTTTCTTTCCATGTGGCAAAGAAACCAAGTCCCAAGTCTTATTCTTCATAAGTGAACTCATCTCTGATTGCATAGTATACTCCCACTTGCGTTTATCATCACGCATCATAGCCTCTCTGTAGCAAGAAGGCTCCCCGCAATCAGTAAGCATCACATAGTCTACCCCTGGAACAAACCTATCAGGTGGTCTAGACACTCTAGATGATCTTCTCAAGGGCATTTCAGCTTGCTGTCCCACTTGCATATCAGCCACATTTGGCTCATCATTTCCACCAATAGATGATCCATCATCTACCCTTGATTGTATACCTGTGGGAGTACTTGGTTGTACCATTTCTTGCACATTTGGTGCATGGACAGCTTGCTGTCTATCAACATATGCAGGTGGATTCACATCCTGGAAAGTGATTCTCCTCATTTCCACATTCCTCATGGGTGCCTTATGCATCTTCTTCTCATTGAAGACCACATCATGGCTGCGTATGATCTTGTTTGCTTCTGGATCCCAGAGACGATAGCCCATCTCTCCACTTTCACCATAACCCAGAAAGATGCATTTCCTAGACTTAGGATCTAGCTTCTTTCGAAGCTCTTTTGGCACATGTGCATATGCCTCACACCCAAAGATACGCAAATGAGAGTAAGAGGGCTTCTTGCCACTCCATGCCTCTTCAGGAATACCTCCATCCAAACTCTTACTAGGTGATCTATTGATCACATGCACTGCAGTCTTCATTGCCTCAGCCCAAAAACCACCAGAAAGACTTGCATTGGAAAGCATGCATTGCAACCTTTCTTGAATGGTACGATTAATCTTTTCTGCAACTGGATTTTGCTCTGGAGTACGAGGGGATGTAAGCTCCCTCTTAATCCCACGAGTATCACAGAAATCCTGAAAGTCATGAGAGAGATACTCTCCACCATTGTCAGTCCATAGGCATTTAAGCGTTCTACCTGACTGATTCTCAACCAAGGCCAGCCATTTCTGAAATACCTGAAACACATCACTCTTTCGAGCTATAGCATAAGCCCACACTTTCCTAGTTGCATCATCAATGAATGTCACATAGTATTCAGCCCCGCCTAATGACCGTGTAGGCATGGGACCACATACGTCTGAATGCACCAAATCAAGCATTTCAAACTCTTTCTTTCCCCTTCTTTTATGGGCTGATTTAGTCTGCTTCCCATAGAGACAGTGCTCACAAAATTCAAAATCAGAGAAACTCAAATGCGGTACATAACCCAAACGGCATAAGAGTTTCATTCTATTCTGGCTCATGTGCCCCAACCTGCAATGCCACAAAGAAGTGCTTGGCTGCTCGGTTATTGCAACAACATGATCAAATACCCCTGATACATGTAAGGGATACAAAGTCCCACACTTGGCACCCCTGGCCAAAAGCATAGAGCCCTTTTGAATTTTCCAACTTTGAAAGCCAAAAGTGGTGTGAAAACTAGCATCATCTAGTTGACCCACTGAAATAAGACTCTTGGTCAGCTTAGGCACATGTCTCACATGTTTCAAAACAAATGCAGACCCATTTGCAAAAGAAAACTTTATGTCACCTGCTCCCACTATGTCACATGCATAGTCATTTCCAAGATGCACACAACCTGTCTTTCCACTATCATAAGTGGAGAACCATTCCCTATGGGGAGTAACATGGAATGAAGCACCAGAATCCAAAATCCAATCCTGGGAATATGCATCATCTGAAGTGGTAAGCAACTCTGCAGATAAACTAGACATGAAGAGAACATCATTGTCACTATCACGTGTGACTGCATTGATCTCCTCGATCTTCACTTTTCCTTTGTCCTCCCTTGGACTCTCTTCCTTTTGATTTGCACCCCAATTTGCATTCTTTTTCTTATTCTTTTGCTCTCTTTTCAGCTTGTAGCAATCCTTTTTCATATGGCCCTTCTTGCCACAATGGTAACACTCAATGTTCCGTGCCCTGGATTTGCTACGAGACTTCCCTCTTTCTTGGGACTTCCCCCTGAACTGTGATCTGCCCCTTTGCACATTTAAGGCTGCATCCTGCTTGTTGCCATCCATAGACTTCCGTCTAATCTCCTCGGCCAACAAGCTACCCACAACATCATCAAATTTCAGTACTCCACCAGGTGCAGAGTTACTGACAGCTGTACGGAAGGTATCCCATGAGGATGGCAATGAACATAAGAGAAATATTGCCTTAGTCTCCGCATCAAAATTCATTTTCTGAGCCTGAAGCTGGCTGAAAATAATATTGAATTCATTCAAGTGAGAAGCAATGGAGACCCCTTCCTTCATCTGCAGCTCAAACAACCTCTTCATGAGGTAAACTTTATTAGAGGCAGTTTCCTTCTCATAAGTGGCACACAGTTTCTTCCACAAATCTTCCGTAGTCTGCTCATTTACTACTGTGAAATAAACTGACTCTGCAAGATGAAGTCTAATAGTAGACTTTGCTAATGCATCCAACTCATTCCAATCATCCTCAGACATATCCGCAGGCTTAGCTTCAATACCTGCCAAGGGTTTAATCTGCTTCTTTTGAATAAGCACATCCCTTATTTGTTCTTTCCACAAAGAAAAGTTTGTCCCATCAAACTTTTTAATGCTGAAAAACTCCTTTTCAGGCATGGAAGAGGATGCCATGATGCAAATAAAGCAAAATCCCAAATGCTAGTGCCTGCAAGAGAGAATCACACCAAATACCAAGTGCACCCAAATGTATATGCCACAATAGAGTGAAATATCACCAAAACTCAAAGCTCAAAGCATCAAAAGATGCATCAGACTCATGTGCATATACTATGCATCCATATGAGCAAATTTGGCCCAAACGAAAATGCCAATAAGTGCCAAATGACTCAAGCATAAACACTGTCCACTGGCATATGCATCAATAATGTCTCATCCAGGAGAGCATAGCACTATCAGTGCATCACCTGCAATGTTTCAAAGCTGTCCCTCAGCATAAAATAGCATCCATGTGCAAAGCGTCCATAAAAAATAGCATCCCACAAGGCAATTTGGGCCTATCAGCGCATCCAACAAGGACCGCAATGCATCCAAATGGCCTATAAATCATCCACTGCAACCCAATGCACACCACGAATGAGCGCACACTGCTCGAACTGCAACCAGAGTGATCTGCATAAGGTATGCTCAAGAAATCATAGTCCCACGGTAATGAGCGCTACTGAAAATAGAACCTGAGATGCCTCAAAACATGGGCGCCATTGCATAATCGGAATCAGCAAGAAAATCTGCAAATATCTCTCTTCTGCCAGAACTCCAAAATCCCAACCGATGAGTGAGAAATGGGAGTCAACACTTATCCACTGCCATGTGGCATAAATCTAAGGTTTCAAAACGTTAGTATGAAAAATGCATAACAGAGAGACGAAATCGAATACACAGAGATTTATAACTCTGAAAATCCTCCACCGAATCACGCAAGAACTGATAGGTAGGGGTTTTTGGGCGTCCGGAACGCAATGGGACAGACGGTTTTGGAAACCGTGGCCTCAATCACTGGGTCCAACACACGGACTGAAAAACGTTTTTGGAAACAGAGCTATCTGTAAACTCCACCGGAGTGCGAATGATGAGCAACATAGAAGTTTTAGGACCTCCTGAGTCCACTGGAACTGACAGATCTGCAAATGGTTGCTCCAAACTTGAGTTCCAACACCCGGGCAAAAAACGCAGGAATTGACATAGTGAGTCAGAAATCCACTGAAATGATCTCAGATTCAAGAATGAAGGTGTTTCCAAGCTCCTGAAGTAATGTGGACACCAAAAGCAAGCAATAGTTGCCTCCACAAGTCAATACGGAGTCTCTGTCATCGAACGGAACAGGGAAAAGCTCAAAAAACGACTTTTTCTTTGAAAGCTCTTAACAGGCTCTCAAAACCACTTCGCAAAGCCAAAGTGACTTTTCCAAAGGTTCCTCCAAGGTCTCTGCACACTCGGATGCAAGTAAAGTCACCCACAAAGCTTCCCACAAAGCTTCTCCTTCTTCCCACAGAGCTGCTGAGCTTCCAAGCATTCACGCACGCTCAGCTAGATCACCCGGGCTCTGATACCAGTTGAGAGTGCTCTCAACGGAAGCAAGAACGGAAGAGGGAGAGAGAGCGAGAGAGAGAGACAGAGAGCCACACAAGTTTTGGTGGGTGCAGAACCACCCTAATCTTCTTTTTCATTCATTTATATATGTGTTTGAGTATTGTACATAACTGGGGTTAAGGCACAGTGACCTTTAACCCCACAGCTCTTTGTTTCTCTCTCTCTCTCTTCCGTTCTTGCTTCCGTTGAGAGCACTCTCAACTGGTATCGGAGCCCGGGTGATCTAGCTGAGCGTGCATGAATGCTTGAAGCTCAGCAGCTCTGTGGGAGAAAGGAGAAGCTCTGTGGGAAGCTTTGTGGGTGACTTTACTTGCATTCGAGTGTGTAAAGACCTTGGAGGAACCTTTGGAAAAATCACTTTGGTTTTACGAAGTGGTTTTGAGAGCCTGTTAAGTGTTTTCAAAGAAAAAGTCGTTTTTTGAGCTTTTTCCTGTTCCGTTCGATGACAAAGACTCCGTATTGACTTGTAGAGGCAACTATTGCTTGCTTTTGGTGTCCACTTCACTTCAGGAGCTTGGAAACACCTTCATTCTTGAATCTGGGATCATTTCATTGGATTTCTGACTCACTGTGTTAGTTTCTGCGTTTTTCTGCCCGGGTGTTGGAACTCAAGTTTGGAGCAACCATTTGTAGATCTGTCAGTTCCGGTGGACTCAGGAGGTCGTAAAACTTCTATGTTGCTCATCATTCACACTCCGGTGGAGTTTACAAACAGCTCTGTTTCCAAAAACGTTTTTCAGTCCGTGTGTTGGACCCAGTGATTGAGACGACGGTTTCCAAAACCTTCTGTCCCATAGCGTTCCGGATGCCCAAAAACCCCTACCTGTCAGTTCTTACACAATTCGATGAAGGATTTTCAGAGTTATAGATCTCTGTGTATTCGATTTTGTCTCTCTATTATGCATTTTTCATTCTAAGGTTTTGAAACCTTAGATTTATGACACATGGCAATGGATAAGTGTTGACTCCCATTTCTCACTCATCGGTTGGGATTTTGGAGTTCCGGCAGAAGAGAGATATTTTCATATTTTCTTGCTGATTCCGATTATGCAATGGCGCCCATGTTTTGAGGCATCTCAGGTTCTATTTTCAGTAGCGCTCATTACCGTGGGACTATGATTTCTTGAGCATACCTTATGCAGATCACTCTGGTTGCAGTTTGAGCAGTGTGCGCTCATTCGTGGTATGCATTGGGTTGTAGTGGATGATTTATAGGCCATTTGGATGCATTGCGGTCCTTATTGGATGCGCTGATAGGCCCAAATTGCCTTGTGGGATGCTATTTTTTATGGACGCTTTGCACATGGATGCTATTTTATGCTGAGGGACAGCTTTGACACATTGCAAGTGATGCACTCATAGTGCTATGCTATTGCCATTGCAGTTGGCATTTTCTTTTAGGCCAGATTTGCTCATATGGATGCATAGTGTATGCACATGAGTCAGATGCTTTGAGACATGAGTTTTGGTGATATTTCACTCTATTATGGCATACACATTTGGGTGCACCTGGTATTTGGTGTGATTCTCTCTTGTAGGCACTAGCAGTTGGGATTTTTGCTTCATTTGCATCATGGCATCCTCTTCCATGTCTGAAAAGGAGTTTTTTAGCATTACAAAGTTTGATGGGACAAACTTTTCTTTGTGGAAAGAACAAATAAGGGATGTGCTTATTCAAAAGAAGCAGATTAAACCCTTGGCAGGGATTGAAGCTAAGCTTGCAAATATGTATGAGGATGATTGGAATGAGTTGGATGCATTAGCAAAATCTACTATTAGACTTCATCTTGCAGAGTCAGTTTATTTCATAGTAGTAAATGAGCAGACTACGGAAGATTTATGGAAGAAACTGTGTGCCACTTATGAAAAGGAAACTGCCTCTAATAAAGTTTACCTCATGAAGAGGTTGTTTGAGCTGCAGATGAAGGAAGGGGTCTCCATTGCTTCTCACTTGAATGAATTAAATATTATTTTTAGCCAGCTTTAGGCTCAGAAGATGAATTTTGATGCGGAGACTAAGGCAATATCTCTCTTATGTTCATTGCCATCCTCATGGGATACCTTCCGTACAGCCATCAGTAACTCTACACCTGGTGGAGTATTGAAATTTGATGATGTTGTGCGTAGGTTGTTGGCCGAGGAGATTAGACGGAAGTCTATGGACGGCAACAAGCAGGATGCAGCCTTAAATGTGCAAAGGGGCAGATCACAGTTCAGGGGGAAGTCCCAAGAAAGAGGGAAGTCTCGTAGCAAATCCAGGGCACGGAACATTGAGTGTTACCACTGTGGCAAGAAGGGCCATATGAAAAAGGATTGCTACAAGCTGAAAAGAGAGCAAAAGGATAAGAAAAAGAATGCAAATTGGGGTCCAAATCAAAAGGAAGAGAGTCCAAGGGAGGAAAAAGGAAAAGTGAAGATCGAGGAGATCAATGCAGTCACACATGATAGTGACAATGACGTTCTCTTCATGTTTAGTTTATCTACAGAGTTGCTTACCACTTCAGATGATGCATATTCCCAGGATTGGATTTTGGATTCTGGTGCTTCATTCCATGTTACTCCCCATAGGGAATGGTTCTCCACTTATGACAATGGAAAGACAGGTTGTGTGCATCTTGGAAATGACTATGCATGTGACATAGTGGGAGTAGGTGACATAAAGTTTTCTTTTGCAAATGGGTTTGCATTTATTTTGAAACATGTGACATGTGCCTAAGTTGACCAAGAGTCTTATTTCAGTGGGTCAGCTAGATGATGCTGGTTTTCACACCACTTTCGGCTTTCAGAGTTGGAAAATTCAGAAGGGCTCTATGCTTTTGGCCATGGGTGCCAAGTGTGGGACTTTGTATCCCTTACATGTATCAAGGGTATTTGATCATGTTGTTGAAATAACCGAGCAGCCAAGCACTTCTTTGTGGCATTGTAGGTTGGGGCACATGAACCAGAATGGAATGAAACTCTTATGCCGTTTGGGTTATGTACCGCATTTGAGTTTCTTTAATTTTGAATTTTGTGAGCACTGTCTCTATGGGAAGCAGACTAAATCAGCCCATAAAATAAGGGGAAAGAAAGAGTTTGAAAAGCTTGATTTGGTGCATTCAGACGTATGTGGTCCCATGCCTACACGGTCATTAGGTGGGGCTGAATACTATGTGACATTCATTGATGATGCAACTAGGAAAGTGTGGTCTTATGCTATAGCTCGGAAGAGTGATGTGTTCCATGTATTTTAGAAATGACTGGCCCTGGTTGAGAATCAGTCAGGTAGAATGCTTAAATGCCTATGGACTGACAATGGTGGAGAGTATCTCTCTCATGACTTTCAGCATTTCTGTGATACACGTGGGATTAAGAGGGAGCTCACATCCCCTCGTACTCTAGAGCAAAATCCAGTTGCAGAAAAGATGAACCGTACCATTCAAGAAAGGTTGCAATGCATGCTTTCCAATGCAAGTCTTTCTGGTGGTTTTTGGGCTGAGGCAATGAAGACTGCAGTGCATGTGATCAATAGATCACCTAGTAAGAGTTTGGATGGTGGTATTCCTGAAGACGCATGGAGTGGCAAGAAGCCCTCTTACTCTCATTTGCGTATATTTGGGTGTGAGGCATATGCACATGTGCTGAAAGAGCTTCGAAAGAAGCTAGATCCTAAGTCTAGGAAATGCATCTTTCTGGGTTATGGTGAAAGTGGAGAGATGGGCTATCATCTCTCGGATCCAGAAGCAAAGAAGATCATACGCAGCCATGATGTAGTCTTCAATGAGAAGAAGATGCATAAGGCACCCATGAGGGATGTGGAAATGAGGAGAAGCACTTTTGAGGATGTGAATCCACCTGCATATGTTGATAGACAGCAAACTGTCCATGCACCAAATGTGCAAGAAATGGTACCACCAAGTACTCCCACAGGTATACAATCAAGGGTAGATGATGGATCATCTATTGGTGGAAATGATAAGCCAAATGTGGCTGATATGCAGGTGGGACAGCAAGCTGAAATGCCCTTGAGAAGATCATCTAGAGTGTCTAGACCGCCTGATAGGTTTGTTCCAGGGGTAGACTATGTGATGCTTACTGATTGCGGGGAGCCTTCTTGCTATAGAGAGGCTATGATGCACGAGGATCAACGCAAGTGGGAGTATGCTATGCAATCAGAGATGAGTTCACTTATGAAGAATAATACTTGGGACTTGGTTTCTTTGCCACATGGAAAGAAAGCATTGCCATGTAAATGGGTCTACAAAATGAAGGTCACAGGTGATGATGTGCCTAGGTACAAGGCCCGTTTGGTCGCTAAAGGGTTCAAGCAAGAGAAGGGTGTGGACTTTGATGAGATATTCTCTCTGGTTGTGAAGATGACCACACTTAGATGCATGCTTGGATTAGTGGCATCAGAGGATATGGAGCTTATGCAGATGGATGTCAAGACGGCTTTCTTGCATGGGGATTTGCATGAGGAAATTTACATGGTGCAGCCGGAAGGCTTTGAAGAAAAGGGCAAAGAGCATTTAGTTTGCAAGCTGAAGAAGAGTCTCTATGGTCTTAAGCAAGTGCCTAGAGAATGGTATCAGAAGTTTGATGCTTTCATTCACTCCCAGGGTTTTAGAAGGAGTGAAATAGATCATTGCCTCTACACTAAAAGGGCTAAGGATAATAGCCTGATAATCTTGGCACTATATGTGGATGATATGCTATTGGCTAGCAAGAATACTTATGAGCTAGATGCATTAAAGGCCAAGTCGCATGAGGCCTTTGATATGAAGGATTTGGGACTTGCAGGTCATATTCTTGGTATGCGCATCACGCGTGATTGGAGTAGGAAACTCCTTTGGCTTTCACAAAAAGAGTATGTTACAAAAGTATTGCAGCGTTGGGAAGGCAGTGAGTACTCCATTGCCTTTATATGTGAAACTGAGTCATACAGATAGTCCCAAATCCGATGAGGAAAGGGCCATGATGGCCAAGGTTCCTTATGCATCAGTAGTTGGGAGTCTTATGTATGCTATGATAGCTACTAGACCAGACATTGCATTTGCAGTGGGAGTTGTTAGCCGGTATATGGCCAATCTAGGAAAGAGGCATTGGGAGGCAGTTAAGTGCATCATGAGGTACATGAAGGGTACCAAGGAGATGTGCATCTGCTTTGGTAGAGGAGACATGCGTGTACTTGGGTACACAGATTCAAACTATTTAGGGCATGTGGATAGTAGGAGATCCACTTTTGGTTATGTGTTCACCTTTGCAGGTGGTGCAATGTCGTGGATGTCCCGCGCACAGAAGTGCATTGCTTTGTCTACCACAGAGGCTAAGTATGTTGCAGCCACAGAGGGTTGCAAGGAGGCTATATGGCTTG
Organism: Dipteris shenzhenensis; assembly: GCF_047967505.1. NCBI lineage: Eukaryota > Viridiplantae > Streptophyta > Polypodiopsida > Gleicheniales > Dipteridaceae > Dipteris > Dipteris shenzhenensis. Next base: position 6,902,523 of record NC_141616.1, read on the forward strand.
ATCGGCTAGTGGGAGATTTGGGGATTCATACAGGTGTACCGACATTACATAGTGATTCCATGAGTGCTATTCAGCTAGCACATAATCCGGTCTTTCATGCAAAGACCAAACACATTGAGGTCAGGTACCATTTCATCAGGGAGGTACTTGAGGACAAGCGCATAGAGCTTGTTAAGGTTTATACAGATGATAACCCTACAGATATGTTGACGAAGAGTCTACCTAGTCAGTGGTTTGAGTATTGTCGTGTATTGATGGGCATTGGATAGTATGCTCACTAGTTGTTCTCCCTTAAAAGCACATTGTCCTTTAAGTGGGAGGTTGTGGGGGTTAAAGGTCATTGTGCCTTTACCCCGGTTATGTACAATACTCAAACACATATATAAATGAATGAAAAAGAAGATTAGGGTGGTTCTGCACCCACCAAAACTTGTGTGGCTCTCTGTTTCTCTCTCTCCCTCTTCCGTTCTTGCTTCCATTGAGAGCACTCTCACAACTCCCCTAGACTGATTTGATTATCCGTCCTCAGGTCATGGTTGGGTTTGTAGACGATGTGCTGCTGTGGTTGTCTTTACCCAATGAGTATGCTTGCACATTGACCGTGTTATCAGACCTCCTATTGATCCTATCATCATTGGCCTTCATCCATTCAAGGTTATATCCTTTCCATATTAAGAATTTCAAGACAAGAATGAAGGAAAATCCGAATGCACAAGTTGTGAACTTCATTGTGCTCATGGATCCGAAAGGTTGTCCTGACAAGGCATCTTTTGATCGTTAGAAAGCAAATGATTGTAACTACTTTGTTCTTTCACAGAAGGTAGAATGGCCGAACCCCTAGGAGTGCTCAAGAGGATAAGAATCAAAGTATTTGACTTCACATATCCCATTAAATTTGTGGTGATGGATTTCACTCAGTAGTTTGGTCATGAAGCGATCCTAGATAGGCCATGCCTATGTATGTCGAGTTTGGTGCATGACTGGCACTCAAAGAATATTTACCTACACCATGATGAAACAAGTCATGCGAGTAGACCTTCTAACCTATAAGGCCTAGGATGCCTAATCACTATAGAATTTGACACTACAGTGAGGAGGACATCCATGAAAATGGTCCAAGCATGCGAAGTGGAGAACGACAACAATGAAGAGGATGAGCGTTGGTATGCCCCCCTCCCCGAGCTAGAGTTTTCCCATAATTGGATGCATATCTTGGCAACCATAGACATCTCGAAGAGAATAGGATTCCAACTGACGATCCCCCAACTAGAAGAACAAGGAGCGGTGCACCCCTCCAAATGTTCAACATGCTCAAACCCTGTGAGATGAGCAAGGGAAAGTCAGAGTAAAGTCAAACCTTCACTAGCTAATGTATGTAGGTGCAACCACCTTACCATGAGTTCTCCTCTAACTGGGGATCTCGATTGAGCAAAGTTATAGCTCTTGTGGGCTCCATAATAGCAAAGAGGAAGCTGCCTTCAGGTTCTTGAAACTCCCTAAATCCAAGAGCTCCAAGAACCCCACCAAGGGTAAGGAAAAGCTTCGAACCATGGTGGACGAGGAGGAAGACGATGATAATGAAGATTTGAGACAAGTCCCTCCCCCACTACAAGGCCTATATGATAGAGGATTGCAAGATCCTCTACCACCAAGCCAAGAGAACACAAGAGGAAGGTGGCTTCCAAGGGTGCAATGACCCTACCAAAGTGAAGGAAGGCAACCTAGCACCCGAGGGGGTTGAACCACAACCTATTTACATAGCTAATGACCTCACCATAGAAGAGGAGAGAGCCCTCATTGCCTCCTCCTAGAGTATAGGGACTACCAAAGGATGCAATGGCCCTACCAAAGTGAAGGAAGTCAACCTGGTACCCAAGGGTGCTGAACCGCAACCCATTTACATAACCGACAACCTCAATCCCAAAGAGAAGAGAGCCCTCATTGTCCTCCTCCTAGAGTATAAGGACTACTTTGCTTGGAAATACACTAATATGAAGGGTGTGCCAGCAAAAGTCATGCAGCGCACCATCCCCATGATGGATGATGCTAGTTATCCTATGAATCCCAAGTACGCACTTTTAGCAAGGGAAGAAATTAAAAAACTCATAGATGCCAAGTTCATCTATGAGATTGAGCATACATACTGTTGCGGAGAGTTATAGGTAGTGGAGGTGCAATGGTTGAGCACCTCAAGTGTTAATGGGCAATTGCTATCGATGTGCTTGACTTTGCTCTTGTGCTTGGAGCTTTGTTGCTACTTCCAAGACCTTATCTACAGTAAGATTTTTTGCCTTGTTGCCCATGGGACTCGATGGAGAGCTCTGCCCATTTCCTTAGAGAGGTGTATGAGAGGTTTGTCTTGCTGGCTTCTTTAAAGCTCATTCCTTCCTAAGCCTCTCGTCCTCCTTGGCATCCATTTTATTGGTCTCTTCTTCCTACTTTTGCCTAAGCTTTGCTTCCTATTTCTAAAGAGACTCTTGCTCTTTTTTCTTCTTACGTCTACTTCAGCCTTTGCTTCCTGATCTTGTTATGGCTAGATTGGCCTTCTCTTTTGTTCGTAGGTGAGCGCTGTGTGGGTATGGGCTTTAGAGGGGTTAGAGCTGACATTTGTGTGTTGCCCTTGGAGGCATTGCCAATGTTGTTGGATATGGGGTCATCGGATAAGAGATGTAGAATAGGCATGAAAAACATGGGATTCCTAATCCAATGTTGCGAGTTAGTGCAGATGTTTAATAGCTTTGCGTAAAAGTACTCATCCCAATTTATCTCCTTTAGCTGATGTAGGTGGGTGAGCAGATTTGGGAGGATCACATTGTGATGCTTTGTATGCAGTAGCTAGGCTAGTAAGATAACTGCTCTGAAAGCCTTGGCAGTGAAACAAAGTTGCTGATTAGATTAACATGGATTCCACCCTATGTATTTTTGTGTCATATAAGACTAGCCCTTGGAGCCTCAACATCCATAGAGAATGTGGAGTCATCTGACATAGGGCGAGATAGTGTGGGAGTGCCTTTTGAGGGTAGATGGAAGCTTTGAAATTTATTAGCAGCACCTGGGTACACTAAAATGGTAGAAGTTGTAGAATGGACTTCTTTTCTATATATGAATCCTAGTAACGTAATAGGGCAGCGCTACCCATAACACAATGACATGCATTATTGATGCATTGAGTCAGCGTTATTATCATAGCGGGTGGCATCTTCCTTAAAGTGGTGTTGTTGCATTATGAATTCATTGCGTTAGCCTTAATGTAGCAACAACAAGTGTTATATCGTAGCACGACCAGAGTTGCAACATTAGGCATATAGCATCGACTTCCACATTGCAGCAACAAGCGTTATACCATAGCAAGACTAGGGTTGCTGCATTAGGCATATAGCACCGACTTCCACATTAGTAGTCGTTGTTGTGTTAGCCTTAAAGTAGCGAGTTAATATTTTCTTACTTGTTCAAAGATGTGATTGACATGTTGATCTTTTTGAACTTCACTTATGTGGTGGTTAGTGCAAGGGGTAGGTGTGCTGACACTTCAATCGTGACTTGTAGACAAGAATGCCGTGCTGACTTCGAATGTGATGGGGTGACCTAGGGACCCTAGAAATGGAACTTGTGTGGACTTCTCAACCCTTGTCACCTAATTTGACGTGTGCTGAGCTGACTTTGTTAGTGTAGACCATAACTAGAAGAGGGTGCTATTTTCCCCTAAGGTCTGACTTGTTGTTGCGGAGACCCCCTATTTTCACCTATTTTAAGGATTGCCTATTTTCAAATAGAACCAAAGATATGATCAATGAAATCAGGTTTGCAAGGGTTTAGTATACCTGGCCTCCTTCCAAGTCACATATTTATTGAGTGCACCTATCAAGAGGGCTGAGAGTTGTGAACAAATGGCATTATCAGCTCGTCAGTGTTGAATTGTGTGGTGCAAGCACCATCATCTATTGGGAGCAATATGGCCTTAAGGTCTTCATAAACTTGAGGAATAGCGTGAGTTTCCATGGCAATTGTGGAGATGGCTATGCCTGAAGCTGGTATCTATAGAGTCGGGGTGGCAGTAGGTTCTTGTGGTGCTGCTCGATTTTTAGGAGGAAGTTCTTGTGGGGCTACCATGCTAGCTATTCATGTTGAGGTATAAGCAAAAGAGGTACTTAGTGGTTTGCTTTTGGGAACCCATAGGGGCACATTAGGTGATTGGGCCTGAAACTTCTCTTTTGATGCAATAGTTCTTGTATTTTTGCCCCTTTTTTGGGAGCAAGTTCTTGTGTCACTACTACTACGGTGGTCGACAATGTCATCCCCTACAACATAAGAATTTGTAGGTATAAGGGGGTCATCTATGACTTTGCCTTAGTGATATTTCCCCTTGATGGGTGGGCATTAAGTTCTTGTGGGTCTACCTCCATCATAGAGGTAGGTTCTTGTGGTGCTAGTATCGCTCGGCTTCTTGAGGGGACTGAACATTGCCTTGTGCTCATGGGGGTATCAAAGGAAGGTGGAGTAGCTGTGTGTCGAGTCTTAGGTACCATGCGATTCTAGTAATCTCTTAGGAATCCACATGGGGTTACTTCTTTGCTTTTCAATTTTTGTTGCACATTTCCTTCTTTGCAATCTCCTTGGTTTAGCAGTTCGTACCCAAATTGAAGTAAGGGTGGAAGCAAAACTACATGATGAATTTGACCCTCTAGATATTGTAGAGTATGGATGGGAGCATATCTTTGGGAATTCAGTGGGGTCCTTTCTCTTGAGGTGGATAGGCCAGGGTTGAGGTCATCGATATGATGGATAGAGCTACTGGTGGCCTTCTTGGCCTTCCTCCTGGTGTCTTAATGGTAACATCATTCAATGAGGAAGGCACTACCTTGATGCTAACTTTTCCACCTAAAGTGTTGACTCTAGTAGGCGTAGATCAAGAAGCTTCAGCTGTGCTTAATGGATTTATGGTTCTCTTGCTAGCTGGGGCGGGTCCGTTGGACTTGTAGGTCACGGGGATCACAGGTTCTGAGCTTCCCAAACAAATTGAGACCACTGAGGTATGACCATCATTCATCAATGTTGTGCATTCTTGCCAGTTGATTTGGCAATCAATTGCCCAACACCAAGTTCTCCCAAGGATCACCTGTTCATCCATGGCATCTACAAGCATCACATAGCATCTATTTGCCACCCTATGGGTATTTATTGATATTGGGTATCTCCACATAACCTGTGGCTGGTATTCTCTTACTATTTACTACTTGTACCATGACAGGAGAAATGTCAAGAGTTTATCATACACCTCTTGAGAGATCAGGTTGTGCCTCACCCTAGTCCACAAAGGCTTTAGGAGAGCATAGAGTCTCCTTGTACAATTGAAAATCTACTTGTACTCTAGCAGGTGCAATGATTAGATCATCCATAGGATTTAACCCTTCCACAATGGCTTTACAAATTGATAAGAGCCTTAATTGCCTTGATTTTTCCTGGTGGGTCGAGCCTCTTTGATCTCCTACTTTCGCATGCGGGCAACTTTCCTTTTTAGCCCCTTTTCTTGATGGGTAGCTTGTAGCATTTGGAGAGTTAGGGGGCCATAATAATGTTTGAGCTTACTTTGGTTGATGTAGCCATCCATTTTGACTTTGCCTAGGGTCGTGATGCTTCATGACCCTTGCGGCATGATTTCCACAACTCAATATGGACCCATAGCACAATATTTAAGGTTACACTTAGTATTCCTCACACTGTATAATAGCACAAGGTCACCTTACTTAAGGTACTTATTTCAGAAATTGTGATCAAAGCACTTTTTTCGGCAGGTTTCTTGACCTTGATACAATATGCTACTCTTAATCTCATCTCATTGAGCTTTTCAAGCTCTATTAGCATTTCAGGAATGGCCTTCTATTTTTGATAGCCACCCTTAGGCTTAGAGCTATAAATTCTATGGGCGTAATTGCAAACGCAAGGCTAAAGGGCGTGTAGTCAGTCATGACTTTGTACACTGTAAGATATGCCCAAAGACTTGGCCATTTACTCTAGGGTAGTAGGGAGAAGATTTTCTATGGACGAGTGTCATTATGAAGTGAGTTCCTCAATCATTCACAATTTAAAGTGGGAGGCCAAAACGTGATATAATGCTCTCATATAGGAACTTTGCAGTTGCTCTCACATCAGCCTTCCTCATGGCCTCCACTTCATGAAATAGTTAGTAGCCACGATAATATATCGGGCTTGCATCCATTTTGCCGCTAGAATGATTGGACCTATAAAAGCAATGCCCCATTTTTCAAAGGGTTGATCAGTAAGAACTCTTGTTAGAGGCATATAATCTTGCTTAAGAGGTATGGAAGTTTTCTGGCAAGGGTTGTAGTGCTTAACAAATTTGACTGCATCTACAAAGAGAGTGGGCCACCATAAACTAGCTTGTAACACCTTGCGGGCCCATGAGCTCTCCTATGAAATTCCCTTATGAGATGCTCAAATGGGCTTCTTCCAACACCTCTACAAACTTATTCTCATAGACATAGTGGTGCATAATGCCATCATGTCAGCTATCAATTGGTACAATGCCACACCTTTGATGAGTTTTCTGGCCCTATCTCTATTAATGGCCTTATCTTATGGGAACCGCTTGGCCAAAAAGTTTCCAATCTCCTGAGACCATTTTTGTATTAAATTTACAAGGAATAATGGGGCATTAGGGAGATCATCATCCACCCTAGTTGTAGGTTCTCCATTTGGGATTTAGGACATATGATCATCCATAAAATGGGTGCATCCCTTTTGTATAGATACGGTGAAAGCAAACTCTAAAATAATAAGCATCCACCGCGTGATGCATCAGGACATGCATGGCTTATTCACTAAATACAGGAGGGCCTGGTGGTCCACAAAGAACACAAACTTGTTTGCTAGCAAGTAATGATGAAACTTCTTTATAGCATAAGCTATTGTCTTTCCTTTTCATTGTTGTGTAGTTCATCTCTACATCATTAAGCTGGCAACTTGCAAAATATATTAGATAGTCCAAATTATACTCACCTAGTTGCCCCAACACACACCCTATTGTGCTAACTTGGAGGCACCTATATGAACAAGTTTGGTGCTTGCAAGATTGGGAAAGATTGGTGCTTGCAAGATTGGGGTGGAAGCCAAAATGAATTTAAGGGTTTTGTACAAGGTTTGGCAAGTCTCCGTCCAGTGGAATATGATCAATAGCTTATACAAGGGGCGAGCAATCTTGACATAGCTATAAATAAATGTACAGTAATAGCCCATATGCCCAGTAAATTTTTGCACACCCTTTCCATTAGTTGGGGGCAACAACTCCAAGATGAGCTTGATTTTGTTTTGTAATTCCCAAAAATTCCATTCTCAGATACAACATGGCCTAATATAACCCCATGTTTGACCTAGAATTAACTTTTGGGAGGGTTAAGGGAGATCCTGTAGAGGTGGCACTGCTCAAAAACAAGTGTGGAACGTACAAAAATGTATTCTAAAAACACCTCTAGGAAATACCTCGGGTACTTTTTTAAAGCTGTGTCATTAATCGTTGGAATGTTGTGAGAGCATTGATTCTAAAGAGCATCACCTTGGAAGCATATCCTCTCCATTTTGAGGCTAATTCTATCTTATGTTGATCCATTGGTGCTATGGATACTTGATTGTACCCAGAGAATCCATCTAGGAAGCTATAAGCCTCCTTTCCTACAACTCTCTCTAGTACATGCTCTGTAAAGGGCAGTGTGGACAGTGTTCTTTTTTTAATCGTAGCATTTATCTTGTTAAAATCAACACATACTCGGATTTTACCACTTTTTCAAAACAATGACAATGGGGAACACCCAGTCCATATGTTCAATCTCATAAATGAATCTTGCATCAATCCACTTATATATTTCTTCTCTATCGATCATCACATATTTAGGATTCATAGGACACAAAGTTTGAGTGGAATGCTGATAGAGTTGAATCATTCCAAATGCTATAAGAGATGGTAGAGAAGGATGCAATACTCTAGCAACTAGACTAGAATAAGATCTTTCATGCACATATTGATGCATCAAGAATGGAAATTGGGTTCATTACGGATCAACAAGATGGGAACATGAATTTTCCTATCTCCTATGCAAGCATATGTTCACAATAACAAATACAAATTCCTCCAGTACCAAAAGGGAGGCCTTGGGAATAGTGTATAGTGTGCAAAATTATTTATTGGACACCTCATTTGTATTACTTGTGAACCACTAGGCCTTGCTCTATCTAACCAAAAAAACGATAACCCCCCCTTGAGTTTTTGGACCACTAAGTTTAAGACATTGGTGGCCACCTTATCTATGTTCGCTTCCTTGGCAAGTGGAGCTACCTCCTTGGCTTCACCGGTGCTAATGATTTTGCTTTTGTGAGACACATCGCGGATGAAGCCACTTGCAACTTTTCTATTTGGGCCTTGACCTTCATATTGTCATCTAAGAGCATAGTAGTCTTGCTACACAACTCAAACAAAGTGGGGTTTATGGTGAAGAGATGATCATGAAGCTTGGCATCCCTTAGCCCAATGAGGAAGCATCACAATAATTGTTCATCATTCATCCTCTCGTGAGGTATCTAGTGGGAGTTCAAATGTTTGATCCTACAATATACTCTTGTAAGGTCTCATAATGTTTCTGCTTTACCTCATATAGTTGGTTGATAGGGCTCCATCTAGGATTGATACGGGCAAACCAAAAGAGTGATCTTTCTACTCTTGTAAGGTCCCATAGTCTTTCTGCTTTACCTCATATAGTTGGTTGATAGGGCTCCATCTAGGATTGATAGGAGCAAACCAAAAGAGTGATCTTTCTATTCCTAAGGGATTTCTAGAGCCTACACTAGAAGTTTTTTCACACAACTGTGGAAATCTGAAAACTATCCCAATGGGGGGCCTACTGAGCTAAAACCTCCGGGCATTTCTAACTGTGTAGTGAAAGAAGGGGAAGCTCTTCTATCGGTGCCCATCATCAATCCATTCCCACTCCCCTGTGTCCCACTGCAAGAACCTATAACCTATATGGGAACCACCATATAGCCAGAGTCTCCAAGACCCTAGCGCAAGGAGAATAGGATCGGGGTCAAGATACCACTGTGAGTCTCTACCCCACTCCATAAAACCTACAATCCTGACAGGCTGAGATGCAACCTCCAAAAGAATATCATCAGAAGACCTGATAAGGCTACCTCCAGACTGAACATCAAAGAGTAGGGTATCCTCATGTGCATCCTATAGTGCAATAATTTGTAACGGAATGCCCATCCCTAAAAATGCTCCCCACCAAGTGGACTCTGTGATCGGCATATCATCTGTGTCAATCCACTTTGGCGAAATGGCTGCGTGTATCTGCTATATCTAGAGTGCACTCCCTTTGAAGTGACTAACTGTTGTCCTTTGGAAGTATCATAAAGCCAAGCGCCTACTGTAGAAGCAGGTCCCCTCTCCCATCTAGACCACTACATATAATGTGACACTCCAAGTGGCCTACCATGGTCATCCAAAATTGAGTCATTCCACATGATTGGCTGCCTATGAATTTCTTCACGAGAGGTGGGTGGAACTCTACAAAGAGTGTTTCTAAAGTAGCCCCAAGCTTTCAAAATAGCAGCCATGAGAGGGGAAGGGGGAGATTTGAGATGGGATGAAGTAAAGATCCATCTGTTGGCTGTCCATCCAATCTCCCCCGTGAGAAGGGGTACAAGACTGAATGCTGCGTGAGAAAAAATCTTTCTAGGGCTCCTATCTAGGCATCAATCCATGTACTACGAATTTGCACAGCAAGGCCATACACTACAAGTTTGGGTCAATAATATTGAGACCTCCTTCTCCTATGGGGAGAATGAGGGTCTCCCAAGCCACCCTGGCTACAACATCTGAGGTGCCATCTAAACCACTCCATGGGAAGTTCTTAATAGGTCTCATGAGCTGAGCGATACAAAACTCTAGATGTGCACCAGCATGAGCAAACAAACCAGGTAGTGGCCAATAATACCTAGTTCACAGCCACAACTCTGGATGCAAGGTCAAGTCTTGGTGAACTCCAAAAGATGAGTTTCCTCCTGATGCCCTCCAACACGGGAGTGAACTGCTGTGCCGAAGAAATGCCAACCCCAACCTGGCATCCCAGATATTTGATGGAGACTCCCCTCTAATGCCTATGTCATTCCCCCTAACTGGAGTGTCCTCATCATTGATCCAAAAGCCATTGGATTTGTTCCAATTAATGTGTGCACCTGCTGCATGAAAAATAGATCCAATGCTATCCTGAATGAAGTCAGTGTCTATGGGGGCATGCAAAAAAATAGATGTATCATTTGCCAATTCACTGTTTAAGAGCTCATCCTCTTGCCTCATAGGAAGCCTGAGCCCTATAATCCTAGGCTTGAGCTCTAATGTAATAGCTCATAGCCTCAGCCACAAAAAGGAATAAAAAGGGGGCTAAGGGGCAACTAATCTGGTAATCTCAAACCTATCCCCCCTGACTCCACCAATCATAACCTGGATCTGGGCTAATCTGTCGAGGGCTGACACCCCTATGATCCATGCATCGGAGAAGCCAAAGCAAGTAAGTGTGCCCTCCAGAAAGCCCCAATCTAACTTGTCATAAGCTTCCTCAAAGTCCAAGACTAGAATGGCCAGCCTATGGCCATTATGCATGGCCTAATTTGAAGCCTCCCAAAATGACAAGATGTTATCAAAGATGCTCTTGCCATGCACAAAATCTGTCTGCGTATCATGGATAAGTTATGGGAGAAAGGGCTGCAGATGAAGGCTGATAGCTTTATACAAGATACCTAGCAAGGTAATCGGTCTCCACTGAGACACTAAATTCCTGCAACCCCCTTTCGGAATCAAATGAATGAGGCCCCCTGTATGTGAGTCTGGCATCTCACCCGAGTCCCATACACCCTGCAGGGCTAAGGTAATGTGATCCCCAATCTGATTCCAAAAAGTAATAAAAAATAAGGGGTAAGTCCTTTTAAACTAGGACATTTGCCCTTGTGAAGGGTAGAGAGAGCAGTCCTGAACTCTACATTGGTGAAGGGTGCATCAAGTGAGATAGTCATATCGCCTGTCACCAACCTAGGTAAGTGTCACCAAATAACCACTCTAGCATCATCTATGGCCTAAGTGTCAGGATCTATTGTAAGAAGGGAGGCATAGAAATTGATGGCAACCTACAAGATGGCATCTGGATATGTTTGAAGAACTCCACCCTGAGTCAACAAGCTTGTGAGGCGCTCTCCCTACTATGTCTTGGGCCAAGAGCAGAGAAGAACTACTTGTTGATCCTACCTCCCGTATGAGTCCAAAATGACTCTCTGGCATGAAAGGCATTCTCTGCTCTTTGATCTAAAAGTGACTGCTTTTGCTGAGCCCTTGCTACAGCAAAGCACTCCTGAATCCAAGCATCTATAGGCCTCTTCTGCTCCTCCCTCTAGAGGGCAGATTGTCGGATAGCTGAGATGGTGAACTCAGAATGCGACGTGGAAATGGAGGAAAGTCCTAGAGCAGTTGGACTCGTGCCATTTGGCCTTGATGGTACTGAGAAGGCTACCTCGGAGCTTCAAAAGCTTTGTTACGATTGTGACAGGAGGACAGAGGACCAAACCTCTGACTTTTGAGGAGTTGGGTCCATTACTGTGACAGGAAGAAGCTAGGGAGAAGCTCTATAACAACGACAAAGATGACAAGGCGCTGCTGGCGAAGGATTACGGTGGCAAATGTAAGGGCAAGCCTAACGGTGGCAAGTCCAAGAAAGGTGACTTTGACAACAAGGACACTTCCAAGAGGAAGCAGAAGAAGAAGTGCTTCTATTGTGACACACCATGTCACTTTGTGAAGGACTGCAGAAAGAAGAAGGCGGATCATAAAAATAGGAAGGAGTCCGACTCAGATTCAGAGGGTGATATAAAAGCCAAAGCAAGTGTGGTAATTGAAGAGTTTTCTTGGTGACATCTCTGTGTGTTACTGAGGTCAGATATGCCGACCTAGAAACCACAGTGATGATGTATGACATTGAGATGTGGGTCGACGAGGAGTCAAAGACCTTTGTGAAGGTGAAGGACAGCATGGAGTGCTTGGTATCTTCTAGGTGCGTGGCTGTTGATACTGACACGAGGGTGGATTCCATGGAGTGCCCTGGGGTTTCATGTTCAGATGGATGCTGTACTTTAGAAGGGGGTAGTCCAGGATTAAGTTCAGAGAGAGTGTAATGAAAGTTTATGAACCCCTACCTTAGTCAATCCAAGTAAAAAATTTTATCTTTGGATTAAATGATCAGATCAAGATGGAAGTTCAGGCTAAGTATGCGAACACGCTAGATGAAGCAATTGCCATAGCCGTGAACTATGAAGATGCAAAAGGGAACAAACCAAGTGGGTTTGTGCAGGTTGGGACTCGGTATGAGTACCCGAAGAAATCTAAGTTTAAGAAGAAGTGGATTAGCAAAGGGAGTGCCTCACAGCCTAGTGGTCAAGCCAAGCAGGCGAAGCCAGTTGAGACTCCTAAACCAAGTACCACCATTGGAATGAAAAGAAAAGTAACACCAATGACAGCCCAGGCTTGGTCGAAGTCTTCTTTGAACCTAGAGCAAAGAGAAAAAGCGCGGAGAGAAGGCTTGTGTTTTGGATGCCTTCAGCCTCATCGGTGGAAAGATTGTCCATGAAATCGATAAGATGCACCACATTTGTGTCGTTAGCGTGCGCACACACACACACACACACACAGTTGTCATTTGGCAGATACCTATCTCATGCTTAAGTCCTAGCCAAGATGGCTTCCTCCTCACTGGTTCCAATGGGCATGATGAAGAACTTAGTATCAACCACATGATTATTAACCTGTAATGTAATAGTAACATAACCCATAACTTTTTTTTTTTTTGCTTGTAGATCTAATGGTGGTAGGTTGAGGGGTGAGGGTACCCCTAGTTTTTTTTTTTTGCTTGTAGATCTAATGGTGGTAGGTTGAGGGGTGAGGGTACCTCTAGTAACCACTCAACTTGGCTCTAAGGAACACTCCTAGCTTTACAGACTTGCCATCATCCATCAAATGACACCCATCCTGATTCGAGCAATTGAAAGATAAAAGTCACTAATATCAGAGAGGGTTGCGGCTAAGTCTAAAGGAGAAAGCTGCCCATCCTGCAAATGAGATACCCAAGTCCTCAACACTATCTCCGTAAGGCCCTCCTCTGGATAAAAGGAATCTGGAATGCTAACACTGGCAGAGAGGCCCCTCACATGAGGATCTGGGACCATCAGAACCACTAGAAAGTGATCCGAAGTGGACACGCCAACTACAATCCAAACAATACCACCTCTGTCATCAAGAGCACAATCATCCACATAAAATTTGTCAATCCGTGCATGTATAGGCATCTGCAATCTCATGTTTAACCAAGAAAATAGGAGAGAATGTGGCTGAGTGTGAAAAGCATCATCATATCAAGCATCCCTTGTGGCCACTGTACTGAAAAAGGAATGCATCCCACGCTGCTCTCTCTAGGGAGTGAATGCCACCTTCCCTACCACCCCTTTTGTCTGAGGGCATTTCAACCATGTTGAAATCGCTCCCTATAATCCAAGCATCTGCAATATGTAACCAAAAGAGCAGTTCCAAAAATGAACACAATCCCCTCTAGAATTGGGTGCATAAAGGTTTAAAAGACCAACCTTATGCCCACCAATCAAAAGTATAATCCACTGAGCTCTGGAATGTCCAATCACCAAGGGGAGTATAGAAGAAGAAATAGAAATGCAAGTACCTCCCTTGATACCAAAGGTAGGTGACCAAAAAGTATGGCCTAAAAGAAGCTTACCCGACTTGGCACAATCCCTGACATCCAATTTGTGTTCTCGAATCATCAGAATGTCCATGGGACCACCCCTAGTAACACCTGGATGAAGTTGGTTCGAATCAGCTACCTGTAATGACAGTGGTGAGGTACACCCCTGAGGCCCTGAATGTTCCAACTAACAATACTCATCTGCGAGAGGAGGAGGCCGGATGGAAGATCCTATCCGACCTAGTAGTGGAGAAAGCCCTCTCCTGCGAAAAGTTCCTCCTATTAAGAGGAGGGAAGTCAACTAGTGATAGCACACCCACACCTGCTAAGGGGGAAACTCTATCCATGGATGTCTGAAAGATGTGCTCCCCAAGCGTAGAGGGTACAAACCCCCCCTTTGCCTCAAACTCAATAGCCAAGTTTGCCATAACTGAAAATCAATTCCTAGGAAGTACCTCTGGTGCAGGAGTGTGAAGGAGCCCTCCGGAAGGAGGAGTGGAACCAATAACCCCCTTACCTCTATCAGGTGTAGACAGCCATGCAAGAGAAGAAGAGGGGTGCTGTAATAACTTGGCATGGTGCTGCATGACCTTGGCATGAATCTGCATGACCTTGGCCACAACTTTGGCATTGTTTTCAAGTAAGGCACGGGTCTACGGCAAAAGGTTCTCCCTAGGTGAGCGCTCCTACACATGAACACATGAAGGGGTAGGAGCAGTCTCATTTGCACATGAAACCAGGACATGAATGTCTACTATCTAAAGAGACAAGTCCATGGCCCCATCAGTGGTAGCATGAGGTGGAACTGGCCCCCCAACTCTGCCAAGCACCCAATGGGGGACGATCAAAATAGGATGTGCTGACTGTCCCGTCCGCATTGTAGAAGTACCAGGATGAGAGGCTGACGGTCATGGCTATGAAGTCAAAGGTCTAGCAGTGTGTGAAGTGATAGGAGATGGTCGTGAGGAAGGTCCACATCGGGTGAAGCTATGAGGTGCACCCGTGGATCTTTTAGGTCTTTTCTTTTTCCTTGGGCAATCACTGGCAAAGTGCCCAAGGGTCTTGCAAATCCTACACTAATCCTATCTCCCTGCAATCTCAAGTCTCTGTTTGAAGAATGAGCCATCTGGACGCTGAAGCATAATGTGGTCATCCGAGATGTTAGGGTCAGAGACAATGACCCTAACACACGATACCCCATCAGACCTGACTGCCTCTGTTGTCGAAGAAGGCATCTGAGGAAGGGAGGGAATCTTAGTAACCACCCCAAAGGCAACTCCAATGGAATGTAGAAGTCGATGGTACACCTGAGGAAGGTCGGGAAATATGATGAAGAGTGACATTCTTCGATTGTCCTCCTTGACAGGATCAAACCCAAATGAAAAAGGAGTAAAAAAAATCCTCCTGGAGCTCATTGCTAACAAGCTAGCCTAAAACACTACACGTGCTACCTTCGAGGAGTCAAAAACAATATGGAAGAGACCTCGCCCAAGTAGATGAACATCTGTGAGGTGCCCTATGAGGTCTCCAAGTAGAGCAGTGAGCACTAGTGCCTGGCTTGTAACCTAGAAGGGTGGGACCCATGGATGTGAGCAAAGAGCGATTTCGAGCTCTCCTGCTCTATATCTTTTTTTGAGTTGCTGCAATTCTCCTTTTGAGAAAGTGATGGTTTTCACGGCTGGTGGAAGCGAGTGAGGATGCTAAAGGTTGGGCCATCGTCAATCAAGGTGTGAAGGCTGACTCGAACACAAAAGGCTCTGTCCGACCAAAAAATGATGCTAGGAATGGCTAGGAGGAGGAGGAGGAGGAAGGAGGATAGAAAGAGGAAGAAAGAAGAGTAGGGGGGGGATGAGGGAGGGGAGGGTGAGGGCTAAGGGGAGAGAGGCTAGGAAAGGCGGTAGCAGGGGGAGAGGTGAGGCAGCCTTGAGAGGGAGAGGGAGTTAGGAGGGTAGGGCGGAGAGGGAAGGGGGAGTAGAGGGTAGGCGAAGAAGCAGGGAGGGCTAGGGAGAGAAGGCAGAGAGGCTAGGGGATAGGCAGAGAGGGAAGGGGGTAGGCAAAGGGGCTAGGGAGTGAGAGCAAGGAGAAGAGAGGCTGTAGAGGGTAGGCAAAGAGGGAGGGAGGGCAAGAGGCTAGGGGGTAGGCAGAGGGGATAGGGGATAGGAGGAGGGGCTAGGGAGAGAGCACAGAGAGGCTAGGGGTAGGCAGAGGGGCTAGGGAGTTCGGGCAGAGAGGAGGGGGTAGGTGGAGAGGTGAGAGGAGGCCATACGATTGAGGAGAAGGGCAGCGGGGTTGAGAGGAGAGACAAAAGGGGTACAAGAGGGAGAGGAGAGGGCTGGCAGAGGGGAGGAGTTGAGTCGAGAGGAGAGGCAGGGCCATATGGTTGAGGAGAGGGAGGGGAGCAATAGAGATCAGGGAGGAGGAGCAGCTCGTTTCCAGTCTGCACCCAAACTTAATTTGGATATTACTAACCGTGATTTTTTTTCCTTTAAGATCTTTTCTCTCTACCACTTCTCTTGAACCATCCTCTAGCTTGAGGCAAAATCCCATCAAATGCTTTACCCTTCTATCCAACTGGTCCCTTGAAGAATGAGCAATTGCCTTGGAGGGCCTGGCGTATCTGGCCTGGTGCTTCTACATGTGCACGTCTTGTAATGAGTCAGACCTCCCTCGGTTTGTGGCGTTCTCTCTTCCAACATCTTTCCATTCCCTTGAGTCGATTGCAAAATCAGCCTAAATGAGGAGGCTTCTAAGTGGTTTGAATGTAGAACGATAAAATGTATGCCTTTCACTTGAAATTTATTTTGTCTTTCTTCTTCATGGAAGGAAGAACAAATAGAGGTAGAAGTTTAGTTGGGTCTAAAGTCACTTTTATTTTCATCCAATGCATGTGGTAGTGCACTAGGACAAGAGATTGCATCATTCCATCTCCTGTCCCATTCTGTTCAAAGCTTAGAGCCTCTAGAACAAGGAGCCATCACTTATCAAATTGGAAATTTTGGGCTTTGAAAGCAAACTAAAGTGGCAAACATTGCTTTGTCTCATCTTCAAGAAATAGTCAAGGTGAATTTTCTATCTTTAACCCATTTTGATTTCTTCTTGTATGATCATCCCTTATCTTTGCATGTCATCTTATTTACCTTAAGAGTTAGGGTTGGGATGATTTTTTGATGTTATACTATTATTCTTTAAAGGAGTGTTACTTGACTCAAAATCCCAATGATAACGACACTATACTATTATTTCTTTAAAGGGGGTTACACGGTCTTTATCTATTCAAAATCCCAATGGTAATTACATTTAAGTGGGAATTTTTTGAGCCCATGAGGTAGGATTTTTGGCATTGATTATGTTTATGCTATGAGATCATAGTGATTTTACTATGTCAAAGACAAGTTTAGTGGACCGCTTGTGTCTAGGCTTTCGTCTTGTGCTTCTGATCTTTATTTCTCCAATTTTTTGTAGTGTATACAACTTATCCCCTCATCTAGCTCGTTTTTGCATTTTATAGAGTTCATGTGCTAATTGATTACCTATAGAGAGTTTTTTTAGTGCATAACTTTGGACATTATCTCAATAATTATAGCACGTAATTCACCTTAGTAGGTAAATTACAACATGTAATTTACCTTGGTAGGTAAATTCTAGCAATTAAATCTTACAAAAAAAGGTAATATTTGTGATCTTCATGATAGGCAATTTACAATTTATCATGTTGTGGATCCGACATGTTGTTAAAGTATGGGCCATTGGCATGGTCATCATCCATGTACATATGTTGGAACATCTAGTATAACATGGTGTAGATGGATGGATCTAGAGAGCTCTAGAAGGGATCTAATTCAATGGTGAAACAATATTAGGGTTTGGTATAATTGTATTACATTCTCCTACTTAGTAAGAAAGAATTTACATTTGTATAGCGGAGGAGTTGAGGTCTCTTATCTCTTCATTTGTCTATAGTGCATGAGGTATGTATTCACTTCACCTGCTATCATATATATTGTGCACTTTTAACATTTTATTAGGGCCTATGGTGTGTCCAATATTGATTGGATGTGAGAAGATGTTTCTCATGATCTCTTCGTTAATGAATGTGAGGGAATGATAATGACACTATACTATTATTTCTTTAAAGGGGGGTTACACGGTTTTTATCTATTCAAAATCCCAATGGTAATTACATTTAAGTGGGAATTTTTTGAGCCCATGAGGTAGGATTTTTGGCATTGATTATGTTTATGCTATGAGATCATAGTGATTTTACTATGTCAATGACAAGTTTAGTGGACCCCTTGTGTTTGGGCCTTCCTCTTGTGCTTCTGATCTTTATTTCTCCAATTTTTTGTAGTGTATACAACTTTTCCCCTCATCTAGCTTGTTTTTGCATTTTATAGAGTTCATGTGCTAATTGATTACCTGTAGAGAGTTTTTCTAGTGCATAACTTTGGACATTACCACAATAATTATAGCACGTAATTTACCTTGGTAGGTAAATTTTGGCAACTAAATCTTACAAAAAAAGGTAATATTTGTGATCTTCATGATAGGCAATTTACAATTTATCATGTTGTGGATCCGACATGTTAAAGTATGGGCCATTGGCATCTAAGGAAAAAAAAGAATGTAGTTGAGAATTGCTTCCCCTAGAATAGAGCAAACCAATGTACTGAGAGTGCTCTCAACGGAAGCAAGAATGGAAGAAGGAGAGAGAGAGAGACAGAGAGCCACAAGTTTTGGTGGGTACAGAACCACCCTAATCTTCTTTTTCATTCATTTATATATGTGTTTAGGTATTGTACATAACTAGGGTAAAGGCATAGTGACCTTTAACCCCCACAACCTCCCACTTAAAGGACAATGTGCTTTTAAGGGAGAACAACCAGTGAGCATACTATCCAATGCCCATCAATACACGACAATACTCAAACTGCTGACTAGGTAGACTCTTCGTCAGCATATCTGCAGGGTTATCATTTGTATGAACCTTGACAAGCTCTATGCGCTTGTCCTCAAGTACCTCCCTGATGAAATGGTACCTGACCTTAATGTGTTTGGTCTTTGCATGAAAGACCGGATTCCGTGCTAGCTGAATAGCACTCATGCAATCACTATGCAATGTCGGTACACCTGTATGAATCCCCAAATCTCCCACTAGCCGATCAAGCCATATAGCCTCCTTGCAACCCTCTGTGGCTGCAACATACTCAGCCTCTGTGGTAGACAAAGCAATGCACTTCTGTGCGCGAGACATCCATGACACTGCACCACTTGCAAAGGTGAACACATAACCAGAAGTGGATCTCCTACTATCCACATGCCCTGCATAGTTTGAATCTGTGTACCCAAGTACACGCATGTCTCCTTTACCAAAGCAAATGCACATCTCCTTGGTACCCTTCATGTACCTCATGATGCACTTAACTACCTCCCAATGCCTCTTTCCTGGATTAGCCATATACCGGCTAACAACTCCCACTGCAAATGCAATGTCTGGTCTAGTAGCTATCATAGCATACATAAGACTCCCAACTGCTGATGCATAAGGAACCTTGGCCATCATGGCCCTCTCCTCATCTGATTTGGGACTATCTATATGACTCAGTTTCACATATGGAGGCAATGGAGTACTCACTGCCTTCCCCCCCTCCATATTAAAACGCTGCAATACTTTTGTAACATACTCTTTTTGTGAAAGCCAAAGGAGTTTCCTACTCCAATCACGCGTGATGCGCATACCAAGAATATGACCTGCAAGTCCCAAATCCTTCATATCAAAGGCCTCATGCAACTTGGCCGTCAATGCATCTAGCTCATAAGTATTCTTGCTAGCCAATAGCATATCATCCACATATAGTGCCAGGATTATCAGGCTATTATCCTTAGCCCTTTTAGTGTAGAGGCAGTGATCAATTTCACTCCTTCTAAAACCCTGGGACTGAATGAAAGCATCAAACTTCTGATACCATTCTCTAGGCACTTGCTTAAGACCATAGAGACTCTTCTTCAGCTTGCAAACTAAATGCTCTTTGCCCTTTTCTTCAAAGCCTTCCGGCTGCACCATGTAAATTTCCTCATGCAAATCCCCATGCAAGAAAGCCGTCTTGACATCCATCTGCATAAGCTCCATATCCTCTGATGCCACTAATCCAAGCATGCATCTAAGTGTGGTCATCTTCACAACCAGAGAGAATATCTCATCAAAGTCCACACCCTTCTCTTGCTTGAACCCTTTAGCGACCAAACGGGCCTTGTACCTAGGCACATCATCACCTGTGACCTTCATTTTGTAGACCCATTTACATGGCAATGCTTTCTTTCCATGTGGCAAAGAAACCAAGTTCCAAGTATTATTCTTCATAAGTGAACTCATCTCTGATTGCATAGCATACTCCCACTTGCGTTGATCCTCGTGCATCATAGCCTCTCTATAGCAAGAAGGCTCCCCGCAATCAGTAAGCATCACATAGTCTACCCCTGGAACAAACCTATCAGGCGGTCTAGACACTCTAGATGATCTTCTCAAGGGCATTTCAGCTTGCTGTCCCACCTGCATATCAGCCACATTTGGCTTATCATTTCCACCAATAGATGATCCATCATCTACCCTTGATTGTATACCTGTGGGAGTACTTGGTGGTACCATTTCTTGCACATTTGGTGCATGGACAGTTTGCTGTCTATCAACATATGCAGGTGGATTCACATCCTCAAAAGTGCTTCTCCTCATTTCCACATCCCTCATGGGTGCCTTATGCATCTTCTTCTCATTGAAGACTACATCATGGCTGCGTATGATCTTCTTTGCTTCTGGATCCTAAAGACGATAGCCCATCTCTCCACTTTCACCATAACCCAGAAAGATACATTTCCTAGACTTAGGATCTAGCTTCTTTTGAAGCTCTTTTGGCACATGTGCATATGCCTCACACCCAAATATACGTAAATGAGAGTAAGAGGGCTTCTTGCCACTCCATGCCTCTTCAGGAATACCACCATCCAAACTCTTACTAGGTGATCTATTGATCACATGCACTACAGTCTTCATTGCCTTAGCCCAAAAACCACCAGAAAGACTTGCATTGGAAAGCATGCATTGCAACCTTTCTTGAATGGTACAGTTCATCTTTTCTGCAACTGGATTTTGCTCTGGAGTACGAGGGGATGTGAGCTCCCTCTTAATCCCACGTGTATCACAGAAATGCTGAAAGTCATGAGAGAGATACTCTCCACCATTGTCAGTCCGTAGGCATTTAAGCATTCTACCTGACTGATTCTCAACCAAGGCTAGCCATTTCTGAAATACCTGGAACACATCACTCTCCCGAGCTATAGCATAAGTCCACACTTTCCTAGTTGCATCATCAATGAATGTCACATAGTATTCAGCCCCGCCTAATGACCGTGTAGGCATGGGACCGCATACATCTGAATGCACCAAATCAAGCTTTTCAAACTCTTTCTTTCCCCTTCTTTTATGGGCTGATTTAGTTTGCTTCCCATAGAGACAGTGCTCACAAAATTCAAAATCAGAGAAACTCAAATGCGGTACATAACCCAAACGGCATAAGAGTTTCATTCCATTCTGGCTCATGTGCCCCAACCTGCAATGCCACAAAGAAGTGCTTGGCTACTCGGTTATTGCAACAACATGATCAAATACCCCTGATACATGTAAGGGATACAAAGTCCCACACTTGGCACCCCTGGCCAAAAGCATAGAGCCCTTCTGAATTTTCCAACTTTGAAAGCCAAAAATGGTGTGAAAACCGGCATCATCTAGCTGACCCACTGAAATAAGACTCTTGGTCAGCTTAGGCACATGTCTCACATGTTTCAAAACAAATGCAGACCCATTTGCGAAAGAAAACTTTATGTCACCTGCTCCCACTATATCACATGCATAGTCATTTCCAAGATGCACACAACCTGTCTTTCCACTATCATAAGTGGAGAACCATTCCCTATGGCGAGTAACATGGAATGAAGCACCAGAATCCAAAATCCAATCCTGGAAATATGCTTCATCTGAAGTGGTAAGCAACTCTGCAGATAGGGCTTGTAGCTTGGCAGCCCACCGCAAGGGAACCCTACCGGGGTATTCCAGTTTCGAGGGTATTGGATAACTAGACATGAAGAGAACATCATTGTCACTATCATGTGTGACTGCATTGATCTCCTCGATCTTCACTTTTCCTTTGTCCTCCCTTGGACTCTCTTCCTTTTGATTTGCACCCCAATTTGCATTCTTATTCTTATCCTTTTGCTCTCTTTTCAGCTTGTAGCAATCCTTTTTCATATGGCCCTTCTTGCCACAATGGTAACACTCAATGTTCCGTGCCCTGGATTTGCTACGAGACTTCCCTCTTTCTTGGGACTTCCCCCTGAACTGTGATCTGCCCCTTTGCACATTTAAGGCTGCATCCTGCTTGTTGCCATCCATAGACTTCCGTCTAATCTCCTCGGTCAACAAGCTACCCACAACATCATCAAATTTCAGTACTCCACCAGGTGCAGAGTTACTGACAGCTGTACGGAAGGTATCCCATGAGGATGGCAATGAACATAAGAGAAATATTGCCTTAGTCTCCACATCAAAATTCATTTTCTGAGCCTGAAGCTGGCTGAAAATAATATTGAATTCATTCAAGTGAGAGGCAATGGAGACCCCTTCCTTCATCTGCAACTCAAACAACCTCTTCATGAGGTAAACTTTATTAGAGGCAGTTTCCTTCGCATAAGTGGCACACAGTTTCTTCCACAAATCTTCCGTAGTCTGCTGATTCACTACTATGAAATAAACTGACTCTGCAAGATGAAGTCTAATAGTAGACTTTGCTAATGCATCCAACTCATTCCAATCATCCTCAGACATATTTGCAGGCTTAGCTTCAATCCCTGCCAAGGGTTTAATCTGCTTCTTTTGAATAAGCACATCCCTTATTTGTTCTTTCCACAAAGAAAAGTTTGTCCCATCAAACTTTTTAATGCTGAAAAACTCCTTTTCAAACATGGAAGAGGATGCCATGATGCAAATGAAACAAAATCCCAAATGCTAGTGCCTGCAAGAGAGAATCACACCAAATACTAGGTGCACCCAAATGTGTATGCCACAATAGAGTGAAATATCACCAAAACTCAAAGCTCAAAGCATCAAAAGATGCATCTGACTCATGTGCATATACTATGCATCCATATGAGCAAATCTGGCCCAAAAGAAAATGCCAATAAGTGCCAAATGACTCAAGCATAAACATCGTCCACTGGCATATGCATCAATAATATCTCATCCAAGAGAGCATAGCACTATCAGTGCATTACCTACAATGTGTCAAAGCTGTCCCTCAGCTTAAAATAGCATCCATGTGCAAAGCATCCATAAAAATAGCATCCCACAAGGCAATTTGGGCTTATCAGCGCATCCAATAAGGACCATAATGAATCCAAATGGCCTATAAATCATCCACTGCAACCCAATGCACACCACGAATGAGCGCACACTACTCAAATTGCAACCAGAGTGATTTGCATAAGGTATGCTCAAGAAATCATAGTCCCACGGTAATGACCGCCACTGAAAATAGGACCTGAGATGCCTCAAAACATGGGCGCCATTGCATAATCGGAATCAACAAGAAAATTTGCAAATATCTCTCTTCTGCCAGAACTCCAAAATCCCAACCGATGAGTGAGAAATGGGAGTCAACACTTATCCACTGCCATGTGGCATAAATCTAAGGTTTCAAAACCTTAGAATGAAAAATGCATAACAGAGAGACGAAATCGAATACAGAGAGATCCATAACTTTGAAAATTCTCCACCGAATCACGTAAGAACTGACAGGTAGGGGTTTTTGGGCATCGGAACGCAATGGGATAGACGGTTTTGGAAACCGTGGTCTCAATCACTGGGTCCAACACACGGACTGAAAAACGTTTTTGGAAACAGAGCTGTTTGTAAACTCCACCGGAGTGCGAATGATGAGCAACATAGAAGTTTTAGGACCTCCTGAGTCCACCGGAACTGACAGATCTGCAAATGGTTGCTCCAAACTTGTTCCAATACCCGGGCAAAAAACGTAGGAACTGACACAGTGAGTCTGAAATCCAATGAAATGATCCCAGATTCAAGAATGAAGGTGTTTCCAAGCTCCTGAAATGAAGTGGACACCAAAAGCAAGCAATAGTTGCCTCTACAAGTCAATATGGAGTCTCTGTCATCGAACGGAACAGGGAAAAGCTCAAAAAACGACTTTTTTCTTTGAAACCACTTAACAGGCTCTCAAAACCACTTCGCAAAGCCAAAGTGACTTTTCCAAAGGTTCCTCCAAGTCTCTGCACACTCGGATGCAGGTAAAGTCACCCACAAAGCTTCCCACAAAGCTTCTCCTTCCTCCACAGAGCTGCTGAGCTTCAAGCATTCACGCATGCTCAGCTAGATCACCCGGGCTCTGATACCAGTTGAGAGTGCTCTCAACGGAAGCAAGAACGGGGTAAAGGCACAGTGACCTTTAACCCCCACATGTACTGAGTATCTTCATGACTTGCTATGCATAAATATACTCAATTATGACACCTCATACTATATGTCCATCCTTATTTTGCATACATAGATCAAATAGCCCAGACCTTGCTGGTATAAAGTCTAATCAAATGGATCTCTTCTCATACTTGTCTCCATATATGTGGCGATTAGCTTGTAGTCCTCAAAAGAAAACCTCTAGAGTAGCTTCTAATATACTTTCTCTACATCATGATGATACCATCTACTCATTGTGAAACTTGTATCCCCAAATATAAATGCAATAGTTCCAAATCACTCATTCAAATGAAGCATGTAATTTAGACTTGAAGACTGCAATGCCCTACTCATGGTGGGGGTCCTGTGAGTGTCATATCATTGACATAAAGTACAATGATCAAACATTCTACTCTAGTCATTTTGACATAGAGATTGCTTTAAATTGGACAATCAAAAATTCTACTCTAGTCTTTTTGACATAGAGATCCTATGAATTCTACTCTAGTCTTTTTGACATAGGGATACAATAAAAAATTCTATCTAGTCTTTCTGACATAAATTCTATGAATTGGACTATTGCAAAAGCCACATGTAATGACATAAGTATGTATCTTCTCATACCATGCTCAAGGCGCCTACTTAAGGTTGTATAGAGCTTTCTTTAGCTGATACACCTTATGTTTTTGCCCCTTCTACACAAAACCATGAGGCTAAGATACGTATACCTCCTCATGCAAATCTCAATGCATGAAATTGGACTTTATGTCCACTTGATGTGTGTTGTTGGCTATATCCCACGACTTCCGCTGGAAGAGTAGGGTGTTCATTGTATGCAGGGTTCCAATGTTTTTTGTCACCTATAGATATATCGGTGTCATTGTTTGTAGTATAAGTGTAACTTAGGAACTCGGGTCATATTCCAGTGAGAGACATAGGCTTAAGTGTGGGAAGCAAACATTGTGCAATGTTCATCAACATGGTCAGAGTAAGGAAGGTTTTTGCCTCCATCAGGGGTTGAAAGGTTTAGAAAGAGTTTGAGAATTAGAAGGAGGTTCATGGTTTAGAAGGGGTTTCAAGGTTCACAAGAGGTTCCAGGGTCTAGAAGAGGATTTAGTGTTAGAAGGAGGATCCAACGTTCACAATAGAGTACATGATGGAGAACTCATCTCCCCCATTGATTACAAAGGTCAGGGGTTGAGAACTAATCTAAGAGGGTAAGGGCTTAGGCAGAGCATAGGAGTGGGAGAGGAAGAAGGTGCAAGAGCATGGGGGTGGAGGAGAGATAGGAGAAGGGAGGAAGAGAGGGAGAGGAGTTGTAATGTTGGAGGAGAGGGAGAGGAGGAGTTGCAAGGTTGGAGGAGAGGGGAGAAGGGGGCAAGGTTAGAAAATGCTTTTGGACATGGAGTGCAAGGGAGCATGAACACTTGGAGACAATTGGGAACACCAAATTACAACTCAACACAATGTCCCAAAGAGTGTGGGCTTCATTCCATGATGGGATATTTAAACAACTTGTAATAATTGTAAGACTTTCTCTCTCTACATGTAGAACTTGCATCTAGGATGTGCAAGTAGAAGTTGCATGTTGCATGTAAGAAGTGCATGTAGGAATTGTATGTAGGAACTGCATGTAGGAATTGTATGTAGAACCTGCATGTTGCATGTTGCATGTAGGAATTATTTGTAGAACTTGCATGTAGAATATGCATGTTGGATTCCTAAGAGAGATTATTCCTAACCTTATGCAAGTACAAGCGGAGATTTTTTGCTAATCCACACATGCATTCTGTGTTACTTAAGTCCATGTTAACATAGAGTCAACATACCCTGAATCCATTTTATTACCCATCCTCGAGTTATGGCCTATTGTGATCATGGAGTTGGGATGCCATGCTTGTAACCCAGTTATGGCTATGAAACTTTTAGCATGATCGTTGATCATGTTGTAATGTCTTCACACCATAAAATGTCTGCTCTATTTCTAAGAAACTTGTATCCACTTGAAGAGAGGTAGACGGTCTTGTTGTTGCTGAGGCTGTGGACTCTGTTGCCAAATCTTCTTGAGAAGAGGTTTGGAGGGAGTCTCGATGCTGAGGCTATTTATTCTTTCATTGAATCTTCTTGATCTTTGGCATTTCTTGCTATTCTACATTCATGTTGGATGGGATTTCACCCGGATCATTGAACTTGTAGATTAGTTCATAGGCAGGTGTGATATTCGTGCATGAGGAGATGGTTGTGATGTTTGGCGGGGGGGGTCTCGTTTTGCTAAGGCTGCAGACTCTTTCATCGAATCGTCTTGAGATTTGGCATAGCTTTTTGTCTTGCTTGTGAATTCATTGCATACTTTGAAAGTGTGGAATGAAAGTTTGTGATACTATTATTGATGCAATCTACTATGTGCCTATGTGAAATCGTGTGAGTGCACATGACCTATTGACTATGTAGGGACTAACTATATGCTTATTTGTGGGTTTTCATAGGGCAACTAAGACTCAAGCATCACCTTTGTGTTCT
The DNA here is from genome assembly GCF_047967505.1 of Dipteris shenzhenensis. Classification (NCBI taxonomy): domain Eukaryota; kingdom Viridiplantae; phylum Streptophyta; class Polypodiopsida; order Gleicheniales; family Dipteridaceae; genus Dipteris; species Dipteris shenzhenensis. The sequence goes on from NC_141616.1 coordinate 6,929,361, forward strand.
AGGTTGAAATCAATTAGGTCTATCTATATGTGCAAAAATGTGCATGTGCACGTGTAACAATCTAGTGCAAACTATATGTGTGAAAATGTGCATATGTCAATGAGTGCTTATGATACAATCTAAAGCTAGCTATGGAACTCAGGGATCCTAAATCTTAATTATTATAGGGGATGGCTTGTGTGTTGATGAAGTAGCACTTCAATTGGCTCCCATTTATTGTTATGGTGACTTGGACTCCATCCAATGTTTCCAGCAACACGGCTGCAATGGGATTCATCTTTTTTACTCTATAAGGTCCTTGACCTAGATATTTGAGTTTGCCCTTGTGGACTTTGGCATTGTATAGCAGAACTAGGTCATCTTCCTTAGTCTCTTTATCTTTAAGGTTATTGTTAATTGATGCCTTCCTTCTTTGTTTTTCTATTGTCATGGCATGGTAGGCAACTAACCTTGTCTCTGTGTGCTTTTCCAATTGATAGATTCTTTACTTGAGGGACTCATGGTTGCCCATGCATTCTTGCACTACTATGCGTAGGCTTGGTATGAAAAAGTCTAGTGGGACCGTTGCTTCAAGGCCGTACACCAATTGAAAGGGCATAAATCTTGTACTGACCTTTAATGTGGGTTGATATGCCCATAAGGTTGCATTCAACTTTTCTCCCCATTTAGATCTCTTGGGCTCCACTTTTTTGGCAAGGACAATGCATATTATCTTGTTGGTGGACTCATCTGTCTAGTGCCTTGGGGATAGTAAGGTGTGCTTTTTCTGTGGATAACCATAAAGCCAGACAAAAGTTCTTGGATTACCTCATTGACGAAATGTGTTCCTCTATCTGACACAATTTCAATGGGGCATTCAAATCGTGTAATCATATTTTCATACAAGAACTTTGCTATGCTTCTAGCATTTGCCTTTCTCAATGCTTTAGCTTTAGCCCACTTTGGGAAGTAGTCTGTGGCCACGTTGATGTGCTTCTGGCATCTGCCTTTCTCACTGCTTTAGCTTTAGCCCACTTTGTGAAGTAGTTTGTGGCAACAATGATGTAGTGTTCTTGTGTTCCCTTTGCGGCTAGATGTATGGATCACAGGAAGCCAATTCCCCATTTTTTGAATGGTTGTTGAGCAATAATTGTCGTTAGGGTGTTGAAATCCTTGTGTTGGGGTTTGATTGTTCTTTGACATACATCACATCATTTGACATAGTCGTAAGCATTTGCCCAAAGGGTTGGCCATCGATATCCTACTAAGAGGATTTTCCTTGATATTGCTTCCCTTGCAAAGTGTCCTCCTACAATGCCTACATGCGCTTCATGGATGATGAGTGGGATTTCATGTGGCATGATGCATTTGCGCAAGATGTGATCTTTTTCCATTTTATAGAATTGGCTGGCTATCAGTTGATATGGTGTAGCTTTGATTATGAGTTTTTTGGCTTCAACTGGTCACAATTTTGACAGGTGTCTGCCTGTCATTAAGTATCCACTAATATCTACACACCAATCTGGAACAATATCTATTGGAAATATTGTGGCATTTGGCAAGTCATCTTCTATTTTAGTAGCTCCTTCTCCCTGACTTGACACAAGACATGTGATCAACAATGTAGTGTTGGGCACCTTTGCGGACCACTATTTTGAAATTGAATTCTTGAAATAAGAGGAGCCATTTGGTTATTCTTCCCATTGTACATGGACAGTTCACAAGATAAGGCAATGCTTGATGGTTAGTGTAGAAAGACAAAATCATTTGCAAATAAATAGTGTCGAAATAGGCGATGGCTTCTCTTGCTGTGGTGGTATAGTTGATTTTTGCATCATTGAATTGTCGACTGGCAAAGTAGACTAGGTAGTCTTTCTTATGTTCACCGGGTTGGTAAAGCACACTCCCAATTGCATACTTGGAGCTATCTGTATGAACATGAAAATGAATATACCAATTGGGAGATATAAGGATGGGTGTTGTGATTAGACACCCCTTTATAAGCTCAAAGGCTTGGTCGCACTCTTCTCTCCATAAGAATTCCACCAACAATTTGTAAAGTGGTTTGGCCATCATGGCATACCACATTATAAATATTCTATAATAGCAATTACATAATGATTTTGATTTTGTCCATGTCAGTTGCAATCCCATGTTGAGAAATGATGTGTCCCAAAATAGCTCCATGGGTGACCATGAACTGGCATTTTGTTGGACTTAGGGAGATGACATACTCCCTGCATTTAATAAGAACTTCTTCAAGACATTTTAAGTAGTTTGGCTTGTTGGAGGGGATGCACAAATCATCCAATAATACTTGGAGGAACTTATTCTCATTAGCAGTGACAGCAGTGACTTGAAGGCAATGAACATGACTCTCTGGAATGTGGTAGGGGCCTTACAAACACCAAAGGGCATGAATCTATAGGCAAAAATTCCCCATTCTATGGCAAATGCTATTTTGGATTGGTCGTCAAGAGCAATTTGCACTTGGTTATAACCACTAAAGTCATCAAGAAGCTGTATATCTCTGATCCAGCCACCTTTTCCAACATTGTTTTTGTTAGGGGTAGGGGATAGTGATCTTTGATTGTGGTAGCCTTCACATTCTTTAAGTTGACATATATCCTTAGCTTCTTGTTGCGTTTAGGCACAATGATGATGGGTGAAACCCAATCAGTGTGCTCTATCTCATAGATGAATCTTGCATCTAAGAGTTTTTCCAGTTGTTCATTGATCATGGTGCCATATTTTGGATTTGTTCTATATGGTTCACATGCCTTAGGGTGGGAACCTTCCCTAATAGAGGTATCGTGTGTAGTACCACTTCTGGTGAAATTCCCTTCTTTTCCTTGTATGACCATGCTAGGCAATCCCGGTATTCCATTAGGAGTGCTTTTAGCTCTGTTTCATCTTCTTTTGTGAGTTGTTTCCCCAATGAATACCAATTTTTCTTCCTCCCCTTCAAGGGCGAGGTTTATTATTCTGATTTTGGCTAGTCCCTCCAATGTTATCAGTTTCTTGCACTTTAGATTCTTGTACTGATCTTGGCATTACTATGGGGACAATACCACTGGTGTAGTTCTTGAAGTACTCTGGTACTTCACGAAGATCAGCGTCTAATGGTATTGAACTAGCCATACATGGGCTATGGTCACTAGGTGGCATAGTATCATTAATTAGTTTTTGAGGATCTTATTGACTTTCTTTTTCTGGAGTCTCATTATCAAGTGTTATCTGCACATGTGGCTTAAACTTACGAAACTTTTTCCATTGGGAACTGTGGGGTAACTTTTTCACTGGCAAAGTATTCCCAAGTAATGGTTCATCTATTGTGCATACTCCTTCGAGGGTAGCTCAGCTTTTGGGAGAGTTGGCTTGGTAAGCTAAAACTCTACAATCCTGGTTTGGACTCATTTGAACTCATTGAAGTGTTTGGCCTTGGCTTTGTGGCGACATCCACCTTTGGTCTTCTTGTGGGATCTTCTGCTATTGTTTAGCTTTGGAGTTTTGACTTTGGGAAGTTAGATAGCCATTAGGGCATGGAGATGGCTAAATCATTATCAAAGACATGGTCTTCTAATTGAGCACTTTCAACCTCTGTTTCAAGGTCCCAAGGAAAATCCGAGTCATTATTATCATTGACTTCTTTAGGATCACTATTCCATTCAAGGCCAACCATAGAGAATGGCATTTTTTGATTTATTGGCTCTTCATGTATGAGTGGAGGTTTTACTCGCATGACCTTAGCATCAATTTGTGGGAAGATTGGATCTAATGTATGGCAGTTGTCAATGGTCACTAATGTTAGATCCAATTGTTGATATTGCTGTGTATCTCCAGCTAAGGCATGTTGTTGTGGGAGGGCTGATTTGCTTGAGATTGTGGTTGAAAAGGGTTTATCCAACGGCCTAAGCAAATGGGGTTTATTACTCCTGTCCCCACATTGACTCTTACTACTGTGTCGTGATTTTGTATTGTCAATATATCAATTCCCCAATCATGGAGGAATGATGCTTCATGCAACCAAGGACGCCCAAGCAAGATTTGATAAGATTCCTTGGGGAGATCCAAGATTGTGAAGTGAAGAGTAAAGCAGACTCCTGCTACTTTTGTGGATACTCCATCCATTATACCCAAGGGATTTGTACATGAATCATCTGCAAGGTGTATGTCAAAATGAGCCTTTTGCATTGGTGGGGTACCACATTCATCATAGAGATCCTTGGATAGGACATTCACACCTTCTCTACCATCCACAATGGCTTGGATCTCATCATATGCTTTATGGATCAAAGGCAGAATGATGTTGCATATGTCATCTCATTTACCCATCCCACAGGGATATCTTCTATTTCTTCCATAGGTGGAGGGGGATTTGTTGATTCAATCCATCCTTTGAAACTCTCCCAAAGATTGAGACAATTCCATAAGAGGATTCCAATGGGGATAGACACAAGGCAACTTAGAATGCTAGAGAGTGTGGCACCTTCCAGTTGGCATGGTAGAACATCATGTTTTGGATCTTGTTGCTAGAACAAAGTCTTGAATACAGTGTCAATACTTGGTGGGGCCAAGTTAGGATCATGTGCTTGCTTCTTAGCCTCGAATTGAGCTTGTTCTTTTTCCCCCCATTGTCAAAGTGCTTGAAACTGAGCCTTCTCCACTTTTGCATTAGGGTATGGATCTTCTTTGACTTTAGGATCTAGACCTGATCTTGGTGTGCTTGGCTTCTCATTACTTGGTAGAGCAATAGACACTTGTGCTTTCTTTTGGGTAGGTCTTCTTGATTGAATTGGGATAGTTAGGCGCTTGGTTGCCTCTTTTTTTTCGTGTGTAATTACATGCACATGTTGCGATAAAATGCTTGCGGGCCCTATATTGTGATGATCTACCCCAATAATGCAGATTGGGACATCGGTCTTAACCTCATTTTGTTGTGAGACCTTGGTTTTCATGGGACAATCCATACAAGCATGGCCAATGCCACAATCTTTGCAAAGTAGCAGGGCTACCACAATGATGGCATTTTGCAATCTGGTGATTCTCTCTACAACCCTAGCACTTGATTGGTGCTCAATATGTGTTTGGACGAACTTGATTCGCATAGATAGGCATTAAACCTTTGCTCCTTCCACATAGTACACTGGGTACTCAGCGTCGTAATCAAATTGTGAATCCATTTCCTCAACTTGAAGTTGTTGTATTGGAACTATCGGAGGAGCTGGATTTGATGCTCTTGGATATTGTTGCGGATTACAGATTTTGATTTCTGAGTAATTTGTGGGGCTTGGAACAAGATTCAGGCTCAGAGCTAGTGATGCTTGTGCAAGTATTGCCTGTACACTGGGATGGGTGCTGACTGGTTTTGTTGAGGGCGGGGCGCTCATGCCCCACTGACTATGCAGATGTGGCACCATAACCTTGGCGGTTAATTGGCTTGTGCATTGATCCTGCCACTTAGGATGGGACATTCTTTTGTTGCATGAATGGCCATGCAATGTGGATATCACACATTTTCTCCCCTTGGATAAGTCAGAGGTGGTGGCTAAGACATGTGAAGCTTTTGTTCCATGGCATGCATCATTTCTTCTCTTAGCTTCATGGTCATGGCCTCTAGGAAATCTTCATTAGATGTTTCTGTAGTTGACTTGGCTTTGTCCTTTTTAGAGTGCTTTTCGTGTGCACTTGCTCTTACATCATCACTACTATGTCAAAATCTGTCATTCCATCTGCTATCTCAATTGCTGCCGCATGAGCATCTGTGAATGTCTCATAACTGCCAATATTTTTTATGTCCTTGCGGATTTTCTTCCTTAGGCCTGCAATGAACCAAGCTATCAGGTACTTGACGTGGGTCACACTTTGCAATCAGGCACTTCATTTTGCCCAAGTAAGTGCATACATCTTCCTTGTGACCTTATTCGAGCTTGCTTAGTTGGAAAGAGGGATCATCTTGAAGTCTTTCCATTTGGAACCACCTCTTGAATTTGGTTTGCGCCAAGTCCCATGTGGCTCTCGTTCTTCCACTATAAGGTCGAGATACCATTCAGAGGCTTCGTCAATTAAGGCCATGGGTAACCATGCTACCTTGGTTTCAACTGATTGATCCCCTCCTGCTCGACATGCAGCATCAAAATGCCGGACGAATCTTGCTTGATCGCCCCAAATTCTAGTTTTGCCTGCCTTGATTGTTATTGTGTCGGTCATAATTGTTGCGATAGAGAAAGAAATTGTCCCCATCCACTTCTAGGTCAAGGTCACCATCATTGCAATGGCAATCTGCATGTTGTAAATTGGAGGAGTCAAATGGATTGGATTAATTACAAAGGGGGAATTTGGGGAGGTTGGTCGAAGACATTGGCTGCGAGCGTAGTTGGCTGAAGGGGAAAATTGATGTGTGTGTGCGTGTGCCTATGGGATTGGAGTACTATACAAGAAGTGTGTGAGTGTAGGTGTGCTAGAAGGTACTAGTTAGGTGTGTCAGGTTGGTGTGATGAGTGAGTGATCATAGAAGGTGATCGATTGAGATAATCAGGGAGATGATTGTGGATCTGGGATCTACCTACATGGAGATAGTTGCCTATATATGTAACCACTCTATGAATAAACAACCACATTTGTGTCTCATTGTTTCTACATGGAATTACATGTGGTATCACAGCCACTCAGCCTCCATGAGCCTCCTTGAGTCCTCTTGGATTCCACTAAGATTCTCCTAGATTCTTCATCTTTCCCAAATGAAGATTTTCTCTCCCTCTTTCCTTCTTGAATTTCCTTAAGCTTGTTCTCCACCTACATACCACCATTTCCCAAGCCCTTTCTATTGTAGCTTCCCCTCACTAGGGCACATGTCCACCTTGGAGAAATTGCGAAGTTAGTGCTCCTACAACCCGTGCCAACAATATTTATAGTCCGCGCAATTTCTTGAAATGCAACCTGTTGGAGTTATAGTTCGGTAATTCCTCTTAGAGGAAGTTGGGCGACACCAAGAGCTATCCAAGGCTCAAATTTGAAGGCAAATGCTGCAGTAATTGAGGCATACTAACGAAAAAACCAATCGATATTAGAGATTTGGCTATGACGACCTGATGTGACACTTCACCCAAGCTTGGTCTTCTCTAGTCCTATATCTTTCATTGCACAACAAAAGCCCTCAAAGAGCTGCTCTCATCTAGTTGAATTTCATCCTCCAAGTTTACATGTACTCTGCAAGCATTTCTAGTGTATTTTTTGGAGTTTTTTTGCAAAATTATCGAGAGGTCGATATGGTACATCCTCCTCAAGTCCAGTTGTTGATGTATATGTGTTAGGGGGGCTAGACATGGGTCAGTGTATTAGGGACCATTATGTTATAATTGTGCCTAGGATTGTCTCCCTTGAGTGCACGAATGTGCCAGTGCAAACAGATCGTCAATTCAAGGTCATGGGTAAAAGTTATGAGCGAATTAGTGAAAACAATAGCCCACATGGGGGTGCAAATTAACGAGTGATAGGGATGCCAAAATGATGTTTCTTGGGCTGGAAACATTTCACGTACTGTGGTGTTTCCGTGTGTGAAATCTTGGCTCTAATGGGATCCAATTTGGATCCCAAATGGGCGCATTATGGTTGGTTAAAGGAGGGGTGAAAAAATGGCCTTTTGGGGCGGTCTTTGGGCTTAAGTGTTTGTGTGAATGTACTTTAGACTTTAAGTCTATGTGTGAATGGACCTTAGGGGCAAGTGGACTAACCTTAATTAAGTTGGGCTAACTGCTAGCTAGTTCAACTAGTTCAGCTCCCCTAACTAAGTGAGCCTAACTAAGTTCAATTAGTCAGCAAGTTTAGTTAGTTTAACTAACTACAGTTAGTCCACTAACTACAAATTCGCTAACTTGACCAAAATCCAACCTAACCTACCCTAGTTCACCTATGTAGGGTTAGGATTCGGGCACTTTTTTTTTGGGAAAGGGGGGGGGGCAACCACCGTTGCTGCCAGCCCGGTGGGGGAGTGGCGAGGAGTTAAGGAGGTGGTGGGAGGAGAGAGTATGAGGCGGTTGTGGTGGAGGGATGGTATGGGGGAGGAGTGTCGAGCGGAGAGGCGAGAAGGAGCCGAGGCAGTCAGAGGAGGTCGCGTGGAGCGAGTGGAGGCGGTGGCATGGAGATGCGAGGGTGGCGAGGTGGGCATCGTCATCAATGCATGGGTGGCCTTGGGATAGGCCGCCATTGACACGCTACCATGAGTGGGCACTGCTGCCTGTGAGATGCTTGCCTTTAAGGTGGCCTAGAGAGAGAGAGAGAGAGGTGAGGGGGGAAGTGGAGGGGGGGTTTGTGGGTAATGGAGGGGGGGTAGGTGGGTGGTGGTGGGGGTGGAGGACAGGGGGGTGGGGGGGGTGAAGGAGGGAGAGGGGTTGGAGGGGGGTTTGGGGGGTGGGGATGGTGATGGAGAGGGGGCCGGGGTGGGTGGGGGTGGGAGGTGGGTGGCAAGGTGGTGGTGGGGTCGGTGGAGGGGGGGAGGTGATGGAAAAGTTGACAAAATTTTAAAGGGAGGAGGAGATGATCACCTACAACGCTCTCCCAAATCTTGTCATGTACCGGGATTGTTGAGGATGAATGGATGGTGGGGGGATGGCGACGTTATCGCTATGAGAAGGGCTCAACGATGAGGATGGAAGGAGGGTGGTGGTCGATGGAGAGGGAGGAGGGTCTTGCGTAGGGCTCAAAATGGGGTAGAGGATGGAGGCTAGATGTGGAAGAAGAAGAATGAGGGGGTTTTTATAGGAATGGAGGTGAGAGGGGTTTAGGGTTACAGTAAAACCTTTCCATGCCCATAACTTTTCAAGGTTATCATGGATCGCTCTTTCACATATGTCTACTTGTTACTTGAGACACTAGTCTCCCGGGAGTGGCACCAAATGTTGGCTCTATCCCATGGCTTCTACAAGAAGAGCCGGGTGTTCATTGTATGCAGGGTTCCGAGGCTTTTTGTCACCTATAGATATATCGGTGTCTTCTAAACCCTAAACCTCCTTTTAATCCTTAGACTCTTTCTAAACCTTTCAACCCCCAATGCAAGCAAAAGCCTTCATTACCTTGACCAAGTTGATGGAGAACTCGTCTCCCTCGTTGATCATGGAGGTGAGGGGTTGAGGAACTAATCTAAGAGGGTAAGGGCTTAGGGGGAGCATAGAAGTAGGAGAGGAAGAAGGCGTAAGAGCATGGGGGTGGAGGAGAGGGAGGAGAAGGAAGGAGGAGAGGGAGAGGAGGAGTTCCAAGGTTGGAGGAGAGGGAAGTAGGAGGCAAGGTCAGGACATGCTTTTGGACGTGCTTTAGGAGAGGAGGAGTTGCAAGGTTGGAGGAGAGGGGAGTAGGAGGCAAGGTTAGGACAGGCTTTTGGACGTGAAGTGAAAGGAAGCATGGATACGTGGACGCAATTGCATGGAACACCAAAGTAGACCTCAGCACAATGCCCAAAGAGTGTGGGCTTCATTCCATTATGGGGTATTTGTACAAGTTGGAGAGCTTCTCTCTCTACATGTAGGAATTGTAAGACCTGCATATGCTCTCAAAATCATAATTAACCACAATTAATCCAAATGCATGACAAATGTTGAGCGTCTCCTATAAGGTAATGGATTAGCCATCCCATTCTCATGTATCCTACCTAACAGCCATTTGGGCATCCATTTGGATGCTTGAGTAGTTGTCATTTCCTCATTCATTGCATCCTCCATAGTCGCCTCATCTATGAGCATATTAGTAGGCTAACCTCTTGCTAAAATGGGCTATTATCCCATTACTATGGGTTTTAGTTCAGCACCTTAATGTGAGTTTGAAAGATGTACATCTGGCTAGCTCATATTGTTTAGAGGATTCAAGGAAGTAAACACATCCTACATATACATTTCATGCTATTTTGTGCAAGAAAGCAAAGGATGTAGTGAGTTTTCCACAAACACAACTTATCCACTTCCTACAATCTACTTGGTAGCTAGAGGGTAGAGGTAGTATCCTTTGGTTTTGGAACTATAACCGACAAGAATACATTTTATATCTTTGTAATCAAGCTTCAGTAACTATTGCTCTAGCACTAATGCATATGCCAAGCATCCAAACACTTGAAATGAGCCATAATTTTCTAATAACTCCAACTAATCTGTCCTTTGGGAATGATACATGATGCATTTCCCACAAGACCCACCCCTTACAAACACGATGGGGTAGGAGCATGTATCTTTGGCATCTCAAACACAATATCATGTCCTTACAAACACTAAAAGCTATGAAATTTAAGATGTTGAAATAGGGCATGCCAAAGATCTACATCTACCATTTCTGAAGTAGTAGCCCCACTGACAAAGCATCCTGTGTAACTCTTTCACACTAATCCATCCTATATATGCCATGGCATAATGTACCTAAAGTAAATGATGTCCCCATTCCAAACATCATGAACCGAGCATCTGTCATCAACAACATAACAAAACTAAATCAATAGCTAAAACTAATAGTAGGTTCTTCTTCATTTCATGTACCCACAAAAAATTAGAGAGTCAATGTCCCACCATTTTTTGCGACGAGCAACACTTTGTCAACTCCTTTTACTAGATATGACTAGTTGTTCACACATGTGATTGTAACTCCATGAGATGCATTCTCAAGAGAGGTAAACATACTATGCTATGGACTAATGTGCTTGCTAGCACCACTATCAAAATATCAATACTCAAAGTCATGTATCATGAAGGGATAGCTACACACCACTCAGAATGTCCGATTCTCATCATATGCATGAGTGTATGTAAGATTCACTAAGTCCTTTTCCCCACTAGATGTAGGAGTGTTAGTCATTGCCATGCCTACATTTTTCTTCATTTCCTTCTCAATCCACTTGTTGCACTCATGGATGTAATGTCCATCCTTTTGTAATCATTGCACTTGCCCTTCTTCTCTTTCTTACACCCCTCCTACACATCCTTGCCAGAAGTACTAGTGGAAGTAGGCTAGCTTATGTTACCCCTTTGGTCTTGTGGACTGTGAATCCATACCCACACTTTCTCCCTCTTGCATTGAAAATGAACATAGCCTCCACATTCCTCCCCTCTTGTTCCCCCTCAAATCCTACACCCCACCCCCCACCACCCCACACCCCCCCAAAAAAGACGTATGGATTATTCCAAAAAAACAAAAGCATATAGGAAATGACAAAAAATCTTCGATTAATTTTTTTATAAAGAAATATTCCCCCAATCTCTTTATGATTCATGTCTGAAAGGAGATAAATTGTTTAGAGGATAGTCTTATTAATCCAAAACAATAAGGATGTGCATTACCTTTCTTTCTAATGATGAAAGCTTGTGTGCATTTTAAGACATTGTTGAATCTAATACGTATGCAAAACGCTTAATTGATCCTTATAATGTGGTGTGTAAAAGGATGTTAAAATCGTTTGACTTCAAGAAGTAAAATGTAGATACATATGGCCAAACACTCTTTCCATTTTACAAAATATCATGTGATTGTTTTTATTCAAAGGATAGAATGATCCTTTGAAAAAGATATATGTTTTCTTGAATGTTTTCTATAATGCTTCATGACCCTTTTCCACTGGGACTTGCACACACTTAACCTATTGAATTGCGTGAAATTGAATGAGTCAAATGCCTTGTCCAAATCCCATATCTCATGATCTCAACTTCCAAAACCTCAACTTTTGCTCATAGCCTTTGGTTTGCCATGCTTAGAAAGGCAACCTAGTCCTATTATCTTGATGTTGTAACTCCCTTTTTAACAAAAGGGATGGCTACTTATTCTAGCTCTTTTAATTGGCTATGTGCTTGTGGCATAGCAAACAAGGCCTCACTAACTTTGCCTCTGTGTTGTCACAGTGAGCGTGACATGCATCACGTAAGAATGCATCTTTGGTATGGAGGTCCTATTGCCTCACTCGCTAACCATGGAAGCCTCCAAAGCCTCCCAAAAGATCCTAGAAGGGATGCTCAGGAGGGTCTTCATCCCTCATTATATTCAAGGACCACCTTATTGCAACAATGTATGTGAGACAAAAGTCCCCAAAGTATAGTATCAGCCCCATCTTCAATTAAGCCATATTTACACATGCAATGAGGGGTGAAGGCCACCACCTCCAATACCCCCTATGGGGAATCCTCAAAGCACACACACATATAGCCTTTGTCCCCCAATGCACACACATATAACCAAGCCGCCCCTTGAGTCACCCTCACCAACCACAAGTCACCCTCTCTACCACAAGTCACCCACTCTAAATTAACCATGTGTCCAATCCCTTGGACCACCCATCATGACCATCCATCCTGAGGTACCATGGATGCCTGTCACACACACATGCATGCCACAACACATGAGTATCGTCCATGGCCATGCCAACTCAAGGCTATCAACAAAAGCTTATAAAGGATGCCATGTGGAGGTACACTTAAATTAAGCAATCATCAATCGGAGATGCCACCGCTAGTCGCACAGAGGTTGCCATGAGTCTCACCACATCCCACGATAGTCTTCACAGAGTCCATAGTCTACCAAAACCGCTATTAGCTCTGATGCCTCTAGCAATGCAAGCCTCTAGAGTGTACTAAAAAATCTAGAGGGATGCTCTGGAGGGTCTTCATTCCTCATTATATTCAAGGACCACCTTATTGCAACATTGTATATGGGACTAAAGTCCCCAAAGTACACGTGTCAACCATCACAGCCCCCCCTTCCATTAAGCCATATTAACCACTCTCATGCGTACAATGAGGGATAAATTTCATTAGATCCAACACTCAATCCTTTCATGGTTTTTCTTCATGGGATGGACCTTCCTTGTCCTTGAGAGATGATGCTTGCCAGACCAATCGATGCATCTTTACAAGACATCATGGACATAAACTTGCTAAATAAAGTCAATGAGGGTTTGTTGCTTGTCAGCATACCTTCTATTTGATGAAGCATTGCAACAAAATTCTAGCCACTTTCATATGCCATAAATAGGCCACCTTTGGCTAACTATATCTATTGATTGCTCATTTTGAATGTAGGGACAATGTGTCTTGAACAAAAAAGAGGGGAATCTAATGGATTTTTGCTCATCATCTTAGACTTTCTTTGAAGCCCCATCATAGAGTGCATTTAAAGGAGACATAAATTTACATGAATAACGTGCTATGACAATGGCCAATATTACCACTTCAAATAAATTTTCACTTTGAAGCATAAGCACTATGATCTTCGAAACATGTGCAACTTTGCAACCTAAAAAATACAATTGCCATGTTTATAGTAATAAAAATCAAAAGATTCAAATAAATCAAGTGGCAATGGTGCCACATGTTTGTATTTATCCCTCCAATATATGTTTGTATTTGTACCTCCAATATAAAACTATGCCAAGGCTATGGATCAAAGGAATATTCTCTAATTATAACTTTGCTCAAGTTGTTGTGTGAGCTAGATCTCACTATAGCATTTGATAAGAAGTGGATGTCTCAACATTGGATAGGGAGGAGCTTGCACTATGGTACTTGCTTGCATTGGTAGTGAGGGAGAAGCATGTGTAGGTGAAAGTGCATGTACTAGTGTGCTGAGCGTGAGGGTGAGGTTGTGCATCATGTGGGAGGTGGGAGGAACCTTGTGCATGTGTAGGAGGAAAGTACTTGGGATGTGTAGGGAGCAGAGTATATCAATTTGTAGAGGCAGAGCATATGGTGGCATCCATGTGTGTGGAAGAGGCTAGGTCTAGTTCCCAAACGAGGTAAAATAGAAGTGTGTGGATGCCAACATAGGTTGAACATGTGAATGTGTGGTGGAGGCAAAGTTGGATGGAAAGTAGTAGGTGCAACAAGAGTAGGGGGAAGAAGCGGGGAAGAGTTTGCACACATAAGGAGGTGGGGGATAAATTTGTGCACGTGCAACTAGGGGAACATGTTGTCTTTAGACCTAGGTTGCATTTATTTGAGTGAATTTTGAAAAAATCATGAATTTGAACAAGATTTGCAAATCTATTCACGAATCACAAATTTTGAAAATGTTGGTAAAAACATTTTATATGATGTTTTTCAATGAATATATTAAATATGTATAATATAGTTATACAAAATATGTTCACAAATAATTATTCTGTTACTTTAAAAAGGCTAAGAAATTTATGGAGATAAGAGCTATGCCAAGTGTTTCATTTTGCTATAAGATTTCTACATGACTACAAAAAAGTTTTCTAAAAGTCTTTAGTGGGAAGAGGAGAGAATTTTTCAAGTGTTGAAGTTTTAATACAAGAGTGAGAAAGGGATTTCACAGTGTTTGAGTTTTAAAGTACAATAACAATTTCTAAATGTATGTAGTGGAAAAAGGGAAGGGTTATTTTGAAGTGTATTGGTTTCTAATTGTCAATATTCCAAGTGTTCGTTTCAATCCAAGATTTTTGCATTTATTGCTATAGATACGTACAATAATGGTTTCTAAAAGTCTATAGTGACCAAAGGAAAGGTTTTTATAATCTTTTGACATTCAATACAAGATTAAGAAAAGTCGTTTCTTCGTGTTTTGAGTTTCAAAGTACAATAAAGGTTCCTAACAAACTCTAATGGCTAAAAATAAGTCTTCTCTATGAAGTTTCACTACAATATTTAATCTCAAGGTTGCAACACACTATCCAAAATAGGAAAAATGCCAATTGAGACATGAATAGACTATCAGGATTGCAAAACAAAACCAAATCCTAAACAACCTTTTAAAAATAGTAATATAAATCCTATAGATTGCAGTACACTTCCCACAATAGGACAAAGTTCCTATTTTGTCCTGAATCTACAAGTTTCAAGAGATCACCTACATAATGATGAAGGCTAGTCAATGTGGGAGAGGCTATGGAAGTAGGGACGATGGAAAAGGGACCAATCAAAAGGATTAGAAGGTAGCAAAAGCCAATTGGTGTTCATGAGAATAAATGGGAAGGGCCCGTTTTTCCTTTATGTACATCACATTATCTGTACAATAAAATTCTTCAGGCAAATAAAAGTATCCATACAAATAAATTTATGTGTTTAAATAAATAAGGAAAACATAGGATTCATCTAATCTCTAGAAAACACGTATTCTTGTACTTTGTTCATGATTTTTAAAAATTCAAGAGGGCTAATACAAATAAGGTTACATTGGATGAAGTTGAGGCTTGCATGATAGCTAGCAAAAGTTTGATTATGGCATTTCATGTTTTTAATATTTGTATTTCATTGTTATTATGTCTTGACAATATATGAGAGCATATAGTCGAATTTAAAATCCAAGTTTTGTTATGCACTTTTCTATTAAGTTTTTTTTCATAGCTAAGACTTGCATACATATATTGTGTTTACCCAGCCCATAGAGAAAATTTGTCTTTACCCACCCCATATAAAAAATTTGTCAAAAAATGCTTATAATAGTATAGAAAGTGCATAAAAAAGACCATGTTTAGTATTGCTATGAGTACTTATAAGGTTTACAGAGCAAACTCCTTTTTAGCTAAGCTTTATAAACAATTACATAGAAGAGTATAGAGAATGCTAAACAGATCGTGGTTAGTTGCATGTTTATGGGCATACCCCACTACCTATAAGGTTTACACCCTTTTTTATTTGACCTTCCTTTATTTATATATGTCCCAGTGAAGCTTTTTGTTCTCTATGTAAAGATAGTCTTGGAAAACAATTCCATAATTCTTTTGAGCTTATTTTTTCTTTTACTTTGATTTACTTTATATTTGGAATAGGATTAGTAGACTTATCAGTGGAGGGAGGAGCAAGCGTAGCGGCAAGACCACTTGCATGGTGAATTTGCCCCTTGCTAACATGAGATGACATTTTGTTTAAATCAATTCTCCATTGATTGATTAGCTAGTGTACGTATACAATGGTTGGCAAGTAGTAGCCAAAATGAAGAAAATATTTTGACTTGAATATAAAGGAGGAGGTTAGGGGCAAAAAGAGGCTTCAAGGTGGTATATTGAGCATACAAGAAAGGGTCAAGGAAAAAAGAGGGTAAAGGAAAAGATTGAGATCTTTTTTTGAATAGGGTGAATCTTCTTCTCAATAGGGGTCTTGGAGAGTGACAATAAATTTTCAATATCACTAAAGGTGCCCACAATGCACTGATGTAATCCTAATCTTAGATTT
Organism: Dipteris shenzhenensis; assembly: GCF_047967505.1. Classification (NCBI taxonomy): domain Eukaryota; kingdom Viridiplantae; phylum Streptophyta; class Polypodiopsida; order Gleicheniales; family Dipteridaceae; genus Dipteris; species Dipteris shenzhenensis. Next base: position 6,945,491 of record NC_141616.1, read on the forward strand.
TATGATCATGAGAACCGATGAATTTTGTCAAGTCCAAGTTCAAATAAAATAGATCACATTGCTCATGCATGTAGTATGTCTAATTCCTAAAACTACGTGCCAATAGTTTGAAGCTATATGATAACTGCCCAATCGATAGCAGTGGCTCCACATGCGCTGTGCAAGAGGGATCAAATATCTTGAAGACCTTTATAAGAAGAAGTTTTAAACCAAATTGTTACTTCATACAATTGGCCATTGTCGAAGGTCTTCAACCACACATATAAAAAGTATGGTTGTGGGACACATGATGCAAGGAGGGTGCAAATATCTCAAAGCTCTTCCACATCATATGATGTAGCTAGCTCAAATTAGTGCCTTATGATGGCATATAACTACACCACAAAGAATATGGTCCTTATGATGCAAACCATCTCATACCACATGAAAATGTAGGCTATCACTCACCCACTATCGTGGAAAATGAGGCTTATTCAAGACGGCATAGCATTCGGTGGATTCAAAAGAGAACAATATTTCATGAAGTAGCAAGCGCGTGGTGTAGAACAAGCCACACTAGGACAAGCTTTTGTAGGGGCATGATGTTGATTAAGCCCTAGGCCGCATACGATGGGACCAAGAAGAAAGTTCTACATATAAATAATAACTTGCCCACTTAGCTCCATAAGAAGCCATAATGAGGATGAAAAATGTAGGAGGAATGAGTGCATGTGCTAGAGGCCTTTTTGGGTGTGGTGTCAAACATGGACTTGATCCCACGAACACGAGTCATGACCGCTGAGCTTTTCCTTAATTCTCTCAAAATACCCAAAAATAATAATAACAAGAGTGCACAAGTGTGGCGCTTTTGGATTCAAAGAGGAAGCCAATTAATTTTCTTGTGCGTTGGGCTATTTAAGGACAGTTTTGGCAAAGCTTTGTAGAATGATCTCCATAAAAAGAAGCTCAACTCAATTAACTTTTTAAAAATTACACATGCAACGGAGAATCAAATTCTCCATTATAGCACTAATAAACAAGAGTGCACAAGTCGTGGGCACTACCTCCCGGTAAAGTGAGCTTTGGGATGCAAAAGAGAAAGCAAACAATTTTTCCATTAAAAAGGCGCTTCCAAGTCTTGAAGGTGAAAGGCTTTGTAGGTTGATCTCCATAAATGCCAATTTGAAACACACAACTCAACTAAGTTTAAAAACAAAAATTCATGTGGAAGTTCACAACAAGAGTTTCAATCCTCCACTTTAGCATTCCTGCTACCAAGAGTGCACAGGCACTGCTGCCTAATGTAGTGGTAAGTAGTAGTTAGTGAAAGCAAATGAATTTTTCTTGCATTGGGCTAGTTTTAGCCTAAAGGTAAAATGTTTCTCCATTAGAAGCAGCCCGAGTTAATTAACATTTTTTAAACAATAGTGTTGGGAGAGCGCTACTAGTAACCTGTTTTCATTATTGTATGTTTGAGAAAGGCCCCGCGAGCTGTCTGCACTAGCTTTGGACTGCTAGCCTATCTCCATTGTTTTCCTAGATTCTAGCACCTGTTGGACCGGGAAATCTGGTGGTCTACCCTATCAAATAGCTTGTAACACGAGTTCTTCGACTCTCTCACCAATTCCCTTGCATCCCCTCTGCTATAAAAGCCCGTGGCGAAGACCGACTTTGGAAGTTGCAGAATTTTAGCAGCAATGACATGCAAAGACACACAAGGCTCTCTCGCACTATTGATGTCGTGGCAGCAGTTTGAAAACGTCATCAACCCATGCGATCGGTGGTGTGTACAAAGGCTAGGGAGGGAAGTCCTTTGCAACGTGAGTGAGTCGCCTGTGCGAAAAAAAGAAGGGATTGCTAAAAGCAGGGGAAAAAAAGAAAGAGAGGGTGAATGATAATAAATCATTCATAAGATCTGTAGGAGATCCAAATAGTGAAAGAGGGCGGAGATGATGAATTGAAAGGGATGAGACAGAGAGAGAGAGAGAGAGAGAGAGAGAGAGAGAGAGAGAGAGAGAGAGACCTGAAAATGTGGAGGAGAAAAATAGCAGGAAAAATCGTCATTAAAAAAATATTAAAAAAAGCATTTTCAATTTGGAAGCAGGCCTCCCCTTTAGTAAGGCCTCCCTGTGGAAGGCCAAAAATGGCCATTTTCGAGCCTTAGGCAGGCCAAAAAGAAAGAGAGGCAATAATAAAAATAGTATACTCAAAGAGTACAAAGTGATGTCTTTTGAGAAAAAAAGAAAAAGAAAAGAAAAGGAGAGGCTTTTTTTAACCGGGAGATGCTTGTCTTCAAACAAGGACTTTAAAATAAGGACAAGATGTTCAATACAAGAGATGATCGTCTTTTTAAGAAAAGAAGCGTTTTGCTGTTTAAAGCTTTGAGAGCCTGCACAGGCTTTCCGCCATAGCCACGCTTCGAAGCTTCGAGCTCCCTCCCTCCATAGCTTCCTTCCATGGCCGATCATGGTGACACTAACATCCAAATGTGGAAAATCAAAAAGCTCATCAAAGCCCTTGAATCCGCCCGTGGTAACGGTACCAGCATGATCTCCCTCATCATGCCCCCCCGTGATCAGGTCTCCCGCGTCACCAAAATGCTTGGTGATGAATTCGGCACCGCTTCCAACATCAAAAACCGCGTCAATCGCCAGTCCGTCCTCGGTGCCATCACCTCCGCGCAGCAGCGCCTCAAGCTCTACAACAAGGTGCCTCCCCATGGCCTTGTGCTTTACACCGGTACCATCGTCACCGAGGATGGGAAAGAGAAGAAGGTAACCATCGATTTCGAGCCGTTTAGGCCTATAAACTCGTCGCTGTATCTCTGTGATAACAAGTTTCATACGGAGGCGCTCAACGAATTGCTCGAGTCGGACGACAAGTTTGGGTTTATTGTCATGGATGGTAACGGGACCTTGTTCGGGACTTTGAGCGGGAACACGCGCGAGATTCTTCACAAGTTCACGGTGGATCTTCCGAAGAAGCACGGGCGAGGAGGACAGTCGGCCCTCCGGTTTGCTCGGCTCCGATTGGAAAAGCGGCACAACTATGTGAGGAAAACTGCAGAAATGGCGACGCAGTTCTTCGTAAATCCAGCCACCAGCCAGCCCAACGTAGCGGGCCTGATTTTGGCGGGATCAGCTGACTTTAAGACCGAGTTGAGTCAATCCGACATGTTTGATCCCCGCCTTCAAGCCAAAGTTCTGAACGTTGTAGACGTTTCGTATGGGGGGGAAAACGGATTCAATCAAGCCATCGAGCTTTCTGCAGAAATTCTTGCAAATGTCAAGTTTGTCCAGGAGAAGCGCCTCATCAGCAAGTACTTCGAGGAGATTAGTCAGGATACGGGGAAATATGTCTTCGGGATTGACGACACACTAAGAGCTTTAGAAATGGGAGCGGTCGAAATCCTAATTGTCTGGGAAAATCTGGAAGTTAATCGTTGTGTGCTGAAGAACTCAGTGACGGGAGAGGTTGGGATCAAGCACTTAAATAAGGAGCAGGTCCTAGATCAGTCTAACTACAAGGATCCGAACACTGGTGTAGAACTTGAGGTGGAAGAGAAGACATCCTTGCTGGAGTGGTTCGCTAATGAGTATAAGACGTTTGGATGCACCCTGGAATTTGTCACCAACAAGTCACAGGAAGGATCTCAGTTCTGCAGAGGATTTGGAGGAATTGGTGGGATACTTCGTTATCATCTGGACATGAGGACATTTGATGATCCCTCAGATAACGAGGGCGTGTATGATGATTCTGAATGACAGTTCCTTTCTTTCATACGGCCTCTATGGACCTTGGGCCGTACGTGGGAACATCCCACTGAGCTGTCGGAGGTCTACCGGTTAAAGCTCCGAAGGATGGACACTTCAAGCCGCAAATTCTCGAGCTCACTGTAAGGTTGACATGTCCAGATCATGCTAATTGAGATTATGTTGCAATTATTGCCCAAGTGAAGTTTTCAAGTGGAATTTGTTGTTGTTTTACTATGGGGCCTAACGATCATATGGTGGTTTTGTATTTTCTCAGAGGCAGAGGAAACCATGGATTTCGAAGTGAAGTTGGTGCATGGACCAGAGGCTATTCCTTCTGTCACGAATATCGTATGCTATGCAAGTAAAAAATTCTCAGTGATCAAGTGTGAGTGCAGATTATATTTTCTGTCCTCAAAGCACATGCTGTGCTAGAAATAAGGCCTTCCAGCATAGACTAGTTTTTGTTGATTCCTTGCACTAAAAGGGTCATCTCAGGCATGGAGGTTATGGTTGTTCTGCATCATAGATACCCATTCGGCATGGCTAGTTTGAATCTCATTATAGAAGAACGTACTCTATACATAATCAGGGTACCTCCCTAAGCATAGAACATCATACTCTATACATATTCAGCTAAGCATGGTTAATATAGAATACAAATAAACATTTGCCATGGTTCTGTTTTGCTTTTTGGCTCTTGCTGCTGCCGGAGGGTTCATTATTTGTGTTGAGGTGGTATTGCGTTTGGGATTGGTGGTCTATACATGTTTAAGATAGCCTGCTCTCAAAGTAACTGCTTGGCTCAAATTGTGTTATTTGAGATCTTTTTTTGGATGCTTTAGGAAAGTGACTGTTGAAAAAACCAGGGTTGCCCTTTTATTATCTGAATCACATTAGGATTTTCTGAACAATTCTTTTTTGGGCAGTTGATCTTCTCCCTTCTCCACCCCCCTTTTTCCTTTCATCCTCTCAAAGTGGTATTGCAACTCTCTCTCTCTCTCTCTGAATTTGGCACAACCTTCCGCACCCTGCTTTCTTTCTTCCTCAAAATTGAGGCATTTGGTGCAGGAAACGTTAATGATGCTTGCCATTATTCGTATTGTCATGACTGGATCAAAGTGGGATTGTTCCTCCCCCCCCCTCTTTTATGTCATTACCGCACAAGGTATTTGCTGAATGTATAGACCTGCACCTTGGTATAGCCCCTGTGTTAGAGATTCCATAGGCGGTGAGCTGGGTTCTCACGAAACAGACTGGGTTTTCTGACAGCCAGTTTCTCTTTTCCCATGATCAACACTTTTCGGATTGTTGATTTATATTGAGCATTACTGTCGCCAATTGGGGACTTGATGTTGGGGTGCAGCCTATGTAGTTGGTTAACGGAGGCCCAACGGCTAGAACCATAATCTCTAGCTCAAGCAAATTGAGTCACGATGGGAGATGCAATCAAGAGGGTTGTTAGGTGCCAATCCACTTATATGCCTCTTCAAGCACCAAAACATAGGAGATTACTAGTAGCCTAACTCGGTACACACAAATTAGGTAAGGGTTTTGGAGATAGTGCTAGTGCCTTGGAATTGATGGACACAATCCATAAGGTGGCAAGGCTCGAGGTCCACTCCGGGGCAAGACCTTATGTGTTAACATTTGGTAGGACGGGTGAAAACTGTCTAAACTCGATAGCTTTGTCCTTGCATAAATTATTAAGACGTTTTCAATTTGGTATGTAGACTTCATAAAGACTTGTCCACATAAAAGAGCCACGTCCACCCTTGAAAGAAGACATCTGTGGAATCCTCACTTACATTTTTTAGCTAATGGCACAATACTTTACCAAAATGCCATTTTGAAAGAGTGTGAGCTGCTGCTCCTCCCCATGAAGCTCTGCTGCCCCCTCCGTCAGCCCCTCCCTTACCCTCCTCCTCGCTAGCCCCCCCCCTCTCCCTTCCCCCCCCTTGCTGCCCTTCCCCCCCCTCATTGCCTTCTCCCTCCCCCCCCCCCCTTTGCTGCCCTCTCCCCTCCCTCACAGCCCTCCCTCGCTGCCCCTCCCCACCTGCCTGCTGCCCCTCCTCCCCCTCGCTGCCCTCTCCCGCCACCCGCCTCCCTTCCTCACATGGGTTTTTTGAGCATGGCACTGATGCCAATCTCCACAATGTCTCTTTTTTCATGGGAGGTTTCCATGAAAATCATTAGAAAATTTAGAAAAAATAATTTCATGTAAATTTTGTCTAGATCCGCTTCCCACAAGGTTTTTGGAGATTCCATGTTGATTTATGGAGAATGGCACCAGTGCCATTCTTCACAACCCCACATGGAGAATGGCACTAGTGCCAATCTCCATGTGGGTCTAGCTAATTTTAAATTTCCCTATGGACAATGGCTTTGGTGCCATTCTCCATGTTGGTTTATGGCTATTGGCACCAATGCCATGATCCACAAACCTAAATACATTCCGCACGGGAAAATTTAACATTTGCTAGACCCACATGGAGATTGGAAGCAGGGCCATTCTCAATGTGGGATTTTGGAGGATGGCACTGGTGCCAATCTTTGTTGGTCTTATGAAATTATTTGGTTGTAATTTTTTCAAAATCTCATTTCTTGTATTCATAATTGTAGGGAATGGTTGCCAGATGTGGGGACAAGGTCATGATGATGGTGGGGAGTGAAGTGGTTGCAATTGGTGCAGTGTGTGTCATAGATCCAGAGAGCTATTGTAGTGGTGTGAAGATTGGGGCGGAAAATGTATCAGTGATAGTGAACAAGTCTATCAATAGTGATATGCTCTTGCCATTTCCCACTATGGATGCAGTGCTTATTGGTGAGGCATTGTGGAGCGCTGTCAAGTGCCCTAAGACCTCTCTAAAACATGGTGGTGATTCTTTAGATGATCCGGTAACTCAACAAGCCACACCAAGTGAGCCTGAGAAACCTTATGTTGAGGCAATACCAGTTTCGATTGTAGGTAGACAGGACCTGTGCAGGATTTGCAGGATCCTTGGGCACTTTGCTAGAGAGTGTCCAAGGAAGAGAAAAAGACCCAAGAGGTCTTCTAGTGTGGCTCCTTCGTACTACCCCGATTGCACCTCCCCAGCACCTTGTATCACGCACTCCAAGACCACCAGGAGCAGCAGGGCACCCTGCTTCGCACATCCCAGGACCACCAGGGGCAGCAGGGTGCCCAAAGTCCTCAGCACACCCAGTACCATGATGGAGAGCTATCAGAGTGGCTCCCTTACCTTAGACTCTAGAGGTGGATGTTGCTGCAGTCGTAGACACTACAGTTCCACATCAGGAGGGGCCTTTAGATACACTAGCCCCAGTTTCTGACCACGAGGGGGCTACAGATACTCTTTCCTCACAGACTGTTCCTGCCACAGTTAGGATGATTGAGAAAGTGCAACACAGATGAGGACTTTAGATTCCTCTTCAATCCAGCCATAGGCCTCCTTAGTCCCCAGCTCCAATTTTGCATTTTGTAATGCTATGGTGTGACGTTGAAGTGGGGCATTGTGTGCGTATGCGTCACACAACACTAATGAAAAATGAACATAACTTTCCCTCCTCTTTGCACCCCCCTTTGCATACCTTACACATTCTCGCTCCCCATTCTCTGCTCCACCTTCCCTCCCTTCTGATGGGATGGTAAAGATGCAAATGCACATGCCTTGATTGCATTGTCCACGAAAAGGAACATCATTCTGCATATCTGTTTGTGTAAGTTTGCGAAGGAGGCTAGGGATAAGGAATCAAACGTTGCATTTTTGTGAAGGCAATTTGATGAGTTTGTGGCTAAGGTGAAAAACCTTAAGGAACACTTAGCTAGTGTAGATGAGTTTGTTGCACATGCTTCGTTGATGCTCGTGATATTAAATGCCATCAAATGGGAATGCATCCTAGTTGCTAGCCATAAACATATACGTAGTCATGGCAAAACTTTATATGAATCTAACATAAATTACTCTTGCAAGAGGAGTAGGCTAGGCAAAACCACAATGGTTTGTGTAGATTCAGCTTTTGCTACAGTCCATAAGGGTAAAGGGGTAATAGAAGCTAGCCTACTTCCACCAGTACTTCTGGCAAGGATGCCTAGAAGGGGCATGAGAAAGAGAAAAAGGGAAAGTGCAATGATTACAGAAGGATGGACATTACATCCATGAGTGCAACAAGTAGATTGAGAAGGAAATGAAGAAAAATGCAAGCAGGGCAATGACTAACACTCCTACATCTAGTGGATAGAAGGACTTAGTGAATCTTACACACACTCATGCATATGATAAGAATCGAGCATTCTGAGTAGTGTGTAGCTATCCCTTCATGATACATGACTTTGAGTATCAAATGCCAATATTGATATTTTGATAGTGGTGCTAGCAAGCACATTAGTCCATAGCATAGTATGTTTACCTCTCTTGCGAATGCATCTCATGGAGTTACAATCACATGTGTGAACAACTATTCATATCTAGTCAAATGAGTTGGCAAAGTATTGCTTGTCGCAAAAAATGGTGGGACACCGACTTTCTAATGTTTTGTGGGTACCTGAAATTGAGAAGAACCTACTATTAGTTTTAGCTATTGCTAGGGCTAGTTTAGTTGTTATGTTGTTGATGACAGATGCTTAGTACATGACGTTTAAATGGGGACATCATTCACTTTAGGTACATTATGCCATGGCATATATAGGATGGATTAGTGTGAAAGAGTTGCACAGGATGCTTTGTTAGTGGCTATTACTTTAGAAATGGTAGATGTAGATCTTTGGCATGCCCTACTTCAACATCTTAAATTTCATAGCTTTTAGTGTTTGCAAGGACATGATCTGGTGTTTAAGATGCCATAGATACATGCTCGTGCCCCATCATGTTTGTAAGGGGTGGATCTTGGGGGAAATGCATCATGCATCATTCCCAAAGGATGGATTAAATAGAGCTATTAGAAAATTATGATTCATTCTGAGTGTCTGGATGCATGGCATATGCATTAGTGCTAGAGCAACAGTCATCGAAGCTTGATTACAAAGCTATAAAATGTATTTTGGTCGGTTATAGTTCCAAAAGCAAAGGATACTGCCTCTACCATCTAGCTAGCAAGTAGATTGTAGGAAGTGGATATGTTGTGTTTGTGGAAAACTCAGTTCATCCTTTGCTTTCATGCACAAAATAGCATGAAATTTATCTGCAGGATGTGTTTCCTTCCTTGAATCCTCTATACAATATGAGCTATCCAGACATAATCTTTCAAGTTCACATCAAGGTGTTGAAATGCAACCCATAGTAACAAGATAATAGCCCATTTTAGCAAGAGGTTAGCCTACTAATATGCTCATAGATGAGGCGATTGTGAGGATGCAATGAATAAGGAAATGACAACAATTCAAGCATCCAAATGGATGCCCAAATGGTTGTTAGGTAGGATATGTGAGAATGGGATGGTTAATCCATTACCTTATAGGAGACGCTCAACATTTTGTCATGCATTTGGATTAATTATTGATTATGCTTTTGAGAGCATATGCAGTGAGGAGGAGCCACTCTCCTTTGAAGATGTAGAGGAGAATAAAAATTGTATGGCTGCTGTGCAAACTAAATATGACTCCATCATGCAGAAAGTCTTAAAATAACATATCCCATAATGAAATGAAGCCCACACTCTTTGGGGCATTGTGTTGAGTTCTACTTTGGTGTTCCATGCAATTGTCTCCAAGTGTCCATGCTCCCTTGCACTCCATGTCCAAAAGCATGTCCTAACCTTTCCTCCTACTCCCCTCTCCTCTGACCTTGCAACTCCTCTTCTCCCTCTCCTCCTCCCTTCTCCTCTCTCTCCTCCACCCCCATGCTCTTACACTTCTTCCTCTCCCACTTCTATGCTCCCCCTAAACCCTTACCCTCTTAGATTACTTCCTCAACCCCTGACCTCTATGATTAGCGAGGGAGATGAGTTCTCCATCATGTACTCTACTCTAAACCTTAGATCCTCCTTATAACCCTGAAACCCCTTCTAGACCCTGGAACCTCTTCTAAACCTTGGAACCCTTACTATATACCTTGAACCTCCTTCTAACCCTTAAACTCTTTCTAAACCTTTGGAGGTGAAAGCCATCATTACCTCGACCATGTTGATGAATGTTCCTTTCACCACACAAGCATGCACAATGTTTGCTTCCCACACTTAAGCCTATGTCTCTCACCAGAATACGACCCGAGGTCCTAAGCTATGCTTATACTACAAACGATGACACCAATATACCTGTAGGTGACAAAAAGCCTCGAAACCTTGCGTCGACAACAAAGCCCTCCTCGCCACCCTCGCATTGGCGACAGATCGCAGATGCCCTCATCATGGTAGCACCGCTAGTTTCTAACCACTCTGTAGAGTGTGAGGCGTTGGCCATGCTTGTATGGATTGTCCCTTGAAAACTAAGGTCCCATAACAAAATGAGGCTAAGATTAACGTCCCAATCTGCGTTATTGGGGTAGATCATCACAATCTAGGGCCCGCAGTCATTTTAGCACGTGCATGTAATTACAAGCCAACAAAAACAGGCAACCAAGTGCCCACTATTCTAATTCAATCAAGAAGACCTACCAAAAGAAAGCACAAGTGTCTATTCCTCCACCAAGCAATGAGAAGCCAAGCACATCAAGATTAGGTCCAGGTCCTAAAACGAAAGAAGATCCATACCCTAATGCAGAAGTGGAGAAGGCTCAATTTCAAGCACTTCGACAATGGGTGGAAAAAGAAGAAGCTCAATTCGACGCTGAGAAGCAAGCACATGATCCAATCCTTGACTTGGCCCCACCAAGTATTGACACTATATTCAAGCCTCTATTCTAGCAACAAAATCCAAAAAATAATGTTCCACCACGACAACTGCAAGGTGCCACACTCTCTAGCATTCTTAGTTGCCCTGTGTCCATTCCCATGGGAATCCTCTTACAAAATTGTCTCAATCTCTGGGAGAATTTCAAAGGATGGAAATCCCCCTCCACCTATGGACAAAATTGAAGATATCCGTGTGTAGATGGGTGAAAGAGATGACATATGCAACCTCACCATGCCTTTGATCGATAAAGCATATGATGAGATCAAGCCATTGTGGATGGTGAAGTAGGTGTGAATGTCCTATCCAAGGATATCTATGATGAATGGCGTCTCCCACCAATGCAAATGGATCATTTCAACATACGCCTTGCAAATGATTCATGTACAAAGACCTTGGGTATAGTGGATGGAGTATCCACAAAAAAAGCAGGAGTCTACTTTACTATTCAGCTCACAATCTTGGATCTCTTCATGAAATCTTATCAAATCTTGCTTGGGCATCCTTGGTTGTGTGAAGCATCAATCCTCCATGATTGGGGAACTGATAGACTGATAATGCAAAATCATGACACGGCAGTAATAGTCAATGTGGGGTAACCAGATGGCTCCTCATGCTTCAAGAATTCAATTTCAATATAGTGATCCACCAAGGTGCCCAACGCTACATTGCTGATCACATGTCCCATGTCAAGTTGACAGAAGAAGCCACTGAATAGAAGATGACTTGCTAGATGCCACACTATTTCAAATAGATGCTGTTCAAGATTGGTATGTGGATATCAATGGATACTTAATGACAGGCAGACCCCTGCCAGATGTGCGACTAGCCAAAAACATAATCAATTGATAATCGGCCAACTCTATAAAATGGGCAAAGATCACATCGTGTGTAGATGCATTGTGCCACATGAAATCCCACTCATCATCTGTGAAGTGCGTGAAGGCATTGTAGGAGGACACTTTGCAAGGGAAGCAACATCAAGAAAAATCCTCTTAGCAGGATATTGGTGGCGAACCCTTTGGGCAGATGCTTACGCGACTATGTCAAATAATGTGATGTATGTCAAAGAACAATCAAACCCCAATACAAGGATTTCAACCCCCTAACAACAGTTACCGCTCAACAATGATTATAAAAATGAGGGATTGACTTCCTGGGACCCATACATCCAGTCGCCAGGGAACACAAGCACGCTACTTCATTGTGGCCATAGACTACTTGACAAAGTGGGTTGAAGCTAAAGTAGTGAGAAAGGCAGCTGCAAGAAGCACAGCAAAGGGAACACAAGCACGCTACATCATTGTGGCCACAGACCACTTCACAAAGTGGGCTGAAGCTAAATCAGTAAACAAGGTAGATGCCACAAGCACAAATTGTGGCAACAGACTACTTCACAAAGTGGGCTGAAGCTAAAACATTGAGAAATGTAGATGCTAGAAGCACAGCAAAGTTCTTGTATGAAAATATGACTACAAGACTTAGATGCCCCATTGAAATTGTGTCAGATAGAGGAACACATTTCATCACAATGAGGTGATCCAAGAACTTTTGTCTGGCTTTATGGTTATCCATAGAAAAAGCACACCTTACTATCCCTAAAGAAATGGACAAGAAGAGTCCACCAGTAAGATAATATGCATTGTCCTCACCAAAATAGTGGAGGCCAAGAGATCTAACTAGGCAGAAAAGATGAATGTAGCCTTATGGGCATATCAAACCACATTAAAGGTCAGTATAGGATTTATGCCCTTTCAATTGGTGTACGGCCTTGAAGTAGTGGTGCCACTAGAATTTTTCATACCAAGCCTATGCATAGCAATGCAAGAACGTATGGGTGACCATAAGTACCTCAAGGAAAGACTCTATTAATTGGAAAATCATACAAAGACAAGGTTAGTTGCCTACCTTTCCATGACAAAAGAAGAACAATGGAGGAAGGCAATCCCAGAAGGGAATTCAATGTATGTCAAATAGAGAACATATTGTATCGTAAATAGGAAGGCCAGGGTTCTCACACAAAAAGCTTCTGCATTGAGGTTATCTAATGGATGATTTTTTGCAAGTAGCTACAACTAATTGTGGTGATAAAAAATGTTAACTTAGTAGTCGAGAAGTAATAAGGAGATTCTCAAATACTTTTGGAGCTCAAACTTGGAAACATGCACTAACTACGTCTATGATATTTTTGACTCATCCAATCATGTTGATAGTGTGGGTACTAGAAGATACAATTTTGTTATTAATGGGAAGGATGTGTGTGCAATGGCATGGTATAAGATACATGGCATCCCAAAGACCTACTTTTATAGGTACAGAGGGTAGTATGAGCAAGGTGTGTGGAGAGCTATCCATGGAAACAAACGGGTTATAAGGAAAGCGTGGGATCACACTCAAATGGGAAGAGCAATTATGAGAGACTTTGTGGAGAAGAATGCAGAGCAAGACACATGGTGAATATCTATTGCAATGGATGACATGGATGACTTCAAAGAGTTAGAAGAACTAGATGATCACTATTGTGAACCTTCACGCAAACGACCCAAAGATGCATTTATGCCATTAGTGGATGTCAAGAATGGTAATTTTGTGCTTGTTAGACCACAAAACACAATCTACCCAATATGTCTTGGAGTTTCACAAAGTGATACAGATGTGAATGGAACTACAAAAAGATTCTTATACAATATTGGGCACCGGTGTGCACTCGCCAAAATGCTACAGATGAAGAAATGTATTTAAACTGCTGGGATATATTTTGGATGTGCAACACAAAGGATCCTAATCAATGAAAGACTATAGATATTATTGTATTTGCATGGATACATACAAGTGCTAAACTCTCTAAAAGAATAAAAATCCCACCAAAACATGCGGCAAAGGTCTAAGAAAATCTACCCTTGTCCTAGGGACATGCACATTTGTGATGTAATAAGATTATGCAAGCCTTATAAATGATGGTATAATCACCACCAATATGAGTGTTTATAAAGGTGTTTCATAAACACCACCAATATGATTAATATCAACCTTGTATCATGTGGATGAATATTTCTACTTTTGTAACTAATACCATCACACCATGTCTAAAAAATGGAGGTTTAGAGTTAGCATTTGTAGTTCTAGTAGTAAATATACTATTTCATAGTGAGTTCCATATTAACAAAATTCCGAATGGCAATGGGATTTTTCTCATATAAGTATCCGAAAATTCCCAAGTTCTCTAATGTGGTATTGGTTTATTTCAATACAATCAGCATGCAAAATTCATCATTTTTGTCAAAATATGCAACTGGCCAACCTTTAGTTTAAGAGCTAATTTAGTGTGGTCAAAGCTAACCCAGCTAGCCTAGCGTGCTTTGGGTTGTATTTTAGTGTGTGTTTGTTATAATTTAGTGTGCAGCGAGTTAAGGTTAATCGAGTGTGTCTTCCCTAGACTAAATTGCTAGCAAAAATTTTGAAGATTTTTGAGTTTCAATGGCTTCTGTGCAGGGTTTGGTGTGCTAGGGAGCTACTTCCCTACCTGCTCTACCTACTTACAAACATGAAACACAAGAAATAAGAAAAAACAAGCAAGTTTGAACCAAAGTATAGGATATTTTTTCATTTTCAAGACCTTGAAACACCTAGCCAATCATCAGTTTTTAGCGAGGATTGGACAACATACAAGGTTTAGCAATGATCATCGCCGCTACCATTTCCTAGATTTGTGTATCTACAAACAACTCAAAATGACTACCTACCTTGCTTCTCACTCACTTATTCTCTTTTCTCTACGTATACCTTTCCTAGAACACCAAAACCAATTACTTTTCACCTAGCTAATGGGAGATAATGGGAGAAGCACATGCAAGCAAAAGCATAACTCTAACTCCCCAAATGGCACCAAAAATGTGCAGTCTTTGGCATGACTTACATGCTGTGGGGAAATTGGAGGTGTGCCGATGGAGCCTCCTACTCTAAGATACTCATTGTTGGATCTATGCAGGCATGCATGGTCCATAGGTGTCACTCAAATGGCTCCTCGGATTGCTGCAAGTGTGAATCCTCATGAGAAGAAGGGGGAGAAGAGAGGGGAGAAGGCAGAGGAAGGGGAAGAGGGAGAGGGTATGGGAAGCAAGAGGTAAGAGAGGGGAAGGGGGCTGAGAAGCATTCACAAGAGGCAAGAAGCAAGAGAAACAAAAGACACCACTCTTGGAAAGGAGAGAGCTTCTATTCTCAAACTTGCATTCAACAACAAAATACTTAAGTCAACCATTTGGCCTTTTATACATGCCACCTTTTGAAGGGAGGGCCAACTCTATTCTATTTATACCACTCTCTTTCCTCATTCCTTACAATTATCTTGGTCCCATTTGGCTCCAAAGCACAATCCTAACTCTACAGACTTGCCACTATCCCCATCAAGTGACATTACCAACCGGTGGTGGCATATTGTTAACCAATTGGCTAACAAATTTTCCCGATCAATGAATAATCTTGAAACTGATCTCCTAGAATAAATCATCCACTTACCAAACGTCCGTGGATGACTATTTTATTAAGCAAATAGAGTAAATATTAATGATCAATACAGAAGATGAATGAGTTTGCAAGCAAATAATGTCGGAACTTATGCATGCTATACATCATCCCAATATCTTCACACTCCATTCTACTATAATTGCACTTAGGAGGGGTCATCAATTGACTTGCATAGTACACTGTATAATCCAATTTTCCATCTAGTTGTGCCAATATAATACTAATAGCTTATCCAAAGGTGTCTAAATGAACATGTAAAATTGCATCCCATCTTGGTTGGCCAAGTTAGATGTCCGTTTCTTAAGTTCACAGAATGCTATAGATAATTCATTAATCCACTGAAACTTTTGGTCTTTTCATGCAAAGAAGCTCCAATCTTGGCAAAATCTTTCAAAAATTTTCTATAAAAGCTAATGAATACAACAAAGGATGTCAATTGGATCAAATTCTCAAGGTTAGGCATCTTTTCAATGGCTCAGATCTCGTTCGCCTCAGTTTGAATGCCCTCTTTCAAAATCACATGACCAAGTCACACACCAACTATTAACGGTCTAGTGTGCTCACTCTCCAAGCATTAAATCACAAGTGCTCAAAGTGTGTTACTCATGAACCATGAACCATGAACCCAACTGTGCAGCGCCCAGATTAAGATGCTCACCCATGCAAGCATTAAGGAACTGTGAATGTCTTAAACTTGAGCCAATTCACAATATCTCTATAAATAATACTAACTCCTGAATCACCATCAACGGTCACACTTGGTATAGTCTACTTCTTGACTTTGATAGTGATCACTAGCACTTCTTCATCTACGATAGGCATGTTGATGACAACAGGGATAGTAAAAAAATAATCAATATCCTTTGGTTGCTCTTTAGAATCCTTGATTTGTTGTGTAAGTAATTCTCAACAATACGGAGCTATCCACATTGATTCAGCAAAGGTAAGGGTAATTTTTATACTCCTGAATATTTCCCATGCTTAGGCTAGCTTTGCACTAAAATGTGATGGAGTATTTGGCTCCTATCAACAATTTGTTCTTTAGATTTAAAAGACTCACCTCGTTCAGGGGTAAGCGGTCTAGATTGCTCGAAATGCATCTCAACTACTAGCGCCTTGCCCTTTAATTCTTTGGTAATTTTAGTAGCTATCTCCTTTTTTTCTTTGTCAAATACACCCCTATCTGCAGAGGTTGCAACTGGAGCCTTTGATTGGGTAACCACTTGGGCTTCATATGTGTCTGGTAACTCGACTACAACTGCTCGGCATTTTGGATCCACTTCCTCGCATTCCACATTAGTTTTAAGGAATTTCAGATGTTTTCAACCCAAATTAGATAGTCAGAACAAAGATGATTCTTTCCATAGTAAAAACACCAAATCCTTGAAGGGTCTATATTCTTCTTCTTACCATTTTTACCTTTGTCCTTATTCTACTCAGGATGCGATGGTTTGCCATTGGTAGGTTGAGTATTAGTGGTCACCTGGTTCACAGAGATTTGGAGATTTTTACCATTGAACCAACAATCTGACTCATCATGTCCAAACTTAGTGCGAGTGTTGCAATACTTTTTTCTTTATCTTCTTCCAAGTGTCCATTCCTAGAACACATATTGCACCGTTTGTCATTACTACTTGGCTTTCCTTGAATGCCCAATTCCTTTTCTAGCTTGGACTTTTGCTTATATTTCTTTGCTAGTGTTTCCTCAGTGTCACTATCTACATCCTTCTTCTTTGTCTTGCCATTAAGGCCTTCACTTTTCTCTAGAACGATAACTCGATCAAGTAACTCCTCACATGGCTTAGTCAGATTGACTATTTTTGGCTTTCTTAAGTCCACTTGAGTGCATCCCGTAATAACCAAGCTCTCATGGACTTGTCATCTGGCACATTTGTCAACAATTGATTGATTAGTGCTTGCATCCACAGCATAAAGTCTTGAACAGACTCCCCTTGTTCTGCTTCAACTCACTCAGCTTGGTGCGAGCATCTTCTTCATTAATTTCTTATCTCAACCATCACAAGAACAATTTTAGATAGCATACCAATCAAGGAAATACCAATTGAAAATTTGTTGAACCATCTCTATGTATTTTTAATCAAAGTACATGGGAAATAGTCCATGCATTCTATTCGAAATGTCACCTCCCAATCTGTAAGCCCCCATATGAGGAGAGCATGGGGGGGGGTTGGATCTGGGTCTTGAGAGATTGACACATGGGCAGGGTTATGTCTGCCATGTGGGCGAGAATCAAAGAATGAAGAAAAGAGAGGTATCTAGAGGAGCCATGGTGGCTACAACAAATGAAGCTCATGGACGAAAAGATGGCTATGGTTGCTTAGCGTGGCTTGACATATGCATATTTGGAGTAGCACTAGATGGTAGGGTATTCCCAAGAGAAAGGCACCTGTGTGGCAAGCTACGTAACGGGTGGTAGGGAAATCAACCTCTAGTAGGCTTTGGATATGGCACAGCATGGCAGGCCAGAGAGAGCCTATAGAGGGCTGCAAAAGGCAGGGGCATTGGGTAGGCAAAAAGGCCTGCAAGAGGCTCCTATAATGGCAGAAGCAAAAACCCAAAAAAGGGCCTAACAAAAGCCCTTTTATAGGGCTAGTTGGACCAACCAACCTAGGCAATTTTTACAGACTAGTCTTGTTGGCCAGGTTGGTCGGTTCTAGTCAGCAGCCCTTGGGGACTATAAAAGGAGGGCCTCCAGCCCTCATTTAACATCCAACAGTTCAAAAAAAAAGGCAGCAAACAAGAGCAACCAGAAGACACTTCCTTGGACCTTATCTTGGAGGTGAAGAAGAGTAGAAGGTGTGCTGCAGGCTGAGCTCTCAAGGGCTGAACCTTGGCTATCTCTTAGGGCAGCAAGGTCTTGTGATCTGGATGGAAAGCCTACTTATGCTCAAGGTGGAGCATGTAGGATCGAGTCTAGAGATAGCCAGCAGATAGGAGGAGTACCTTGTGGTAAGATCAGAGGACCACACCATTGGTGGTAAGATCAAAGGACCACACCATTGGTGGGACTCTGGATCTATCGCTTTTGTATTATATCCATAGCTTTGGACGACAATATACTATTTTGGTGGTTTCTCTATCTAGTTGGTTCATTGTCTATTGATGAGTTTGCACACCTATGCTATGCACATAAGTTTAAGAAGTTTGTGATTCCACTCCCCACACCAAATGTTAGAGCTCATGGGCTATTCTATTAGTCTTCCGCAGTGCATACCTTCTATTGGTCGATTTTTAACATGGTATCAGAGCCCAAGTAGGAGGCTCACAGGTGTGGGAGTTTGAAGGGAGGGACCTTGCTGAAGGATGACCCTAATTCAGAAGCTTTTGGTGACTTCCACGGTTGGAGGACAGTGCCCTTGCGAGAAAGAAGGTGACTTAGGTTCAGTCAGGTGCGTTCAGAGTTTTGGTAATTGAAGGTTGAGTTAGTTCAATTTTGCTGTGTGGTTTAGCAGCAGAGATGTCGACCTCTTCAGGCTCTTCAGCCCCTACTTTCCCTTCCTCCTCTCCGTCCCTAACTTTGGAGAGTCTAGGAAACTGGATGGGACAAACTACCTGATCTGGAAGGTGAAGATTCAGAGTCATTTAGTGGCTTGGAAGCTATAGAAATTGACAATAGGAGTGGAGGCGAAGCCTAAGGATATGGTGGACAAATAAGGGAAGATACTCATGGTAGTAGATGGAGAGGAGCTAATGGAGAAGAGCTCAAAGCTTGGGAAGATAGAGATGCCCATACCCTGGCATTGATCATAGGGACTACGGCAGACTCTGTGCTTCCTCACATCTAGATGGCCGAGACGTCAGTAGAGGCGTAGATCATTCTGAAGGATTTGTACGAGATAGACAACACATCTCGAATCTTGCTTCTTCTTCATCAGCTCTACAACCTTGATATGAATGAGGGAGATTCTGTACATGATCACTTGATGAAGGTCAAGGTGGTGAGGGATCAACTGGCATCAATTGGTCAGAAGGTGGACTCATGCCATTTGGCCTTGATGGTACTAAAGAGGCTACCTCAGAGTTTCAAACGCTTTGTTATGACTATGATAGCAAGACAGAGGACCAAACCTCTAACTTTTGAGGAGTTGGGTCCATTACTGCTACAGGAAGAAGCTAGGGAGAAGCTCTACAACAATGACAATGACAAAGATGACAAGGCACCGCTAGCAAAGGAATACGTTGGCAAAGGAAAGGGCAAGCCTAACAGTGGCAAGTCCAAGAAGGATGACTCTGATGATGAGGACACTTCCAAGAGGAATAAGAAGAAGCGCTTCTATTGTGACACACCAGGTCATTTTGCATAGGACTTCAAAAAGAAGGTGGATCAAAAAAATGAAAGGAAGGAGTCCCCGACTCAGATTCACTCAGATTCAGAGGGTGCCACAAAGCCAAAGCAAATGTGGTAATTGAAGAGTTGTTCTTGGTGACATCTCCATGTGTTACTGAGGTCAGATATGCCAACCTAGAAACCACAGTGATGATGTGTGACATTGAGATGTGGATCAACAAGGAGTCATATGCCTTTGTGAAAGTGAAGGATAGCATGGAGTGCTTGGAATCTTCTAGGTGTGTGGCTAGTGATATTGACACGAGGGTGGATTCCATGGAGTACCCTGGAGTTTCATGTTCAGATGGATGTTGTACTTCAGAAGGGGACAATACAGAATACACAGGCTATTGGTATGTGCCTCGATGAGGTACATCGTTTGCTTTCAAAGCAAGCACACAAGTAGTACGATGGTTTGGTATGTACTTGATGTTCTAAATATGAGCCTTTATAGCATGCTGTGGAGAGACTCTGCTCTTCATTTGTCTTAAGTAATGTGAGATTGGAAGGAATTGGCCTTCTTTGAAGGTAGAAGGGGAAGTGTGGGTGCTTCTTCAAATCTCGGACACAAATTATTGGAAGGTGATGGACAAGGAGTATTGAAGCTAGAAGAGTACCTGCTTGAGAGCTCAGTGAGAGTTTGTGGTCCAAGTTATTTGGAGATATTCATTTTTTGCAGACCTTGCCAAAGGACGGATGGGTTGAAATAGACCCTTAGAGCATAGTGCCTCAAAGAATCCAGGTTGTTCACTCATCATGAGGGGGACAACTGGAAGATCTTGGTGGCTGGATTGCTCGAGTTCAAAGGTGGGAACGTGAGTGAAGGTGGTGGTGCCAGGAGGTGCTACCGAACCTGTGTACTAGGATGATGTGCAGAAGTGGAACCAAACCTGGTGGAGCAGGAGCCATTGAATGAAAAGCCAAGAAAATATTTCGACATCGTAATGTTCTAGAGGACTATGACCAAGGAGTTACTACAGCATTGTCATCGACATGTTGGCATTGGGCTAAGATGTGTCGGTAAAGGTCACCTCCCCATCTGTAAGCCCCCATATGAGGAGAGCATGGGGGGGGGTTGGACCTCGGTCTTGAGAGACTGACACATGTGCAGGGTTATGTCTACCATGTGGGTAGGAATCAAAGAATAAAGAAAAGAGAGGTACCTGGAGGAGCCATGGTGGCTGCAACAAATGGAGCTCATGGACAGAAAGATAGCTATGGTTGCTCAGCCTAGATCTGGCTTGGCAAATGCATATTTGGAGCAACACTAGATGGTAGGGTATTCCCACGAGATAGGTGCCTCTGTGGCAAGCCAGGTGGTGGGTGGCAGGAAATCGACCTGCAACAACAGGCCCTAGATATGGCACAGCATGGTGGGCCAAAGAGAGCTTGTAGAGGGCTGCAAAAGGCAGGGGCATTGGCAAGGCAAAAAGGTTTGCAAGAGGCTCCTACAATGGCAGAAGCAACAACCCAAAAAAGGGCCTGGCAAAAGCCCTTTTATAGGGCTGGTTGGACCAGCCAACCTAGGTGGTTTTTACATACCAATCTGGTTGGCTAGGCTGGTTGGTTCTAGTCAGCATCCCTTGTGGACTATAAAAGGAGGGCTTCCAGCCCTCATTCATCATCCAATAGTTCAGCATAAAAGGTAGCAAATAGAAGCACCCAGAAGACAATTCCTTGGACCTCATCTTAGAGGTGAAGGAGAGTAGAAGGTGCGCTGTAGACTGAGCTCTCAAGGGCTGAGCCTTGGCTATCTCTTAGGGCAATAAGGTGTTGTGATCTAGACGAAAAGTCTACTTACACTTAAGGTGGGGCACACGGGGTCAAGTCTAGAGACAGCTAGCAGATAGGAGGAGTACCTTGTGGTAAGATCAGAGGACCACACCATTGGTGAGACTCTGGATCTATCTCTTTTGTATTGTGTCCATAGCTTTGGATGGAAATATACTATTTTGGTGGTTTCTCTATTTGGCTAGTTCATTGTCTGTTGATGAGTTTGCACACCTCTATTAGGCACATAAGTTTAAGAAGTTTGTGATTCCAGTCCCCACACCACACTGTGTGAGCTCCTGGGCTATTCTATCAGTCTTCCACTGTGCGTACCCTCTGTTGGTCGATTTCTAACACATTCTTCATTTGTTGTGTACCATTTATATGACATACCATAGAAGACTATAAGATGGTTGTAAGGGTCTGCATCATTGTACCCTTGAAATTTCAAATTTTACCTTGATATTTGAAAGAGCCTTAGATTTCTTTGGTCTCTCTCCTGAGTCTTCCTCTTGGTGAGCCACATAGATTGGGTATGCATGACATCCACTTTTGAAATAACAGGGTCTCCAGACTTCCATCTATCATACCCACCTTTGTGTGTATGAGGTCATGGATGACTAATAAACACAGCAGTAGGACTTACATTTGCCAAATGGGGGATACGCCTGACTGTACAGGTCTTCTCTCCCTAGAAAGAGAAGCTCAAAAAAACTACCTTAGTTATCCTATATTCACCTCCTAAGGTGCGGTGGTGTCTATCTCCATCGTAAGCATGCCTTTATCATTTC
This sequence comes from Dipteris shenzhenensis, assembly GCF_047967505.1. Classification (NCBI taxonomy): domain Eukaryota; kingdom Viridiplantae; phylum Streptophyta; class Polypodiopsida; order Gleicheniales; family Dipteridaceae; genus Dipteris; species Dipteris shenzhenensis. Next base: position 6,967,481 of record NC_141616.1, read on the forward strand.
TATAGATCCTTTGACGATCTTCTATTTGCAACTCTTCTTTGATCATGCTTCTCTCGATGGTATCCTTCCAAAGCAACACTCAAGTAGCAAAGAAGTCTTTCTCTTCTTTCATTATCATAATCCTCATGTGTAGTTTGAGGATCAATGGACAAAATGGCTAACTTTTCTAGGTCCAAACTCTTTGCATATGAGTGCTCAAACTCCCCTTTCCATGATGGACCTTCATCTACTAATCTTCTGGGATGCCTTAGCCAATTACCATTGGTTTGTCCTTCTAGCACTGCATAATAATCAAATTTCACCTCTGGGGTAGTGAGGTCGAGACTCTCTCCTCATGCTTTAGACTCCTATTGGACAATTGATGCTTCTTCCTTCCTCCTTTGGGAGCCTACTAGTTTTGGCTTTAAGGCCGTACCAACTCTCATGATTAGAAGTAGCCAATTTCTTTGACTCTAGAACTCTTCACGCTTGGCCGTGTATCTTTGTCTTCTTTTTGAGCATGTATTAGACATTGGATACATTGTGAATCAATCGATAAGCGATGTGATTACTTTTTGTAGTCCACACTTTGGTCTTCAAACACAACACTAGACTATGCCACTTGTCTGTGGTGGTTGCTTGAAGAAACTTCTTGTAGTAGCTCAAGAGACCTTGCAACTGCTTCAGTTTTGCCACATGAACCTCTCAATGACCATGCACTCAACCCTAGGCTTGCTATAATCAATCCACTCAATCCCCAAACTAACATCAATCCACAAATTCAATTTACAGCTCCCGAGCAAGCTCAGGCTGATGGTTTGCTTTGCTCATTCCCCCAACTAGAACTCACAAATGCTCACTGTGTGGTGTTGCTCATGTACCATGAACTCAACTGTGCAATGCTCGAACAAATATGCTTTAAGGGACTATGTATGTAACTGCTCAATTGTGTCAAATAGATGCCAACAAAATAACTTGAAGGTCAAGGTTGTTGTTGAAAGGGGAGATCGTGTGATGATGGGTGAATCAAGTTATTTATAGTTAACAGACAAAGAAAGCACAATATACAATGGAAGTAAAATCCAAATCCACACTTGTATTAAGGAAAAGTTTGCTATGACCAAGATGCCTCAGCTTCACTCAGTATATAAATCCTTAAGAAGCTAGGTGAGAGAGCGTGAGCTCCTCAATGTCAAGAAACCGTTACTCGCTATTAGTCTACCCCCCTTAGTTTATGGTTGCCACTACTTTTGATATGGGATCACTACTTCTTATTGCCAGTGCTCACCATTCAAAAGTTAACAAAGAAGCTGCCTGATCACCAACCACGAGTGCTAACCACTCTTACGCTTGTGGTGGTAAGTCTACCTATTGGCCTAACTCAAGGGGCAGCACCAACTTGCACACAAAAAATGCATTTATTGGATTCAAAGAAATTCTAGCAAGTAAATAGTCTAGTAAACACAAAAATCATCCAAATAAATGGCAATGAACTCAGTGGGGGATAATCGAAAAGTCTCAACAATGAGTCTCTAAAAGGTAGATGGTGAACTATATAGACCAAATTGCATGAAATTAGTGGCACACACACCCCAATCTATTAACAAATTATTTTGGGTGGCTCAATTATATGAATTGCTATCATTATAAACTACTAACTCAAAAAATCCAACCAAAGAAGTTGGCATGGAATTGGAACAAAAAATGGACAATCAATGAGAATGAGTGAATGTAGTAGGGCCACCAATGACAGAGAGCTCTAGGATGGAGAAGACCTGGCCAAGCACATAGAGAGATGGTCACAAACTACCACTCAAACACTTGAAGTGAACTTGTTCCTGAGCTTCATCCAAGACTACTTGAGGAAAATGAGATAGAGAATCCTCAAGAGAATGATATGAAGAAACTGAGCATTCTTCCATAAAGAGCTAGGATTTTGCATCATTTGATTAATCTATCCATGACCTAAGCTATGTGCATAGTGATGGACTTGGAAGGTGGGAATCAAGTCCAGAGGCTAGATGCACCTCGAAATCACAAATAAGAAGAAGACTTGCCTATGAGACCAAAAGGAAGCATTAACCATATTATGAGTGGGATGCATTAGCCAACCCGATTCATGGAAGACATGTATCTCAATAAAATATATCAAATCTTGAGCAATCATAGGTGCCTCTTTGACCATATAGTGCTCCCAAGGAAAGCATATAGAGCCCACAGACACAAAAACAATTACCAGTATGGAGCATGTGGATACTCAGCTCGAATTGGCCATCGAGTTGTTAAGACAAGAGTATTGAGTCATATTAGAGTGGGCCACAAAGTCTTAATCCTTGGGAATCATCGATGCTTCTTCCAATCCAAAAAATTTGAAGTCCAAACTCAAAAAGGATTTGAAAGAACTAGGTTTTCGAGGTAAGCCTAGTCAAAATGAAAAATGGTGCAGTAAATGTTCAAGGGAAGGACACAGTGAGGATCAGTTTCAAACTAATCACTACAACACCTGTAGCAAATTTGAGCATGACGAGTGTTGGTATAATAAAAACCACACTATATTTGTTCATCAGGTGACACAAGAAGACAAGCCAATCCAAAGGCAATTCACATGTGTAGAGACTCCTCAATAGAATGTAGTATAGCTAAAAGGAAGAACAAGAATTTAGGATAGTGCTAGAGCAATAATAATTGAGAAGCATCTTCTAAATTAGTATTGGGTAGAAGCAATCCATGCTATAAACTACTTAATTTCTGAGATTTTGACCAAACTAATTCAATGCATTACATCTTATGAAGCATTCATTGGATACAATCGATGCATTGGTGGACATCCCCACCAAATTAGAGGTATAGCATATGCTAACATACAAGACGATAATCATAGACAATTGGATAAAAACATAAATGGATGAAAGCAAAGCATAGAAGTTTAAGGATCCCATGAACCAAAAGGTCACAATCTATAGAGACATAGTGTTTGATGAAGAACCAAAATAAAAGTCATCAAAAACACGAGCTAAATTGCCACAAGATTCCCCAAAAGAGCAAAGACTAAAATTTGTCTAAAAGAGAACGGACACCACTAACTAGGTTGACATATGCTCAAAAATGCAACCCCTATAGACAAATCAATCCTGGTTGAAAGTGGCATTTATGCTCTTATGATTACCTTTGTGGCTACAAAAGAGCCATTGCACTATGAGAATATAATTGACAAGGTACAATGGCAAACTATGACAATGCGGATGCTTTATAAGATACAATACTTGGGACTTATGTGTCTTTCCTAAAAGAAAGACGGCAATTGCAGACAAGTGGGTTTACAAAGTCAAGTACGATCTAAAAGCTAGTGTTGAGAGATACAAAGCTAGACTAATTGTAAAAGGTTTACACATTAATGTGATCAAGATTATGATGAGACTTACGCACTATAGCAAACATGGATTGCATAAGATTTTTAAGGGTCAAAATCATAGTCAATTGTAGTCCATGAGATCAATGTGTGTGTGTGTGCGTGTGTGTGTAGTAACAGAAAAGCTCTGCTTGTAATACGTGGAGCCTACAAACATATTTGATAGATCTAATAGCAATATATAACCAAAACTCTCTTTGAGAAAATTCTTACCTGATAGATCTTGAGCCTACAAACATATATGATAGATCTAATAGCAATATATAACCAAAATTCTCTTTGAGAAAATTCTTACCACATGCTTTGCATAGAGAAAGAATTTCGTTAACACGTGTTATGGTAAGAGCAAGGACTCTATAGCCTTCCCCACTTCACCCAGCACTGTTTGATGACAATACTGACACTTTCCTCTTTCCAAGGTGGCTGTGGCATTCTTGTTTTAGTAGGTAATCAAGATCATGGTATTAGTGTTATTACTTTCAAAGTACTGGCCCAACCGGTATCTTTAGAAGATTTGGCTCTTCCATGGGGGCTTCAACTACCTTGATGGCCACCTCTTTGGGAGTGACCATCTATCCATTCATCCAATCGAAAATATTACTCCAAAGGATTGGGTTCCCTCTTAATACGGCTGCTACAAGCATTTTTACCTCCGTGGACAAGAACGTGGCTAGCATTGCAACATCTTGAGGTTAGGTGATGGGTTCTCGGCCTTCCAACTTCAGTTCTTTGAAACCATAAAAGGACATAGCATCCTCTTCTGAAGCTTGGTGCCACTTGGGCCCTCTTCCAACATTTTGTGTCTTAATAGTAGCCATCCCACCGATGTGCCACATGCACCTATATGGCCTTTGTCTTGAGATCGGGCTGAAGCTACTTGCTTTATCCCTTTGAGCTTGCTTTCTAAGCTCCTTGATTATAGCCCAATCCTAGGCCCTAGTGTTTACATTCAATGATACTAAAGAGACTTGGCCCCTCTCGATACTCAACAAATTAATGCTAATCTTAGGGTATGGGGTCGTTCTTGGGGCTCATCTCATTGGGCACTCCTTGAAGAGGTGATCCACTCCATAGCCCAAGCACAATGGAGCATTCATGTTGGGAGTGATCATTGGGGGTAAGGGTTGGTCCATCTTGTATGGGAAGTCCCTTAGGAAGTGAGGGTCCCTGACACTTAAAGCATGATATCGGCTAGTTGGGTTGAGTCTTGTAGGGACACTCACTGGCCTAGTGTGGCTCTTGACATGTATAACATTGTATGGATGGTTTCCATGTCAAGGTGTTCATGTCCTGGGCCCTTTGAGGGGTGAGATCCATTTGGTACACTAGAACATATCGTTCATCTTACAAGATGTAGCGACTTATTTGGTCAAATTGGTATAAAGAACTTTTGTATGGCTCAAAGTCACTTGCCGACGGGGCATAATCTGGTTCCTCACACTCGCTAGGAGGCTCCTCAATAATCACCTGGTTCATGGGGGTGATCCGAGGTGGTGGGAGTTGAGGGCCTAAGGTAGGTGGTGGCAAGGGAGGTTTTGATCCCTATCTTACCCTTGATTGGTAGGTGGGGCTCCTTGTATTGATAGTTGGCCTTGATTAAACTAGTTAGGTGAGGAGGGCAAGGTCAAGGGTTACCTCTATTGGTACATCGGCTAGGGGTTAAATTTTGGGTATTGACATTAAGAGGTCTCATGATTCCCCCATATGGCACTCTGAGCATAGTAGAGTGCCGGCCTAGCCTTAAAGCAAGGGCACTCATTCGTAGGATGGTTGCCTATGCATAAGCCCACAGCACACATTGTCTCTCCTAGGGAACACGTGAGGATTGCTTGGGCCTTCCCTTGCCAATCCCCCCTTGAGCTATTGGGCCACTTAGTTCAAAAGATCAATGGCTATTTTGTCTATATATGCATCCTCAAGGAGTGGAGTTGCCTCCTTAGCTTCATTTTGCTAATAGCTTTACCGGGTGGGGTACATCAGACAAAGCTATTGACTTTTCTAGGTGGGACTTGTCTTTCATATTTTCATCCAAGATTACAACAGTCTTGTTGCATAGCTCGAATGACATGGGGTTCAGGCAATCAGATGCTTGTGAAGCTTAGCATCCCTTAATCTGATGAGAAAGCATACCAATAGATGCTAATCACTCATCCTCTCACCAATCTACTCCTTTAACTCCTTGATCTTGTATAGTTTAGGACTAATTGGGCAGACTACTTTAGAAATGGATATCCAATGCCACAGGCCCCAGTAGAGGATTGAAAACCCAATGATATCCATGCCATTGATAAAGTATATTATGAATCGCATGCATTGGCCCACGGATCACGACGGGGCAGCACACCATACAACACGAAGGATCACATATCCATGCATGATACATGTGCAAGAGTGTGTATGGTCAGTATTTGCTTTTCAAAATCTGAGAGCATGTGGATTTCTAGTCCCTATACTCTACTCTTTATAGTCATTCTGTATGTTTGGTTATTATTTGTAAATAAAAAATGAAAGAGAGAGAGAGAGAGAGAGAGAGAGAGAGAGAGAGAGAGAGTGAGAGTTTGATCATATGTTAATGCATGTTTGGAGTGGAATGAGAAAGCACCATCTATCATTGAAACCTTGCAATGCAACCCACTCAATGTGATTCCAAAACATGGAGTGTCGGAACCCCTTAACATAAAGGAGATCATGGATTCAAACAAGCACAAATCAAGGTAGTCAGCATGAAGGAGCTACAAGATTTGAGGGATGTAGCCTCTTCATGATGCCTAACATTGGCACAATGTACTCTGGCTCTATGAGACCAAGAGAAGTACAATAGCATGGATGCTAATAAAACTTGCCTTTGCAATAGCATGGTCATGAAAGAGAGTGCACTAAACAAGGTTCATGATGGCATGGACGAATTGAGAAGGGGGATTAAATGTTAATACCAAAGGAAAGCGGCATTAACATCAAAGATGAAGGCCAAACACTAGCTGAAAAATGAATCATCCAACTAAAGGTGAATGAGGCCAAGGAACAATCCATATCCAACTCTAAAATAGAAAGTACAAAGGCAAAAGAAAATGGGAGAAGGCGAAGAAAGGAAGAACGAAACACCAGCAACATAGGCAAAAGCAATGACCAATAAATGAAATCGACCAACGAAGGCAAAAGGCCAAAGCACCACTAAGCAAACTAGTAAAAGCCAAGAAGGTGGGTACCCCAAGGAGGCGATGAAATGATAGGCATGGTGTGTGGTAGATTGACAAGCACCGCAGAGCATGACAGGAGAGACTAGTTGACATAATGGCACCAGAGGGGTGTCAGGATGAGGACGGCCAAGGAAATCTAGGCTCAAGGTATTGAGGACATGCCTTGGGAATATGTAAGCAAAATCCAAACTAATTAAGAAAAATGTTTTACTATATTAGAATCTGCATATAATTTTCACCCATTCATGATGATGTATGGATTTCAAACTAGAGCCCCAATTTTTGGGACTTGAAAAAGAGAAGATTTAAATAATCAAATACTTTCTTGAAGACACGAATCAAATTCTTAAGTTAGCTAAGAAATGAATTAGAAAGACTCAAGATAGAGCAAGAAATTATGCAAATCCACACTATAGAAAGAGGTAAATGTGCAAATATATCTCCTAGGTATTGTAGGCCATTCCTAATATTTTATTGAAATAGAGAACTTGCTTACAAATTAGCTTTACTAGAAGGATCTAAATTACACCTAGTTTTTCATGCTAGTATCTCAAAAGAATACTAGGAGGAGATGACAATATCATTGGAATGAAATCCTAGTTGAATTTATAGAATCTACATGCGTACCACATGAACCAAGAAGAACTGTTGATAGACAATAAAAAATAACATACAATATATCAACAATGTCTAGTTAATTGGAAGGATAGGCTTAAAGAGAGTTCAACCTCGGAAGGGTAAGAAATCTCTATAAGACATCCCCAATAAGGGGAAGGGAATGTAATGGGGCAGCTATAATATGGAGACAATGATATAAGGGGGAAACCAAGAGGGCATACCATTCTTGTATAAATAAGGGACCTAGGAGTATCCCTATGTCTAGGCGCTAATGGAAGAATAGGCCCATGAGAGGGATAATGTAATAAGGTCCTTTGTAGGACACAAGGCACCATGATACTAAACAATGTGTAAGAACTAAGCTTGGAGTGAAGCAGGGAACTCAAGAGGGAGGAACCGGCTTGTGTCTGGGTGGTGAAAACAAGTTATGCCCTCATATTCATTGGATGTAATAATTGGTTTACTTCTCTTCATAGTAAGTGGCTCATCTAAGGTCATCTTTGATCTTCATCCCCTCTTTTTTCCATTGGACCTTTTCAGCTTCTAGTATGGTGCATTGTTGCTTGATCTCCTTCATGTCGGCTTGTGCTTGTTGAAGCCCAAAATTCCATCATGCCATGAGGTTGGAAATTCTCTAGTCATGGACCAACACATTGATGGCTTACTTCATGACTGGGCCATAGGTGTAACAATCATCTTCACATCCTCTTTGATGGAAGATGTGATGTCAATTTATGGGATGGTTTAGCAAGGGCTCTAAGTATGGTATCCACATGCTAATGTGGAAGTATTGGGCGGCTGTGCCACTTCCTTCACCTTGTAGCACCATGGGGTTCTTGCCTTTTTCCACTCTTTGTGGTTTGGGAGGTTGTTTTCTTTATTTCTCTTGTTTTTTCTTGGCTTGTGGTGGTTTTTCTACTTGCTACTATAGTGGTTGCTCATGCCATTGTGGTCGTTTTTGGGGTTGTTGTGGCTTAGTTGGTTCCCTCAACTTTGGGGTCAAGTCATTAAAGAAGTGTTCTAGGATGTCACTTGACTTGGTTGGTGGTTTTTAGCATTACAAGGAATTCCATCGATACCATTGCTTCAACACCAAATTCCAACTACAACGTATTCTATTTTGTAGTGGCCTTGTACACCATTGGTAGGCCTAAAGTACCATAAGCTAAGCACAAGGAATTGCACCGATACCATTTCTTCAAGACCGAATGCTAACTAGAATAAAGTGCACTTCATAGTGATCCATGACATATGATAAGCCTAGGCCCCAAAGTGCCATGTGCACAAGACCACCATTGTGATGTGTATGTCATCCAGTGGGCAGGTCAAATTTTCAAGATCAAATTCCATTGAAGCCCACTTGTCCATGAGGACACTTTCAAGAATAGGGGTTAGACTTTATTGGACCATTCAAGGTTCCAACAACATTTAGGAGGTAGCAAACCCATAGTGGTGGCAATGGACTACACCACAAAATGGGCCATCCTTTAAGCATAACAGGATGGGCAATTTTGACACAAATTTTGAAGAGGTAGTGCTATTAACTTTGAGAAGGGGTGGTGCTGTTGACTTTGAGAAGGTGACTGATGAGCGAGTTGACTTTTTGGGAGAATGGAGTTGAGGTGGTAGGCCAACAATTTTTGGAGCAAATCGATGAGGATGTAAGAGCATAACAGGGTGCCGATGACAAATCCTTTGATTTTACAAAATTAATAAAATATTTTTTAGAGGTCAAAATGAAAATGTTGATGGTTCATTGTATATATTTTAGAGGTGAAAATGAAAATGTTGGTGGTTCATTGTATATATTTTAGAGGTGAAAATAAAAATGTTGGTGGCTCGTTGTATATATTTTAGAGGTGAAAATGAACATGTTGCAAGTTCATTGTATAGTTTAGAGGTTTTCTGTGAACATTTGTGTGCTTTGACTTTGAGTAGGGACACTGATGGGTACATTGACTTTAATGAAAGAAGAAGCAAGGTTGGGGAAGAGGAGGCACGAGCATCCATTTGGTTCATGCAAGCTTTCCTCGGATTGCTAGAGCATTTGGGTATCTATTGGATTTGTTTGGCCAATGGTTGCTAAATGTCCTGGGTAGATTGCCAAGCTAACATGACATTAATGCGTTGGAGGGAATGCCCAAAACCTAGCACTGCAGTGCCCTATTGGAGACGTGTTTTTTCTCATTATCCACGGGCATTTTGGGGCTACCTTTGCTCCTACCAATCCTAAGCTCGTATTTCCTCTTGCACTGTTAGAATCTGGGGGAGCATGTCAGCTTAGTGAGCATTTATGCTACTCATTGAATCATGGGGAATGTCTGCCCACCAGTGCGACTCCAAAACCTTAGTGTGGGCATTTTTGATGGGCTGGCGGAAGGCGGGAACGATCTCTAAAGTGGCTGCCCGAGCATGTCTCCCTTGTCTGCATCTCTTGTGATTCGTGAGAGATTTCAGCCTCTGAATGGAGATGGAGTTTAGGCCATCCACCCACTCACAAGGAGCCCAGATGGCCACACCAAGCATGTGGGGCTGAGCCCACATCTATTCTATTCTATAGGAGACTAATCCTAGACCAGCCACATGGTAGAGAATGGGAGGTTTGGGGATGAATGCCAGAGGTTTGGGGGAGGAGGAGGGAGTTCGAAGAGAGTGGGAAGGTTGGAGCACCGAGCCGTGCACCCAGTGGTAGGGGGCAGGCGATGCAGAAGGGCAAAGTGAGGCAGACTGTGGGTCTGGCACTACACATGGCCATTGCTAAGTTGAGGAGAGTGGAAGAGACATGTGGTGCCAGGAGAGGTTTGGGAGGAGTGGTGGAAGAGAGGGTTGTTGCGAGAGTGACATGTGGTAGCCATCGAGGGGGCAGGTAGAGGGTCGATTGCCGTGTTTCTCGGTCTACTCAATGGGCAGATTCAGGGGGGGCAGAGAAAATACTAGCTCAGAAGGGAGCAAAAGGCGGTTGATAGCAAGGGAAGGTAGAGTCATGGCCACATGGCATTGCGCAATGAAGGGATAAAAGGCACATGGCACACACGGGCAGAGCAGCAGGTGGGTATTAAGCAGAGGTAGAGCAGAGCTGGGCCATGCAGGCCGTGGCCATAGAGCACCACATGGACACACACAGCTCAAAGACATGCACTCGCAGACGGGTGGCCATGTGGCATGTGGGTGGCAAACGGGCTCAGAGGCGCACGTGTGGCAGATGGGGAACAGGCAAACTAGGTGGTGCAATGCCATGTGGCATCGCAGCATTCGGCCGCACAGCAAGAGAGAGAGAGAGAGAGGGAGAGAGGAGAGAAGGGGGGGCAGGCACGATATATATTCATATAGAAAAAAACTAGATTAGCAACAGGCAGTCTTTCCATCGAAATTGAAGGTGAATCCTTCTATTTTATCAATTCTTTGTTAAGGAAAAAAGAGAATGAGTAAAATAGTGGACATGAGATGCAACACAGGGTTTGGTAGGACCCGATCCTCCCTGCAAATGTAAGGGATGGTGATTTATTATTGATTTTGTGATGTCCATATTTTAGAAGCTGAAGTCTAACAAACACATGAATAAGGAGATACAATAACTGATCCTCATTGCAGTTTTTACAATATTGTCACATGGATTACAACCATATGAATAAAGGTGTAGTCATCCTTCAATCTTGCATCCATCTTAGATTTCCTTGCTCCCTCGCATCGATAACATGCATTAAATGAGAGGAACGTTATAAGAATTCAGATTAAAAATAAGAAATTTTGAATCAACCAGTAATTGAAAATATTTATATTATAATATATAATATATATAGTATAATATATAATATATAATTATTATAACCACACATAGTGTGGGCGGGGAGGCGACGTACTTCCTTCCCCAAAGAGTTATAATCCAAGGGAACGAGCCCTTCCCTAGATGCTGAGATAACGTCGACAATCTAACATCATAGTTTCAGTTGGGTAGATAGGTAATGCCTGTATTCCCTGGTGTGTTATTGCTTTAGCTAAGAACAAAGACAATCATGTAGATTCACAAACACCAAAATTTTGCAAATACCATGTATTATGTACAATCTCATCTTATTAGTTGATAAAACACAGAGGAAAAATAACAAATTTAAAATGATCAAGTCTACAATAATTAAAAAATCAATATTAGAATCACCAAGGGAAAATATTGGTAGAAGGTGAAAAGCTCTCTTTGCAATCCCCACTTAGAGAGAATAAAAAAACATTACGTCCACTTATAGTCCACAAACAATTAAGTGCTTTAAGAATTCACTAATAAAAGGCCATAAATCATGAAAAAAAGACCACCAAAAATGACCCAATTAGTTAAAAACAATGATCTTATGAAAACTAATAAACATCCTAGTAAAGCCTTTAAGTTAGTCTAAAAGAAAAGCAAGAACGTGACACCTAGTCTAATTAAAGTGAATACAAATATAAGTTTCTTAAGTGAAAAACTATATCAGATGTGCTCATACTTAAAGATTAATAAGCAAGAATTCTTCTTGAAAGAATAATTAATGAGCCAAGAATTTAAGAGCCTAAATGATAATAGTTTAAAAAATAAGAAAATGGAATAGAAGACTAAAGTCCTAAGAAGGTTTTTTTAAAGATAAAATGAATGAAGAGAAAGGTTTTACTTGGCAAAAGAAAAGAGTTGGGGAAAAGGTAGAAAGTAAAGGGTTATATATTATAAACTTAGGGGGAACTATAAAATTTATTAAAGACCATACGAACCTATTAAAACCAAGGGAAACAATAAAACTTTAGATGAGCCATAGTCAACCATACGATTGACTTGGCAAAAGTTCATACACATGAAAAAGAACGTGGCAGTGAAGAAAGCAAAAGAGAAAGCTAAGGAGGAATGCTTGGTTGAATGTAAGCAAGGCGAAATATAACTCGTATAAGAGGGAGGCAGCTAATAGTGTAGGAGACAAAGCTAAGCACTAGATTTTATGTAAAAGTAGAGAAGGAAATGTTGAACCGCACATAGCATGGACTTGTTGGCTTCTATGAAGGTGAAAGTAAGAACTAGTTGAAGCGCAAAAAATTGGCCTAAGATCACCAGTTTGTTTAAGAATGAAGCCTAGCAAGACCTAGTCAAAGACAAGGAGGTACAAGAGGTTGGCAATATGCCAAAGGAGGACTACGTGCCACGCTATGAAGAAAGGAGGTAAAGTGTGAAAAAAGGAGCAAGGTTTGAATGCCAGAGAGAGCTTGCAACTAAGCGACAAAGAATAAGTGACTAGGGAAATAAGTTGGCGATGAGTTTAATAAGTAAGAGGGGGAGGCAAGAGAAGGAAGTACGAAGAGAGATAGTCGAGAAAACTATTACCACAAGTAAAACCGAATGCCAGAGCATGCACCATACAAAACCAGTAGCTTCACAAAGTAGAAGCAAAGCAGGAACCACCTAAGTAAGATCAAGTGTCTAGAAAAGTAGGAGAACAAATGAAGGCAGACGACCATGAAGGCGGCACCAAAGAGAGTTGAGGCATGAAGACAACCAAGTACGTAAGGTAGTGGAGCACAAGATGGGCAACAATGCATCAATGAAAGAGCCTGAGAGAGAGGAGGAAAAAGGGGAAGAAGGTGATGAACAGGTAAAAACGAGCCGTGAGCAAGCAATATACCATGTGGAGTCGTTGCGGAGTTATGAAGGCCAAGGAAAAAGCCATGAGTGAGTGAAAAAACATGAAAAACTGAGTGTCAAAGTATAGGTAAAGGTTGGCGGAGCTGAAGGGGTGTGAGAAAGAGAAGCCAGGTTTGTGAGGATAAGGTCATAAAAAAAGAAGGAATATTTGTAATGGTGGTGCAACGGTGGGTATGGGCACTAGCATCTTGCATAATGGTGGAGGAGTTGGAAAGTAAGAAGAGTTTGAAGAATAGTTAGGGTGGTGGAGGAGGCAAGTGGGTTAGGTAGGGGTGGTTAGGTTAGGATAAGAAGCGGGTTGGGAGGGTTTTAGTGTAAGAGTTAAGGGGAACTTAGTTAGGCAGTTAACATAGTTAAGGGAGCTTTAAAAAAAAGGGGGGGTTTTAGGGTTTACGTTAGGATGTAAAAAGGGTTAAAAAAGAGAGTCATTATAAAGACAATAATTAGGGGTTGAGAGAAAGAAATTTTTGGGGGTATTATAATAAGTGAGTAATATGGAGATAGTTAGGGGATTAATACAGTAAAGATGTATATAGAGCCATGAGTATTAAGTAATAATAACTTTAAGTATTTAAGAAAGGGGCCAAGGGAACCATTACAAGTAAATGTATGTAATTATGTAAGGGTCTAAGCGACTCAAATAAGAATCAAACGGCCATTTTTACCACAAAAGCAAAATTAGGTGTAGTTAAAAGGTGTAAAAGGTGTTGATGACCAAGGGGGAAAATTAGAGGGGTTTAAAAAGGGTATAGTAAAAATAAGGCTTATAAAAGGGACAAAAAATAAAAAATGGAGGGTTTTTCGAGATTAGTAGAATGAAATAAGAAAAGTTAAGAGCCCAGAAAAAAAGAAGTAGAAAAAACAAAAAATTTTGGTAGAAGGTGAAAAAATCTCTTTGCAATTCCCGCTTTGAGAGAAGGAAAAAACATTACGTCCACTTGTAGTCCACAAGAAATTAAGTGCTTTAAGAAATCACTAATAAAAGGCCATAAATCATTAAAAAAAGACCACAAAAAATTACCCAATTAGTTAAAAACAATGATCTAATGAAAATTAATAAACATTCTAGTAAAGCCTTTAAGTTAGTCTAAAAGAAAAGAAAGAAGGTGATACCTAGTCTAATTAAAGTGAATACAAATATAAGTTTCTTAAGTAAAAAACTGTATCAGATGTGCTCATACTTAAAGATTAATAAGCAAGAATTCTTCTTGAAAGAATAATTAATGAGCCAAGAATTTAAGAGCCTAAATGATAATAGTTAACACTAAAGTCCTAAGAAGGTTTTTTTGATATAAAATGAATTCAGAGAAAGGTTTTACTTGGCGAAAGAAAAGAGTTGGGAAAAGGTAGAAAGAAAAGGATATATACATTTTGGGGGAACTATAAAATGCATCAAAGACCATACAAACGTATTAAAACCAAGGGAAATAATAAAACTTTAGATGAGCCATAGTCAACCATACACTTGGCAAAAATTCACACACATGAAAAAGAACGTGGCAGTGAAGTAAGCAAAAGAGAAAGCTAAGCAGGAATGCTTGGGCGAGTGCAAGCAAGGCGGAATATAACCCGTATAAGAGGGAAGCAGCTAACAGTGTAGGAGACAAAGCCAAGCACCAAAGTTTACGTAAAAGTAGAGAAGGAAACGTAGAACCGCACATAGCATGGACTTGTTGGCTTCTATGAAAACAAAAGCAAGAACTAGTTGAAGTGCAAAAATTTGGCCTAAGATCACCAATCTATTTAAGAATGAAGCCTAGCAAGACCCAGTCAAAGACAAGGAGGTACAAGAGTTTGGCAATACGCCAAAGGAGGACTACATGCCACGCTATAAAGAAAGGAGGTAAACTGAGAATAAAGGAGCAAGGTTTGAATGCCAGAGAGAGCAGAGAGCTTGCAACTAAGCAACGGAGAATAAGCAACTAGGGAACTAAGTTGGCAACGAGTTTAATATGCAAGAGGGGGAGGCAAGAGAAGGAAGTATGAAGAGAGACAGTAAGAAAAACTATTACCACGAGTAAGTTTGAATGCCAGAGCATGCACCATACAAAACCAATAGCTTCACAAAGTAGAAACAAAACAGGAACCACCTAAGTAAGATCAAGTGTCCAAAAAAGTGGGAGAACAAATGAAGGCGGACGACCATAAAGGCGGCACTAAAGAGAGTTGCGGCACGAAGACAACCAAGTACATAAGGTAGTGGAGCACAAGATGGGCAATAATGCATCAAGGAAAGAGCCTGAGAGAGAGGAGGCAAAAAGGGAATAAGGTGATGAAGAGGTAAAAACAAGCCGTGAGCAAGCAATATACAATGCGGAGTCGTTGCGGAGTTGTGAGGGCCAAGGAAAAGGCCATGAGCGAGCAAAAAACCATAAAAAATTGAGTGTCGAAGTACAGGTAAAGGTTGGCGGAGTTGAATGGGTTTGAGAAAGAGAAGCCAGGTTTGTGAGTATAAGGTCATAAAAGGAGGAGGAATATTTGTAATGGTGGCACAATGGGGGTATGGGCAATGGCATCTTGCGTAACAGTGGAGGAGTTGGAAAGCAAGAAGAGCTTAAAGAATAGTTAGGGTGGTGGAGGCAATATACCTCTTTTTCCTATTTCACAATCCAACAAGACATGAATAGCTAGCATTTATAAAGTATACAAAACATAGAATTCTTCAAGGGTAATGAATATCCTTCCAATACATTGTAAAGAAAGTTCTCAAAGTCAAGTTAGGTAGGGGTGGTTAGGTTAGGATAAGAAGCGGGTTGGGAGGGTTTTAGTGTAAGAGTTAAAGGGAACTTAGTTAGGGGGGTAACATAGTTAAGGGAGCTTTAAAAAAAAGGGGGGGTTTTGGGGTTTGGGTTAGGATGTAAAAAGGGTTAAAATAGAGAGTCAATATAAAGACAATAATTAGGGGGTGAGAGAAAGAAATTTTAGGGGGGTATTATAATAAGTGAGTAATACGGAGATAGTTAGGGGATTAATACAATAAAGACTATATAGAGCCATGAGTAGTAAGTAATAATTACTTTAAGTATTTAAGAAAGGGGCCAAGGGAATCATTACAAGTAAATGTATGTAATTATGTAAAGGGTCTAAGCTAGCCAAATAAGAATCAAATGGCCTTTTTTACCACAAAAGCAAAATTAGGTGTAGTTAAAAGGTGTAAAGGGTGTTGATGACCAGAGGGGGAAATTAGAGGGGTTTAAAAGGGGCATAGTAGAAATAAGACTTATAAGAGGGATACAAAATAAAAAATGGGGGATTTTTTAGGATTAGTAGAATGACATAAGAAAAGTTAAGAGGTTAAAAAAATTTTAACAAAAAGAAGTATAAAAAAAGAAAAAGGGGGGTTTATGTGATTGAGTAAGAACATTTTAGCAGAGAAAATTTGGTGTGTGTGTGTGTGTGTGTTTAACAAATATACTAAATGATTTTGGGGGGGAAGGGGGGAAACTAGGGGAATTTGTGAAGGCACCAAGAGTGTAAGCAAATAAGAGAAGTGTGTGTGTGTGTGTTTAAAATAAAAAACCTTTTAACAACACGGCACACAAAGCTCAAATAAGGGCAGATAAAAAATTATTTATTACATTTGTTCATACAAAGTGTAAAAAATTATAATGCCGGTGCAGTCTTGACAAGCATTTTACTTATTGAAGAGGAGAATCTACATACCTATCACCATCCAACAAGAAAACATGATAAGAACCAGGTTAACTTAAGTTGGGAAGATAGGTGCCATAAACCCTCCTCCCTTGTTATCAGGGTCACAATAAATTCAAAGCTTAGCCATAAACCTTCCCGACATGATGCAAAAAATTAAGTGCACAAGGATGGGTTTATTCAACTGTGGGAGTGTGTCAGGTCAAAGGTTTGGTTGAGTCGTTAGGTGTGGAACTGTATAGGAAAAGAACAATAATTTTAAAATTACAAACCACAAGAGAATGGAGAGTAAGAAAAATTATTTGGAGGAATTAATAAAGAAAAAATTAACTAGGGATATATAACAGGGGAGAATGAGGTGAACAAAGTTAAGAAGGTAGTTAGAAAAAAAGTGAGGGAGAGAGGTTAATAGTAGAGGCATTAGTTTAAGAATATATTTAGGACTAGAGGGGGAATTTAGAAGTAGGTGGATAAATAATGAATATAAAGACATCAGAGGTGTAATTTGAAGAAAAATGAGGGGGGGAGGGGGTTTTAAAACAACTATGAAGAAATCAAAAAACTAGAGTGAAGAGGGAGCCAAAAAATATTAGGGACGGGAGTTTAACAAGAACTATATGAGAAGAGAGAGGAAGCTAACAAGGGAGAGGAGGGGGTGTGTGTATTAAAGCGAGGTAGAAAAATAATTTAATTAAGGGGGGAGAGGGGGGGTTGGGGACGGAAGAATATGTATATATTTAGAGGGGGGGTTTTATTAGAGAGGGAAAATACTTAGAGAGGGGGGTGGGGATGAGGAATAAATCTAATTAGAGAGGAGCATTAGGGGGGGGGGGGGGGGGGAATAAGAGTTATATATACTAAGGAACATATACACATAGAGAGGGAGCGGGGATGGAATAATTAGATGTACTAGGGAATGTATGTACTAAGGGGAATATATACTTAGAGAGGAGGCAAGGAAAGATGAAAATAAAATAGAGTTATAATGTAAAAGAGGCAAGTAGGCATTGAACCTATGTCCATGGTCGCCGTGTGGAGCAGAAGCCGAGGAGCTTACTGTCACAAACGTGCAAGCGGTACGTGCATAGTAAAAGCTAGGCATCAAAGCATGCGACCTTACGAAGCTGGGCACTAGGTGGCATAGATGCGAAGAGCAAGGTCATGCAGCACGGACTAGAGCGAAGAACTGGACTTTGTTACCAGAGCTTGGGCCAGACTGTAGAGTATGAGAGGCGGAGGACAACTCCCATACTATTGCAGGTCTTTATGCCACACAGGAGGTAATCAATACTACCGTGGGGGAGAGAGGTGACTAGTAGTAGGGAGGGGTCATGGATGCAGGCATGCCATTTATAGAGGCTATCCACCGCAAAGAAAAGATAGGGAGGCAAGGAGTAAAGTGAGTTAGACTAGACGAGGAGTGCTTAAATAGGCTAGGGAGTCTTAGTCAGGGAAGGGGGTCGGGAGACATAGTCAAGGAAAGGGGGCGTCGGGTTTTGGGATGGTTAAAGAGTAGTTATTAGAGGATTTAGGGACAATTAATTAGAGGGATTTAGTAGTAGGCTTAGGACTTTTGAATTACTAGGAAGAAAGGTACGAAAAATAAGGCGAAAAGAATTTTTTAAGAGAAATAAAGTATGGATCGAGATTAAGAGAAATAAAATTGTTTATTAAATTATTTTCATAGTGGTTAATTAAGAGAGAAACAAATGAATAAAAAATTCAATATAGTTAATAAAGGATAATAGGATATTAGAAGACAAGAATTAAAAAGTTAAATTAAAGTATATATAAATGATGGAAAATTTAAGCAAGAAAATATAAATTAGTAAGGGAAACTAGGTAAATAGTGAGAAAAAATTTAAAAAAAGAAAGAAATTAAGGACAAGAGGAGAACATTAGTAAATTAAGAAAAAATTAAAAAAGGAAGTAACAAATTAGGAGATAAAGATGAAAAAGTAAACAAATAGAAAATAACCCTAAAATTAGAACATTATAGAAAAAATGAAAAATTGGGGAAATAAAATAGAAATTAATCAAAAATTAAGGAAAAAAATAAGAAAACAAAGAAAGAGAGAGAGAGAGAGAGAGAGAGAGAGAGAGAGTGTTAAAGAGAGAGAGAGATAAAGAGATGTGTGTGTGTGGTGGTGTGAGAGAGAGAGAGAGAGGAAAAGATCCTCCTCCAAATCTAGCTCCAATTCCCACTCAACGTACACTTGACGTGACTTCATCCCTTATGCATGGAGATTCGAATGCTGACCATCTTGACAATGACGTTTGGAGTCCTAATCTTGATATAGCTTGAGGTGACTTTGTGCACTTACCACCACTGAAAAACATGAACGTCTCTCCCTCTAAAGAGCATGAAACAAGAGGAGATGGAACTTCATTATCCCAGTCTTCAGCTTCTGGCAGTCGACCTCCCAGTCATCAGTAAGTCCCTCATACACAGGCGTTGTCCAAGAATTACGTGGAGGTCTCTTCACCCCCTATTCATGGGTCATTCTCCTAGCTCTTCCAGTGCTAGCAACGGTGAGCAAGATGGAGCAAGCAAGAGACATAACTCCTTTAATCAATGAGCCTCCTCCAATGGAGAGAACTGGAGAGCAGCAAGAGAATCTGGAGGAAATGCAGACAAGAGTCGAAGGCCAAGCAATACTGATGCAGACTCCTCGAGGGAGAGGTGGATTTTGAGCCAGGAGAAAGAGAACTTGTAGCTGCCCTCCAAGAGTCCCTATCCACAATCCACAAATGGGCGTAGAGCAGCTAACTACGCAGGATGAAGAACACCCTCCCCCCACTATTAACACCAATGATTGCACAAATGGAGAGACCAAGTCATTAGTTGATGCAAGCTGAGGGATCAATCCAGCAAGCTCCAGAGGACAAGCTAAAGGAAATGCACCACAAGACCCATGACAACATTAGCAGGAGGATCAACAGTTTGAAGATAAGGAGAAGCCACCTCTTAAAGGTAAAGTGGCTGCCTTTCTTGATGAAGATAGATTAGAGCAATCCATTGATTGGCTAGAATCTCATGCTCTAATAGGATATCTCCCAGGACCTAGACCTCCAAGTGCCTTTCTTTAGGGGTGGCTTAGGAATAATTGGATAAGAAAAGAATTGGTGGTCACCCCCAAGTCTGTGTCAGGTTAGATGAACTCCACTCCCAGAGACACTGGTAATTATAAATAGACATGGGAGTGTCCATATGGAATAGCCTCTGGTATATAAGAACCTACCCAATTCCTGCTTTTTGTGTGGATTGTCATCTCACACAATTAAAAGCTACCCTCTAAAGAGGAACATGCCTAAGCAAACTTAGGAACCAGCTCAAAAGTCTGGTTGTGTGTTCTCTATAGTCATGGAACAATCGACTACGCCTTCTGCCATGCATATATGGGTCTCTCATTTGCAGGGTGGATTGTTATCCCCTTCACATGTTGCAGCTGCAATGTCTGGTGTTAGTGATTTTTATTATGCTCTTGGAGAGTGAGCTGGCTGACGATACTGGTGTTTTTTCGGATGCCAATACATAGAAACTTCCTTTAGAGCATCCTTGGATTTGTTTTGCATTGCAACAGACACACACATTAATTGGAACAAGTCCAATGGCTTTGGATCTGTGATGAGGGAACTCCATCTTGGGGGCTTGCCATTGGTTTTACTTGGATCCAAAGGGGTGTCCCTGCTGTCAGATAGGCGGGGCTGCTAGGTGTGTATAAACATATCTCCATTCGTAGTAATTCGCTCCTGTGCTGATGAGTGTCAGAAGACAACAACAAGCCAGCCACCCCCCCAAGCCCAAGTGGACTATCAAAGGTAGAAACAAAATCAAACTGTTGAGAAAAGTGCAAAAGCAGGGACAAATAAGGGGTCAAGTAAGGAGTCAGAGGAATAGAGGAAACATGATGTTCAACAAGAGAAAGAAAGAGTCACTTTTCCACTAGCCACCAACAATGTATTTGAGGCATTCATGGACCTGGAAACTGAGCAATGGATACAGGATGCCAAAATGGAAGAGGCTAAAATTAAGCCTGGCTAGTCCAGGGAGTTTAAAGAGGATGTCAACCAACTGGATGCTAGTATGAGTGAATCTGATGTTGGGTAATCAAAGGAAGAACTTCCTCTTGCATAAAAAAAGGATAAGACCTCTGAAGCTCCTGTCAAACCTCAAGCCATTGCCTAGAACAAGAGAAGGATCTCTCAAGTCAAAGGCCAGAGTGCCCCACCCAAAGGCCTTGCCCCCAAGGCCTGAGTGCCCCACCCAAAAGCCCTACCTCCAAGGCAAGAAAGGGGAAGAGTAAGAATGGTAAGTAAACCATACACATTTCTCACACTCAATGTTTGTGGGTTAACTAAACCTTGGAAGAGTCATGAGCTAGCCAAGTCACTGAGGGAAAACTCTTTTTCCCCAACTTTTTTTGTGTTACAAGAGGTTAACCGTTAAAGTTATCAATGACACCTTAGAAAACAAACTAAAAAATGTTGACAATAGGAGGATATGGTACTTTAAAAATCATGATGAAGGTAGAGGAGGCACTGCAATTGGTATACTTTCTCACTACAAGGATTATATCATTAAGTATCAGCAGGATCTAAATCATAGATGGTTGGCTATAGAATGCAAGATGAAAAGATTCTCTTTTACATTAGTGTCAGTATATGCCCCCACATGATGAATGGACAGAAGAGTCACATGGGACTCAATGATGAATTTGGGAGTGACTGTGTCATCTTGGGGGATTTTAATATGGTTGAGAACTCTAAAGACAGATGGATGCAAAAGGGCTCAGTAAGAAGAGGTCTTGAACTTCAAATCTAGGAAGATCTCAAGGAAAACCTACAAGTGGTTGACATTGGGGCACCCAGCATATACACATGGTGCAATAGATAGTTAGGCAATCTAAGGAGAGAAGCCAGACTGGCACAGAGTTTACATTGCACATGATCAAGCTTTAGAAGTCAAACAATTAACGTTCTCCTCTCTCACTTTGTTAGATCACAAGTCCGTTTTAGCTTGTATTGATTTGCAAATTGGGAAAAAAGGAAACTCTTGGTTTAAAACTGATCCATCCTTGTTCAAGATGTAGACTGTACAAAAATAGATTATAGAAAAATGGAATTTTGCTTTCCATGCAGTAGAATCATATTCTCAGGGTTGGCAAGATGCTGTAGAGAGTGTCCAGGAAATCCTAAAGGAAGCCATAAAAAATAGGGCTACTATCAAAGCAAGGAGAATGGACAAGCTAAAGATGGAGATTGAAATACTGGAACAAAGAGCAAGGATGAATGCATTATATTAATGCCGAGCAACAACTACTAGATAAAATAAAGGAAATCTAGATACAAGAATAGATTAAGATTCATAATGCCAAGATCTATTTTAGAGAATGGTGGGTAGGAAAGGTAGACAGACCAACCAAGGGAAATTTCATGAGGATTGAGAAAAAGAGACACCAAGAGGAAATTACTTTACTGTCGAGGAAAGATGGAGAGGTGGCCAGAATAGAAGAAGAAAATGTGGAGATCATTGTCAGTCATTTTAGAACTTGTTAAGTACAATGAACACAACAGATGACAAAGTTCTGGAGGCTAGAGATAGATGTCAAACAGTCAGACAAATCAAAGTTTCTAACTTAAAATTCATCGAGAAAATAATCTCTCTCTACAGGAACTTAAAGAAGCAGCCTTTTCAATGGATGATGGCAAAACACTTGGAGAAGATGGGCTTCCTATGGAGTTCTACAAGTTTTTTTGGGACACAGTGGGACCTTCTTTATTGGCAGTTTGGAGAGAGAGTGCTAATCAGGGCTTTCTACCAAACCACCTAAATGGAGGTGTGATAAAGCTCATCCCAAAAGAGGGAGACAAATTAGTCCTAAAAAATTGGAGACCCCTCACTATGTTAAATTGTTCTTATAAGATTTATGCCAAAGCCATTGCTTTGAGATTGAGGTGTAAAATGGACAACTAGATTCTATAGGAACATAAAGGATTCATTAAAAATAGACATCTCTTGGAGGCAATTATCAACCTATGGGAAGGGTGCACACTTCCTGAATAAAGCAATCAGGAGATTTGTTTAATAAAAATAGACTTTGACAAGGCATATGACAGGCTAAATTGGGATTTTTTGATGCAATCCCTTAACAACTTGGGTCTGGGAACCAACTTCACTTCTTTTTTTGCTCTACTGCTCTCCAATGCCTTAGCAAAGCCTTTTCTACCCGGAGAGAGTAGGATGCATGCAACCTTGTCTCTTCTAACCTTTCGAGGTCAACTACAGCAATGCCTCCACCCCAAAGGCTAGGCTAAAGGGGGTACAATGCGTGGCCACTTTGTGGGAGGTTCTATAGGCCCATAATGTTGCTATGATTTTATGTTCCCAATCGGTACAACTAGCTTCTACTGTACAGGAGATGATCTTACAAACGTTTTATTGGAGCTCTCGGCCAAGCCATTTGCCCTAGGGTAGTATGGCAATGACTTCCTATGTATGATCATAAACTCACTAGTCTCAGGATTGCTATCATTTCATTGAGGAAGTGAGTTCCTTGATCGCTGACTAACTCCAATGAACATCTGAACCATGTGATGACTTGTTCATATAAGAATTTGGTGGTGGATCTTGCATCGGTCTTCACCATGGCTCTTCCCTCTAGCCACTTGGTGAAGTAATCGGTGTCTAGGATGATGTATTTGGCCCCGGACCCCTTAGTGGCTGGACTTATAGGCCCAATGAAATCGATGCCTCATTTTTTGAAGGGTTGATCGGTTAGGATTCCGATCAAGGGCATCATGTTTGCCTTGTGTGGGATATGGATATGTTGGCAGGGGTCACATCATTTGATGAATTCGGCCACATCTCTAAAGAGTGTCAACCACCAAAGTCTCACTTGCAGCACTTTACATGTTATAACATCAACGGCAAAATGACCTTTTGTGATTCCTGAGTGGGCTTCTTCAAGAACATCGATGTATTCATGTTCGCACACACATCTTCGCAGGATGCCATCCTTGTCCATGCGGTATAATTGACCCTCTATCAGTTGATATGGCACTGCGTCCTTAATTAGTTTACAGGCTATATCCTTCTTAAGGGCCTAGCCCAATGGGTAATCCGTTGGCCAAGTAGTGGCCACCCATTCGGGAATGATGTTGATGAAGAAGAGAGAAGCATCGAGGAGATCATCTTCTACTCCTGTTGGGGCTTTGCCATTTGGGATCCTCGATAGGTGGTCGGCCAAGACGTGGGTTTTCCCTTTACATACCACGACTATGAAGTCGAACTCTAGAAGGATTAACATCCACCTAGTGATGCGTCCAATCATGCAGGGTTTGTTGACCACGTATAGCAATGCTTGATGTGGCCAAACCTTCCTCTCGGTTGTGGTGTAGTTAACCTCGGCCTCGTTTAGTTGGCGGCTCACAAAGTATACTGGGTAGTCTAAATTATGCTCCCAGGGTTGGGCTAACACACATCCGATGGCAAAGTTGGAGGCATCAATATGGACATGGAATATTAAATTCCAGTCGGGTGACCTCAACACTGGTGAGGTGGCTAGAGCTAGTTTGAGGGTTTCAAAGGATGTTTGGCATTCCTTCGTCCACACAAAGGATACTAGCAATTTGTATAATGGGTGGGCTATGTTCGCATAGCACAAGATGAATCTCCTGTAATAGCCCGTGTGGCCAATAAATCATTGGACTCCCTTGGCATTGGTCGGGGCTGGTAACTCCAAGATGAGTTTGATTTTATTATGGTTTGTAGAAATAACATTCCACGACACTATGTGGCCTAGGATGACACCATGTTTGACCCAAAACTAGTACTTAAGAGGATTGAGGGATATGTGGTATAAGCAGCATTTCTCGAGGACGGAGCCTGAGGTACTTCAGGTGGTCATCCCACTTCGAGTTCACACAGATGTCATCCAAGAAGACTTCCACAAAGTCTCTCAGATACTCTTTGAATATCATGATCATCATCCGTTGGAAGGTAGCAGGGGCATTGGTTAATCCAAATATCATCACCCTGTCTGCATACACACCCCATTTGGTTGCGAAGGTGGTCTTATGTTGATCTTGTGGGGCGATCGACACTTGGTTGTAACCTGAAAATCCATCTAGGAAGCTATACGCTTCCTTCTCGACTACCCTTTCTAGAACATGTTCTATGAATGGCAAGGGGTAGTGGTCACATCTAGTGGGTAAACGTTTTCAAATCCATGCATACTCTAATGTTTGCACTTTTCTTTAGGACTATCACGTGATACCCAGTCCATATGCTCAATCTCATAGATGAATCCTGCATCTATGAGTTTTTGGATTGCTTCCCTCACTATGAGTGCGTATTTTGGATTCATAGAGTAGGGGCATTGACATACCGACCTGGCATCGTCTAGCATGGGGATGGTGTGCTGCACTACTGCGGCAGGCACCCCTTTCATGTCGGTGTACTTCCAAGCCATGCAGTCCTTATACTTATGTAGGAGAGTTATTAAGGCATTCTTCTCGTTTGGGGTGAGGTCATCAGTGATGAATATGGGTTGGGGGTCCTTCTCTTCCGGGTCTAGGTTTACCTCCTTGATCAGGGCTGGCCCGTTATACCCTTGAGAACATCCGTCTTCCCGAGACCTTTTGGCCTGTTGGTATAAGATCTTATGATCCTGAATCGTGTAGGCCTTGTAATGGGCTGGTACCTGCCGTAGGTCCTCTTTCTCTTCAGTTTCCTCCTCTATTTCTAGTAGTGGTCCTTTTGGCCTTAGCCTTGCTTGCCTTAGTCGTGCCTTTGGATCTCCTTTGGATATAGAGGGTTTGGAACCTAAAGGGGTCCATTGCGCTTATAGAGCCAACGGGGGAGGTTGCCTTACTTGCCCTGTTTCCCCAGTTGGAGGAGAACTCGTGGTGAGCAGTCATGGCACCTATGTAGGATAGCCAGTGAAGATTTGATTTTACCCTTACAGTTTCCTTGCTTATCTCTCGGGGTTTGAGCATGTTAAACATTCTTAGGGGAACCACCAGGGATAAACCCTCGAGCTCTGGGGTGGTGATCTAAAACCCTACTCTTTCTGGGACATTTATATTGGCTAAGATGTGCATCCAGTTCTGAAATAATTCTAACTCCTTCTCATCCTCTTCCTTGTCATAGGGTTGGAATAGCTTTACATAGGTGGTTTGGGCGGTGGTGTCGGATTCTGCGGTGGCAAAGAGGTGTCTTGACAATGGGTGGGCCTTGTAGGTGTGCAAGTCCACTCATGGTTTGCTCCTCGTGCTGCAAGTAGATGTTATTATTACACCAGTCATGCACGAGTCTAGACATTCGCAAGAAGGGCTTGCCTAGGATAGCTTCATATCCCGACAGCTGTCGAGTGAAGTGCATGACTACGAACCTAATGGGGTATGTGAATCCAAATACCTTAATGTTTATGCCAGTAAGCACTCCCAGGGGTTCGCCCATTCCTACATCGGCTAACTTTACTACCAAATGGGTTTGATCGAGTGCGAGTTTTCCCCCATTTCACCCAGCATTCCCTGGTGCAAACACTCACTCCCGCTCCCCATCCATGATGGCTTCAACCTTCTAGATTTGATAGACTATGGGGATAGCGGCGTTCGTGTCATCACCCTCAAAGTATTGGCCTAGCTTGTTGATGGGAACCTTAGGTAGGTTCTGCCCCTTTTTTGGCAACGATTGGTTAGGCTTAGGGCTAGCAAGGACTCGGGGTAAGATTGGTTTGTTCATCCAATTGGATAGATCGCGCCATAGGATGGGATTTCCTCTTAGCAGGGAAGCGATTGACATTTTCACCTCTGTCGATAGGAAGGCAACCAACTAGCACTGTCGCAGGGCTCTTGTGAAGCTTCTTCTTCCATGGACAACATGTCCTTGAAGTCGTATAGGTCTCCTTCCTCTTGGAGGTTATGCAACATTGGGTCTTCTTGGAACATCTTCTGCATCAGATCCGAAGCTTCTGACTGCTCAAAGCTTAGGTGTTCCTCTTCCTCTGCCCTCTTCGGCACCTTGAGCAATTTTGCCCCTCGGTGGCCCATCAAGTGGGCTGGATGAATAGTATTTGATCCTCTACTGGCCTTTAGTCAATGCTCAAATTTCTCTTGGCAGTCCCGTACCAAGTTCTAGGCATCTTTTATGTATTGCTTTTCTAGGATCGGGTCAAGATAGATCTGCTTATAGGAGGGTGAGGGTGCTAGACCTTGAGCCCACACTAGATTGTTTACCTCTAGGCTTGGGGGCACTTCAGGGTCACCCTGGGTGGAAGCTTGTTCGGAAGCAAAGGAGGTGACAAGAGTAGCTGTCTCCTCATCAGAACCGTCTTGGATGAGCACCTGGTCGGAGCTGTCACCTACTCGAATGTCCTTCTTGGACCGGGTTAGGGGATGTGGGGGAGCCTCAAGGCCGGGCAATAGGGGTCCTTTACCCTTACTTGTGAGCTTCCTCATTGCTTTGCCTAATGCCTTGGCTTGCATCCTCGTGATGACTTGTAGGGGCACTATGGCCACCTGGCCTTGCTCGAAGCTAAGCAGATTAAGGCTGGTACTCTTTAGCAGGATGATTGGCGTGGTTGGTCTCCTCATGGGATTAGTCCTGGACCATATGCTTGGTCCCACACCCCGCACACAAGGGTGTGGGGTTAGTCGCAGTTGGAGCAATGGGGGTACGATCCCTATATGGACAGTCCTTCAAGAAGTGTGGGCCCTGGCATTTGAAACAGGACACCAGAGGGTTTGAAGTGCCTTGATAGGGTCATTCACTTGCTCTATGGGGACCCTGGTAGGTGTAACATTGGAGCAGGGGTCTTCGAGCAATTGATTTTAGGTCTCTTGCCCTTGCATTCACGGGGGCGGTCAGGAATACGGGGACCTGCTAATCCTCCAGTGGGAGGTAGTGAATCAGGGTCCCACTCCCCTCCTCGTAGGGGTAGTAATCATGAGGTCCGTGATCAGGATCCGTCTCCTCCCAGTCATTGGAAACTTCTTCTACCAACACTTGATTGGTTGGGGTTATACGAGGTAGCGGGGGCTGCGGACCCAATATGGGTGGTGGTAACAAAGCTGGCTGAGTTTTATACTAGCTAGAACTAGCCATAGGACCACCTTGAGTGATCAAGGGATTAGGCGGGGCCATTAGGGCTGATGGAGGTCTCATTTGATACATGTGTTGGGGAAGGGACCTCAGAAATCGACATTGGGAGTAGTTTCCCCACCTATGGCAGTGTGCGCAGTAGAGTGCCGGCCTTGCCCTTAGGCACAGGCACTCATTGGAGGGGTGGTTGCCGTTGCATACCCCACACCAGACATTCTCTCTGTGGAAACAAGTGGGGGTTGCTCAGCCTCCTTGGAGGTTCCTGTCCTCCATTGCTTGCCTAGCTAATCCAACAAATTGGAGGCCAGCTCACTTATATCCAAGCCCTTGGGATGCAAAAGCTTCGCAAATCTATTCAAACTGCTCCACATGGGAGACCGGGTCCCCTTCTCCAAGGAACTTGGTCATCAGCTTGGAGATGGCTATGGGTTGGCTCCTCGAGGGATTCGCAATCCCTATGGGAAACACTGGGGCGAGTGGAGGTGGTGTGGTCCCCCTTCCTAGGGCGTTCACCAAGATGTGCATTGCCTCATCAAATAACACTATTTCAGCGGCTAGCGGAGGTGGTGTTGTGGGCCTGACGGGGCACAGGGCTGTCCTTAAGCCTAGCCCAGGTGGTGGTATCCACGTAGTTGCTGGTACTGGCATTGGAACGGATGTGCCAAGGCCTACATTCATTGGTGCAACCAGTATGGATGGGAAGGGAGGTGCTTCTAGAGGAGGTGGGTTCGGGGGCATGGGAACGTTAGTTCCACGCAATGGGTGGTAGGGTGGAAACTGTGGTGCCCCATAGTTGACAAAGGTTGGTGACACTTGGACTATTGGGGGTTCATAAGGCGCTCCGCCTTAGAAGTTCCTAGTATCCCCTTGGCTAGGGTCTTGCCTTTGGAATTCCCTCATCCATAGATCTTCATCATCCATGTGTTCCCACTGGGAAGGTTTGGCATAGGTGGAGGGTCCTAGATCGGCGAAGGTGGTTTTCGTCCCTGTCTGTGGTTCGGGAGCTGGATGTTGCTGATCGGCCCTCCCTGCAAACATACCGACGAAGGGGTTCTCCATGTCTGTCAACTCTGTTTGACCTAAGTGTCCGAACATGTTGGAGAAGGTACCTCTTAGCCTGGATGCAATTGAAGGTGCAAGCGAGTTAGGAGAGGCTGCACTTGTGAATGGGGCCTCAGATTCCCTTGGACCCGAGGGGTCTTGCATTACCTCGTCCAAGCTTTTTGTTTCGTCGGAGCTAGGTAGAGTTTCTGATCGGGGACCTACTAATGAGTGGAGGCTAGGGATCGAGCTTCCGGAGCCCCAGCTAGGGCCGAGGGTGGGCAAAGCTACAGATGCTCCTCGCAATTGGCCGTTAATCAATCGAAACTTTAAAATCAAATGGACAAGCCAGGAAACAATCATCAGAGCCTTGGACAAACATGCATCAATTATGCAAGGCAGTTATAACAAAACACTCAAGGAAAGTGCAAAATACAGTGAAGTTTTAGCAGTCATCCTAGAGGTGGCCGTCACCATTGATGACCATTTGCCCAACCTCAGTTTCAATGCAAATCAATAGATAGATGCTCAAACAACAAGCCGCCTCTTTCAAAGAGCCATATCTCTTCAAGGGCGTTATGTATGTTTGTTTGAAGAAATGGTTGACAGTGGCTTCTTAAAAACTGAGCAAGCAATCTATGGTGTTTGTGGATTATAAGGGTCTAGTATGGATTCTACCTTCTAGCTTTGAAAGGATATGGGGATCATGGCATTAGTGTCATCACCCTCGAAGTATTGGCCAAGTTTGTTTATGGGGACCTTGGGAAGGTTCTGGCCCTCATCATGTGGTCAGGGCTTGTAAGCCCAGGAGCCAGGATTTGCCCATTCATCCAAACCAAGAAGTTGCACTAGAGGGTGTGATTCCCCGCCGTAGCAATGCTGCTATGGGCATTTTGACCTCTGTGGAGAGGAAAGCCGATAACCCTACAATATGGGGTGCTTCACATCTGTGGAGTGCACATGTGGAATTTTGATACTACACACACACACACACATCACTTCTGTGGTGAAAGTATACTACACACATAGGTAGGTTTTGCATGAGCGGGCAAAAACCAAACCTCATAGCCTTCATTGTGGTGAACTACCGTGGTGCCCGCACTTTTTCACACCAATCGGAGTTTGAGAGCAGATATTGGCAAAAACGTGGTAACAAAACACGTCGATTTGTTCACCCAATGTCGGGGGGACTCTTTACGAGCTCAATGCATGCCAAACGAGGCCATAGTCAAACTATGTTTGCCTTTCAATACAAAGCAAAAAAAAAAAAAACAAGTTGAATGACTTTTGCAATTCATAAGGCCTACCCAGAAGTAGTTGGAGGCAATGGAGGAGCAAGGGTACAGCTTATTGGCTACATTGCGATAATGTGGGCATATTAGGGAGAAACTTGAGAGCTTGAGAGAGAGAGAGAGAGAGAGAGAGAGAGAGAGAGAGAGAGAGAGAGAGACTTGAAAATAGAAATAAGGAAAAGAGGGAGAAATGATGGGAATGAGGACAACGAATTACCGAAATAAGACAACTAGTATTGGAGGCATGAGTGGAACGAACTAGTATTTACAAAATACAACTAATAAAACGATTTTTCGCATTGGAAGCAACCCTTGCCTTCACTAAGGCCTCCCTGTGGTGGTAGGCCAACTATATCCAGCAGGCAGCTATTAGATTGTGAAAGTGAATGATGAGTTGATGTTCGAGGGTGGAACTCGAGAAGTATTCATTTTTGTTATAAATTTGGAGAACATGTTTTGCCACTCTTCTAAATATGTATCGATGAATGGCCATGATGGGACACTAGTGTATAATCGTCTTTTCTTATTTCGGATATTATTATGGCAAGCACATACTCGCTTTTCAGTAAATGTTCACTTCATTTCTATGAATGACAACAAATTAGAATATAAAAGTACCTGGTCTTTAGATGTGCTTGTAGATGACTACGCATATAAATTGCTTGCAATCCACATGATATTGGTGTAGATGACAAGCCGTGTCAATTAATCGTAAGTCACGTCTCCAACCTACATTGCAAATGTAAAAAGATATGTCATGAAGGTATACAAGAAACGCAGCACACTTGAAATGCTTTCTTATTCGCATGACAAATCTTTGTTTTATTGTTATGTATAATTACATAGCATTGTTCACATCTTGTATATAACCACACATCGATGTGGGTAGAGAGTTGGCATGTGGATAGAAAGTTGGCAGTATATATAACCATATAATCATGTGAAAACATGATCATCTGGGCACAAATTTCACATTGTATATAACCACATGTTCATGTAACTACACGTTCATGTGGGGGGAGAGTTGGCACACTTTCTCTCAAAAAATTATAAGACCAAGGAATGTGCCGTTCCTTGGGATCTTGTATCATGTATTTTGCAAATCGCATAATGTATTTTGTACTTTGCATAATATGTATTTTTTAAAAGAATATTTTATTTTGATGAGGAAGGTCAACATGGTATCCAACATGGACTGTGACCATCGTCACAAAAGGAAGCTGTTGACTCTCATAGTTGCAAACTAATAATAGCAAATCCAACTCTAAAAATACAAGTTGTTGTTTTGGGTTAACGCTAATCAAGATCAAGTAGAAGAACCCAGAATCCTTTAGAGTCCCGACACAACCTATAAGAGAGACACTAACAACACTACTGTCCACCATGAAGATGAAGAACCATGTGTAAGGTAGACTCCTTTTGAATATTGTAGGCTGCAAGAGTTCGTCCATCTTCGAGCTGCTTCCCAGCAAAAATAAGCCTCTGCTAGTCAGGGACTATACCCTCCTTATCCTGAATCATAGTTTTGATGTTATTGATCGTGTCGGAGCTTTTCACTTCCAGTGTAATGGTCTTGCTAGTGAGTCTTTACAAAGATCTGCATGCCACCTCTCAGTCGAAGCACGAGGTGCAGAGTGGTTTCTTTCTTAATATTGTAATCGGCCAAGATGCGACCGTCCTCCAGCTGCTTGTCGGCGAAGAACAGCTTCTGCTGATCCGAAGGAATCCCTTCCTTGTCTTGAATCTTGGTCTTCACATTATCAATCATATCAGAGCTTTCGACTTCCAAGGTTATCGTCTTCCCTGTCAGCATCTTCACAAAGATCTGCATCCCACCTTTTAAGCGCAGAACAAGATAGAGAGTGGATTCCTTTTCAATGTTATAGTTGGCCAGCATTCAACCATCTTCCAGCTGCTTACCGGCGGCAAAGATGAGCCTCTGTTGGTTCAGAGGAAGGAGGAATTTCTTCCTTGTCCTGAATCTTAGTCTTGATATTATCGATGGTATCATAGCTCTCAACTTCCAGAGTGATGGTCTTATGGGTCAAGGTCTTGACAAAGATCTACATGTTGCCTCCCCTATGCACGATGTTGCTTGCCTAAAGAATTTCCCACTGCTCTTCCGTTCTCTCCTTGCCTCCTGAGATGCTCAATGGCTTTGGATCAGATTTCTACCGTTATCATCATCAAATCGAATGCTATCTTCAGCTTCTCCATCGCGCTTGTTCGCTCTTTATCCATTTGTCAAATCATGTCCATGATTATCGATTGCCAGTCTCTCGTACTGCCTTGCGACAATTTTTCAGGATCTTGATGGAGGATTCGCCATCGAAACCGTGAAAGATCCATTGCTAGTTTTTGACATTCAATTTCTGACTCAGATCCCATCATCCCAGCCTGGTGGAGAACCCATAGGTTTTGGTGTTGCTGCTTTCGATCGAAACAATTGGACGTATTTGACGATGAATTGTAGCTCATTGGTAGTACGATTGAAACGCGTGAAGCCCATATGTTTTATGTTTGCAGGATCTCTTAGCCGCAAACTGTTGTCGAAAGGCTAGAAATCATTAACGAGGCTGCCAGATTCGCTGGGAACGGAAGCACTATTGCTCCCTTCTGTTCGTTCTTGCCGACTACTCCCATAGTTGCTGGTAGGTCCTGGGGGGTCATGGTTTATGGAAACTTGAGGGGATTTGACTAGTGAGGTAGTTGCAAGAGATATCCAAATCGTTTAGTGCAGCACAGGCGCTCAACGGCATAGGCACATCAGAGAACACACTGGAATGGGCGATGGCAGAGTTGCTGAGGAATCCACTTTGTCTGAAGAAACTTAAATATGAATTCGACACCCTTGTGCAGGGACGCTCAGGAGACATCCTACAAGAATCCGACACTTGCAGTCTCCCCTACTTGAGCGATGTGATCAGGGAAACGTTCTGTCTACATCGCCCAGCTCCCCTTATGATTCCTCATGCATCAATGGAAGCGTGCACACTGGCTGGATATACGTTGCCAAAGCACACTAGACTGTTTGTGAATGTATGGGCAATAGGCAGAGACCCTAAAATCTGGGAGAACCCATAGCAATTCTGGCGAGAAAGGTTCAAGGACAAGGATATCGATGTGAAAGGGAAGCATTTCGAGCTGCTTCCTTTTGGGTTGGGGAGCAGAAGCTGTCCAGACAATGTGCTTCGTCCCCATCCGTTCCCACACATGAAAAATCAACAGGGATGGAAGGAGAGCTCCAAGGAAACAATCGATGTAATAATCAGGAGGAACTACGATCGAAGGAAAGGAAAAGATGAACCTCTCAAGCCAAAAGGAGTGGAGCACAATCATGCAATCGAAGGAAATCGAAGGAAAAGAAAAGACGAACCTCCCAAGCCAAAAGGAGTGGAGCATAACTAGATTGCTTGGCCAGTTG
Organism: Dipteris shenzhenensis; assembly: GCF_047967505.1. NCBI lineage: Eukaryota > Viridiplantae > Streptophyta > Polypodiopsida > Gleicheniales > Dipteridaceae > Dipteris > Dipteris shenzhenensis. The sequence continues at coordinate 7,000,855 of NC_141616.1, forward strand.
GGCTGTTGATGAATACTTCTCTCTTTTGCTATCTTGTTGAGGTTCACATGAGTGACGTTGTCAGAAATGATGCAGAAGATTGATGTTCAATTGCATGCAACCTTTTCTAGAGATTTCGTTATCATCCAGTCTTGCTTGCACTTGATGTTGTTCATGTCGACAGTAGAACGTAGTTTTTCTTTTTTTCGGAGGAAGACAAATTCCTATTCTTTGCATTGTAAGCAAATCTATTGTCATTCCACTTCGAGCGAACGACGGGGAGATGTATTTCAGAAATGTATAAATAATAAATGAAAACCAAATTGAGACAGAAGCATGCAACTGTGACATGAATAATCCAAACCCAAAGCTGCATTGCATGTACGACAAAAGTTCCAGCACCATTTGCAACTTCATTGGATCCCTTTTTTCGAAGGCACAAATGTTTATTTTTTGGGTCAAATTATGTTCCTACGCTTTAGAAAATAGTACTTCCGCGCTCTAGCCGGATGGCCCTCGAGCGTGTTGTAACCTAATGGATGTACTGTGTTGTGGCTCCTTATGTAGTACTGTTCTAAAGTTCGTGCTTTGTCTACAGTGTCTATTGTTTCTAAAACTTTGATTTCGAAATTTTCTTTGAAGGGCTTGTAACGCTGCAAGTCCTCTTTCATTTTCGCCGGTGGTTTTTTATTGTGCTGTTTGATCCTCTGCGGCAGGTCCGTCGTGCTCCCTATGTATTTTCTGTCGTTGGGCTTGCACGTGATGCAGTAGACGACGAGGCTCGCATGATTCCTTTGCACGGGCGCTTCAGTGGAGGCTCCTCCTTCATCTCGAGGCTCGCGTCTTTCAATGTCGTACCTGCGTAAACATTGGCAATTACGTTAGTCATCGAGGTTTTCGGTCTTTTTTTTTTGGTTTGACGTCCATAATAGAATGCATTTATTTACTTGCCCTGGTTTTTCTCTGTTGGTGTTAAAGGATCGTTTCCAATACTGAAGCGCTCCTCGTATAAGTCCCTGTCGAAAATATACGTAAGCTTCTCCATTGTCGTCACCGGGTGCGTCCCTCCAAATTGTTCCATGAATTGTTCGAGTATAGCTGTTCCTTGATCACGCGTCGTGTCCCTCAGCAACTCCAAGGATACGTTGTACCCGTGATGCTTAGCAGTTGCGTGTGGAGGTGGTTTGTTTTAAGCAACTGCCGAGAGTACTGTGGCATCAACCGCACAATGTATCTGCTCCGCTGGGCATCTCGTGTGCAGCTTACAGGCATCCAAAAGTATCATGTTTCCGAGTGCGGCGCTGTGGCTCGAGATGCCTATGCCTTGTGAAGAAACGATCCTTTGGTTTGCAGACAGTAGCGTGGTTATGCCACAAACACCACAGATTTGAAGGCTAGAGAAAATATCCGCGCAATTACTAACCCATTGCTTGTATCTATATGCGATGGTCAACCACGATGACGTAGCTGGCCTCAAGGACATCTTTCTTGATGTTATATCAAGTTGAATAGCTCGATCTCTGGCTGTTCTGAGTGTTGACGAATGGTCATGTTCGAAGGAGTTTCCGATGGTCATTTCTAAATCGTGACATGAATCGATGTCTTATGTTCGGGTTTAAACACCTACAGGGATTAATAATAAAAACCATCCGAAACTTTGCTACAATTTCATTCACGTGGTTTTGTCTAAACGCAACAGGAAAAACAAAATGGACTGAACCTCTATCTTTAGAAGGTGAAAGAATTGATAAAATAACTTGAATCAAGCAAATACATTTTGTTGTGCGTACCTTTAGGAGAAGACACTTGTTTGGAGGCTACAAACATCTTGAAAACAGAAGTGTTGCAGACATGATTAGTATGTTGGTCGAACCAAGCAAATGTAATGTTCCCTTACGGAAACAGAATGTGCGAAGAAGTGTGCGTGCTCAAGATGAGGAGTTTTAAAAAAAAAACCATACGTAATGTATGGTGGAGAGCTAGCACATGTCTCTCCAAAAATTATATATCATAGGGGAACGTGCCATCCCCCCGTTTCGAATAGTCACCTCCAGTGTTGGAGGTGTAGCGCATTAATGCGGACCAGAGCAACAAACGGTGCAGAAACATTTCAGAATTGCAATGACCGTACATTCTACTTACGTGGAGTATCCTTTGTGACGTCCACAGCTCGACGAGAAGTCGCCTATTTCTTTGCTCGAATGTTGGAATCTGAAAAACAATCATGATTAGTCAATATGCATTCCTCATGTTCTGCATGTTTGGATATGTTGGTTAGCATATATGCAATTTCCTAAAGATGATAAATTCAAGCACAAAAGCTATACACAATCCAACGATCAAAGATGTTCAAACCATCAAGGTAATCATCTTCACACATCTTCGAGCAGTTGTAGTTACAATTTTACGGAATGAACTAGGTGAATAAAGCGCTGAAGCCGAATGTATATCTGTAGTGATCGATGTATATACAGAAATAGATAGAAATATATATATACAATGGAAAGGTGAGGGGCTACGCGGAGGAAAAGCATCCACGTAGCTCTGAATTATAGGATCAAATTACAGAGTGAGCCCATCGTCCCCGCAGTGCAACTACTTCTCGCCCCGCCTCATGGGACTCTGTTATTCAATTCGATTGGCAAGGATGGGTATCTGTTGTATGGATGAGGAATTGGATGCTACTCGCCTTGAATCGCTATGCCTAAAAGCGAAAGCCACGGCTTTCCCCTCTGCCCACCCGCGCCGTGGAGCAAGCAACATCGCCGCTCGTCGACTTACGGGAAAGCGTTTGGCAGTTTTCTTGGCTACGCTTGGTCCTAGAGCTCTATATCTAAACTCCGGTTCAATTTGGAGAAGGCCTTGATGACTCGGGCTAGGGGGCAACAATAGGGGAAGAGGGCTTGCAAAACAAGATAGAAAAACAACAAGAAAGAGGGGAATAAAAATACGTATTCTCTTCTCCGAGGCCGAAACATTGGCAGGATAAGAAGCAACCTTCCTCCTCAAAGGTGCCTAAAGACGGGGACAACGGCAAGGCGCTCGAAGTGATCAACGTGAGCAAGGATTTCGTTCGTCCGTTTCGTCGACAGTGAGCATTTGGATTGGGCAATTCATGGTACAAAAACCTTCTTGCAATGGGGTGGATGTAGAGTGAAAAAGGAATGGCCACGAAACCATGTAACTAAGCGATCCTCGACCTTCTGTTTGTGTCCAACGGATCTGTTATCACACAAGGTGATCCCAGTGTCATCACCGTCAATGCTTGAGAACAGGCAGGATCTGAGGGGGCTCGATGCTGAAAACTGAGACTGAAAACAAGCTGGAAACTGGAGGAGATAGAGCTGAATCGTTGGCTGCGAGAAGCGGTGCGAATCAGGGCTGAGATCTGAGGCAGAGACACCGATGGGGAGGGGGGAGAAGAAGAAGACCAGGGAGGCGCCGTCATCAACCGAAACGGTTGATTTTGGTGATCTTAGAGACGCTTAAAGAAAAGAGATGAAGAAAGATGCATTCATCGATTGGGTGAAGCAGGAAAAGGTACTATGTTTCAACCCTGACCCTTAAAATCTGTCTCTCTTGTTTCCGAGAAGCACTGCGGTCATGTGGTGGCCGGATGTTTCTGAAGTTGCTGGGTCGAGTTTGAGTTTGTCTGCATCGATATGCCATCCCCTAAATACAATGAGTTAAGGGTTGCTTTGTTGCTCGAAGCACATGAAGAACGGACAGTAGGAGGAGAAGAAAAAGCCACAACATCAGGAGACGAGCCAAAGGTTCGAAAATAAAAACTGCACCAGGCGACAGGAGATGAACCAGCGCCTCAAAACGAAGAACTGCATGAGAGGTTCGTGAAGAAAAACTGCACGGGGCAACAGGAGATGAACCAGCGCCTCAAAACGAAGACCTGCATAAGGAAAGAGGAGTCAAACCAGTGCTGGAAAAAGAACAATTGCATGAGGCAGCAGGAGAACCAGTGCTTCAGAAAGAACTGCCGTGGAGCAAGCAGCATCGCTGATTCTCTTCTCCGAGGCCGAAACACTGGCAGGATAAGAAGCAACCTTCCTCCTCAAAGGTGCCTGAAGACGGGGACAAGGGCAAGGCGCTCGAAGTGATCAACGTGAGCAAGGATTTAGAGAACATCTTTTGCCACTCTTCTAAATATATATCAATGAATGGCCATGATGGACAACTAGTGTATAATCGTCTTTTTAGTAAATGTTCGCTTCATTTCTATGAATGACAGTAAATTAGAATATAAAAGTACCTCGTCTTTAGATGTGCGTGTAGATAACTACCCGTATCACTTGTTTGCAATTGGTGTAGATGACAAGCTGTGTTGATTGATCGTAAGTCACCTCTCCAGAGCCTATGTTGCAAATGTAAAAAGATATGTCTTGTATATGTCATGAAGGTATACAAGAAATGAAGCACACTTGAAATGTTTTCTTATTCACATGACAAATCTTTGTTTTATTGTTATGTCTAATTACATAGCATTTGTCTTCACCGAGCTTCAGCATCGATCAAGTCAGTGTAGTATTTACCGAGAAAGGCCTGAGCTTGATGGATCTCGTGGTTCTCCTCGGTGAGGGCGACTTGTTCAAGCGAATTGCATATGAATATGGTTGTGCTGATCGTCCGATGCGGATTGAGTTTGGAAATTTTGTTCGCAACTAGAGAATCACACCCCGAACATAGGGAATGAGAACGTGTCTTGCATAGACGTGCTGCAGCTAGCGATCAAAGGTATATAGCTCGGCGCCATGATGTTCATGTTAATCTACCCTGAACATGGGGGTCGCTCGAAGTTCATCGCATAACTGAGCTTATCATAATGAAACCTGAGGCGCAGGCTTGGAGCAATTCATCTTCCTCATCTCCACCCTGACTTTCTAGTAGAAACCATTGCCCACAATTGTGTCGTGCCCCCAGGCACCGTGGCCTTTCCTAGTGCTGCCGAGGAGTCCCCAGCTATCTTGCATCCAACTAGCCCGTCGTGGCGGTCTGCTATTGCAAGGGGGAGTCTTTGGAGGCATGGCAAAGAAGGAAATCCGTGAGGATAAACTGTGAATCCTGGGGATATCGAGAGGGTAAGAGACGCGAGTACCTGTGCAAGCAACGCACCCTTCTCCGTTGGAAGCAATGCCAGAGGTCTTGCTTCCAATGTGATCAATGTGAGCAAGGATTTCGTTCGTCCGTTTCATCGACAGTGAGCATTTGGATTGGGCAATTCATGGTACAAAAAACTTCTTGCAATGGGGTGGATGTAGAGTGAAAAAGGAATGGCCACGAAACCAGGTAACTAAGCGATCCTCGACCTTCTGTTTGTGTCCAATGGATCTGTTATCACACAGGGTGATCCCAGTGTCATCACCGTCAATGCTTGAGAACAGGCAGGATCTGAGGGGGCTCGATGCTGAAAACTGAGACTGAAAACAGGTTGTGGAAACTGGAGGAGATAGAGCTGAATCATTGGCTGCGAGAAGCGGTGCGAATCAGCGCTGAGATCTGAGGCAGAGACGCCGATGGGGAGGGGGGAGAAGAAGAAGACCAGGGAGGCGCCGTCATCAACCGAAACGGTTGATTTTGGTGATCTTAGAGACGTTGAAAGAAAAGAGATGAAGAAAGATGCATTCATCGATTGGGTGAAGTAGGAAAAGGTACTATGTTTCAACCCTGACCCTTAAAATCTGTCTCTCTTGTTTCCGAGAAGCACTATGGTCATGTGGTGGCCGGATGTTTCTGAAGTTGCTGGGTCGAGTTTGAGTTTGTCTGCATCGATATGCCATCCCCTAAATACAATGAGTTAAGGGTTGCTTTGTTGCCCGAAGCACATGAAGAACAGACAGTAGGAGGAGAAGAAAAAGCCACAACATCAGGAGACGAGCCAAAGGTTCAAAAATAAAAACTGCACCAGGCGACAGGAGATGAACCAGTGCCTCAAAACGAAGAACTGCATGAGAGGTTCGTGAAGAAAAACTGCACGGGGCAACAGGAGACGAACCAGCGCCTCAAAACGAAGACCTGCATAAGGAAAGAGGAGTCGAACCAGTGCTGGAAAAAGAACAATTGCATGAGGCAGCAGGAGAACCAGTGCTTCAGAAAGAACTGCCATGGAGCAAGCAGCATCGCCGATTCTCTTCTCCGAGGCCGAAACACTGGCAGGATAAGAAGCAACCTTCCTCCTCAAAGGTGCCTGAAGACGGGGACAAGGGCAAGGCGCTCGAAGTGATCAACGTGAGCAAGGATTTAGAGAACATCTTTTGCCACTCTTCTAAATATATATCAATGAATGGCCATGATGGACAACTAGTGTATAATCGTCTTTTTAGTAAATGTTCGCTTCATTTCTATGAATGACAGTAAATTAGAATATAAAAGTACCTTGTCTTTAGATGTGCATGTAGATAACTACCCGTATCACTTGTTTGCAATTGGTGTAGATGACAAGCTGTGTTGATTGATCGTAAGTCACCTCTCCAGAGCCTATGTTGCAAATGTAAAAAGATATGTCTTGTATATGTCATGAAGGTATACAAGAAATGAAGCACACTTGAAATGTTTTCTTATTCACATGACAAATCTTTGTTTTATTGTTATGTCTAATTACATAGCATTTGTCTTCACCGAGCTTCAGCATCGATCAAGTCAGTGTAGTATTTACCGAGAAAGGCCTGAGCTTGATGGATCTCGTGGTTCTCCTCGGTGAGGGCGACTTGTTCAAGTGAATTGCATATGAATCTGGTTGTGTTGATCGTCCGATGCGGATTGAGTTTGGAAATTTTGTTCGCAACTAGAGAATCACACCCCGAACATAGGGAATGAGAACGTGTCTTGCATAGACGTGCTGCAGCTAGCGATCAAAGGTATATATCTCGGCGCCACGATGTTCATGTTAATCTACCCTGAACATGGGGGTCGCTCGAAGTTCATCGCATAACTGAGCTTATCATAATGAAACCTGAGGCGCAGGCTTGGAGCAATTCATCTTCCTCATCTCCACCCTGACTTTCTAGTAGAAACCATTGCCCACAATTGTGTCGTGCCCCCAGGCACCGTGGCCTTTCCTGGTGCTGCCGAGGAGTCCCCAGCTATCTTGCATCCAACTAGCCCGTCGTGGCGGTCTGCTGTTGCAAGGGGGAGTCTTTGGAGGCATGGCAAAGAAGGAAATCCGTGAGGATAAACTGTGAATCCTGGGGATATCGAGAGGGAAGAGATGCGAGTACCTGTGCAAGCAGCGCACCCTTCTCCGTTGGAAGCAATGCCAGAGGTCTTGTATGTAAAACGCCTGCTAAGGTGGCAGCCTTGGTTCCATTCTCTACCAACTCTCTCTCTCGTTTATTCCAAATTTCAAGAAGCTCCTGTGAGGGAGCGGTGCCGATAGGCCCAGGATGTATCAATCCAAGGAAACAAATGCCTGCGGGAAATTCAAAGGAAAAAGCTTATTTCAGGGTGTGTCTCTTTGTAGGACTTCAAAGACTACAATTCAAGCCAATAAGACTCGATTAAACACGAATGGTACCTGGAATGTAGGTGGGGGTCGTAGAGGCGATGGGTGCGGCAAAGGAGGTCTGCTTTTGCAAGGGGGAGTCTTTGGAGGCACAGCAAAGAACGAAATCCATGAGGGTAGAGCAAAGGACCTCGACAGAATCTATTGGACTTCACAGAATCTCCCCGTTGTCCTAAACAAATCTAAAAGCACCAACCGCCGCATAAAGAATTCGTTCGTCCCACTTCGTTTTTTATTCCTCCGCATTCCTCCGCCTCCAGACGGAATTCTACTCCGTGGACGCAAATATAGCCAGTGCAGCCTTTTCGCTTACCAAGTCGCAATCAAATCGCTTGCAAAGATCTAAGAAATCCGACGAAATCGTAATTCCAACGACCGCATTCCCTTCTCCGCCTGAGTGTCGACCACTATTGAGCGATCATGTTCGCAAATGCAACTTCCAAACTGCTTTCAATCCTTCACTGACTCGATAGAATTTGGAGATGGGGGTCGTAGAGGCGATGGGTGCGGCAAAGGAGGCAGCAACTGGTGAGCAAGGAGGCAGTGACGGAGGGATGGCGGGTGTGAAGCGAGGTGAGGCAGAGGGAGACTCGATAGAATTTGGAGGTGGGGGTCATAGAGGCGATGGGTGCGGCAAAGGAGGCAGCAACTGGTGAGCAAGGAGGCAGTGACGGAGGGATGGCGGGTGTGAAGCGAGGTGAGGCGGAGGGAGAAGGGTGATGGAGAGGTTGAGAGGTAGCGCCATGGGGAAGGGAAGGCACCATGCAAGCAAGCCAGGCAACGTCGAAAGGAGCTGCATGTTGGAGTGGAGATTTTCTAAAGTAAAGGAAGAAAGAAAGGAGATGAGAGCAATTAGCGTGGAGATTTTCTCAAGTAAAGGAAGAAAGAAAGGAGACGAGAGCAGAGCTGAATTAGTCTGCCACGCGCAGCTTTTCAAAAGCTTTCAAAGCTTTTGGGCTTTCAGAATTTAAAAAATCTAAGGGTGTATATTGTGCCATGTGGAAGCACAGGATTTCAGAATTTGAAAAAACGTCCTAGTGCTGGCCAAGTAATCATGCAATACAGCTGAAAGAAGGGCGGAGGGGGCAAACTAAAGACGAACCTCACAAGCCAAAAGGAGTGGAGCACAATCATGCAATACAGATATTTTTAGTCAGTTTGATTGGAATGACATGACATGTGGCTCACAACTTAAATTAGGCTGCCACGTGGCTCAACCAGCTATGCTGCCTGCCTTAAAAAAAACAAGGGGCTATAGTCAAACCAGCCACTCACACACACTGACCCACACGTGTGAAAAGGCCCTAAGGGAGGCAAGGCAATCGGACGTGAGGAAGGTAGTGAAGAGTGATTTTGAAAGATTTGAAGTCCGAGGTGTGGGCTTGAAGACCTAGGGTTTTCTAAGAAGACGGTCCTTTCCACAGAAGCAGCAGCAGCAGCAGCTCGGCTTTCCTCCTCAGCAGCCATGGTACTCCGTCCTCCCTCCCCCCTCTCCTCTTTCACTTCGCCTTTTCTTTTTTCATCTTTCTTCTCTTCTCGCACCGTTTTTTCTAAACCAGAATCCATAGAGTTTACACGAAGTTGGACGGGGAACGAACAAGATCTAGAGACGGAACAGGACGTTTAGGCAGTCGCGGGAAACAGGAAGTTTAGGCAGGCGCGGGAACAGGAAGTTTAGGAAGGCAGGAAGATCTAGAGACGGAAACAGGAGGTTTAGGCAGGCAGGAAGATCTAGAGACGGAAACAGGACGTTTAGGTAGGCACGGGAAAACGTAGACCTTGGCCTTTTAGTGACGGGAGATGAAGCTTGGTGTTTTAGACGCAGAAGATTCAGAGCCTTCTCGATTTTCGGGGAGGCGGTTTTTGCTATTACTTTCCTCGATGGAAAGCGCGTAGCCACGGTCGAAATGTGCGTCTCTAACAACGTTACGTATTCTTTGGTTTTATCGAGTTCCTGGCACAGCCTGAAAATGTGCCTTTTATCAGACATGCGACCCAGCGCGATGCTCTTTGTGCGAAGTAATGGTGTGATAAATTGCCATTATTTTTGCGTGCGGAACGTTTTGTTCATTCACCTTGTTGGGTGTGGACGTAGGATAATCTACGCATGAGTTTTTCTAGCTTCCTGGTGGACACATTGTTTTTCTTGTGGTTGAATGTCAAGTTCTTTGGCATACTATTGGGTAGTTTTAGAGAATACACCCTCTCTTTTCCCCCGCACCAAAAGGAAAATAAAAAAACACAGATAATATCTGCTTATCGAACCGTTCTCATTTATCGAGGGCTTCCTCTGGTCTCCTACATTTGACACACACCCGTAGAAGTTGTTACTCCTCAGTATGAGATGCGGCTTCTGTTCTTCCCAAGTTTTTGTGCGCATAAGGCTTATGTGTTTGTGCAAGACCTACAGCTTTCGGTGGGAGTTGGTGACTTGTGGGTATCTTATAGCAGCTATTGCTTGCTATTGATCGGTGGGAGTTGTTGACAGTGGGTATGTTATAGTAACTATTGCTTGCTATTAATCATTGAGTTTAGCCTTTGAGTGAGGCTAATCCAAGGCTTTTCCATTCATTTTGCTTTTATAAGATGACTTGGGTATGCTCCATTTTTAATGTAGGTATGGCCTTTCTCTCCTCCACTCATGGATGCACGTTGTTTGTTGAACCATGCAGGTGAAGTATTCTAGGGAGCCTGATAACGTTACCAAGGGTAAACTTTCATATCATGCTGATTCTGAGCATTTTTTGTGTGTTTTCATGGTGGACTGCTATTGTTATGTCAGCTTTTCTTCCTTACTGTTTTTTTAATAGTTGTCAACTTGTTATCGTAGATGTGTGCCTTGTGTGTCCAAATATTCAATACTAGCATTATGTATTATGAGCTATTGAGATGTGGCTTTTGAACTCAGAGGTGTTCATCTGCCCTCAACAAGATCTGCCATTTTCTTAATATTGTTGTTCTGGTGGCAGCATGCAAGGCTAGAGGCTCTGATCTCCGAGTTCATTTTAAGGTATCTGCTCGTTTCTCTTGTGTGATGCTTGCATTATGGTTAATCTTACTCTTATTGCTGAATACAAATGATTATATCCGAGCAGAATACCCGGGAGACAGCTCAGGCTATCAAAAAGCTCGATCTTGGAAAGGCTAAGAGATATTTGGAGGATGTTATTGCCCACAAGCAGGCCATCCCATTCCGGCGTTTTTGTGGTGGTGTGGGTAGAACAGCCCAAGCGAAATCTCGGCATTCTAATGGGCAGGGTCGGTGGCCAGCTAAGTCTGCCCACTTCCTGTTGGGCTTGTTGAAGAATGCGGAGAGCAATGCCGAGGTGTGCTTGCTCCCCCCTTCATTTTCTGCTCGTGGCAGTTTGAAGCTGTTCTGTCTATTGCTACATTGTCATTTTAATGGTTTATATGCAGATGGTAGGATTCTAGCCTTGCTTTCTATATATGATTGCGCATACATTTGCATTGGTATATTGCAGATAAAAGGTTTGGATGTGGATACGCTTTACATTTCACATATCCAGGTCAACAAGGCTCAGAAACAACGCAGGCGCACATACCGTGCACATGGGCGTATAAACCGTATGTCTCCTGCTTTTTGATAGTGGCAGTACAATCAGAGCTTGTGTTTGGTTAATGACCATAAATTTTTGTTGTGATTGTCTTTCTTTGCAGCTTACATGTCATCACCATGCCACATAGAGCTCATCCTTTCTGAGAAAGAGATTGCTGTCAAGAAAGAGGTGAGAATGCTGGCTATTGGTTTGAAATGCAGTAACATATTAATGCCATGCCATCATAGTGTGCCAACTTCATTTCCTTCTGATTTTCGGGAAATTCACAAGTCCAATAGAAAAAATTAAAGTCTACTCCCCTTTATAAGGGGTGTGAGGGGGCGAGTTGATAGGTTGGCGACAGGATACTGGGTAGTGGGTGAGTTTGGTGTGTTTTGGGGGGGGGGGGGGGTTATAATAGGGTTGAGGGTCTAAAGGGTTGGTTGTGATGCAAGGGGTTGGCAGCATGCTATCAGTCAATTATGTCCAGATATTTTGCCTTCATCAGGAATACTTGTTTTCTGGAGATGACATTTGTTGGAAATGGCATTTTCCATCTTGCAATCTCTATTTCCTCGTGTCATGAACTTGACCTGTAGATACTTATTTCAGAACTGACGTTTCCTTATTTTAAGCAGGAAATGTGTTTTCTTGTAATGCTTGAAGTCAGCTCAACTGGAAATTGGATCCTTTATGTTTGGTTCTTTAATGTGTTGAGGCATGCAGGTGGAGAACCCAAGTGAGTCCAAGCGGCCTCGAAAGGGTCCAGCTCGCTTGCGCAGTGGCACCTCTTCTTGAGGTATTTGCTGTTGTGATTTGACTCTGACTTAATATCAACTTCTGCCTCAGCTGATTCCAATGAAGTGGTTTAGAAATGATGGGTCTGAACTTGAACTTTCATGTGAAGGTGGCGAATATTTCATCAAACAGCTGATGACAAAGTAATGAGAAATTTTCTGCTTGATTCTGGAGCAAGCAAGCGGAATTTTACTTCTTATTAGTGTACAAGAGTTTGTCACGCTGTCTGGGGAATGAAGCTTCAGGTTCAAAAAGCATGGATGATGTGCTTACTTGCTGGTCAGCCCTGGTTGAACTGGTCTTGGCTGATCTGAAATTTTTGTGGGGTTTGGGTTGGAGGCATTAGTTCTGAGGCAGTCTTAAATTGGCAGGTTGTGTGACTCTTCCGAGGTTTTGCATAGGTTGGAAAGAGCTATTTGTTTACTATGATCAGTTTTGTCTAAGAGAACCTGTGGAAGGCTCATTTGTTGAGAACACATTCTAGTTGGAAGGCCTGTGTTCAATCTTAATGAATATTTATTGCAGTTCTACTTTTATGGTGAGTTTACGCCCCCCTTAAAGATGCATCTTTTCAAAGTCGGAGGTCTTAATTTGTTTGTAGGAAAAGCACACTTTGTAAAGTATAGGTGAACTGGATGTCATTCCAGAGAAACAAGGGTGGGGGAAGTAAAACTCTCTTCCTATTTAAGTTGCCAATAGAAGTTGCAGCTCGTTTGTGATGGTGTTTCAGGCGTAGCAGCTCTGCATGTTGGTACTTGGGTACCTATGCTTTCAGCTGTTAAACTCGGTTTTTCTTCTGTTATGCATGCATAGAATCCTCCATAGTGAATTGTCCTGGATTTCCTGCATTTGTAGATTTCGATTTACTTATTTCTCTGTTGTGTACATACTATGCTCAAAGGCTTGTATGATGCTAGTGAATGCAGTATGCAAGCACTTATGTGGAAGAAGTTATAAAAACTAGGACTCTACATTGATTGTTGTAATGGACTGAGTAAGGTTTACAAGACTAGTTTTCTGCATAGGAGTGTCAGAAAGGTGTTAGGAGCAAATTATCTGATCTGATCACGATGCGTGGGTAACTGTTTAGTTATCTTGATTTTCGTTTGGGGAACTGCATACTGAGCTCGTCTTCTGGGTTCAAAGCATTTTAGGTCAACTGGAGGGGAATTCATTGTGAAAGTTTAGGTGGCTGGCTGCTTTCCTCCTGGTATGTTTTAGAATTACTTTTAAGTGGATTTGGAATTAGTTGCTAAATTAAAAGCTGAGATAAGCTGTATTCTACAAGGAAAAGCTGAACTTGATCTGTTTGCATTTGTATTCTAGGTAGTGCATCTTTGTAAAGTGAATCTAGAAACCAGTGTCATTCTAGGGACAAGCTTTTGAAGGTTCCCAAAGTGGTGGTACTTGTTTTTGAAGGTTCCCAAGGTGGTGGTACTCTTCATGAAGTACAGGCCACTAATAAATTCTTGTATTTATTTCATTTTAGCAGCTGACTCTAAAACGTCTTATGACAGAACTTAATAAGCCACACGTAAACACTACACAGAAAATACAACACAACACAATATTCACCACTTGCGAGCACCACACTACACAATGTACAACACACCACCTAATACATGGCAACCCATGACAAACACTTGCACACCAGGTAATACATGGCAACCCATGACAACACTTGCCCACAATAGATTGTAGAGCAACACTAAAGAGGCTAGCTGGGTGCCTTGAAAATGTCAGCAGCTCCTCAAAAAGGGGCTCCTAACGTTCTCCAATGAAATTTGAATAATTTGTCGGCTGCACTTGTGGCAAAAAATTGAACGTCTCCCAGAAGCCGTGAGCAATAAATGTCTTGAGAAGTTTCTTGGGCCTGCAATGCGCCTACATTCAGAGTCGATGAAGATCAGTCATCCCCCCAGAGCAGGAGGGCAGGGAGGGGAGAGTCCCTGCGGTTGTAAGGCCTACAATAAGGCCTGCATAAAATGACTTGCAACCTATTAATTAAGGGTTATCACATGTTTATCTGCGCTGAGTCTCGTTCAAGAGGAACTAATTGATTTTCAGCGAGCTATTGAATAGCAGCTCCTCCAAGTTAGATGAGTTTAATGGCTTAATAGTTATTAGGATTGGAGAGTGTGCCCCACTTGTGACACGTGAATTATTAATGTAGGTTTTCCTTTGCAAAATTAGGAGATGTGAGTTGAAGTCTAGAAGGTTCTTGGTTCGCAAAATTTCCAACCGCCCCGAGGTGTACATATAAGGCTGCCTCTGCTTCCGTGTCCTCACTACTACTAGTGATTGAAGTAGTGAAAGGGAGAGTTTGAGGGGAGGAGAGAGAGAGAGAAGTCAGGGCTGAGTGAGGAAGTGAGAGAGGGGGCGTTTGAGTGGAGGGAGAGGCCGAGGGGAGGCAGGACTGAGTGAGGAAGTGAGAGATGGGGCGTATGAGGAGGATTACCAAAAAGCGAGCAAGCGATAAAAAGCGAGCGACAAAATAATAAAAGATTAATAAATCTCCTATTTTAGTATCAAAAGTAATAACTTATTCAAAAGTGCATATGTTCCCTCAATGCCAGAAGGTTAAACATGCATATAACTTTAAAGCCATTAACACTAATTTCACATCATTCATGAGATATTCATGAGATAGTTTGTATGTTTAACTTCCAAGTCATTGTTTGTATCAAAGACAAACCCTACTACAATCAAGTTCTCTCTTTCCACTAGAGTAATTGAGATCATCTTTCCAAGGACTCCTTGCATGGATTAGTCTAGATTCCATGCATATGTAAATGCTTAGGTTTTCTAACTCTGTTCACTCTTGGAATAAAACCCATGTTTCTTTGTTACTACAAAAATATCCTTTCCTAATGATTTATTCTTACCTTCCACTAATCTTACCAATGCAGCAAATTAGCCACAAATTCATTTTTTGATGCATTTAATTTTACTAAATGGTGCACAAAGACATGATAATCATCTAAAGTACGCCTTGCCATTTGTTTGATATGTAACATGACCTTGTAAATCAAAAGATACAGAGATGTGAAAATGTCCTCTTTTGGGCCAAAACAGGGAGCGCGTTAATGCGCTCCCTGTTAACGTGCTCCTGTTTTGGTCCAGAAGAGGACATTTTTACATCCCTATATTTTGGCAAGATGTCAACATGTGATTATTTTGGCCCAAAAGATGAGTTCTTAACATCCTTGCATCTTTTGATTATCAAATTTAAATGGCATAATGTTACATATCAAATCAAATGACAAGGCATGATTTAGATGAATATCATGCCTTTTTGCACCATCTAAAAAACTTGTGTGCATCAGGATATATAAATTTTGTGACACATAACCACCTTTTTGAATACTTTGTACTTCAAGCAATTATTTTACAAAAAACTTAGATTCTTTCTTTGCTTGCTTGATTTTCCAACCACTTCAACTAATTGTCGCTCGCTTTTTCTCGCTCGCTCTATTGACTACCTTGCGTTTGAGTGGAGGGAGAGGCTGCAGGAGAGTGAGGCAATCTAAGGGGGAGGGTGGCTAAATGGAAGGAGGTGGGGGGGTTGAGAAATTGATTAAATTATTAGTTGGTTTGCCACTGAGAGAGGTGGCATATGCTCCTCAAGTGCCGGCGGGAAGTTCTACTGATCCCATAGCTTGTTGCGGGAATTGCATTTGGAACATTACTAAACAATCCCCAATTGATTCTATGTTAAGATACTGTGCTGTCCGTTAGTTGTGAATTGTCAATCCGAATAGCTCATACAAGATCACCAACTTTTTTAAGCTCGATTCCTTGCTCACAGGAGGTGGCACAAATGGAAAAAATAGATTGTGCAGGGCGTTCGTTGGCATCGGAGAAAGTTGCCTCCTCTTAGGTTGACGTCCACCGAGAGCTTATGCTGTCCTAGATGGCCAACTGGGTTTCATAGGAAGGGCAGTGACTCACGATCTACAAACCCCACCCTCACCAAGGTCTTATATATATGATGGTCGATAATCTCTTCAGCACCCTCCTCATTGCCCAAAACTCCAGCAAAAGATGATATGTGTAACAAAACCTTTTGAATTTTTCGATGAAGACCCTCTATCTCCGTAGAAATTGAATTATTCCATCGCACACAAACGGTTATGTCGAGGAGGAAAAGCACCTAAGAAAATTGGCAGATATAAACAAGTGGAGCAAGTCCATGAATTTCAGCAGAGATGTCATGGCATTGTTGCTCAGCTATGCTTTGTGAGAGGATAAACATGCATTGTTGCTCAGCTATGCTTTGTGAGAGGATCAACACACAGGAAGGGACTAAATGCTCATCCCAAGGTCTATCAAGAGACGATTCCCTTCTGATTTCTTTCCCCTCTTCCTCTCAATGATGGGAATGCGAGAGGAGTGGAATTGCTAATGCTTACTTGATTTATAGGGGGGAGGCAAGAGGGGTGGAGGTGAACAGAAAGAGAGACAAGAGCTAACCCTTAATTTTTTGTTGGCTTAATTCCCCGTGGTCATTTTGGCTTATGAATCAAGGGTGAAGGGAATTTCAATTTTTGTTCACTAGGGAGACATTTTAGCTCAAATTAGCTCCCTATTACTACTTGACCATTACAATAGCTTAACACCCTCCGACGACACAATGCACACTCATCACACATCAAGCAAATTTGATCTGTGACACCCTCCCATGATGCAATGCACATGCGTCGCACATCAAGCAAATTTGATTTGTGATATATATATATATATATAAAATTAGTGTTAAAAAGTTAGCCCTCCATAGAGATAACACCGTCCCACAACACAATGCACACTCGTCGCACATCAAGCAAATTTGATTATAGATAGATAGTTGAATTTGAATTTTGAATTCATAAAGGCCATTTTCGTCAAGCAAATTTGATTTGTGACACCCTCCCATGACACAATGCACACGCGTCGCACATCAAGCAAATTTGATTGGTGATATATATATATATATATATATATATTAGTGTTAAAAAGTTAGCCCTCCATAGAGATAATACCCTCCCACGACACAATGCACATGCGTTGCACATCAAGCAAATTTGATTAGATAGATAGATAGATATTTGAATTTGAATTTTGAATTTGTAAAGGCCATTTTAGTCAAGCATTGTGACACCCTCCCATGACACAATGCACATGCGTAGCACATCAAGCAAATTTGACTTGTGATATATATATATATATATTAGTGTTAAAAAGTTAGCCCTCCATAGAGATAACACCCTCCAACGACACAATGCACACACGTCGCACATCAAGCAAATTTGATTAGATAGATAGATAGATAGTGAAGGATCATAGGGTGCAATAAGAGCTTGTGAAAGCATGTCGCCTAGATTATGAACTTTAGGAGACACTAGCCCAAGCAAAGGAAGGCCAACCTTTAAATAGAGTTAAGGCCTTACTTGAAGGCTCACAACATCATAGCCTCAGCAAGAAGGTATAGCATGATAGCAAAAAGTGCTACACAACAAGCTAGTTCTAGATCTCCCAAGATGGTTAAAAAAATTATGCTTTCAATTGAGTAGTGAACAAAAACAACGGATTTACACCTAGGAAACTTCCATTTCAAAATGAGTATCATGTTTTGGTTTATGCTTGCAATCGATTACTTGTAACCACTCACTTGCAATCGATTACTTACAATTGCTTACTAGCAATCGATTACTTGAATCACTAGTCATAGTTATGTTTTGATTTATGCTTGTTTCATGCTTGCAATCGATTACTGGTTACTAGTAACTAGAAAGATTGCATAAATCGAAATGACTACTATGAATTAATTACGATCAAGGTAAGGATTTTTTGAATCTTCCATTTTTCTTACAAAAACACTCCATATCCACTGGTAGAAGGCTTATTATGAAAATAAGATATGTACTCCATATGATTGGAAGTTTCACCTTTTCTTCTTGAAGTAGGGTACTCATGCTACTCAAACTAAGTTTGGGGATCCTTGTTCTTCCATTGTGCCTTCTTTGCCTACAAAGTCGCACATGTTGCTTAGAGGCTTCGGATGTCTACTTGTGTCTACAGCAAGCTAAACTCTATCACACAGGAGATTGGTAGTTCGCCTGATATAGTTGCCAGGTGGGATTCCACTTCATTTTGTGTGGACGACCTCTTCCACAATCAACTATTTCCCTTTATTGGTTGCTCTTTGTTGTTTGGTGGGCACTCATGTGGTAGGCCTTTTGGCCTTTTCTAAATTGCTGGGGGTGGTGGTTCATTTTATGTTGGATCTATTCTTCCAGCTTGGTGGTTGGCTCATTGAAAAGCTTGTTTGGTTTAGTTGGGAGCTTCCTTAGAATGTCTTCATCCCCTCATGTGAGTAGATAGATATGTACCCTGATCAAGCTCAGCATGCCGTTTGGTTCTGCCTTGAACTTCTCCACCTGATAATTGATATGCGAAGTAACTTTGTCCAGTTCACCTGCGCCTACCTTGAATGCTTTCTATATTAGCTGCTTGGTAAAATGTGTGTTTAGTGGCTTTAGCTAGATTTACGTTGCCAGGAATCAAAAGAAGTTGGTGGAATCCACTTACTCAAGTTTGGTCATTTAATGTTGCCATCCACTCTTCTCTTTTCTACTAAGATTTTTGTTATTGATGAGCTCTTTCACCCTCCTATACTTGTGAAATTCATTGCAAGATGATTTGCAGTGCTTGCTTTCTCTTTTATGGTTTTCACTATAAGTAGACATGTTATTAAGATGTACACTTTGTGTACTTGACCCATAGATTGTCTGTCACAAATTAAATGAATTCGATGAATTCGTTGGGATTAATTCTTTGCTTGCTCTCTATTTTGTGGTTTTCACCATCAGTAGACTTGTTACCAAGATGTTCACTTCGTGTTCTTGACCCATAGATCATCTCTCAACGATTGCATCAATGATGAATTCTTTGGGATGCCAGTGACTTCCCTTCCACAGTTACATCTACGCTAGGAATTGAAATTTTCTAGGATATAAAGTGTAGTGGGACAATAGCAATGGTAACTTATCAGGTTGAAGAGCTACTTTAGTCACACAGACTTCATAGATGATTGTTTCTCATTATACTTCCATGCTAGCTTTGCCATATCATACATCTTGACATTGATTAGGGCTTGCACCTCTTCTTGTGGCATCTCCACGATACTTCTCCCCATGTTACTACATCAATTCTAGCGTCTCTTTGCCATTCCATTGTACCATCTTCCTTCACTGGCACATCTATCGATGCAAACCATTCCTTAGCAAGATCACCAAAATGCTAGCTACAAATTGTTATAGTCACAACAGCTCAACATCCTAATGCCACAAATAGCCAAGCCCTTACAACAAATAGCCAAGCTCTCCAAACTTGGCTTGGTTCCAGGACGTGGAATCCATGTCGAACCACCACCTAGCAGGCCTCAACCAATCCCTTATTACACAATCTGTTTGTTCTTAAATACTCCCTCCTTTAACCCTCGCACCAACTCAACTTCCTAATCCCCACCAACAATCAAGCCCTTAATACACAGTCTACTCTTTCTTAAATACTTTCTATTTTAACCCTCCCACCACACCTAAACCCTTACTACATGGTTTGTTCTTTCTCAAATACTCCTTCTCAATGTCTATGGGTATTTCCTATGAAGCATTCACACGTATGGCACCTACTCGCCATTGGGGGTAGGTTCTCGCAAGGCTTGTGCCTAACTTCTTGTTGATAGTCTAGGCCCACCCTTTATCTCAAAGCACTACTTCCATCACAGTTTAGTTCCTCACTTTGAATCTATCCAAACTTCTTGCACATTGGCGAATGGGTTGCCTCGCATCACTATGCGAGCTACTTTGCTTCATTAAAGCCCTTTATTCCTAGGGGTTCAAATTGAATTTTGTTGGCAAGTGAACATGTATTGAAATACATCCTTTTGCAAACCATAGTGACATAAAGAACAAATATATCATAGCTCAGATGCTTAAAATACTAAATATTTTTGTGCATATCTTTTTTTTTTGGGGGCAGAGAAAGTTTGTAATATATTATATCAACAAAGATATGATCAATACATAGTCTTTAGAGTAGAAAAGCCAGCCCCCATGGGGAGAAGTTACATCAACAAAACCCTTCTGACAGAAACTCAAGACCTTGGAAACTTCTGAGTTTATCACAGCAGCAGACTTAAAAGGAGGGTTCCTCTATATTATCATCAGTAGAGTAGTTAGAGTAGCTAAAATCCGTATCAGATGAGTCACCAGTATTATCAGAGTCATTAGAGGCAGCAGCATGAGCTTCACTGAGGGAAACTGATTCCTTCTTCATAGTTGGAGCTTGGATTTGGGAGGGTAATCAGCAATGGAAAGGTGGAACTTTTTTGGTCTACAACAGAGAGTTCTCCTGTCCTTAATACTAGCTAGAAGTTGCAGGATTCTAGGGGCAAATGGAATTCAGATTTTGTTGCATTTGGTCAGGCTAAGAGCATTGAGAATTGGGAAGGGAAATGGCAAGTAGGAAAATAGTACAATATGAAACAGGAGAGCCCCATTAATTGCAAAAGCTATTCTGTTAGGCGACTCTTCAAGGTGTTTTTTAGTTTAACCAACTTGATTTGCATGCTGATATACTTTTTCTCAATTGGATGCATAGGAATGAAGGAAAATTGCAGAGCTAATAACTCAGTTCAGATCTGATGCTGCCCTGTTTAATGCTAATCTTCAAGACCAGGTACAAAGATGCTTTGGGATGGACAACACTACCCCCTTTGAAATCCCTGCTGACTTTACTTGTTTTCTTTTTGTGCATATCTTGCCTCTAAAATGAGAAGGCAATCCAACTTAGAGCACATGCTTTACATGGAAGTCTAGCACAAACCATAGTGAAGCAAATAATAAATCTATTACAACTCACATGCTTAAAATATAGAGTATTTTTTTTGCGAACCTTGCCTCCAAAATGAGAAGGCAATCACAACTTTAAGCACATGCTTTGTATGGAAATTTCTACGTCCAATGTATATTTCCAAGCTTGTGCAAGTAAATGTTGTCTAGAGAAAAAGTTATCTATTGGTCCCTCTATTTGGAAACTTACTTCATTTGTATTAAAAAGAGATAAGAATCCTATGTAACAAAATGCAATCCACAACTTCTATCAATAATTTCTTAAGTGTGGCTGACTATTAAGCAATGTGTCTCAAATAATGACTTTCAAAGTCCCTCATGGTCATCATTTCAACATGAATTGAAAACTTGATTACACATAAACTTGCAACCTCATTTACAATAGGAGGATCCTTTTGGAGTTCATGTACACAAATATCAACTTTAGCTTAAGGATCATACAAGTTTTACAAAAATAAAAGTTGTTGCTTTCTACTATTTACATTGAACACAAAGTCCTCTACATCCATAGATGGATCTTTTGCCCAAGTTATGAATTATTGCTCTGTTATTTACTCTCCCTCAACACTCCCTCCCCCTCCCTCCCCCTTATATAGTGGCCGAGGGCATCAGCTGTGGAAGCCTCTAGACACTCCACGAATCGTGAAACTTCGTTACATTTATTTCATTAACATAGGTTAATCGAGTCTCACCTGTCGTGCCTCCATAAACGAATTTAATTTTGGGAACATCGTGGGCACCTAATGGCTCTTGGAAGCATCCTTGAATTTTGCTCTAGATTTTAAAAATTTTCTTTTCTTGTGAAACCACCCTTGTTTGTCTCTTCAGTGAATGTTAAATAGTATTGTAGGAACCATTTGGGATGATGTCCCTAGCTACTCTAAAATTGTATTTGAATTTGTTGGATCCCATTGTGTAATGACAAGGGTTGAAGGGTCATCCTTGTCTAGCATCTATTTATACACTTATTTGCATTGCATTTCCACATAATTGTGTTATACTATGACATTTTAATTGCAAATGCTTTTCCTAAATGTTACAAACTCATGTTTCCTCATTTTTAGGTGCAATCATTTGTTACTTACTATCATTCACCTCAATCATTTGTACCTGACTACTATTTACCTATCTTCTTTATAAGTCTTGTTTGGTGTTGTCAGCTAGCTACAAATTCATCACAAAGTTCTTTTTGATTGATTTCTTCTTCTTCTTTTGATTCTTGTCCTTAGGCTATCCATTTGACATATTTTCATTAAATAGATATCACAATTGGATACTGTGTTGATAGGTGCTTCTCTATTATGGTACATCTAGAGGTTCTTTAAGCATTGTCAAATGTGTAGGACTTTGAAGTAGTTCCACTAGTACCACTAGTATCACTTGTGGCTTTGGAAATGTCTCTTTGCAATTCTTCATCAATCATTGATTGATATCATTTAATTGCTTCTTTGGATAATCATTGTAGCATCGCTTGCATCCATCATTGTTTTATATCAATAACCTATAATGATATATTTGCTTTGGCTTTCTTCATGCAACCTTTTGACAAAGCATTTAATTAGTTATTGTTCTATTAGTGCCAAATTCCTTTTTGTAAGAATGTTTTGTAGCTTCTTGAAATATTCTTTCACTACTATAGCACTTTTCTTTTGACACAATCATGGCATTGAAGTTTCATATGATGTGAACTATATTATAACGTAATGTTAAAGCATGGGCCGTGGATTCTAAGTGTCCTCATCCATGTTGAGGTACCAATCAATTGGTTTCCTTATCAAAGCTCTTGCATTGATGTATATGCTAGTTATTTTTTTCTTGAATAATGCAATGAATTCTTTAGGGTCACCTCTATTGAAAAAATGCAGGAAGTTCAAGTTGGGGACATTTATAGTATTTTCTCTAGTTGTTTCATCTCATAAATGGCATACATGTCCATGTGATGAGGGTAATGGATTGGCCTAGGATCCTATACAGGCGCTATAGTTTGATATCTCTTTTGCCATGTCTTTCCTTTCCTTGGATTTCCATGAGGGTAACCATTTGGCCTAGGATACCATATGGGCCCCATTATCCATTGTGCTCTAATGTCTGTTGCCACGCATTCCCTTGCCTTTATTGCATAATCCAAGATAATAATTCTTTTTATTGAAGTAGGAAGAGATATTTCTTGGTTTACAGAGTAGAGAATGGAAAATATGATGGTATGGATGAGTAGTCTCTGACAGTGACTCACGTGTTCTGGTGGGGATCTTGCAGGAGCGCTGATGGAGTACTCCTCCAAACTACTCTAGTTTGAGAGCAATACATGCAAATGCCTTCCACTAGTATCACTCTAATGACTCGCGGCTTTTGTTGCAATCATGAATCCATAAGAAGAAGAAGAGGAGGAGAAAGGGAAGTGGAGAAGGAATAGATGGAGAAGAAGAAGGGAAGAGGGGAAGAGAACATGGCATTCATGAAAGGCACTATGAGGGAACAAGAGGCAACTCCAAAGAGGAGGAGGAGAGCTTGCATTTCACTGTGTACAACCAACAAGTGAAGACCAAAGTCAACCATTTGGCCTTTTATAAATGCCACCTTTTGAAGGGAGGGACAAACCTAATCTCTCTTTACAATTGTCTTGGGCCCATTTAGCTCCAAGGCACAATCCTAGCTCTACAGGCTTCCCACTATCCATCAAATGACATTGCCAACTAATGTAGTTAACATGCCCCCCTTCATGTTCTTGATCCAGTCCCCTTGCTCTTGCAAAGGTCATGGTTGTTGGAGTGCTGTTGATGAAGATCATTCCTAGGTCTTCAATGGATCCTCTATTGCGGAATTGTTGCTGGGAAGATGGATATTGCATTTGGTAGCATTGGATTCCATTGTAATTGGCATGGCATGGTATGAGTGATTGCAATGATGGAGGGATCGTGGGCTGAGTACTTGTGACCTTTTAAAGGAAAAAAAGAAAATGAAAAAGAGGAATCTAAGGTGTAAGTTAGTAGGGGTTGATGTAATATCCTAGTGGTGTTAGTGTTAGTAGAGTAAGTAAAATGCATTCTCATGCTCCATCTTAAGTCCCATATTCTATTTGAGTGGTACTTGTATTGGATTCTCATCAGACTATGTCTTAGACTTGCCATGTTTGCAAGTCCGAAGTTTTGCATGACATTTTTCCTTGCTTCTCTACTTTGAAGTTCTTTCAAATTCCATTTTATGGATTATATTTCCTTGAGGGATAGCTTGAAAGTATTTGAGCCCAATAATTGTTGTGGCACTATCTATGTTAGAATCCAAGAGCATGTGCCTAGTGTGCCCCCCGCCAAGACCGCTAGCACCTCACGGAAGTGCACAACCTTCATGGCCACTACGGAGGCTCTGGCATGTGTGTATGGCAGGTCCCCACCCCTGCCATAAGGCACCCTTGCCTAGCCAGCCCTCCAACCTCCACAAAAGGCAAGCTTGGGGGAATTGAAGATAGGAGGGGCAACTTGGACTATTTATGTCCCTTCATCTTCCACACACCTTTGTATGTGGGATAATTCAACCCTTTCTCCTTCTTCTTATCCCCTTTGTCCATGAGAGATTTGCACCTCCAACACCCCCCTCCAATCGATCATGGAGAGAGGTGGCCGGGGATCAGACCCGGGCTCTGATACCATGTTAGAATCCAAGAGCATGTGCCTAGTGTGCCCCCCGCCAAGACCGCTAGCACCTCACGGAAGTGCACAACCTTCATGGCCACTACGGAGGCTCTGGCATGTGTGTATGGGAGGTCCCCACCCCTGCCATAAGGCACCCTTGCCTAGCCAGCCCTCCAACCTCCACAAAAGGCAAGCTTGGGGGAATTGAAGATAGGAGGGGCAACTTGGACTATTTATGTCCCTTCATCTTCCACACACCTTTGTATGTGGGATAATTCAACCCTTTCTCCTTCTTCTTATCCCCTTTGTCCATGAGAGATTTGCACCTCCAACAATCTAGAGTTTTATTTTGTCCCCATTTTGTCTGAGTCATCACATCTACAGGAGTCTGATAATACACCATACAAACTCCTAAGATGAGGACTATGGCTGAAGAGGTTTAGAGCATCTTGTGTTCTAGGAAAGTCCTCTAAATTAAAACTGATATTAAATTGGAAGGCTCAAATGGTTAAGTGGGTACTAGTGTTAAGCATAATGAGGAAGAAGAATAAGAAGAAATAAAAAGAGGAGGGAGAGAATCTTGAGTTCTAGGAAAGTCCTCTAAACTAAACTAATATTACATTGGAAGGCTCAAATGGTTAAGTGGGCACTAGTGTTAGGCATAAAGAAGAAGAAGAATAAGATGAAATAAAGAGAGGAGGGAGAGTTAGAGCTAGCTAATGAGGGGTGGGGTTAGTAAATGAAAGTGAAAAAAAATCTTTGAGGATCACAAGAAACTCATCCAGACCCCTTTTTATGTCAACAGATTCACCCTGCAATCAAAGTCATCTTATAGAGCTATTGGTGTAGGATCACTTGTTGTTCCATATGTGGAGGAGTGCCTTGGGATATCGGGGGTTGATATGTCTTTGACTGGCCCTAGACCATGAAGAAGTTATTAGAGTTGCATACCCTTTGTTGTTGAAGATTTTCTTTCCATGGTAGCAACATTTCATCAAGGTCTCTAGTATCTTCCGTTGTAGTAGGTTCTTGTGGATCTACTCCATTTTTAGGAGTAGGTTTTACCTTTTCATGTGGAAAGACCCATCAAGGACTTGAACTATCATTGCCTTGCTCTTTGTCATTAGGGGAGAATTGGGATCTCCAAAGGGCCCCAAATTAGTGTTTTCTAATTTCAAGGGATTAGAGACCGATTTGAGGTGTACCAATGAGAGCGCCCTGAGGTGTGGGGCAATGCCATATTGAAGTTGACAAAAGCATTTATGGGAGAGGAGGCCTCTAACCCATAGTTTATACCCATGCTCTTCACTCCTAGCCCTTGATCTAATCTCCAATCCAAGGGATACATTCAAATTTGTGGTAGATCACTCCCAGCCATTAGATCAAGATGTAGATCCAATGGACACCATCAAAGGATAGAGGGATCAAATCTAAACCCTTGAAAATGGCAAAGATTTAATGGATGAGATCAAAAGAGAAGGGGGTCCATTTTAAGCCATCCATCTAGAAATAGATCTAAGGGTGGAGATGCAAGGAAAATGCGCTAGAATCCGGGCCATTGATCTCAAGGAGACCCAAGGGTGGAGATGCAAGCAAAAGCCGCTCAATCCAAGCCATCCATTATGTGCCTAGATCTCAGCCATCTATCTAAAGTGCTCCATCTACACCCTCTAAAATGTGCCTAGATCTAGGCCCTTGATTGGATTCTTTGATCTAATGGTCCACATCAAATGGCGACCTCTCCCTCTTTATTACACCTCCATTTTGTCAACCTTTGCCAGTTTGGGGTCCAGTAAAGGCAGCTCCCACCAATTTGAGCATTCTAGACCTTTGATCCATCCACCAAGCACCTCCATCCAAAGGCCAAGGTTGCCCAAATTCAAAATAAAGGTACCCATGCCTATTGAATCAATGCTATGGGGCCCTTACCCCATGGGTTACCATAGTAGGTTCACTCTGCTTATCTTAATCCATTCCTTACAAGGCCCTTTTGAGACCCCATTTCTCCCCTAATGGGACCTTGCAGTAGGTTCTTGTGTCACAAGTCTTCTTTTAGGAGCAGGTTCTTGTGTATCTACTGCCGGTGTATCCTTGGTTGTTGGTGTGGTAGATTCCTCGTAGATTCAGACTTTTTGGGTCCCTCATTTGACTTTTGTGGGTCTAGAGGGGTGAATTTGACCATGGTACAAGCATGAGAAGGTGGGCTGCCATGTTGATGATGCTTAGGGATCCACATTGCCATCGTAAGACCCTTGAGCTTGCAGTAGTCCTTCCTGATCCCATCTTTTTGGTGCCTTTGTCAATTAGATCCTCTAGCCTGTTTAACTTTCATTGTCTCACTATAATAAAGTGATGTATGTCCTCTGGAGCAAATGTGAGTAGGAATGTAGTGTCTTGGAGATCTTCTATTTTTGTTGAGCCCAAGTTGCTTCTGAGAAAGTTGCCAGTGATGAAAATAGTTCGTCATTCTCATTAGAAGGTTCATGTGTGACTTCCACTGTGTTTGGCATGGTTGGTGTGATATGTGTAGCTGTCACAAAGCTTGATGCCAAAATTCATACTAAGGAAGGTTCTTGTGTAGCCTCCATTCTTTTCATGGAAGTCTTGTGTAACTGCTATTTGCAGTGAATTCAAAGGCATTTTGGTAGACTGGTGGTCAAGTAGGTTCTTGTATTACTATCTCTCTTTTTGAGACAGGTTCTTATGGCAGCTACCCAATAGGAGGTAGAGGATGATCTTTCTATGTGATACTCTTGTATTGGTGCTTTGCCCTTGTCCTTGCGAGCAGGTTCTTGTGGTTCCACCCCTTTTTCAAGGTAGGTTCTTGTGGTTCTTCTCTCCAATATTTGCCTTGATTTTTCATAGTTGGTAGGCTTGAATTTGATGTTTTCTTCTCATTTGTTGTTGATGATGATTTTAAAGGCCTTTGCCTCCAGTCTCTCTTGTGCTCTTTATTGAACACATTCTCATTACTACTTGAAGACGATGAAGGTGGTCTTGTTGCACTAAGTACCTTGGGTACCCAAATTTAAGTGTTTCCAAGGTATTATCCTTGGGCCTCTAGTAGTCTTGTGGAAACCCAATGATATTGTACCTTCCTTGTTGGATGGCATCGTTTTGTTCTCTGAGGTCGGGGTTTGTTGTCTACATGATGGAGTGGATTTTGATGTCGAGGTTTTGCTGGAACCCAAATATATGTTTCACCTTCAGAGTGCCCTTGGGCCTCTAGTAGATCCTTTTGGACCCACACTTGCTTGGTTGCTGTTCTTCTTTGTTGTCTTTGTTGGCTATTGAGGCTCTTGTGGAGGTTGAGAGATGGAAGTAGACATTGATGCTGATGCTTGAATGTTGGGTTGGTTGGTAGTCATTCAAGATAGCTTCATGGGTTGATTCATCACCAAACAACCCTTTGTAAGTGTCTTGCATCCAACTTTTACTAATAATTGTGGCTCCTTTAAGGTACCTGCTATTGTTGCAGCAGTTACTAAAAACTTGCAAGGCACAACATAATTGCCCATGGAAACATTTAGCAATAAAGAACCATTAACCTTAATTGAGGTACCTCCTATGGATTGAATTTCAAAACCACAAACTTGAAGGTGTACCTGGCCGAGGTGCTTTAACGTTTCCCATGAGATGAGGTTATTGTTTGCTCGCCAAACTTGTATTCAGCATGTTGCACTTGCTGATATCAGCTCTACCCAAAGTTGCGATGGAGTAATATCTATCTCCTTAGTATCAATGGCATTATCAATTCCATGTTCAATTTGATTAGGTAGTATGGATCCTATGGTGTAAACAGGTATAATGGTGGTAGATGTATCCTTGTAAATGTGCATAAATTGAGTTCCGTTAACATTTCGTGGATCTATTGCATCCAGTGTACTTCTAACTCCGGTATAGCACACCAAGAGTCTTGAGGACTCTTTTCTTTGTCCTCTTCTTTATAAGAACACGTTTACTGATGTTGACCTATTGGTGGTGTCAGATTCAACTGTGCTACGGGCGAATAGATTCCTCGACATAGGGTGAGCCTTCCAAGTTTGGAGGTCCACCCTCATGACTTGCTTATCTTTATGTAGATTTAGCTGCAAATAGATTCCCTACCATAGGGTGAGCCTCCCAAGTTTGGAGGCCCACCCTAATGACCTACTCATCTTTATGTAGATATATTTTGTTTGAGCTGTAGTGGTGGACCAATCCTGTAGTTTGCATGAAAGGGCTACCCAATATGATGTCGTATCCATTCATTTGGTTAGGAAAATCTATTACAACAACAAACCACACTTGGAAGGTTAGACTGATGGTCTTAATCTTGATGTCCCTTACAACTCCTACTAGTTGGGCTGTTGCTCCATTGGCCAATTTGACTACAAGTGCTATCCATCTTAGTTCGTCCCCACTTGACAGAGCACTTCTTAGTGACTATGCTTACACCAGATCCACCATCCAAGATTGTAGTCATGTCCTTACCTTGGTAGGAGATGGGAAGTACTGCGTCATCACTCACAAAGTATTGGCCCAATTTGTTAATGGGCACTTTGGGAAAGTGTTGGGCATCATTTGTGGGCTCGATTATCTCAAGATCAGTGGACTCAAGAGCTAATATTTGTCCATTCATCCAATCCAAGTAGTCTCTCCACAGAGTAGGATTATTCCGTAATAGTGTCACAATGGGCATCTTGATCTCAGTGGACATGAAAGTGGCTAATCCTGTGATGTCTCGAGGCCCATGGATAGGTTCCCTACCTATAAATTTTGACTCTTCTAAGCCATATAAGGACATGTTGTCATCCTCCTTTTGGTTGTTGTTTGCAAGGCGGGGTCTTCTTCAAACATTTGCTATATTAGTGTGGACCTTTCCATTGAAGAGCATGACGTGATTTCCTCTTCCACTCTTTTGGGTACTTGCAAGGATTTAGAGGCTCTATTGATTGCCTAGTGCCTTAAATAGATCATATCAAATCCCTTTCTTTCTTTGAGTCTTTGCTCAAAATTTTCTTAGCACTTGCATACCAAGTTTTGCACATCTATAAGACATTGTTTCTCTAGCAAGGGGTTTGGATATTCGTCCTGACTTTTGGGTACTATGGCACTACCTTGGATAGGGCTCCTTAGTGATTCCTTGACTACTTTGATAGGAGGATTGATCAAGCCTCCATTTAAGGAAGTACCACTAGAAGAATTACCTTTGATGTAGTAGAGGTGCCTATGATCTAGGACACTCTCTCTCCCACTCTATAAATGAGAGGCTTCTCTCTCACAATCAATAGAACACATTTTTGGATTCTTCTCATGTTCTCAACTCTTGTCATGATGCATTTATTCTCTCCCACCACTTCCCAACATGCGGTTACAAAGCCATACTTCCCTCCTTGAGCCTCCTTGAGCCATGCCATCATCTTCCTCTTCACCCTCCATCTTCATCTCCTTTCTTCCTCCTTCTCCCCAATTTTTGCTTGAGCTTGTTCTCCCTCTACTTTGTGCCATTTCCCAAGCCGTCTGAGCCCAAACACCCTCTTGATGGGGCAAAACCTTGGCTAGAAGGAATTAGGGAGTGGTTGCTCCTATTGCATGTACTGGTAGCTTCTTCACTCAGTGACATTTCACAAAATTCCACCTATAGACTCAACCATTTGTAAAACCCTATTAGTCATAGCTGGGCAACCCTATCAGCTACTTGATGTTCAATTTTGAGCCCATTAGATGGATGAGAAAGTATGACATGCTCGGCATCAACACAACGTACTCTCCTGATCCGAGGCTACATATAATTGAAATGATCATGACAGAAACATTTTGTATACATATTTACATATAATATTAAACCATTTTTTTGGCATGTGTAATCAATTTGCAAGAATTGTATTAAAGGTTTGTTTCAATGGCGTATTGAATTAATATTTGTTTTGTTTTCAATTCTGGTTGATTTTGTTTACGATGGTATATTGAATAAATTATCATTCAGTTTACATTCAATGGAATATTGAATCAGTTCTCATAAAGCGCAACTCTTTGTTTTAGTAGCAGTCCCACAATGTCAATCATCCTCGCCATCCTGATGATCATCACTAGCATGGTCTAGGAGTCACTATTGTTTGCTGATGCTTTGTGGTTTTGTATCGCCACAGCCTACACATCTTACTGGGGACTCAAGGCACCCACCGGTTGTCGCACAAGCCGTCATGTGAAAAGCATCTATAGATTTCATTTTGGCATGCATTTTGTATGGATATTTCCATTTGTTGGCTTATTTTTTTGTCGGGCCTATTTTGTATGGATTTTGCCATCTATTGGATATTGTATGGATATTGCCATCTATTGGCTTATTTTTTTGCTGGGACCATTTTGTATGGATATTGCCATCTACTAGATATTGTATTTATGTTGCCATTTGTTGGCTTAGTTTTTTGTTGGCCCATTTTGTATGGATATTGCCATCTACTGGATATTGTATGGATATTTCCATCTATTGGCTTATTTTTTTTCCAAGCCCATTTTGTATGGATATTGCCATCTATTGGCTTATCTTGTTGCTAGCTCCATTTTTTTGTAATAGTAATGTTTTCGGAGATGCAAACTCCACAACACGGATACGAAATCTTGTAACTTAAAATGTATTAACACTGATGATGATTATAACAACACATTTTGTCAAATTATTATTGTGCAAAGATTAAAGTACCTGATGTAGAATTGTCATGCTATGAAGTGGAATTGTAAATAATGCAATGCTATTATCACACAATTCAAAAACATGTGCAATTGAAGTAATTAACGTGGATGCCTAAATAATGCAATGCTATTATCATGCGACACATTATGTCAAATTATTATTGTGCAATTGTTGAAGTAAACTATAAGTAACGTGGATATGTTGAAATGTGGGTTGTAAGATTGTTATAGTATGAAGTGTAATTGTAAATTGCAATGCTATTATCACATGATTCACAAAACTAGTTTCACCATATGCAAACCATATTGGCAACATACATGTCGAAGACTATTGTCAATTAAAAAGAAGATTTACAATGCCCTAAAACACTACTATTGGTCAATAGACCCCAAAATGGAAGCAACAATGGCCTCAGCTCCTCGCCTCTTGCATTTTGCAATTCCCGGTATGCACATCACCCAAGAAATGCAACCTCATTCTTAAGTGAGAGCCACTGTATTCTTGATGGCAAAGATTACATCTCCATTGCCTGCCATCTAGCATCGTAACATTATTCTCCACATCTGCAACAACTTCAACCACGTCCATAGGCCATGTTGTTGTCTCAACATCAATACTAGCAAGTGCCTGCAAGATGGTGGCCACTCTCTCCGCACTGTCGCCTCTGCACCATGGCATTGTTCTATTGATATCTCCCATGAAGTTCCATAACATTCTCTCTGCTGAGCCTCGAAATTCTTGATGGCAGATATCACATCTCCAATGATTGCCTGCTATCATCGTAACGTAGTTGCGTGCTACTGTTGATCCTCCAGTCCTCTTTGGAGCCATCGAGTGCTGTCAAATTAAGGATTGCAATTAATTCAATAGCTTTCATAATCATCAAAAAACTTTTGAACTCGTTGTAGCATTTTAGTCCTAACTTCCAACATGCCAGTACTCCATGCAAGCTTGCTAGACCTCAAGAGAGAGAAATCATCCAACTGTCTTGCCCCCTCCCGATGAAATTGGATGATTGTGAACATGGTAATCTACCTGTTAAAATAGGTGCGGGATAGCAAATAGCCTTTTCCCACGTTCTTCTCTCTCTCTCTCTCTCTCATAAGCATCTATCTACACCATGATCATCCACAACAACATCATGCTCGTAGCTCTATTGATGGATGTCGGTATTTCACACACACTAGTGTAGTAGCTAGCATCACTTACACAAGTACGTACAGGTTGGAAGAAATTCCAAGTTCCAACATGGAAACAAAACATTTGTAATACCATCTAAATGCTTTAACATAACTTCCAAGTGGCATGTTGCCTGGGAGATCAAGGTTTACCCACTTGGCTAGATCTCCATCATTACTCTCTCCCTTAACATCATCCAACACTCTACTGCTTGCATAAACATTTACCAATTTCTCTGCTCTTTCTGTCTTCAAGCAATTTCTTGTGATGGAATGTACAGACTTGTAATTACACCAATTTCATTCATTGGACGAATTGTTGCAAGGCTGGGATAGCACTTTCAAAGCCAATGTTTGCAAATGAGGTGTCGATGCTCCACACTCTTCCCTCCATCTCCATGCAAGCATCTCCTTTGTAAGGTCTCGTATTCTTGTATATGCAAACAACCTTCCCTATTTTAAAAAGTGGATAGTTCCCTGATTGCACCAGCATATTCAGATATATCCTTAAAAAATCATCCCAAGAGATTATGCCAAGGCTGGATTACATGTTCTAATGTTTTTGAATGATACTCCTGCCATTGGGGATCTAAAATATGACTAGCATAGTGAAGGTCATTGTGAGCATGATTCCATCGCTTTTGAAACATCTTCTGCAAAGTGGCACAACGATCGGTGCTGTAGCCACTGCCATCACATGTAAATATTCTATTTTCCTTCAACAAGTATCACACCAAGCCATGTAAGAATTGCCCAAACTTGGACCTTTCACGTCTAGTTTTTGAATGGCAAACCATACCGGCCACATTGCATCAGATGTATCATCTATTTTCTTCCAAAAGGCAGCACTGTGACCGATTTGCTTTATTTTTGTGAATTCGGTATGGGCGTTTTGTGAAGTTGACTTAGCTATCTACTCGCTCGCTTCTACACTAACTAATGTCTCCATAACAACTCCTTGTAGCTTGAGCAAACAATCTAACATTATGTAGTTTGTTCCAAAACATGTTTCGCCAGGTTTCAAAAACTCTAGTGGATGTTCAGTAGGTTGCTGATTTTTGAATATGCCCAACAATGGGTGTGATTTTTTGGTGAGCTTTTATTCATGAATATTGCGAGCTTTTCATTCACCTGAGAGAGAGAGAGAGAGGGGGGGGTTCATGGAGTGGGGTGGGTTGAAAGTTTGGGTTGTGGTTGCAGTTAAGAGGAGAGAGGGGGGGGGAGGGGAGACGTAGAGGGGGAACTTATAAGGTATGCAAAGAGGAGTGCAAGGAGGAGAGAGAGGATGAGGAATGTGAAAGTTATGTTCATCTACTAAATGCAAAGGGGAAGGGAGAGTATGTGGGAAATTTGTTCATTTTCAAAGTGTATAATTTGACGGGTTTGACCTCATATTTGGTTTCCTCATCGAATTCCGGTCATTTTGAGTACCAACATGGCCATATTCCGATAAAAAATGAAAAAATGGTGTTTTTGTCATGAATTCAATTTTGGCCTGCTTTGGGCCTATTTTGAGTCTGTGCTAGCGCAGACTCAAAATAGGCCCAAAACAGGCCAAAATGACAAAAACACCATTTTTTCAATTTTTATCGGAATATGGTCATGATGGTACTCAAAATGACCGGAATTCAACGAGGAATCCAAATATGAGGTCAAAAGTTTCAAATTATACACTTTTAAAATGAACATATCTCCCATAGTTCCTCCCTTCTACTTTGAATATAGACATATCTTCCATAATTTTTTGCCTCCTACTTTCACTCATATCCGCCCCCCCCTTATGCATAGTATACACTCTTCCACCCCTCCCACATGCTATGAAAATGAACATATCCTATATCCTCTCCCCCTCTTTCTAACCTCCGCATCTTTCTTATAACAAAAACACATATGGATTTCTAAAAAAAGCTCGCAAAAACAAAGGAGATGGTAAAAAAGCTCACATTAAAAAGCTCGCAAAAAGATTTTCCCCCCCAACAATCCCTCGTGGTTGAGGAAGTACAACACCAATCTTCAACCTCATCTACAGTAGCTTTAAACCACGGGGTCTTCACTGATTTATACCAATCCTCAAGCACAAGGTCAAGGCAATGGAAAGAGCACGGCGATGCCCAAATGGTTGGTATTTTTGATTTGCGCTATTGCATCATCAAGACTCTCTTCCATGTACATGTCTGAGTCTAGTCTAGGGATGACCAGATCAGCAGTTCTACAAGAGGGGGTGCTAGACGATGAGGCTTCTTCCTCTAAATTTCCTTCTTAGAGAAGGAAGATGAATGTCATCTCCCATGAAAGGAATTTGGTGCCTATATTTCATGTGATCCCCGTGTCTAGGATGTCTTGAACTTCAACTATCCTAAACCCTTCCTCTATAAGGTTGTCACAAAAGCGGGCCAAGCGCTTTACAACCTTGGATTCCTCTACGAACAGATACTTTATGTAATCTATGGGAACCCATCTCTTTGTAGAGTGGCCAAGTGTATAAGCAAAATTTGAGAAATTATCTTGCACGTAAAGGATGAGATCTAAGAAGTCATCCTTGGCTCACATATATGTGCCTAGGACATCTAAAGTCCTATCAAACACTAAAAATAGCTCTTCCTTACGATTTGCAAATGCAGTTCATGAGATGAAGTCATGGAATGCAGTTCTAGCTGAATCCATGGCAAATAGCAGCAGAGGGAGTAACTTTTGAGGACGGGAGTTTCTATGGCTCTCTAAACGTGAAAGTGAGAATGTGATGTAAAAAGGGCTCTTAAAATTAAAATTAATCATAAAATCCCAATTTTTTTGAAAAACATTTACCATAAATTGAAAGGAGAAAACATCAAAAGAAATAACATTTTAATTTAATCATCCACCATCTTTTGAAGAAATAACTAGGATTTGACAGATAAAAAATTGAATGCTGCACAAGTCAAACACATTGTTAGCAATCTTCAAAGTTGCAGGAGGAATGAAATTGGCACTATGCATGCACTTCTCCACATGGCAATTGATCTTATCACCATTTAACGTAAAGTAGAAGGACTCTGATATGCCATCCTCCATGACCAATAGGTGTTCTCGCACATCCCTTAGAGTCCATTGCGATGTGACATTCACATTCTTGACATCTCCCTCTTCAACATCAATAGACAAACTTACCCCCGTATTGTCTTCATCATTAGAGTCTAGGGGAAGCCACCGGCCATTTGTTTTCTTCTAGCGCCTATACTGAAAAGCTAAATACAACATTTGGCATGACAAATGGTATCTAATAACCACATTGTCTTTACATGCGTGACATTGAAACACATCAGCCTTTTGGTCACCTGACCTGGTTCCCCAATTCATCCCAAGTAAATCTTCAAGAGCATTTTCATCTACACGCTTGCAGGACCACATAGTTTTTGTTCTATGCATATGTATATTCTGAAATAAAGAAGCAATAATGTGCAGAGGCATAAACCAAGATAACCTTGCCCATTTGGATCCAAATGTAAACTTCATGGCCATGCCCACATCCTTTGCAATCTTGTCCTTGTACAATTGCAATGTCCTCGAGTCCACATTACTGCAATCCATGTCTTGAAGTTGTGGTGGTGCAATAGTTTGCAGATGGCCATAGCTTGATGATGTTGTTGGAGTGATGTATGTTGCATTATACCAATACACATTCTTCATTTGCAAGGAGGCCAACTTCTCCCCGGCATGCATTTGCTTACCTAAATCCTCTCATGAATCACAGCAGTGAACTTGCCTATGAATGATTCAGCTAGTTCCCACTCCTCGGAGTCCGAAGGGAAAACATCTGCCACCATGAATACGAGCTCTTAGAAACGAAACATAAAATTTCCAAATGGACTCATTACACTTACAAGTGGAAAAGGTACATAGATAGAAAGGCTCACAATGTGATGGTATCCTAGATTGATTGAATGATGGAGGAAGCCGCATATCTTTTCCCATGTAAACATGTTGCACTTTTGTGAGCCATCCTTTCTTCTCAAACTTGAACTTCAAGATGTGCCCCTTCCACTCATGCAAGATGTCACCTCTCTTGCTCTTGGGAAGCTTATGTGGACCTTTGGCCGATCCTTTCATCACTATCCAATCATTTAAGCTGTAGGTGCAAGGGATCCACTCATCCAATGTATTTCTGGTGTTGTGGAAGACACAAGAGATCACAACATTACGTGGTCTTGTAGCCTTGCTCCTCACCATGCTTGCAGAGGTTGCAACAGCAAGAATGGGACTCCTACACAAGGCAATGTAGCTCCAATAGAGGCACAAAAGAGGGAGAAGGAGAGGGACAAAGTAGCATCAATGGAGGCACAGGAGAGGGACATAGTAGCTCCAACAGAGGCACAAAAGAGGGAGAAGGAGAGGGACAAAGTAGCAGCAACATAGGCATAGTAAGGGAGAAGGAGAGGGCAGAGCAGCTCCAACAGAGGCATAGGATAGGGAGAGGGGGGAGAGAGAGAGAGAGAGAGAGAGAGAGAGAGAGAGAGAGAGAGAGGAGCTACAGCAAAGCAGGCTAGAGCAGGAGGAAGCAGAGAAAGAGGGGGAAGAGGGAAAATGCGTGGGATTTGGTTCAAATGGAGTGATTTGGCAGGCTGGACCAGAACGCTAGACCAGAACAGTGGGGGGCAGAGGCCCTAGAAAGAGGGAGGGGAGAAGGAAAATTTGCCAAAAGGGCCCTACCATCCCATTGAAGGCAGTTTTGGGCTCATGTGGGGGAGATGCACCTAGTAGGAGGGTCAAACATGGGTTAAGAGGGGGGGGGATGGTTTGGGTGGTCCCTAGTGTAAGGGGAGCAACCAATAGTGGCTCTCGGCAGGCCTGTCCATCCTCCACCTCAACATACCATTGCCCCACACCTTCTAGCACTCTCATTGGTACACCTCAGATCACTCTCTAATCCCTTGAAATTAGGAAACACTAATTGGAGGCCCTTTTGGGACCCCAATTCTCCCCTAATAAGTTCTATTGGGTTTTATTCACCTTATTCTTCCATGTCACCAGCCCAAGGGCTCCCTTACAGGGCCCTTTTTCAGTCCAAATTTTTTGTAATGAGTGATGGCACTAGGAGAGTTGCCAGATGAGTACCAGGAAGTGGGAATGAAGACTATAGAGTATGATCCAAGTTTTTTTGATGCTTGTGGAGAGCCTCAACCTCCCATTGGTGAACAAGCTGTTGGGGAGATTGTATATCTACTTGATTGTGAACCAGATGCTCATAATGAGGAGGATGAAACAATAACCAATACTCTTGATGCTAATCTTGAGCAACAAGAGGGAGAGGAACACGAAGAAGAAGAAGAACATCCCCTAATAGAATAGGATTTCTTGCCTTTTTGTCCATTACTCATGTTAATGAGTCTCATTAGGATAGAATTTCTCACTTTCTTGTCCATTACTCAAGTTACTCAAAAACGTTTGTGTTATTCATGAGTCTCATTATTTTCTTCACAAGATGTTGTCACTATCTTTTTATTGATGGTTTGTAAATATTTCATGATGAAATGTGAGCAATATTTTGTTTTGATAGATCATTTCTTTTAGAAGAAAAAAACATGTCTTTGTGATTCCAATTGATGAATGCATTATACATTACATAGACATGCATGAATTATTAAAAAATTTATAGAATATTAGATCTTATCATTGAGCTTCACTTTTCCAATTTTCTAATTTGACTTGAAAAGTGGATATTTTTCAATTCTAAATTTGTGATATGTGCATTTTCTAAATCAATTCTAAAAATAAGCTTATTTTGCAAAAGTAATGAAAATAGTTAGCTTTAAGGTTTCCAAAACTTTCTAAAATTGAACAATATTTACGCCAAGTAAAACAAGACGATAGTCTGTTGCAAATGACAACTCATGACTCGTTGTCATTTTTTATGACTCGCTGTTTTTCCTAGAATTATCTTTTTGGAATATATTGGCTTGTGTGATATATATAACATTTTGAATAGAAGTGAATGTGAATGTAGCTTGTTTGTACCCTGAATTCTTTTATAGATCTTGAATGAGTGCCATGATATGATTTGTAATGTGTTTTATATGCCCGCATTTGGTTGGTTTTTTCAAACAGGTAATAAATGGAATGCCCTCCTCCCTAATAGTATTTCGTAAACCCCAACCTGCTTCCCCATGCTACTATCATTCGGGACATCTCTACTCTGCTACCACATGTAGCAATAAAAATTGCTCATGATGCAGATGCACGTGGGTGGGGTTCAGAACGATCGCACCAGGAGCAACATTTTTTGAGGGTCGCATGAAACAACCTACAGGATCTTCACAAGCTTTAGAGAGACCGCTTCGAGCCACTCATTAACAAGGAGAAGACTATCAAAGACATAATGGTTTGTGTAGACATCTTCTTGGAGTGTGAGTACATCGTCGAAGAATAGTATCAATATATATTAGAAGACATGCAAGATGAGGTCCCAAGTGACCTATCTAGCCACCATGAGGAGGAGGACAGTATGAGTAATAGTAATGCAGAGTAGTAGACCTCCTCCTCTCTTTAGCATATGCATGAGAATATCTCTTTTGGAGACAAATTTTGTTTAAAAGTACTCTTTTTGTTTAAGAATACTCTTCTTGCGAGAATTTTTGTATATGAACACTCTATTGGAGATAAATTTTTGTACTTGAACACTTGTTTGGACCCAAATTTTGTATATGAATACTCTTTCGGATACATATGGTAATGTAATTTATGGAGATATATGATAATATACGATGAAGTCTTAAGTAAATTGTATTTTCATAGTTTTAGTAAATTGAACTTAAGTTTTAAGTAGTAAATTGTCTTTTAAGTAAAGTGTAAGTATTTATTGCTTTTTCCACTTCTTATTTGCTCTTGTGTTTGTGTTTGTGTTTGTCCAATCGCCCCAAATTAGACATGTCAGCACGTCACACGTCCAGAAAGCACAGACCCCATGATCATGGGACCCCTCGTAGGAGGAGACGTAGCAAGCTATACTCTCTAGAGGACTTCGATTCCACTTAGCCGACTCCTCAGGGGCCTACCCCTATGACTACCTCTGGGTGGACTCCCCACGGGCCAACTCCTCTAGGGCCTACCCCTGTGACTACCTCTTGGGGAACTCCTTTACTAGCAGCCCATGGGTTCATCTCGGGAGTCTTGATGAGTTTGTTGCATCCATGAGCAATGCAGAGGCAGTAGTGATTCTTCTCTCTCTTGTCCTAGAGGACCTTAGCTATTACCTCTCATACACCCCTCCGGGGTAGTTTAGGAACATTGACAGCTTTACCTTAGCGATTTTATTCATGTGTAGCATCAGGTGCACCATGAGATGGTATATGTCGCATGTGTGCACCATTCATCTGTGATTTATTGATTTCGCGTGTTGCTATAATACTGAAAGGTTGATTGATTGTGGTGATTAATTCCAAGGTTATCTTATGCTTGAAATATTTCATTACTATGATCGTGTAAATCTAGGGGAAGAGTAATTGATCGGGCGATGGCATTTGGCAAGCATGATCCGCCATATTTTGGGCGCATAGGCGCAACTCTAGTGATGCGGTGATGAAAGAGGCTTATGCCTAATTTTTGATATTACAAAAGCTTATGTACATATTTGAATTTTGGAATATTAGTGGCTTGGCTAAGTGTATAAACTAAAGTTAGAAAAAGCCAGCTATTCTAGAAGGTGGATGGGCTTTTTGTAAAAAGGTGCATGGAGGAAAGCACAGAGGCCTTTGTATGATTTTTGCTCGGAAGCTTTTTGGGAAATATACATAAATACATAGAAGGTGGAAGGAGAGCACCACTCCTATGGGGGGAGATTGTACCCAGCACGCTTGTTCTGTCTCTTCCGTTTGTGAGTTTTGATAGTTTGTGCGTATTTTCGAAGAGTGTTGCTATGTTTTTCAAGAATTTGCAGGTTCCGCGAGCGTTTCCCATCGCAGGTAGTGACTAGAAGAATGAAGGAGAAGGAATTGTTACAGGTGGACGGAGGTGATGAGTATTTGGCAAGCTCAAGAGAGCGGGAGCTGGATGTCAAGGAGTGTGAGGAGGCTCCCGTTGGACCATTGGATGTTACTATAATGATGACATTACATTATCTGACTTCACACAAAAAAAGACCCTTGAAGGATAGAGCTCAAGGCAAAGAGCTCAGGGCAATGGTATGTCATTGAAGTGTAATGGACTTCCATGACATTGTAATACATTGTATGTGAGTAGTTATTTGCAAGCTATATGAGCATCCCAACAATGTAGCTTGCAAGAGTTTTTTGTAATATAATAAAGATGTGCCATGCTTGGTGAATCATGATCCACCATGTGTTCCATCCTCTCCACGCTTGTCTTGTTTGACTTGTTTCAATAATATTTAAGGCAAGTTCTGTGTTGCCTATAATGCAATGTGCATGCAATTACTGTGCGCAATGTGAATGATTTGAATGATGATCCACATGCAAGAAAAGATCATGCCGTAGAAAGAAAAAAGCAAGCAAGGAAGCACAGTATTAAATGGGATGGGGACACAAACAATGATGCAGGGGATCTGGAACTGACCATGGGGGCTGACCGACCTACCACATGGCAGGTCAACCTGTTACGTCCCTTCACCCCATCCTATGGCCAACTAGCAATCCAATAGCCACCCTGACTGAAGTCTATACAACCCCCAATCCCTACCTACTTTTGAGTTTTTTGCTGGGCCACATCCTACCCACAAATGGGCCTTCATCTCTATCAAATGCTGGCCTACTCCATATTCCACATGGGCTGATATTCTTCTCCATTAACCTCTGTCTGCAAATATTCCAAACTCTACTGCAGCCCACCTTCAGCTCTCTATTGCTCTAGCCAATGCTGCGGGGTGCAGCAGCCCACATGCTGCCCACGTGGCAGCTCTTCTTACTGTCTAGCCCTATTAGGTGTTGGCCTTCTTGGTGACCGCATGGCAACCCATACGTTGGGCAAGATCCATGATGATCTGCCTGTATGGCATGGATGTTTCATTCCCACATTGCCCAATCTCACTCTCCCCTATCCTACAAAGGTATCAAATCCCCTGTGCTCTCATTTGGGAGCTTACAGGTGGGACAATGTTATATTCCAACATCATGCTCAAAATGGAAGATGCATCTCTATGATGTGTAGAGTACTAAAACATTACCTCAAACCTCTCCCTCGGGAGAAGGAATGCAAATTTATACATTTCTCACATGTATGTGTGTAAAGGCAAATATCACAAAAGCAAAAACTACCAACACACAACCTGCTCCCCCAATTGTGTGACAAGGCATGGTATCCTCAATTGTTGATCATCCATTGCCCAATCAATAAGATCACATTGATTTGTGCTTGCAAAACGTCCAAGTATAGTAGGCACATCAATCACGTGGCCCTTATCTACAAAAAGGTGCATAATCATCTTCCTACAAATGATGACATCAACATGCTCCTCCCAATTGGCTTATAAAATCATGCATGTCTATTTATCCACTACATCAAAAAAATGAGAGGCCCATGGGACAAAGGGGCTCTCAAACATCTATGTGCAATGAACACACATTTACGCTTGGTTTTCATCCCACAAGCTTTAGGAAATAATTGCTAACGCTTTTGATCAACGTGACCTAGCTTATTCTGTGGCAAAGGCCCACCACTTGCACATGCTTATTTCTAATTTTACAATTAAGGAGTACATCATATTAAACATGTGATTTGCAAATGACAACTTTCTTCAAAAGTAAGAAAGAAAGAAGAAACAACACATGACATGAAAAATGCACTTGTGAGTATGATGATCACTTATGTTAATAAAAGTATTACCGTGATCAATGAG
This sequence comes from Dipteris shenzhenensis, assembly GCF_047967505.1. NCBI lineage: Eukaryota > Viridiplantae > Streptophyta > Polypodiopsida > Gleicheniales > Dipteridaceae > Dipteris > Dipteris shenzhenensis. The sequence goes on from NC_141616.1 coordinate 7,042,899, forward strand.
GCAAACCTTTAAATTCCTTGCATAGAGAAAACGTGTACAAACATTGTATAGTGAGCATGACAACACATGAAACAAACATAACTATTGTTTTCTAATGTGAGTTTTTAAAAAAGGATGCTAAACATCTCGTGTCCTGTATCAGATTGAAATTTTGAAAGTAAGAAAGAAGAAAAAAACACACGACATGAAAATGCACTTTGTGCATAAGAGGATCACTTATGTAACTAAAGTATTAGCGTGATCGATGAGGAAAATCGTCAAATTTCTTACATAGCAAATGTGTACAAAAATTTTATAGTGAGCATGACAACACGTGAAACAAACATAACTATTGTTTTCTAATGTGGGTTTTTGAAAAAGGATCCTAAACATCTTTTGTGCCCTGAATCAGATTGAAATTTTATCGGAAAAAAAATGGGACACAAGGGATGAAAGTGGTAGAAAATCCTCATATCAAAACACACAACAAGCGGCCACCCTATGTATATTCCATTAAAAAACAGTATGAAAGATGAAGGAGAAAAGCAAGGAGATAGACACAATGTAATAGATTTAACCATTCTAAGAAGATATGGAAAATCACACTGGGCGAGTTCCAAGTCTTTGCTAAAGCACATTGCCCTCTAGCGGAGTAGTGCTGGTACTAAGCAAGACACAAGCAACACATGAAACACAGAAATCAACACAGCAGCAGATCAAACATACATTAATGTTAGTGTGATACCAATACGTCCCAAATGTAACTCGTAAAAGCAAAATAAGTCCATCAAGTTGCACCCATATGAAATTTTTTTTCAAAGGAAACAGGTAGCCTGAAGGACAGTTGAGCAAGGGTGCGCAACCACATACATACTTAGAACTTTCGTATACTATTAGTTTGCCACATATGCAATTGCTTTTTTTGAAAAACACTGTCTTTCGGCTGTTTAAAAAAGGACAAGAAACAAAATATGTGAATCCGAACATGTGCCATGGCCCACATGCTTTGGAACTGTACACGTACTAGACGTCACAGTTTAAAGAATTGGTATCCGCATGTGATTTCTTGTCCATCCCTGCACAAAACCACAATAGATCTCTGAGAGAGGAATGAGTGAAATCTTTTGAATCCAGTACAAAAACTCCTATGGGATCACAAACCCATGGATGTAACTTAAGCAGTTACCTTCTAAAGACTTATGATTTCCCAGGCTGTGTTTTCTGCGTTGAACTTTGAGATGCTGGAGAGTCTGGTGCATCTGGGCGCACATAAACTTTTTCTTTCTTTACAATTTCTGCCACAATCCACCGTTTTCTCTTGCTTAAAGGTCGTGAAGGATCAAGTCTAACCTGCAAAATCTTTCACATTAGGTTCCATTCATTCATTTGTATACTCTCTTGACATTTCTTCAAAAAGCACGGCTTCCCATCATGGTATCTTCTTCAAAGAAAACAGGGGTGACAATTGCCCAAAAGTTTTAAATAAAGATGAGCCGAAACTAATATGGATGGCATATCACTATTAGAAAGTATTGAGCTCTTGGTACCAACAGAGGCAGACAAGCATACAAGACAAAGACAAAGGCTATCAACCTCTTAGCACAAGAAAGGGAAATGACTGACAGGATAAAAACAACAATAATCTACAAGGCAGTTAGCATGGGCAATTTGATCATATAAGTAACTATTTATTGCAAGTTGTAGATATTAGTACAAAAGCATGGAGTAGCAAAAGAAGCAAAAGAAAGGTATTTTCAATATAATGTAAGAACTGAGTTTCAGAGCATGGTTCTTTGCTCAACATTAGTTGTATGTCCTATTTGTAAATTAGTTGTTGCTGAAATATTGACACTATCCTTGACGTTGTTAACTGTCATAGGCTTGAAATTGTTCATTGTAGAGATTCGGTATGTCCAGGTTAGTAGTTCACATAGATACACACATTAGTAGCAGAACAATCTCTCGGCCTCTTCACACACACACACACACACACACACAATCCTTTTTTTGGTGAAATCCATGTATGTTTATATTACAAGAAGCAGTCCCCAAAGAGGGAACATGCATGTACGCACTCTCCCTCTCTCTCTCTTACACACACACACACACGCGCACACACACGAGACCTATAAACTCACCTGCTCAACCTATAGAAACTACATGGGATTGTATTCCATTAACAACTAGCAGAGCAACCATTCGGCAGTCACCTCTAGTCAAAGACACTGACATGCAGCTAGTCCTTTCAGATTGTGCAGATAATTTTGTTAATATGCTCATCAATTGCCAGACCATGCCATTATCTAAAAGCCTAGTCCTTCAAGTGCTCTTGGTTAAAAGAGAACATTGTATCACGATTCCATTAACTTCAAGAATTTACATACTACCATTGTTAAAAGCAGTTTCCCAACTCCATGAACTGGAACTTGTTCCATGAGCTTAAAAGAGTCCATTACTTTATGAAAATGGAATTGAGATTGGGGTACCATAAATCCAAGTCAAAGAGGTAATGAGTCTAACGTGAACTTATAAGCAGAGCGAGGCTCACATAGTCTGCTAAGCTTCAACGTAGTGCGACTGGAGCATCCGTTTGAGAGGTCTACATGCACCCTAGTAGAGTTTGCCAAGGGTCTGAGACCCCACTTTTGCACAGGATCAAGAGTGGTATGTCTTTAGTTACATTCAACAGGAAAGAGTGATAGTGTGTTTCATCATAGGATGCCTTCTACAAAGGGGGATGGGGTAGAATTCATATGGTGGGTCATATGCTCAACAAGCAGCCATATTTCAAGCATCTCGTGTTATTTCACAGTTTACAGAAAATGTATTAAGTGACATGTTCTTCCACTCAAGATCGTCAGTAAAAGAGATGCTACATTCATGCATCAGTTTCAGCAGGAGTTACTTGCAACATTGGGCATCGGGGGGGGGGGGGGGGGGGGGGGGGGGGCGGGGGGGCGCACGGAACATTGGGCATCGAACTCACTCCTCCTGTAGGGTGAATTCAAGGCACAAGGGTGATTCCAGACACTAGCCAGGAGTGTGATTGGCAGCACCAGGGTGCCGGGCAGATGTGCATGCCCTTGTAGGGTGATTCCAGACACTAGCCATGAGTATGATTGGCGGCACCAGGTGCCGCAGGCACCAACAACAAATATAGGGATTCCAGCAAGCCCTAGCATGGTGTGTAGAGCTCAATGGTGGAGCATAACGCCTACAGTTGACAGGACATTTTGGGGATCCTCCCTAAGCTACTGAAGACCTCACTTAGGTGCTCACAGCAGAAGGAGAGAGCAGGAGATTGGGCAATACGTATGGCCTTGAATTATCCCGCTATCCACATTGTGTAAGCTGTGAGTCACTCTTTGTACTTGTCTTTTGGTCCTATTTCTGGATATATTTAGTAGAGTTTTGGTTGCTATATCCCGCTTTCTATGCTCAGATCTTAGCTTCTTGTGCACATACACGGAGTAGGATCCATATCAGTAATGGATCTGGTGGGCTAGTAATCATTATTTTCCACTGCGTAGAGTGGTTTGTGGTTGGCCTAGCAATCAAGGACCATTCATTGTTAATCCCAGTTTCAGTGATGATACATACAGCTGGTTGTGGATTTAAGAAGTGTGTAGCACTATAACTGGTATCCTGCCTCTTCAAGCTTGCGGATAGCTTATAAGGGTCAAAGTGGTGGGCCAATTTGTAGTGATGTTCCCCTTCAAGGAGGCATACATATGCTTGTTGCAACCTTACATACACATAATCTCCTTCTTAAAACCCAAGTAATTTTCCTAGTTTGCTTGTCGTGGGCATCTTACATGTTCTCTTTGGCCACTTGCAAAGGAGCTTCATTTCTTCAAAATCATCCTGTGCTTATGGCTTAGGGCATCCAATTTGGTTTTGTATAAATGGCCTTAAATGGACTCATTCTGTTACACATATGCGTTGGTGTTATTGCGGCAAACTCTGCGAGTACCTATCTCAAGACTTTGGGTGTCATGGCAGAATGCTGCGAGTGCTCCATCCATCTGTTCAATATCTCAGACCCTCCATCTTTTAGAGCACGTCTGCCCCCCCAAGAGCGGCTATATGTAGGCACAAGGCCCTCCTCAGATGGCCAACCGGTCTGTGGTGTTTTTCTTTGCTGGGCCAACCTCTGCTGGCCCCATCTGCTGTGCCATTACTGCTGCAGCAACCTCTTCTGCCCCATCAAAGGGGCCTTAACCTGGCTGCTATCCAGCCCTCTTCCAGGGCTCTGTGGCTCAAGGGATGGCCACCATCATGGCTGTCCCATGCACAAATCTGCCCTCAAGGGTAGCCGATAAATGCTTACTGCCCACATGACCGCCAATGTGCTGCCCATGTGTCAGCCCTTGTCCCTCATCATGCAGGTCACTCCCCCAGGCTCTCCTCATTTAGAGGCTTACATGAGGAAAGTTGGACCTTATTCTTCAACAGAAACCGATGTGGCTGGAACATGCAGCCTCGTTGGAAGCGCAAGGTGCCACCCATGGGACGAGGAAAATAGTATCTTCTACATTTCCAAGCAAATTATGGGTTTTGGTCCATTAGCAGAGACTATACTATATACCTCAATAGAAGGACCTACTCCATGGCAAGCAATCATGAAGGAGCACCCCCTATCTTTTTACAGGACAACTGGATAGTAGCCCATGCCATAAGCTGCTCAGGCATGGGCTTCTCAGTTTGAACTTGTGAGATTTGGGAGGGCATGCCTGTAGAAAAGGCAAAACGTTGCCAGGTTAGTAGTGATCAGAAGTGATATGCTAGGGTGTTGAGTTTGAGAGGGTTAAATAGGAGACTATGTAAGGATACTGTGTAAGTCTACGACATTAGGTGTGATGCAACTCCTAAGCTATTCACTTCGATCTCTTAAAACTGAGTAGTTCCTCAGTCCCTCTTGTTGCCCCCGTACTGCTACTGCTCTCTCTGTTCCTCCACCTCCTTAACCTGTCCTACCGCTCATTCACAAGATTTCTGGGTAAACGCAAAAGACAGAAAGGGTCCTTCACGTCAACAAAAGCAAGGAGGTCTGCCTCATTGCATGCCCATTCTGCTCCTGGAACTGCCGACCCAATAACACAATCGTTTATTCACAAGCATCAACAACTTACAACTGGAGCAAATGACATGCATAGACCTTCACCACCCTCCAACTATTCAGATCAGCACTAAGGCCACACCTTCTCACATCTTAGAGTATGAATAATTTCCCTGTATCTACATAGCCACGTACATGTCCACTACTCAATTTTATCATCCCCCTACTTCTAAGGACTGCAGCTTTGCTGCGGGTTAACCACTAGAAGGAAACATACACGTTACAGCAGGGAGGATTGTTGGAAAGGTCACCTCTCCATCTGTAAGCCCCCAAATGAGGAGTGCGTGGGGGAGGGAGACCTAGGGCAGGATGTGCCCAAGAGAGAAGAAAGAGAGGGGGCTGCCACATGGGCAGCACCTCACAGGATTGCGACCTGCAGATGGCGTCAGCATGGCAAGCCATATGGCGAGGGTAGTGGGCAGGTGAAGGGCCTGCAACAGACCCTGATGATGGCGCGGTACAGGCGGGTCAGGACAGCAGGATGTACAGGGCAGTACGGCGCAGGACACGTGGCTGGGAAGAGCCTGGCAGAGGGCAGAACCAGCAGGCCAGCAGCAAATTGGGGCTGTCAGTGGGCAGTAGGCATGCCTTGTATAGGCTGGGCCCCTGCCTTGATTGGAGGGCCAAAGGCCCTAGAAGTGTGGGGCAAAAGGCCCCGGTTTTGGAGCCCTTAAAGGGCTGGTTGGGCTGAGCCAACCAGGTCGGTTGGGCCAGCCAACCTGGTCTGTCCAGTCGGCCAGATTGGGACAGACTGGTCGGTATTTTTGCCATGCCTTGGGGCCTATAAATGCAGAGGCTCTTGCCTCATTTCAGTATCCAGCAGTGCAGCTTCCAGTAGAGCAGAAAGGAGCAGCAGAGCACAACCCCTGGGGCCTACATCCAGAAGCTGAAGGAGTACCAGTGTTGCTGCAGACTTAGCTCAAGTGTGAGGCTGAGACCTTGGCTGTCTTCTAGGGCAGCAAGGAGCTGAGGTCAAAGGACGGAAAGTCTACAGAAGCTCCAGGTGGAGCACGCAGGCTCGAGTCTAGAGATAGCCAGCTGATAGGAGAAGGACCTTGTGGTAAGATCAGAGGACCACACCATTGGTGGGACTCTGGATCTGTCTCTCTTTTATTGTGTCCATAGTTTTGGACGGAAATATTTAAGTTTTGGTGGTTTCTCTATCTGGCCGGTTCATTGTCTATTGATGAGTCTGCACATCTATTGAATGCACATAAGTAAAGAAGTTTATGATTCCACACCCACACCGCACACTGCGTGAGGTCCTGGGCATTACTATAAGTCTTCCGCTGTGTGTACCCTCTGTTGGGTCATTTCTAACAAGGATATGGACAAATGAGAAGAGAACTAGGCCTATAACGTCTAATGTGAACCTGTTGCCCGCTATTGCGACGGAATCAGACGAGGGAAAAGGCCTTAGAAATAATGCCTCATAGGAGAAGACTGAGAATGGTAAACTAGTACAAAACAGAGCTACAGAGCAGCTTGGTGAGCTTCATGAATGCCGCTGACACAGCATGCTGGAACGCTTTGTAAGAACATTCTTCCAGTATACTTCCTGTTTCGACACGCAGACTAACTCATGTACAAAAATGTCAACATAGCGGTGGCATCAAGTAAACACTTGTTTGGAATGCCGCAGTGATGTCTATCCATGTCTACATTTATGGCTAGGGTTCAATGAGAGCTTTCTTTGAGCACGTCAACAAGTGTGCAAGGTGTCCAAGTTTGAAAAGAAACACTTGAGGCACGAATGACGACGTACTCACCCAATCACCGATGTTGCATTCGTCTTTTTCATCGTGAGCCATGAGTTTGGTCCTGCGTTGCATTTTCTTCTTGTACACTGGGTGCTCCCAGAAGTGGTAAGAGGCAACTACGACAGACTTCTGCATTTTGTTGGAGAGCACGATCCCGATGATGGGCTTCATGGCTTAGAGAGCTTGCAAATGTCAATTACCTCCAAGTATATATATATACTAAAACACAAGCACTCTTGCATCCTTTTTTTCCCCTAGTTGGCCTAAATCTTATTTGAGATTCACACTTCTAAAAAAGCGAAATTGGCCAATGTCGCGGCAGCCTCCGTGCAGGGCGCCTGTCTACCATGGTAGCGACTGGTGTTCGATCCCTTTGGGGAGTAGAGCCAGGGTGGGGTGTGCTCAAACAAAGTGGGTGAGTGTTAAAAAAAAAAAAGAAGCGAATTTAGGATTTGAATTTTAGAAATTATTTTCTTTTTTATGATTGGTCCAAGTTCCACTTGCTATTTCCTTCCCTAGAAATCCTCTCTCTCTCTCTCTCTCTCTCTCTCTCTCTCTCTCTCTCTCTCACATACACACACACAACTAATCTCCCGCAGTCTCCACCCCCTTTTCTACACACCATCTCCACTACACATCCAATTTTTCTTCTTTTGCGCTTTTTTGGATCTCGAACAGGCCTTATGAATGATTGAATATCATTCACAGTGTTAGCTACCACGCTACATTTTACTAGGGTCGGGTTGAGATGGGAGCAAGTGGGACATCTACCATCTGGCCATTGCACAAAATGAGATTTGGATTGGTTCAGAGATGTGGCCCATGAATTTAAGGTTTGCCCAACATGTCCCCACTCCCCAAGGGGTGGCCATCCCCCCCTACCCAATAAAATTGGTTGGCGTGTTGTAGCGATCACGGATTGAACCCAGGCAGCCTCAACACAGCCACTAAACATTCTAGCATGACCAAGAGGGCCCATGGCAGGGCTGCAAAATAACCTTGGCAATAAATGGGTGTATCGTTGTGTCGTCGTGTGTGTGAACATGGCACAATAGCAGCCCATATACAGGGATAAAAATTGGTTCTGTCGGGCTAGAGATAGTTTCTTAGCGAGGGAGGGACGGCTTTCCAGCCAAAGAATGCTAGCTTTCCAACGGCTTTCCTGCCAATTACTAATGAGCCATCCTCCAAATTGTGTTTTTTTTTTTCAATAAGTCCAAATTGTGTTTTGGCCCCCGCACTTATCTGAACCTAGCCTAGGTACTAGAGAATGAGCATTCCATTGAAGGGTGCTACCACGTGGTTAGGGAAGTTTTCCATTGATCCCTAAAATGTGCTAACTCCTTAAGTTTAGAAGAGTCTTTCATAGGAAATTCCTTAACCTCAAAGACCTCAAAGTCTTATGAAGAACATGGCCTAAGTTAAGACCATATTTTGCCTGCGGTTGTCACAATGCGAAAGGAAATCAATAGTTATAGAATAGGTCCAATATGATGTCTTAAAAATAGTTAACCTCTAGGACCACTATGAAGCCACCCTTAGTTTTGCTATTACCCACCAATTTTTGGCTCCATGGTTGGAACCCTATTCTTTCTACGTAGAAGTTCTTAGGTTTTGTCTTAGTTAATAGTTGTGGGTTATATTAGTGCGTATGTTAGAAGTACGGTTAGTTAAGGATTGCATTAGTGTAGCTTTAATGTATCGAGGACCAAAGTGAGTGATCCTTGCTAAGTGGCACTCCATCTCTAGCTCCTTTTGCTTTATCTTCTCCTTGTCTTCTATTTGCAACTGCAGCTCCTTTTGCTTGTCCTCTCATTGTCTTCTACTTGCACTTGGGCATCTCCTTACGTGCTTCATAAAGATACTCCATCATTACTCTATCCTTATGCACTCATATCGCTCTACTAGCATAACTTATGCAGGTTCTTTCATAGCACCATTCACTTAATTCTTGTATTTTGCAACTGTACTTGTTTTTTCAAGCTCTTTCATGGTACTGTCCCCTGCCAGCATAACTTATGCAGGTTCTTTCATAGTGCCATTCACTTAATTCTTGTATTTTGCAACTATACTTGTTTCTCACAAGCTCCTTCATGGCACTACTTATTTTGTTGAGGATGTTCTCTACCTACATGTGTTGTTCATATGTTTAGGAAGGGGAATATTGTCGAGAGTTGCTCTCTAGTTTTTCCTTGTCTATTTGGTCCATAATTCCTTTTAGCTACAATGAATATCTTATATGTGACATTGGTCATAGCTTGATTGTCATTCAAAAGATAGCTCTTGGTAGTGGACATGAACATATCCATATTTTGCTAGGATTTTGTTGTAAACCAATTCTACTTACTTCTTCGACACCTATTTTGCAAGCTCTCTCACTTGAGCGCCTTCAATTTTAGTTTTCTCCTTTATTTATAAGCGCATCATAAGGGAATTATTTGTATTTATTATTCTCATATTGAAATACTATTCATTTCAAGAGAGTGATTCACATGGAGTTAGGTGCTTTTCACAAATGGGCATCTCTGCTTTGGTTTCATTCAAGTGGTCATCATCATCAGCACCAACAATAGCTTTAGCATTCGCAATAGCATCAACATCAGCACGTAAGAGGAAATCATTCCAATAGAGGAAGATTTTAAGGAAGAGGGAATTCATCCACCAACATGTCAAACATTCAATGCAACTAATATCATAAGTTTAGACAAGAGATTTCCACCACAAGGAACAGTATGACCAATGAGGTCAATCCAATAGCAATGGAGGGAATTTCCGTGGAAGAGGAAATCGCCAAAGTGAACATCCAAGTCACAGTCATTATGCCAATGAACATCAGAATATGTATCTTTTAAGTGAGGCTATGCAAAACATTGAAACAATGTATCTTGATTGGAATTCAAAAGGGGAATGTAGTTATCAAGTTAATCAAGCAAACCAAGATCCTTGGTATATCGATAGTGGTGCATTATCACACATGAAAAAGCATCAGGAATGGTTCACAGAGATGAAACCATTAGAAGGTCCAAATAATGTTATCTACACTGTAGATATCACATCGAACCCAATTCAAGAGAAAGGCATTGTCCCTACGAATAATTTCACTGGTACAAAAGGATTGGTGAAAGATGTTCTCAATGTTCGGAAGATGGAGATCAATGCACCATGAGAGACAAATCTTGAGGATATCAGCTAGTATCACATTCCATAGTTTGGCATATGAGATATGGATATGTCAATTTCAAAAGCTTGATGCAGTTAAGAAATCAGAATATGGCAACTAGAATATGGTAAACAAAAGAGAACCAATTTTGGCAAAATAACCTCTTAAGCAAGAGGAATTATTGATTTGATTCATACATATGTATGGGGTTATGCACAGACCCACATAATCAATGGTTCACTTTACTACCAAACTTCAATTGACGACTACAGCAGATATTATTGGGTCTATATTTTGAAAGACAAATCTGGAGTCTTTTTCATATTTTATGAATTGAATTCCATGGTAGAGAACCAGACAGGCAGAAAGATCAAAGTCATGAGATCATATAGAGGAGGTGAATACATGTCTTCAGCATTCATGGACTTTTGCAAAAGTAATGGAATTTGAAGACAATTCACATGTGCAAATGCTCCTCAGTAGCATGCAATAGCTAAAAGGACAAGCAGTACTTTAGTAGACAGTGCTAGAGCAATGCTCAGTGAGAAGCAACTTATAAATCAGTATTAGGCATAAGAAATTGCCAATTGTTAATAGCCACAACCATGGAGCACGATGACGGGTCCGGCCATATGGGTTTTGAGCCACACATGGCTCAAAGGCCGATGGGGTTTGAGCCGCAAATGGCTCAACATCGACCTAGACCTACAGTTTTTGAGCCTCAAATGGCTTAAGACAGAGGTAGGCAGCGGGACCATCCAAATTATCAAGGATAACACAAGATCCATTGGATCCCATACATGGATAACACAAGAGTCATTTGAAGATGAGAGAATGCCTTGGTGCCATATTGGCCCAAGTGGTTGTAACAAAAGAGATAAGAGCGAGAGTGGTATAAGGAAAAGGGTTGGCCCTTCCTTCAAAAGGTGACTTGTATAAAAGGCCAAATGATTGACTTTGGTCTTCATTGTTATATGCACAAGTTTGGAATACAAACTCCCTCTTCTCTGCCTTTGTGTTTTCCACTCCATCCCCTTTCACCCTTCCCTTCCCCTCTCCCTCTCCCTCTTTTCTCCCATCTCCCCTTCTCCCTCTCTCTCCCCTCTCCCCCTTACCTCTTTCTCTCGTGGAAACACATTGCAACAATTCGAGAGCCGCTTGAGTGACACTTTGCGATGGCTTGTGCTTTGCATTGATCTCACAAGAAGTAGCTTGGAGTGGAGGATTAATCAGCATTCTTTCAAGATCCCCATGACACGTGAGTCACCCTCGAGACTACACATCTTTGGTGCTGCTATCAGGGAGTTGAAGGTATGCTTTTGCATTGCACTTGCCCTCTCTTGTCATTTACCCATTGCTCATTGTTTCAAGCTTAACTTGGAGCTTTGATAGTGGAGTTGTAGGAGAAGAATGAGTGAATAAGTGTGTTTGGACGGAAAAAAGGTGAAAACTATCATTTTCTATTGGAAAGCATTTTTTATTATGTGATGCTTGTTTTTTATGTTTGCTAGTGTTTTGAAGTGATACGAAGATAGTTTAGAGGATTTCTAAGGTGTGTGTGATGGCAAACTCCAACAAAAACATCCAAAAATGGAGATGGAAGCTCAAATTCAAAGTGGTTTTTGAGTGTTGACAGTCCCACAAAAGCTAATGGTTTTTGCTCTTTTTTGCTTAGTGTAGGTAGTTTAGGTTGTGTATGGCACTCAAAGCTGGAGCAAAAACTCAAAAATCACCAAACAAAGGTCGGTGAAATTTGTGTTCTCAGACATCTATCCCCACGGGTCGTCACCTTAGCGCTATCCCCACGACCCATCACCATAGCGCTATCCCCACGGTCAAACATGTGTTGACTCAATGGCTTAGCTCCTATCCCCACGACTGACAACTGTCTGTCGTCTAACACACCGCCTTAATTAATATGTGTCAAAATTTGCTATCCCGTCGGTCTGATAGGCATTGACCGGTGGCCTTGAGCCTATGCCCACGACCCACCAACTTACTATCAACCCTACAAATGTTGCCATATGCACATCCCTCCGAGGTAGCTAACCCATTGGCCGCCATTGCTTAAAGACTATCCCAACGCCTGTCGCCTTACAGCTAACCCTCCAACTGTCGCCATATTCACATCCCGCCAACTTGATCATCCTGTCGCCCGTTGCTTTAGTGCTAACCCCATGACCGTGGGCATACTATACTCACCCCAACCCGTCAACCCATGTCAACAGTCTATCCCTACGCCCGTTTCTATAGGTCTATCCCTACGCCCGTTGCCTTACAGTTAACCCTATGACTGTGGGGATAGCTTTGGGAATAGTCCCACTGTCAAAAAATACAAAATTAAATTTGAGGCAAAGTGTACCTCCACGGAGATTTTATACATGAACTTGAGGGTCTACATGAATTTTGTCCAAGGAACCCAAGCCCGAGGACAATGTTTCAAACTACGCTCAGCCCACTTTTCTCCTTAGTTTGGGATCACCTCCAACCGGGACCTCCATTCCTAGCTCTCACATAGTGTTAGGGCCTCGATGTGAGGACCCCTCTAGTTTTGATGAAATAGAGAGCTTGAACGGGGAAATGCAAGACCCCACGGTTTCGAGGGCTTTCGAAGCCCCCTACACCAGCTTAGCTCCACCTAGTTCTCATACTCCATCTATAGCCTCTAGGGTAAGGGTAAGAGGTACGATATCCAACATGTCTGAACGGTTGGGACAAATGGATTCCGCAAATATGGAGAACCCTTTTGCTAGTATGTCAGGAGAAAGGGGGGTCAGCAGCAACCAACCCCTAAGCCACAGGTAGGGATTGAGGCCGCCTTTGTGGACTTAGGTCCCACAACCTTCACAGGGCACCCTGACTCTGAAAGCATGGATGACGAAGACCCATGGATGAGGGAGGAGGGGGATAGTCTTGGAGGGAAAGCAAGCAGGCTAGTTCCGATTGGGAGATGCCAATTGTGAAGGAGAGAGTAGCCCACTTTGCCTTTATGCGGCATACCGAAATTCAAGCTTCCTCAAGCTTGCATATTACGGAGTTGAAGTTTGAAAACTCAACCAAAATGGGCGAACATCAGTTGGAGGAAATTGACCAAGGAGTCGACTGTATAAGAATTTGCTTCTAAGTTCTAATGGTGGATGCAAACTGAAATGGAAAGAGAAGCCACAGAGGCCCTACAAACTGTGTGCGGCGCCGCACACATTGTCACACAGTCTGAGACTTTTTATCATGTAATTCAAGTTAGAGTCAATTTTATTTAATACAAGATGAACATGTTGATGAGACTCTCCCTTAACTGTGTACGGCACCGCACACAGTCTTTGGATCTGTGTTCCATCTATGATTGATCTTGATGCTGTGTGGTTGATCATTGTTTCTGAGGTCAATGTCCACGTTGCCCTTCTAGGCTCCTACAAACAATCCGATCTAGCTCGTCATTCCATCATCTTTGCTCCCACAAATTATGATTTGATCTTGTCATGACTCCGACTCCGACTGACTTGTGAGGCACGATGTAGCTTGAGAGCGCACTCCAAAGGAGCTTGGTGGTGGGTAGAAACCTTTGAAAGAGGGTCGCTTTCTTGAAGCTCACCTCTCCAATCCTCAACATCCGTGCTAGCTTACAAGAAAAATGGCCACCAATCAAAAAATCTATGTTCCATCAATGATGCTAGAGTTAAAAGATAATTCTCATATTTGAGTTGAAGAGCAGATGAAAGTGAATGAGCAATCATCTAGCTAGTAAATTGGAAGCTAGATCAGGGAGAGGAGGTTAATGAAGGATAGATCTTATTGGGCAAAAATGACGAGGTGCAACAAGAGATCAAGCACTCCTTGCGAAGGAGAGGTGACCGGCAAGCAGGCATTTTGTGGAGAAGGCTAATAGCTTTGCCTTGTGATTTTGCCTATCGAATTGCATCATGTTCTTTCTCATGTGATGATCCAGAACTGTAGATAAATTAGGGGGAAAATAGGCTTACATTGCACACAATTACTCTTGTGGAGAGCCTGGTCACTTTGAGAAGGAATGCTAGAAAAAGGTGCAAGATCAAGGACAATATCAGCAACGGCATGCAGTCTAAGATGACACCACAAGCAGTGGTTAGGAGTGCAATAATATGGAAAATTCATTGTTTAATGTGACAATTCATGAGCCTCAAATGGTGATAAAAGTGCAGCAAATGAGCAGCAAATCAATGCCCAAGTATGTGCCAAAGTTTGCTACTAATATGCAGCCCCCCAAAAAAAAATTGGCCCCACAAATGGCCTTATGATGCATAAGAAAATGCAGTCAAGGCCAACCATAATGTAGTCCCATTTCCATTTCCTCACTTCCCATAATTGTATAGTGAGTGTTCCATGTGCACACACCTTGTAGCACACACCTTGTAATTATACAAAGATATTTCTCTATGTGAACATTATGTAAAATGTACAAAACAAACATGTGCAGAAAAATTAGAAACATCTAAGACTAGGACATTTAGTCCAACTTTTATATGTGTCCTATATTTCCTTACTCCTCTACCAAGACACTCTACAAAGTCCAACAACCACATCCAACACTTCTTGTAATGCCAGCCATTTGGGTGATGTATAAGTTGTAGGGCATGATTGGTGGTCCTAGATGTTGAAGGGATCGTTCTTGGCGGGGTAGGGTTTGTCTAGGCTCTTGGATCCTCCAATGCAACTATGGAGCAAACAATGGGATGAGCTACCTTGATGTGCCATGAGGTAGAGTACTGTGCATGCTTATGGGGTAGGCCCTTTTGGTAGTGGAGTAAATCGGTCATCTCTTATGTAACTATAAGTTGCCTCTTGATGTTATTAATTTTGGTTGCATATGATCTTGTAATGATCACATCATCATAGCACCTTCTCATTTGTCACTGTAATTTGTCTCTTGATGTCAACCACTTTGGCTACATGCAATCTTGTAATGATTGACCCATCAAGGTGTAAATACTCAAACTTATTCTACAAGTCCATCCAAATACTTACATAAACAAAAAACTTCATGTTTTTGTGTGTGAATGAAGCAACCGAATGTGGTAACTTAGTTAAATATAATTGTGGAAATTTGAAATTGTTTGGGAAACAAGAAACGGTATCTAAACCTTGCTCAATTCTAGAACTAGTTTAGTGGATTCTGAATATACTAACTGGATTAAGGATTCAATACAAGGCAGTTTGCCCAAGGCTAGAGCAAATTTGCATGGAATGTTTAATGCATGTGAAATATTATATTTATCCACAGTCAATGGGCTGAACTCTGCTAAATTTAAGATAACTCTTGTGAACTTAGATAAGGCTCAACTTTTATAGGAGTTGAATTTTCAAGAGTTTTTCCATTTGAGTTGCCTTTTGGTTTGCCTCCACAAAGGAGTGTACACCATAGGATTTTGCTTTCCCCTAGTGTGCAACTAATTTTCAAAGCAATATGTTTGGATGGAGCATATTCGACCAAGTAAAGTCCCCTTCTGATGATCGTAGTGGGGAAAAAAGATAAGTCCATGTGTTTATATGTGACTGATATATGTCTTAACAAAATGACTAATTAAAAGAAGTATCCTTTGCCATGGATGGATTGATCTCAAGTGGTTCTTGGAATGCCCGAATGCCGGGAATGCTCCTGGAATACATGCAGGCATATGCTTTTTAGATTAACATGGCTAATTCTATCCCGTATCTCCAGAGCTCTAAAAAAAAATGCTTGTGTGTGTGGGGTGTGTGTATGATCATACATTGATACAAAGTTCTATACCCACTGCTAGGTGTTGATGATGTTAGTGGAGATGTCATTGTAGCTTGTCCCTACTATGTGTATAACCTCCCCAACAGTATTCACTCTGTAGCATAGATCCTTGAGCAAAAAAAAGTCCAAATGACTCATGGTAGATGGAGTATTAGAGCTAGAGTGAGGGGTGGAACTAGCGCTTAAGGAGCACGGAGTAAGGGAGCGAGTGGTCTCTGGGTGTTGTGGCGAGGGCAAGGATCTTGAGACCAGTACTGCGTCTCATGATGTAGGGCAAACTTGGAGGGATTGGAGTGTGCAGACTCATTTACATCCCTTGTGCCACCATAGCAACCTCAATCCTTACTACTCTTTTTGGACCTACGATGGGTACGCCCATGTGATGACCCCTCGGAAGGGGCTATAGGGGACACTATCGAGTAGGTAAATCTATCAATGTCCCTAATCTATCTAGCCATGTAGGAGCACGCAACAAAAGTTGCAACATCAACTTTAAGCTTAGGCCATAAAAAATCTTGAATTACAGTCTGATACGTAGCAGCGATGCCTCTATGTCCCATGTAGGGTGGCTGATGTACCTCTTCTAGTACCAATCGTCGAAATGGTGTAGTGACACACAAGGGCTTTTCGTAGAATAGATAGTCATTATGAATGGAATACGAGGCCATAGGGGTGCTATTAGCTTGCTTAATCTTATGCCAAATTTCTGAAAAGTCTCGATCAGTAGGATAGTCCACTTTCATAGGCTCGAAAGGGTCTCCCTCGATGACTAAGATATTATTTATGCTAGGTTGACGGCTCAGTGCATCAGCAACTACATTGTCTTTGCCTGGTTGATATTGGATCGTCGGTTTAAAGCTGTCAATAAAGGCAGCCCATTTAATGATCTGATTAATGATCACCGGCTGGTAAGGAGATGTCTAAGACTCTGGTGATCAGTCTTAATGAGTAACTCGGAACCCATAAGATAGTGTTTCCAGAGTTTAAGGGCATGCACCACAGCTGCTAATTCTTTATCATACGTGGAATAGTTTAGCTCTGCTGGTTTTAATTTACGTGACTCGAATGCAATTGGATGGTTATCTTGCATGAGCACATCCCCAAAAACCTGTCCACTAGCATCAGTAACCATGACAAAGAAGGGTCTCGTAAAGTCTGGCATGGTCAAAATTGGTGTGTGCATCATTGCATCCTTAAGTTATTGAAAGGGTAAAGTGTGCTGCTCACCCCAAGAGAAAGCACGATTCTTACGCAGTAGTTCGGTCAATGGATGTGCCTTGTGTGCAAAATTTCTAACAAATTTGCAATAGAAACTACACAGACCTAGAAAAGATCGTAACTCATGGATATCTTTAGGCTGTGGCCAGTTTACTATCACTTCTACCTTCTTGGGATCTACTTGAATGCCTTCAATTGAAACAATGTGTCTAAGATATTCAATTTCAGGCTGGAAAAAAGAACTTTTCTCCGGATTGGCATACAATTGGTTCTCACGTAAGAGAGAGAAAACAAGATCCAAGTGTTTCTCATGTTCCTCTCGACTCTTGCTATGAATCATGATATCATCAAAGAAAACTACCACAAAGTCTTGATAGGGTAGGAAGATACGATTCATCATTCGACTAAATGTGGTAGGTGCATTGGTCAATCCAAAAGGCATAACAAGAAATTCATAGTGACCAGTTTGGGTTCTAAAAGCAGTCTTGAAAATATCAGGCTCGATCACTCTCACTTGATGATATCCTGACTTAAGATCGATCTTGCTAAAGATTGTGGATCCTTTCAACTTGTCAAGTAGATCATCACAATGGGGTATCGATTTTTCACAGTGATTTTATTTAAGGCACGATAATCGATGCACATTCGGAAAGTTCCATTTTTCTTCTTAACAAGGAGAACGGGTGCCCCAAATGGTGAGCTACTAGGTCGAATTAGGCCTCTAGCCAAAAGATCTTCTATTTGGAATTGAATCTCTTGCTGCTCAGTAGGATTGTGTCTATATGGTGATTTACATGGTGGTGCGCTACCTAGAATAAGGTCAATCTTATGATCCTAGATTGAGGTAGGGCAGGGGGTAAGTCTTCCATAAAGCAATCGTCATAGGTAGCTAGAAAAGGATCCAAAGGATCTTGCTTAGTTTTCTTAGTCTCAGGACTCTAGCCTCAATCTTATTGACCATAACCAGATATGTCTTCTCACATTTGCGCAAAGCTCTTTTAGCTTGGGTATGTGACAATATAGGCCAAGAGGGAAGATTCTTGTCATATTCTAGAGTCATAGTCTCAGTGCCTTGAGTCACAGTAATGGTGCGTTCAAGATAATCAGGTTTGGCATTATGATCGACGCACCAAGGCATCCCTAGAATGAGATCTTGCTCACACAAAGGAGCGACTAAGAAATCATGGCTCTCAACTAATGGCCCTAAAGTCACCTTAAGATCCTTAACCATTTGCAAACAATTATAATTCGATCCTTGAAAAGGTGATTTGACTTTATATTTTGTTTTGATGGTTGCGAGCCCTAACTTTTCAAGAGCTTTTCAACTAAACATTGCGAAATGAAATCATGGATGCTTCCATCATCAAATAAGACACTATGCTCTTTTTCGTGCAATAGTGCAGTCATATGTAACAAAGAAGTACAAAAATAAGATGCACTTTTACCTGAATAACACTTACTTGAAGGGGTGTAGTCGGCATCTTCAGTGTCGTTGTCCTCATCCTCGCCCTCTTGCTTGAAAGATTTATCATGGGATCCATCATCAATGTAGTTGATCCGTGTGGAATTGTTGCACTGACTATTACCATTGGTACGTCCATTGGTTCTCCCTCCATTGCCTCCGTTGTTGTTGGTAGCATTCTTTGCTTAGGTACTTGTCTTGTGTGTAGCAAGTGGATTCTTTGGACATTCATAAGAGTAGTGTCCCTTCTCTTTGCATTCGTAACATGTGACAAGTTCTTTGGTTCTTCGATTAATACGTGACTTAGTAGGTTTCCAATTAGACTTACCATCATATCTACCAACTTTACCTCTTACACCCTCCTGCTTGAAGTATGAAGTATGCTTCTTTGCTCGAGGGTAGCAAAGCTTCTTCCCTGCTTTCTTTCTGACTCTAATGCCAAATCCATAGCATCAGAAGCTGTAGATGGTCGAAGCATACGTACATCAGCATGAATAGTAGGACATAAACCCTCAACAAAGGTACGACATTGCTCCTTTCGGGACACTTTCTCAATGGTTTGCAATTGAAGTAGAGAGGATCGGTGTATGCGTCCACACTCTCATTATCCAACTGCCTCAATCTTTGCCATTGCCTCTTCAAATTGTGTAGGTAGGACGCGCTTCTTGATTTTATCTTTGAATGCTTCCCATGTCTTTGGAACATGAGTGCTTTCGGCAACCACACTCCACCATAATTGTGCATTGCTTGTCATGTGACTTGCAGCAAGTTTTACCTTCTCAATCTCTTCGTACTGTTCTCCCTGATTGAAAGAACTAATCCATGCAAGTAAAGCTTGTCCATCTCTTTTACCATCATATTTTGGAAAAGAAAAAGTTTTGCGATTAATCTTACCAGACTTCTTCTTATCACAAAGCTTGAGTGCTTTCAAGATGGCCTTTCCCACGTTGTCTTCATTGCTGGACTCATGTGAAGGAGTAGTGTCATGATGTCGTCGTAGTAAAGTCTTCACATGTTGCTTCTTCTTCCTTTGATGTCTCGTCTTGCTTCTTCCATGCTCACTATCATTGGTGTCTAATGATTTGCTGCTTTCACTTTTTTCATCATCTCTGTCCTTCATACGCTTCTTTGTGACTTCAATCATCTCTTTTAACACTCGATTTGCGCGTTCTTCGTTGGCTTTATGTGTGTTACACATCTTGTGCATGTACTCAAGTTCCTGCTTAAGGTCCCATGCATGATGTTTCCATGCATCCAGTGAATCTGATGCATGCATGAGGAACATCTGATGCATGCATGGGTTCCTCGTCCTCAATCGATATAGGTGGCTTCCAAGTTGTCATCACTTGGCGTAGAGCATCTTCAATTTCTTGACGTTGTTGCTTCTCATGCTGCTAGCGTTCTCGCCATTCTTCCTCAGTAAGTGTCATCGGTGTTGAACTTCTTCTTGACCAATGGTGATCATTTTCCACATCCTCATCATGATGTAGATCTTCAGGATAACCTATCTCTGATGGAATTCGCCTTCCAGACATAGTTAAGTATGTGCACGGTGCAAAGAAGAAATCACTATGAAAGGAAATACACACAAACAAAAGACTTATCTCAATTCAGTTTCCAAGCTTTGAAAGCGGCTATTTGTCGAATAGTATCTCTGTGGGCTCTCGAACTCACATGATTCCAACAAGTGAATCCACGTAGCAAGGTACAAAGCAAAGCTCATGTCCGATAGCACTTGTAGACTGCCTCTTGCTCGTGTGAACACTTGCTTTTGAGATTCTCCTCTTCCAAAATCCGTTGGGTTGCTCCCTTGTTTGCACTTTTGCCTTGAAGGATATCTTTATGACTAGGAACTTCAAAGAATAGAACAACAAAGTGACTTGATCTAGTGGATAGTCACCAATAGTTAAGCGGACTTGAGCTAGAACAGTACTGGGATGGGGGACCTCCCGGGAAGTTTTAAGAGCAATCTCCCAGGGCTTCCTCGCGTGCAGCCACCGGTGCCAACGATGCCTTCAGTGCCAGGTATGCCAAGGACTATGCCTTGGTCGGTGCCTTTGTCATACACTTGGAGGAGCTAAGGCACGGGTGTGCATTCACAAGCTTCATCCTGTCTACATATGACCGATTTCTTTTGCTGTGATATTTTTTTTGCCACACATTTTCCTGCCTACGAGCTGTTTTGCGCTGTTTACTTTCGCTGCTTCAAACTTTGTTGTGCTCTTGTATGCAGTGTCCACAATTTGATGCATGCTACGATTTCTTGTTTGAGGATGCGGGGTGCGTGTGCTTCCAGTGCTATGGATGATGAAACCTTGGCTCTAATACCACTGCGACGGGAAACGCTCGCGGAACCTGCAAATCCTTGATTTTTTTTTTTGCCACACGTTTTCCTACCTATGAGCCGTTCTATGCTGTTCACTTCTGCTGCTTCGAACTTCATTGCGCTCTTGTACGCGGTGTCCGCAATTTGATGCATGTTGCAATTTCTTGTTTGAGGACATGGGGTGCATGTGCTTCCCGTGCTATGGACGACAAAACCTTGGCTCTAATACCAGTGCGACGGGAAACGCTTGCGGAACCTACAAATCCTTGAAAAACCCAGCAACACTCTTCGAAAATATGCACAAACTCTCAAACCTCACAAACGGAAGAGACAGAACAAGCATGCTAGGTACAATCTCCCCCCATAGGAGTGGTGCTCTGCTTCCACCTCCTATGTATTTATGTATATTTCCCAAAAAGCTTCCGAGCAAAAATCATACAAAGGCCTCTGTGCTTTCCTCCATGCACCCTTCTACAAAAAGCCCATCCACCTTCTAGAATAGCTGGCTTTTTTAAAAAATAAAGCTTTTTCTAACTTTAGTTTATACACTTAGCCAAGCCACTAATATTCAATATAAAAAATTAGGCATAAGCCTTATTCATCCCCGCATCACTGGAGTTGCACCTACGTGCCCAAAATATGGCGGATCATGCTTGCCAGATGCCATCGCCCGATCAGTTACTCTTCCCCTGGATTCACACGATCAATAGTAATGAAATATTTCAAGCATAAGATAACCTTGGAATTAATCACCACAATCAATCAACCTTTCAGTATTATAGCAATGCGAAATCAATAAATCACAGATGAATGGTGCACACATGTGACACATACCATCTCATGGTGCATCTGATGCTACACATGAATAAAATCGTATGGATGGTGCACACATGCTACACATACCGTCATCGCATAAGTGGTGCACACAATGCTACACACTCATACAGTCGCAGCTGTATATCCAGCCATGTAGGAGCACACATACATCACTACGGAACATCGAGCACACAAGCATCAACTGTGCGACAAAAATGCTGGATCTCACTAAACTAAATACTGAAGGATTAAATTAATGGGATAATTCCAATTCTCATAACACTACCCTTCCAGTCTCCCCTGTGGCTTTAGGGTATCGCAATGCTTGCTTTCTTCTTTTTGATTTGTCCAAGCCTGCAAGTCCATTTGGAGATCATATGCAACTGATACCATGATCCTCGAAGTAGAATGAACATTGTATGAAATTACGAATGTGAAAGATTCATACCTTCAACCACACACGAGGGAATGTAATCATCCACTGATCCAATAGGAGTCTCCCTAGGCTCCTTCACATCTTGCGCCTGCCCTCTTGAGCCATCCATCTCATCACCTCCATCAACCTGTAATGATTCCTTCTCCTTCATTCTTCTAGTCGCTCCAGCTTCAGGATATTGCAATGCGTGCTTTCTTCTTTTTAATTTCTCTGAGCCTACAAGTCCATTTAGAGATCATATTCAACTAATATTAGATCCTCTAGTAGGATGAACATGAATGAAATTATGAATGTTAAAGATTCATACCTTCAACCATATACGATGTGATGTCTCCCAGACTGTGGCTCGACTCTACAAACACAGAGTGGTCATGACTGCTACATACAAAAGTGGAGTCCAGATCACTAGTCCTCCCTATCTTAAGTGTTCTTACATCTCCACCCACAGATCCTCCTTCACCGGAATTACAAAAGTGAAAGTGCTATCATAGAAAAATGGACACTAAGAACAATTGAGGATATTAAAAAAATACACACTTGTAATAGGAGTCACGTGCTCATCATCAGGAGAAGTAAACTCAGGATCAAGTCAACCATTTGCACATGAACATAACAAAACTTCAATAATTTAACAGCCAACTTGCCATGATGAAAAAACCACATATAATTTAAAACATACCAAATATACAGGAAGTTGGAATGCCAAGAATTGATTTGGATCTCTCAGAAAATGGGCTCCCTACATGCACTATGTACAAGCTTACCAATCTCTATTGCTACATGAGCAAACCACAGAAAGTGGTACATGTGACCGCTTTGTAATCCAAACACCTCAAATGACTGAGTACCAAAAGGGAAGCCACAGGCTGAGCAATGGCTATAGTGACCGGCCTTCAAAAGCAAACCACCCACACCATCAACAACTGGTGGATGTGGATGAATAACAATGGGGGGGTGAACTTAGCCCTGGACTTCAACTGTAAACAAAAATCCCTGTGGGCATGTGCCTCCTCAATCATCTTCTCTATTTCTAAAACTGAAACCTATGAATATATACAAAATATCAAAACATTCCAAAACCTCCAAACATATGTATTTTAACTGGAAACCTTTGCAATGATACTTAGGTGCCTCATCGCAAAAATTGTGAGCCGTGTAGCATATAAAAAGATCATGATATGTGTTACGTACCATACATTGTGTTGCACAGCACATGTTATGTAGTCTTTTAACCAGTAAGTATGATACCACGGTCATTCCTCAAACTCTTTCTAAGCATTAGCTCCTAACCACATACATGATACAAATTTATTTTCTTTTGCCCAAAAACTTCCAACCATACTGAACCCATACTCCTCATTAAGATCCTATGCATACCGAAAAAATTTCTTTTGTACTAGGACTTGCACTTGTGATATCTTCTTGGATGCCTTGCGAGCTGCATTAGCTGCCATGATCTCTGCAAAGACCGAAAGACTAAAAGTCAATATATATTGCGCAACTTTGAATTCATGAGTCGTTTTGAAGAAAAGAAGGGCAGCTTTTGAAAGTATCTTCTCAGCAGTGCTTAAATTTGCGCTGCACAGATTGAGATTCCCAGTTCATGGTACTACATCCCCGAAAATAAAAAATGTCATTAGAATTAAAGGGACCTCACGAATAGAGCTTCATTGGCATATAGAGAGAGAGAGAGGGAGAGAGCAGAGTGGCACAGAGAGGGAACCTAAGCCTATCCTAAGAGCTTCAAGTATATACATAAAAATCTAGGACCTCTATACTGATGCCTAGAGATAAAATGAGTAGCCATAGTTAATGCATGTTTTGTAAAAGCGCAGTAGGGGAGGGGAGTGGAAAAGTGGGTGTTTTGAAGCATGAATTTTTTTGGGGAACTTTACAAAAACTTTTGTGAAGCTTGAAAGTGCGCAGCAAATTTAAGCACTGATTCTTAGCTTCACCACTCCCGCTTTCAAAAAAAGTTCGTCGCATTGTACTTGTTTGAATCCTCAGTAGACCAGTACTGTGGGAAAATTGAAGTTGAGCTAGATGATAGCATAGATGGTGAATATAGCTAGACAATAGCATAGACGGTGAATATAGCAAACCGAAGCATCTTCAACTTGGAGGATAGGGGAACAAATGGTTGACAACACAATCACCTACACCGAGGACGGAACATAATTTTGAAGTTGCAATCTAAGAACTACCTGAAACATCTCGTCAGTTTTTCAGTTACTTGGTAGTGGTGCACATAATTATGCAACGAACTCTCTATATTTTATTGAAAATATAACAACCATTTTTGTTTTTTCTCCATCTAAGAACTAAGTATTTTGCTATATTTTCATGCTATATAGTGGAAAAAATATTCCATATTACCTTGCTTTCACTCGAGAGGGAGACCAACTGTCCAATATTGAACCATTTGAGTAGATTTGCAAGACCTTCAGGGACATAGGCGACTTGGACAAAGTAATGCATTTGGGTTGAGCCTAGATGGTAAGGCATGCTAATAGTATAGGGCTCTAAGCACAAAGGAGAAAATCAACTCAGAGATGCTAAGGAAAGATGTTATAGTGGGGCTTTCCCCCATTGGTCCTAGATGGAGCCCAATTAACCATTTATATGAGGTTAAGAAGAAGGAACATGAATTATTATGGGAATATATTGCAAGGATTAAATATTTGAAGTCATGTTGTGAGCCTCATGCGAGGATGAGCGACGAGGGGATATTGCCTCACTTCCTTAATATTGGGTTAAGGGACTCAAAGTTGCATGATCCTCTGCTTACCTTGAACCCCACATCATTTGGGCTGTGCAACAAAATGGATGTAAAGTTGCACATTGATCATCTATTTACACTGAACCCCACATCTTTTGGGTTGTGTAGCAAAACATTTATACTCTTGGATGATAATATGAAGGATAAGGCGCAATCCAAAAAGTTGCCTACAACTCCATCGGAGGTGTCTCATACAGGCAAGACAATTAGCACAGGTGAGGCAAAGAGGGAACTCCGCTAGCTAAAAACGTGAACATAGAGGAAATAGCTATGGACCTGTTGAACCGAGTGGCCCAACAACTCAAGGGTGGGTCGGGATGATAAGGCCTTAGCAATCCTCACTTGTTTCTAAGATGAGACAATGTAACCACCCTACTGATGAGTGACCCAGCCTTTGGGATAGGCCAACGCTATGTTGTACTCACTATGCAAGATGGGGAATCACAAAAATTCACAATGTTGGTACTGCAAGTCTATGCCCCCCCCATGTATCAATAAAGGCAACCCTTGGCTTTGATTGCATAGCCAAACCAATATAACTAGGGTTAGCTAGCTATACATGGAGCCCTCTCGGCCAACCAAGGGCCACCTAGGGCTCAAAACCTACCACTGCCACCACCCATCTAGGGACTGCAACCCCTACCAGGTTATTATTGAAGAGCCACTGAATGAGTGGGAGGATCCTAACTATGCCATTCCAGCACCCGATCCCTCTTGTGATATGAAAGTCCTGTATATCAAACCAACCAAGTAAGCCACTATATCATGGAGGACTAATAATATATTCTAGTGTATCAAACCTTTCCCACTATGCAATGAGCTAGGGATATGAACACTGTGAATTGCAAGCCAGTTATCCACTCAATGCAAATTTTAAAGGAAAATTCTTTATTGGACATATGTATTTTTGCCAAAATTATGAGGGCATTATTATGTATCTTGTATTTTTACCACAAAAGTAGTGTTGTTAAAAAGTATAAATAAAAGTTTGAAATATGGAGAGCCCGCCTGCACGCGCGCGCATGCACACACACACACAAACAGAGAAAGGTTATGAGGATAGTATTATGTATCTTGCAATTTTACTACCAAAATAGTGCTATTAAGAAAAGTATGCATAAAAGTACTAACTAGCACCGTGATGGCTCTCTAGTGCACTGCAAAGATGTCCAACAAGAAGCTAGCTAAATGATGGCCACGAAGATGGCACATTTGCTAGAGATCATATGGAAAGCCTACTTTTTACTTCCCCCATTACACATGATGGGAGCATCCCCCAAATTTGGTACAAGAGATTGGTGCTTCCCACAAACCCAAGTAGTGCCTCATACAAAGTCGAGGTGGAAGCACAGACTTAGCAAGATCATCTTGTTCCCAACTCTCTGTGTGTGCCTCAATATTTGCAGATTGAAACCTATGGCAACATCCCCCAAATTCCTGACTCCTTCTCCTCCCTGTACATTGTTGGTGTTTGTTGTCTTCCAACTAGATATGGTTACACCCAAAGAGGAGGATTAGGTTTAGTATGCAAGCAATCTCTTGTTATGTCTTCCCATTGTTCCAGGGCAGAGAATCTTTTGATGTAAAAAGTTATGAACTTGTGAATTATTAATATAAATCCTCATTTCTGAGGGGAGGGAAAAAGAAGCTTGCTAAAAAAGTCAAAAAAACCAATGTGGAATGAACCCATCAAAGGTCAAGGCTAGAGTGACATGGCCCATACCTCAAAGAGTAATGGAAGCGAGAACATTCCATGGTATGGTCAATGTGTACTAGAAGTTTTTGAAAGAATTTTTGAAGAGACTCTATATTTAAAAGGTCAAGAGTATTGCCCTATCTAGTTTTTCACTAAGGTTGCTTCAAAGATGAGATCGATACTTTTTTAATAGGCTTTCTTCTATGGGAGCTTTTCCATTAACCCATCAAAGGTCAAGGCTAGAGTGACATGGCCCATACCTCAAAGAGTAATGGAAGCGAGAACGTTCCATGGTATGGTCAATGTGTACTAAAAGTTTTTGAAAGAATTTTTGAAGAGACTCTATATTTAAAAGGTCAAGAGTATTGCCCTATCTAGTTTTTCACTAAGGTTGCTTCAAAGACGAGATCGATACTTTTTTAATAGGCTTTTTTCTATGGGAGCTTTTCCATTTGTGTCCTAGACTCATTTTGTTATGCCCATCACCACAAAAAATATTTGACAAAATGTGTGGATCTCATTAGATGACACATCTAGCCAAGGTTGTCCACTCAAGCCTGCATTATTCACACAGCTGAAGAAGACATTGAAAAAAAAACCAACTTGAAAAACAGTTGGATATGCCCTCACTATAGTAGGGGATTGGTCTAATCTTGTCCACTCGAAGTTGAAAAAGAGACAGAATCACCCATAACAATCAAGACCAGGCCAAGCTAATATTTTGAGGATAGAGTGACAAGATGTTGCATCTGACAACAACACTTAATCAGTCATAAGATGATAGGAAAACACCTAAAAGAATGCGCTACAGCCACAATTAGGAGCTTCTTCAGCAGGCAAACCCCGAAAAAGGACTGAAAAAACCAAGGAAAAACAAAACATGTTATTGACCTCTTGAAGTTTCTGCCCCAGCTCCAAGCCATTCTATGAAAAGGCATGAGAGAATAAACCACAAAATAAGATAGTAGCCATGCAAAAACATTAGGCATTCTCAATCCCTACTGTTTGAAAAATGTGTTCATGATTTCAAAAAGAAAGACGTTAAACTAAACAGCCTAGTGTTCAGAGTGAGCATCAGAAATCTTCTTATACTCGATCATCATCACTCAAACGTGACACGATGCCTATCAAACAATCCGTTAAGGTACATCAGGTGCACGCTGCTGTACCTTGATATGGATACCACTTGAAACAACATCCATAATAAGGAAAAGATAAATAGAGAACTGTGCATTGACATAAATATAGAGCAGTCATGCTAAAAAGTTCCCAGCCTGCTGTTCCTTACAGTGGATGTCATGTGAAATAGCACCCATAACAAGGAAAAGATAAATATAGAACCATGCATTGAATACATTATCTTTGCAAAAAAGCTTCTCCTCTACAGTGAGCATGATTCACTTCTTGACAACCCACCAGATAAGGACACACATATTGACATAAATGAGCTTTGAAAAAGAATGCTTATCGACTGCTTCAGCTTTGAAAAACAATGCTTATCCTCTGCAGTGTGCAGGTTTCACTTCTCAACAGCCAACCATATTTTTGCAGTGCGCATATTTCACTTCTTGACAACCACCAGATTGATTCCAGCAACCCCAATACTCAGCAGACTGCAGATATCGAGCTACTGTTTAGGGCAAGATGAAATTGTAATGACATATTCACAAAAGTTCTTTACTTCTACAAACAAGGGAACACATGATGCGCTCGACAGTGCTGCCTTTTCTAACTTTTATGGAGTAGATAGTCGATGTGGGTGGGGGGGGGGAAGAGAGAGAGAGAGAGAGAGAGAGAGAGAGAGGTGGGAGGATGGGGTGAGTGTCCATACTGATTGGGAGGACACCTTTTTGCAAAAATATTAGTAGAGCCAAGGCAGCACAAAGAAAGATGTTTCCAACTCCCACAGAAAGCAATCACAACGAAATCATTGGCATCAAATAAGGCAAGACGGGAGTTTGTGACTTTTTGAAATAAAATTGCATTCATCCGAGCGATGCTGAGGAAAATTACCGTCTAGAGAACCCAGCAAGCTCAATTTGGGAAGATGAGATGAGGAAATAATCTTCGAATGGACAGAAGGCATCACAAGCTATATTTTAATACTATAATACATGCACCCTGTACTGACTGATCAACACTTCAAAAGCCTTCCGAGATTGAGAAGGCAACCCGAGATTGATATTTCAGAAACTCCCGGCAAACCACAGAATCCACTGAGACCCTCCAGAATTGAGAGACGAAAGCTCTCTCACAATGTTCCCAAACACTGGATTGTACTCATCCTCCCCGTAATTGCCCACTGCCACTGTGGCTACTTCCACCACTCTGCAAATGCATCTGATATGGGGGTGGTGCAAACTGGTACTGGGCATACATGTAGCTTCCCGGTTGTTGCAACACCTGCATATGTCCTGGCATTCCACCACTATTTATGACACCATTCACCCCTAAATTTGCAGGTGCTGCACTAGTAGAACCTCCTTCCTTACCCGTGGTTGGTTCTCCTTGCTTTGCCATAGTGGCCTTCTCCCCCTCCAGTTCCCTATACTTATGTAAATATACTTTGAGGGGTTCAATGTAATCCTCGAAGCCAAGGGTGCCCATTGCCCACAATAGATCATCCCCATTTACAGTCTTCCGCTTCTCTCTCTGACATTTGTCGGAAGCCTCGCCCGTTATGAAGCTAATAAATTCAGAGACGCACTCCTGCAAAGTTTCCTTCGCGTCCTTGGAGATTTTTGCATTTGCAGGTAGCGCCCTCTTCATTATTCTGCTCACGTTGGCAATGGGCAAGAGTCTATCTTGTTCTCTGACAGAATCGTGGCCGCCTCCATAGTGTCCACCGGATTCATCATCGGACTGATGACTGCTCTCGGGGCTACCATGGCGGTAAGGATGATCGGCCATAGATAGTCTAGTATGGAACACTTTAAATTTCTGGGGCGATTTTAAAAAACGAACAGACTGTGCTTCTTATAAGAATCCACAAAAGACGCAAGCGTGCAGCAACGTGGCCTCACCTGCGGCAATGATATCGCCACTATAATGAAAGCACGCAAGAGAAGCAAAGCAGGGCAGGATTAAGCGGTACAAGCAGTGGAACAGAGGAGAGCAATCACTCCAAGGATGACGAAAGGAACCCAAAAAGGAAGAAGAAACCACGGCTACAGGAGGAACCCAGAAGGGAAGGATGGATCAAGCAGAGCTAAGCAACAAAGCAAAAAGGGAACGAGGCTGTGCGAATGTAGATAATAAAGGTTGCGGTAAGGACTGTGGCTATGGCTAAGGCCACGGCTATGGCTACGTCAATGGGTCGATGCCCATTGGTGGACAACAGTCAATCATGGGCACACTTGATAATGGGTAGCTTTTCTCATCATTGGACCCAAGTTCAAGGGGTCTTTCACTCGGCTCTCCTTCACATCGGCACGAGCTTAGCATCAGTCTTGCATGCCAGAACATGGGACTAGAGTTCGTTCCCACTCCACACTAGGCTCGCTCTTTGAGAAGCATTCTGGAGCGAGCGTCACCACTCACCCCTCGCTACCCTCCTTGCAAAATGTGGGACCTCTCTGCAGCTCTGTAATAATATCTCTAGCGGGGCAGTTGAATGCCAGGATGAGGCCCTATGAAAGTGGGGGCGGACTGTGGGAATTGGTTTGGTGTGGCGAAAAAATGCCAACTCTTAGCATTTTCGCTCATTGTAGGAGCATCCTCTTAAAGGCCCTTTTTGCTCATGGTGAAGTGAGCGAGAATGCCACGAAATGCTTGCATTTGGGGCATTCCCTCTACCCGCCCTTGCTACCACCACACCAAATTCTAGCATTGTCGCACCCTGTTGGATACACAAAGTAACAGTCTGCAGTCGGGCGTTTCCTATCAGAGACCTGTAAACATCTTCTTCCGACCTCCTTCTGGGCAGGGGGTGGTTAGTAGGAATATTCCCCACCTCCATGCTAGTCCACATCACTGAATAGTGCTGTGGGGGTGATCGAGAATGTCTTCTTATTTTTTATCGCCTGGAAGGTTTCCCATGAGACGTCCTAACTGTCATGGTGGCAATCAAACACCCTAGTGGAGACAGACCAAAAAGGCCGTGCCAATGCTCGAGGATATTGAGTGACCATGCTAAGAGGTGAGTGGGGACCTGCTCTAAGATGTTTTCTTCGTGCCTTGTCGATGAGTTATAAGGGCACAAAGGAAGAGCTCTCCGCTCTCTCTTTCTGTTGGAATATTAGGTACACGTTTGGGTAGAAACGCCATTGTATAAGAGCATCTAACTTGGGCCCACTTTTCTCTTTCCTAATTGTCTCAATTTGTGGCCTTCTAGTCACTTTTTTCCATAGTAGCTCACACTAAGAGATTTGGCCAAGTCTCCCCTTCGAGGTCTAAAGAATTTCATATTCACAAAATGTCAGGGGGAGGGGGGATGAGTCAACTTCTACAATGTGGATATGATAGGATGGACTATGGAGATCCTGAGGAGGATTGGAGCATGGGGGAGAGAGAGAGAGAGCGAGAGAGAGAGAGAGAGAGAGAGAGAGAGAGTAGTTGACATCCAAGGAAGACAAAAAAAACCCATAAAACCACGAAGGTTGAATCATCATGAGACATGACCAATAAAATACTAGTGAGATGAATCTAGGAAATGCAAGAAAGAAACTTCATGTGTTGGGAGAGTTCCTATCATGTGTTGTATGTTTCCACACGCATGAATTCATTGAGCTTTGCTTGGGCTAAAGTAGGATCCCCTCTAGGGTAGGGCCCCAACTAGAATTGTGGTATCTCTAGGATGTGCTATGCTATTGGTATCCTCTATAGGATGTACTCCTGGGTGGTGTGAGGCAACTTAACATCAAAATGCCACAATGATGGTACCTTGAATGGGACATGTGCTCGTTGGGCCTGCATCTACTCTTTTATTTACTTGGCATGCTTGAACATCAAGGTCTCAATCCTGACATCTCCCACTGAAGTTGAGCGACAGTCTATGTGGGAGATTCATTGGTTTTTGTATCTCGGGTTGCCAATATTTCCTCAGTTTTTCCTCAAGTCATTTGCATGCAATCATAATTCATGTTATTGAAAGAGCTTGTATAATAAGAGGATGCTTTTCATGGATGTTTTTTTCCTATTAGCTTCGTTAAGAAGCAAAAATTTTATATTGGTGTTGTAGAAAGTTTATATGCCCTAATAAAAATAAAGACTTCAAAAATTCACCAAGATTTGAAACTTTTATGAGAAAAAATATGAAGTTTCATTGGAACTTACAACTTTTTCTTTCAAATTCAGAAGAAAATATTTAAAATTGTAATATGTTATATAAATATTGTGAAACTAAAAAAACTAGCTCAATAAACTTTCGCCAAGATTTTATATTAATAAATAAGTATAGATTTGATAAAAACATCCATGATGCTTTTAGAGCTTTGGTTTGGTTTTGAAAGAGCCTATATAAGAGATGCAGCTTTACACAGAGTTTTGACCTCTCCCTCATCACCCTTATCACCTTAAGTGGATGCATGCTATGCTTTTAAAAGTCATAGACTTTTATCACCTTCCTCCCTTGTTCAATGAGAGAGAGCAAGAGAGAGAGAGAGAGAGAGAGCAAAGAAAGAAAGAAAGATATATTAACATCCTTGGAAGACCTTGCGGGTCAATGAGAGAGAGAGAGAGAGAAAGAGAGAGAGAGAGAGAGAGAGAGAGAGAGAGAGAGAGAGAGAGAGAGAGAGAGAGAAACACTTTCCAAATTAAAAACAATAAATATAAAAATATTGTAATTAAGAGCATTTTAAAGGGCAATGCCCATTTTATAAAGTACACTTCTAAGGTCATTTTCACATTTTTAGTTTCCCTCTCTTGAGTAACCTTGCATTCCATAGCCTCCTCTTTCATCTTCCCAAGCATCCACCTACACTCATGGCTTCCCCTAGAGAGGCTTTGGACTAGTGGATTTCATCCATTGATTCCCATGCCTCTGCAGATTAGGTTTATCCTATCTTTAGCAAGGCATTCCATCTTGAGTCACACTTGAGAGCTCTCCTTCTTGTTGATAATCCCTCTCTTTAGTTTTTTGATAGACTTATCCATGGGCAATTTGTTGTGATTGTTGCTAACTCCCCTCACCAATGGGTTTCATTGGATATTTTGAGCTCTTTTGACCAGAGTGCTAACTTAAAGAAGACACTAGGTAGGGCCATGGATAATGTCCCTATCTCTCTCCGTGAGTATGCTATTCCGAGCGGGGATGATTCATCTTCCCTAATTCATTTGATCGAGAGAGATGCAACCCTTACCGTTCTCCTTGCAACTAGCAAGTTTGATGAGGATGTTGGCGAGCAGCCCGAGGGTCCTGCATCCACAAGTGGTGGAGCAGGTCCATCAACAAGTGGTGGAGGAGATGACCTAAACCTAGATCAGGAGCGCTTGAGGAGCATACTATTAGCCTAGTTGAGGAGCAAGTTGAAAGCGAGGTCATCTTATCTTCATATCCAACTTATGTATATCCATCCTCTACTTATTATTGACACCTTTGATGATGTCATTGACTTTGATGCTCTAGTCAATCCAACAATCGATGAGATTGCATGCTTTGATGACTCGAGCCTCACTGATTTGGAGACAATCCAACTAACACAAAAGGCAATCGAGGATGCTGAGTATGACATGTCCGATGAGCAGTTCATGAATTTGCAGAGGGAATTGTTCAAGGAGAGAGATGAAGAAGCTGGCACCTCAACCAACATGAAGTTCAAGACCAACCACAAAAGGGAGTCCAGTTGGACAGTGTAGCTGACGCACTCCGCGATGAGGCAGAAAAGGTATGTAGCTTTGCCAGCTTCATCATGTGATCCAAAATCATCAGTATAATTCTAGGTTCCATTTTAGCAACAAAAATCATTGCTTTGTCTTCAACTGGTAGGGATTAAAAAATAGGGTTTAGGGTTTAGAGTACAAAACCCAACCAAATTTTATGATTTTAAATCCAGGACATCCTGCCACTGCCACTTGCCCCTACCACTTGCCCTTGCCACTCCATTTCTAGAAACAATTAGGGTTGTGGTTTTGTAATTTAAAAAAATAATATACAAAAAATCAAATTTGGAGGACCATTGAGACCCTAGCAACCATGTGCATCATTTTCAAGCAAAAAAACCCCTGAAAAACCCTAAATTCGACATCATGCGACCAGAGCCCAATTTTTGCAGCCCAGTTTCTACAGAAATTGGGCTCTAGTCGCATGATGTCGGATTTAGGGTTTTTAGGGGTTTTTTTTGCTTCTTGAAAATGATGCACATGGCTGCTAGGGTTTGAGTGGCCTCCCAAATTTGATTTAGGGAATAAAAAATAGGGTTAAGGGTACAAAACCCAACCAAATTTTATGATTTTAAAACCCAGGACATCATGCCACTACCACTTGGCCTTGCCACTCCATTTGTGGAAAAAATTAGGGTTATGGTTTTGAAACATAGGGAAAATAACAGGTTTAGGGTTTTTATTCAGGCCACATGGAATACAATTAGTTTTAGGAAATAAAAAATTACGGTTATGGTTTTGTCACAGATGAAAAATTAGGGTAATGGTTTTGTCACATATGAAAAATAATATCTTAAAGAAATCATATTTGGGAGGCCACCAACTGGGTTTTGGTCGCATGAGTTTAGATTTTGGGCTTGCAAGGGTTTATTTGGCATAAAATTGATGCACGTGGTTGCTAGGGTCTCAGTGGCCTCCCAAATATTTTTTTTTAAAGATATTATTTTTCATTTGTGAAAACCCTTATTCTTATTAATTCTTGAAAAATGATGTTTTATTAATTTATATAATCTTTGGGTTTTGATGTGATATGTTGGTTGCAGGATATCTTATGGGTTGATGAATATATGGGATGCAAGGGTGGAACTAGAGGGTCTTCTAGTGGGGGGATGGCTTCGATCGGCCACTACATCAATAGAATGGCTCAACACATTTTGGTGTTCCATCGACAATTGTCGCCGGATGGAAAGATGAATATCATGAAGTTCAGGGTCCTTAGTCAGATGGTGAAGATGAGGCCCATCCGTCCTACTACAGATTGTGTTGTTTTGGTTAGGCATAGTGTTGCTTTATTTTTGTTCTCGGACACACGATCCCTCTCCATAGTATCATAGCTATTGCAAGGCTAGCTGGCATTACGGATCCCCAGGCTATAGAGAATGAAATTGTGCAACCCTCTCTGCTTCAGCAATCAAAAAAGGGATTTGAACCAAACAGGAAGAAGTGTAGACAAGAGTAGCTTGTGCGTTCAAGTGGGTGCTCTTTGTAATACTACTCTATGTCAATAAAGAATACCATTTTCAAATTATTTTCTCTTCCTGCTACAGAACACTGTTTCCTTTTCCATGTTAAGTAAGATTGAGTATTATCTCCTTTTACATGTTCTATTGAGATTTGATGTTTATTATTTCATTAACGTCCCGGCAACCACCAAGAAAAAGCATTCTGAGGCCTCCTTCCGGCCGCCTTACCTATAGCTGGCACTGCTAGCATTGCTACTGGCACTTACCTTTAGGCTGCTATTGTATACATCATCAGAAAGTCTTTCGTAAAGTAAATTGAGATTGCATGTAAGTAAATTAATAGATTGCAAATACACTGAAAATAAATTTGAGATTGCACATACAAAGACAATTAAAAAAAAGACATTTTATTATATTGAAAAGACGCTGATACAAGATAGATGCCCGTAGGCAGAGTATATGAACTCTAATATCACCCAAGGTAG
The DNA here is from genome assembly GCF_047967505.1 of Dipteris shenzhenensis. NCBI lineage: Eukaryota > Viridiplantae > Streptophyta > Polypodiopsida > Gleicheniales > Dipteridaceae > Dipteris > Dipteris shenzhenensis. The sequence continues at coordinate 7,078,172 of NC_141616.1, forward strand.
AGCATACAATATCCCTAAGTGCCCTTGGGCTTCCTAAGACAGACAATAAACTGCATGTCTGAGGCAGTCACCGTGACCCTTTTCCTGTCGATGGTAGCCAGCTGGGTGTCATCCATGAGGTCTACTAGGTAGGCCTTAGCTGCATGCTGCATGGCAAGCAAGGCATCTCTAGAAATACGCCAAGGAGCCTCCACAACTCCGCACCTATAAAACTGGGATGCTGCGCTAAGGTTGAGGTCCTGCATAACCTCGCGTACCACCCTTGCGAAGCTCGCCATGGGGATGGGTAGATCGATGGACTTTTGAAACTTTTGGATCTCTCAAAGTGCCACCGTCCTCGGCTTGAATCTGTAGGAGGGCCTCTTTGCCCTTGATGTGGAGGGCCTCTTCTTGGATGTTGAGGGACTCTTTGCCTTGTACCTGGAGCTCGGGCACCTCTCCCCCATTGGCGTGGACCCTGATTATCTATTCTTGTCTTGGTCCTCTGCTCTGTCCTTCATTGTTCCTCTTCCTTGTGCTCCTCCTTTGTGCTCTCTGAGTCATCGGTCTCGACATAAGGATCTTCTTGTGCCTTCCTCTATCCCTCTTGCTCCCTGAGACAGCTTCCGGATTGGTAGTTTCTCCCTTCGATGGGGATCATCGGGGGGAGAGGGGGGGAGGCTATCACTCTCTATCTCTGACTCTAGAGGTGGGTCTGGCTATGCTAGTCTTCGTGGCGCCTTGATCTTGGGCCTCGCCATGGGGGATGGAGAGAGTGTGCGAGAGAAAGGGTGAGGGTGTGAGAGATAGGGTGGAAATGTCAGGGGCAAGTGGGAGGTGGTGTGGGAGTGGAGAGCTCTTTAAACAACGAAATGAAAATGAGGGCCCATTATTTTATATAGGGTCCAAAACCCTAATTTTTAAAAATGCTTGTTTCAATAAAAACTCTAAAAAAAGTAAAATTAGTGCAACCTTGAGCTAAATACTTATAATTATTAACATCCAATAACACAAAATTTCTCATTTTCACTGCAACTCATGGCCATTATATGTTGGCTTTACCGCAAATCAGATAACAAATTACAAATAAATTTTGAAACTTATGCATGGGCATCCACATTGGAAGAGCCTACACCATCATTTTCATCTATCTCCACCCATATGCGCCCTTGTCTATAACGGGTTGCATGCCACCTTGCATGATTCTATCTTGCATTTGATAAGTTCTATATTCCTCTTCGACGTTTTGCATTAGCATCTTGCACTGCATGGGACACTAAGGACTCTTTGAATGCTAGTGTTGCAGTTGCTCTTATTTCGATATGCATGTACCACCATTGGACCAATTGAACCATTGGGCTTGACTTAGTTCTACCACCCCTATGTTGGGTCACTCTATTATATGCACAATGTGCTTGCCAATGCAATCTTTCCATGCCCTAAGTGGACCACACTCCGATGCTTCCATAATTCCATGCCATGTATGGTGCATGAGCATATAAAATGTGTTGCCAAATAGAAAAACAAATTAATAAATATAGGACCATTCAATATGCACATCTCAATGTCCAAGTTAGAGATTACCATGTACTGTGTGTAATGATTATTTCCCCAAGCTATCTCCATATTCTGGCTAAAGTCATTCATAGCATTGATGAAATATTGTGCATCATCATCTTCGAATCTTTTCTTTTGTAGTAAAGGTACCAAGTTATCAAGAGCTAACCACACTCGCACCTTTTCTAGTCTTTTTTGTCCCTTCCCCCCTGTTCACAACATGCATTGTGTAACTTTCTTTATACATCAAACTCATTAGCATGTTTGAGCTTGTCATTCTTCTTCTTTGCAGAAAGGAAATTTAAAGCCTTGACACCACCAAAGCTTGGCTTACAAGGAACATTGCCTATTTTTCCAGATCTTTTCTTATGTTTTGTAATCTTTACTTGCCCAGAGTGTAGTCGCATATCTGAAAGAACCTTTTCAATTCTTGCAATCATCATCTCACTCTCTTGTTGGGGCTTTAAGTTATATGCATCAATGATGTATAGATGCACCAACTTTTCAATTATTATCACAATAGCATGAAACGCACAAATGTGTACTTGCTAAGAAACTTCAAGAATTGGGCTCCATGATGGATCTTTTCTTGGAGCATCCGTATCTGGTGCCTTAGTTTGATCTATCTCTGCAAGTTCAGAGGCCCATTGCTTTTGATTCTTTTTACCACCCTTTGCAGGTACTCTCGTTTGCATGCACAGTGGACAAGGATGGCTTGTATTTGCTCCATGTGCCACATTAAACATACATTTATTAGTCTTGAGGTCAGCAGCTAGATGTCATTCTACATGATAGGATCCATAGCTTGAATTCAACTTCAAGTAGCTCACCATTGTTATGACCTTTGATCACACTTGGGATATCTGTTTGGTTAAAAGACCACTTTGAAATTGAATGTCTCTTTTGGCACTTGCAAAAAAAACTCACATGTTATTTCAACTGAAAGTTTTGAAAGAATGAGAGTAAAATGGGAGGGAAATGCAAGTAGAGAAGAGAAGTGATGAGATTTTGGCGTGAGACTCCATCCCATGAGAGGGAGAATAGAGAAAGAGGCTTCCCACTCAGGAGCCAGCAGGAAATTTGAAAAGAGGGCTGGAGCAAAGGAAAAATTGAAATGGTGCTCAGGAATGAGGGGGAAGCAAGAGGAATGAGAGAGAATGGAAGGAGTGTGGTAGTTGGATGGGAGGATTTGGTTTCAAGTCAAATGGTACAAGTTTGGTTGAGAAACTAGGTCTCTCATTTTGGTTACAATTAAAAAACGTGATGGGAGAGTTGAGGTAGCAAGTGGGTATTCCATATCATTGTTTGGGCCATTGAATAAAGAGATAGAAAAGTCAGGCCACTTCCAATATTCTATTGCCCTCAACCAGCCAATATTCTATTGGGTTTTATTCACCTTATTCTTCCCTGTGAGTAGCCCAAGGGCTCCCTTACAGGGCCCTTTTTGAGTACAATTTTTTCGTAATGATTACTATCTATGATTACTATCTCCTAAGTGTATGGGAGATATCTATGGTTTCATGGAAACTTGTGTTATGTGCCAGCCTTTAATGAAATTATAGATTTTTCCTAATACACTTCGACAGCCAGCGAACAAGATCAAGATGAAGAGAGGATTACAAAGAATATTACTATATCCTAAGTGTATGGGAGATATCTATAATTTCATGGAAGGCTATATAGTGGGTTTCTTTTCATGTGTTGAAGAGACTACCATATGCTAGTTAATGCTACTTCAGACTTGAAGTTGGATGCTAGGGACTTGCTTTTGAAGTCCTTGAAAATAATCATCATATCAAAAGCTTTTTGCCCAAGTCCTACCCTCTCCAAGTTAATTATCTCTACATCATTCAAAGTCACAACTAGGAAAGGTTGTTCTATTAGCATGACTAAGCAATTGATAGTGGGAACAATGAAAGCTCAAGAATTGTGAGATAGGACTTGTAGGATAAATAGCACAAATAGTGTCCTATATAGCATACATGGTGTGCCACGTCTATGTATATTGAAATTGTCTACTATATAGGTTTGACTAGCACAAACAGTGAGCCATAAAGTATGCATATCTCCACATCTATGTGTGCACTCAAAGTGTGTGCTACGTAGTAAATTTTGTGGGGTGTATAGCCTTGTACATCACATATAATGTTGTATAGTGCATACATGTTGTGCCCCATCTCTATGTATTGAAATTGTCTACCATGTAGCTGTAGTGTGCCACATAACATATGCACATAGCTCTTTTCTTATCCATGCAGACAGACTTCTTCAAGGTTTTCAAAGTTGCATATTCAAGTATTTGTATAGGGTTGAGATCCTTTGAGAAGCTGAAACCTTATTTTGTATGCAACCTCAAAGATAGAAATTGCTGCATATATAACATACAAATTATATAATTGAAGGAAGCTCTTAACCGTGCTCGCATGGCTACATTTGGTTTACATGGAGTGTCATGCTCTTGTCTTTGCAGTATGTGGTGCAAAGGAGCATGCCTTTAGTGGGGTCACACAATTTTGAAAATCTTGTGTTTGTGCTAAGGGAAAGACTCAACATTCCATGATTATGAGTACCTCATGGGAAAATGTAAAAGGTGTGGTGTACAAAAACTTTCAATCTACCCAAATGAAGTATCAAATGAGCCAAAAAACGTGATGGTGAATCAGGTGTTTGAGGATGTCAATGTTGGGCTAAATAAGAAAGGGGGGATAAAAAGCACAAAGTCTTATTAGTCAAGGAGATGCTAGTCAATGGCATGTTATCCATATTAAAGAAACACACAATCACTTTCATCAAACATAAATTCATATGCAAATGGTAAGCAAATCAGTTTAGGGATTGTTTAAAGAATTTCCCTTTAGATATCATTGTGTTTGTTATAGATTTTGTAGACAATTACTTGTTCAAAGACCAAAATGAAATTCAATCCATGCATTGGCATTCAGATCAATGTAAAATCCTTGTTCATATTACTTATTCCCGCAACTTTGTGGATGACCAAATTATCAAGGAGTTTCATTTCTACATTTTTGGATAAAACACACGACACTCTTTTTGTACATCATTGCTTTTTGCTTCACTGCAAGTGGCTTGAAGAACAAGGGGTACAATTAAAAAGGCAATGGGTGTGGTCCAATGGAGCAACTTCTTAGTTTAAGGTAGCAAGACCCTTTTACTTTGTTGCTAGATTCTTTGCAGTGACCAATGTTGAGATGACTTGGAACTTCTTTAGATCAGGCCATGGCAAAGGAGAACATGATGGTGTAGGTGCAGTGATTAAACGGGCCCTTACACACGAGCAACTCAAGATTGATTGTGTGGTATTGAAGTAGGCAGATGATGTAGTGAAAATTTTTACAAATTCATTGAGTACTACTGCATCTACTAGTTCCAAGCATAAGGAAGGACCATCCAAAAGAGTGTTTTGGGAGATCAAGTTGGGTGACATGGATAGAACCAAGACATGGGGTTGTGTAAGGGTAGAGGGGTCTCGAGGATTGCATAGCATTCAAGGATTTTGCAAGCATGGTGAAATACAATTCAAGAAAAGGGAATTGTCCTACTATTGCCATGCATGCATGCACAAAAGGTGGAGATCGTGTGAGAACAAGTTCTATTTTCAAACTTGGGCATTGGGCATTCTTTCTCCAACAACTGATGAGGTATCAAGTGAGGAAAACCTAGTTGAAGAACTATGTATGAGGGCTGTGAGAACTTGCTGAGTGATTCGCTTATAGAGGGCGACAATTTTGTAGTGAATGCTGAGGAGGGAAATGACGAGGGTGTGGACTTATTCATTTTGAAATTACCGACACAATCATCCTTGCAGGACTCTTGTACTTTTTTATTTTTATATATCTCTTTAGATAATCAATAATTTTGAATACTATTTTGAACTACTCTGTTGATTTACATCTTACTCCAAAAAAATTTACATGAAGGGATTCAAGGTTTGGTACATATCATGGACCTAGATATCTCCTTCAAGTTAAGGGACACCAGGGAGCAGTGGACCAGCTTGCGAAGTGGTTCACATTTTGCAATTTCGAATCTGTGTGCCTTATTGTCATCCCTTACCATTTAGTGTAACTGATTATTCAAGTACATTGCATAGGGAGCTAAATTGTTCTTTTCAATCCACAAATTCTAATCTTTATAAAAATTTTCAAATGTAGACAACATTGGAGTTTAGCTACAATAGATCTACCAACAAAAGCATGCTTCTACTTCAATTCAGTTACACATACTCATTGAGAGATTGATCTGTAAGTGACCTTGCATTGCCATGAAGAAATATCTTAATTTTTTGAAATAATAGAGGATTTATTTTGTGGAAAGTTGTTGACATTGACATATGCAATTTACAGTGCTTTGAAGAGACTAGCTTTTGCACTTGATCATTGCGAACAAAATACATCTAATTTGGATGCAATTGAACCGATGCACTTGGAGGTAAGACATAAATCCTTTGCCCTATCAATACTTTTTAAAAATTAATCTAAAAAGATTTAAGCTTACAGTCTACTGGATGGTTCATACACACCTCAACAATATGATGCTTACTCTTATGGATGGAAAGTCCTTGTAAACACCAAGTACATTTTTGAGTCTTTTTTGTCAGAGGATTCAACCAGGTCTCATAAGCACCATTATTGATCTATTTAAAATTCATATATAACATTAAGCTCAACACTGAACTTGAAACTAAATTTTTGTTTGTGTTTGTGCAGATGAATGAGGATAGCTATGATGATCAATATGTGTTCAACTTCAGAGTTAGGATGATCGTAGATCTCCTTTGATTATATCTATTATATATGACAAACTGTTACAATACGAGGGAAATTGAGTTTCCATTATTGTTTGTAAAATGATGAAAGAGGATAGTTACAATGCAAATTATGGCTACAACTTTAGAGCCACAACTATTAGAGAGCTTCTCTGACTTGCTTCTTTTGCACCAACACTAAAGAATCTAGGAGAAAAGCTCAACTAGAGAAGAGGATATTCTAGCAGAGATGGTAGATGAGGACAAGGTAGAGAAGGTGGTGGATGAAGAAAAGGAACACGAGAAGCTCCTCGATCAACCTTCTTCATAGGATCATCTTGGGGCATTGGATGCTGACCCTGACAGCATGAACCATTGTCTAAACCAAAAACCATTGGTTGAACAACAAACATTGCCTAAGAATCATCCATTTGTTGGACATTATAATGTGTACTTTTCAACCATTGCCTCACATTTGTATATTATGTAAAAAAATATTTTGTACCTGTATGCTGTATTAATACAATATCTATAATCATGAGTTTTGAATTATCTCAATAATCCCATTTGGGATGTCTCTACATAGAATTGTACTTTTACTTCTTTGTAATACATGTAAATATGTAGTGTTAATCAATGGTGTCCATTAAAAAGAAGAAACATCTAGTCTTTCTCTTCTTCATTCAATTATAAGAAAAAACATTGAATTACATAAAACTCTTGGTTTACCTTCTTGTTATTTAGAATGAATGAGAATCCTATTGTAATACTACCCTCTGTCTCCACCTGAATGTCTTGGCATAAGTGGGCAAGTGCTTTGCAATACCTGTAAATATCTAGTGTTAATCAATGGTGTCCATTGAAAAGTAGAAACATCTAGTCTTTCTCTTCTTTATTCAATTACAAAGAAAAAACATTGAACTACATAAAACTCTTGGTTTACCTTCTTGTTATTTAGAATGAACAAGAATCCTACTATAATACTACCCTTTGTCTCCACCTGAATGTCCTGGCTTAATTGGGCAAGTGTGCAACATTGTTTGAGTGATATAATCCCCAATAATTTTTCATTCTTATTAACAGTAATATCAAGTGCTTCATTCTCAGAACCAAAAGAGTTCAAATCTTGATCCATTGGAATTAATTGGTTCCCAATCACTCTACTATATCTATAGTCAAATGAGAATATGAAAATGTGAGTGGTAATCATGTAAAGTTTAATGGAGTTGTGCACAACTTCACAGTATACTTGGTTGGATGTTATCATGTCCTAACCATAATCTAAGAAGTTAGGAATTCTTTTAGCACCATTTGCATTATAAGTGAGCATCATTTTGGAAATCCTGATAGAAAATTTGGGTCAACGTTTGCTTGGGTGTAGCCAATTGTGGAACTATTTCGGGGCCATTTCGGGGCTGTGACGCGATGCACTTCTGGGTGAATATTTGAATTTTGTGCAGACCCGCGCTCTCATTGAAAATTTTCGCGATGTCATGAACGTGCATTGGTGTAATAATGAGATGTAATCTTATCATGGTCAATAGCGTAGAGCTTAACACATGGCACTATATGCATTTACTCATGAGCACAGAGACTATTGCTTTGCCTCTGGCCTAACTACATCACGTAGCCTTTGCCTTACCATGTTTGCTTGTGCAACTTCAACATCTGTACTGTGCAACACAGTCTTTTATTGCGTTGACCACCGTGCTGGTTTGAGCACAACCACATTGGCTTGACAACAACACAAAACTTTTGCCTTGCCACCTGTCATTACACAGCTTCGCCATCTATCGCTACGCAAGATAATCTTTTTTACACTAACCACCGTGCTGGTTCAAGCAATGATGTTGGCATGGAGAGACCACCACGTTGGCATGCCAATCTCTAATGGGACCCCTCAAGGTTCATATCCACAACCACTGCATTGGACATGTCGGAGCTATTTTAGTTCTAAACCAAGGAAGATAGTGTTATTTTAGTCGTATTACTCCTTGCGCAACAATTTCGCAGCCACCGCACACGTTCTTGGAGCTATTTTAGTTTCAAGCTAAGGAAAATGTAGCATTTACAATTTCGTATAGTTTCCTTGCAACCATTGCGCTGGTTATTGGAGTTATCATAGTTCTAAAGCACCATGCTAGTTATTGGAACCATTTTCACTACAATAAGAATAGTTTTTTCAACAATTTCTTGTACAACAATCCCTATGGTTGTCATAAAATGTAAACGAGGGCAGAAATATGCCATTTATTCTTCATTAGAGCCACTTTCACTACCGAAGTAACAGCCAACAATAGTTTTGGCAATAATGGTACTTCATTGAAATTGAAACAAAAGAAATTACATTCGAGAGTTTTTGCAATAAAAGTGTTACATCAAAATTGGAACAAAATAAATTACATCTGAAGCAAACATTTAACAAAACAGATTACATACAAAGATGCTAGCACTTTGTTTTTGTGACACTTTTTTAAGCACTTGTCAACACCACCACTATGGTAGGACTAGGTGTCACTTTTTGCCCTTGTTAGCACTTTCTTACACTTTTGACCTGGTGCCTTGTATGCAGGGGACAATACGAGCACCTTGTAGTGCTATTGTAGTGCTCGTATGCAGGGGAAAATACGAGCACCTTGTAATTAAAATAACCTTTTTCATAGTAACTTTAGAAGTCAAGGCACTAGAAAAGGGAACTCAACTTGGAGGTGAGCTCAATCGAGCACAACATTCAATAGCGGACAGGGAATTCAATATGGTGGTGAGCTCTAGCACACTGATGCATGCTCTCAGTGCATTAGAGCTGATCACCAAGTTGAGTTCCTTTCCTAGTGCGAAAGGTTGTCTACAATTATGAGAGGCTCAACACCAAGTTGAGTTCTCTCCCAGTGCCTCACGGAACAATGATGACTCATTTCCCTTGGCTCCCAATCCTGCAACATGGTTGGTCATGATGTTTTTCTTTCAAGTCTTTCAAGGAATTTCCTTTGTCATAGCAACTTCTTTCTTGAGGCACTGGTGGGGTTATCAAAGAATTGCTTCTTTCAAGGCACCACTAGCAGAGAGAACTCAATGATGACCTGTTTCCCTTGGCTCCCCATCCTGCAACTCCCTTGGTCATGGCTATGGGTGTTGCAAGATGGAGAGACGAGGAAAACAATGGATCCCATGACTTGGGTAGCATTATGAAGGGGCATCAAGGTTGCAACAGAAGATTCATCATAGGAGTAGAAGGGGGCTTGGAGAGAGTGTGGAAGGGGCTAGGAGAGAAATTTTCCTGGGTGCGGTGAATTGTTTCTCAGCCCCTTAAGGCCTTTATATGGCTACACTTTCCACCCTCCCACTCTTTCCCCCTTCGTTTCTTGTGTCAATTGTGCGACTTTGGGTGCCTATCGCTGCTGCTAAGAGCACACAATCCACCAGCTAGATTTTGCTGGTAGCCCAGCCTAGCATAGGCAGTCATCTATATCATCGTTTAGCCACGACGTGCGATTAGATCATGGTTGCCATGCTAGAATTTCTTGGTCATCGAAGCCAAGATCTTGTGTCAGTTGTGTGACTCTATGTGCTTATTGCTGCTGCTAAGAGCATACAATCCACCAGTTGGATTTTGCTAGTAGCCCAGCCTAGCATAGGTAGTCATCTACATCATCGTCTAGCCATGACGTGCAATTAGATGGTTGACGTGCTAGAATTTGTTGGTCATCGGAGCCAAGATCATGATAATTCAATAGGATGAGGGGGGAGGAGCGGTGGCACATACACCCAGCTTTGCTGGTAGCCCAACCTAGCGTAGGCAGTCATATACATCAGCAACTAGCCATGACTTGCAATTAGATGGTTGCCATGGGAGAATTTATCGGTCATTAGAGCCAAGATCATAATAATTCAATGGGATGAGGGGGGAGGAGCGGTGGCACATACACCCAGCTTTGCTAGTAGCCTAGCCTAGCATAGGCAGTCATATACATCATCATCTAGCCCCATGACATGTGATTAGATGGTTGCCATGGGAGAATTTCTTGGTCATCGGAGCCAAGATCATAATAATTCAATGGGATGAGGGGGGAGGAGTAGTGGCACATACACCCAGCTTTGCTGGTAGCCCAGCCTAGCATAGGCGATCATATACATCATCGTCTAGCCATGACGTGCGATTAGATGGTTGCCATGGGAGAATTTCTTGGACATCGGAGCCAAGATCATAATAATTCAATGTGATGAGGGGGGAGGACTGGTGGCACATACACCCAGCTTTGCCTTGGTAGCTGAGCCTAGCGTAGGCAATCATATATATCATCATCTAGCCATGATGTGTGATTAGATGGTTGCCATGGGAGAATTTCTCGATCATAAAAAAATGCTAATCTGGGTGGCCTATGAGCTAGATGGACCCTCATGCAAAGTCATTGTTATTACAGTCAACTAAAGAAAGGAAAGATCAAAATAGGACATCAGATTAGCATTGAGTCGATTCATCAAGCTGTAATAACAACAATAGTTCTCATTCTAAACTATTGTTATTACAGCTTGATACATCGACTGAATGCTAATCTAAGCTTGTGAACTTCATGGTCCCCCATGCAAAGTCATTGTTATTATAGTCTAATTCCAACTTAAAGTTGATCTGATCCTGTGAATTAGACAGTCCCTCATGCACGACACCCATCAGCCTCTCAGGGAAGTAGAAGATAAAAAATTGCTCGCTTGTGAGCAATGAAGATTGTTGACCCATCAGGGCAACAATGTAGTCGTTTGTACACCACATTCAAGAAGGTAGAGCAGTAAACTCAGTCTAGTGGATGAGATCACCTCAATCCAGTTCTTTTGGAAGATGGTGGGCTTCGACGACCCTGAACAAGTTTCGACTCAATTATACTACGCATGCATCTGAATAAAAAGCTAGATCTTCATATTAAAAAAATGATATTCATTGGATATTCTCTGAATTCTAAAGGTTATGGTCATTGTTACTAAAACAAACTCACTGGCTGTTTGGGATTTATATTTTCCCTTGTTTGGGATTTATTGAACCATGCGCGGTGGTTGTTTAATATTTACTAAACATTATATTTTGTGGGGGTTGGAGTTTATCCTAAACCAACAAAAATGCATTTCGTTGCCAGTGCCTACCTCCTTTAGCCACTGCATACCTCCTCTAGCCTTAAGTATCATACAACTAACCTATCATATTCATCAATGTAAAGTGTGGGGAATCTATCGGTACACGAGTCTTTAAAGATGGCAAACATCTCACTAGATTACATCGTTGAAGAGATTTTCTTATCCTCCTTCAACCATTTACAATTGCTGCCTGTAGATTCCTTTCCCCATCAATCACATAAGTCCGTATGTCATCATCCATGTCCTTTTTGGCTACTCTTGCCATGTGTCCAAGACTCTTAAAATATTGAGAAAGTCAAAAGTCTCCCCACATGGAGCCCATAGGGACCCTCTCTTTTCCATATGTCCACATCCTCCTTATTCCACATGGGAATTCTAGAAGGATTCCTCTTGACTCCACACTCCTCCACATGCCTTCCACATGCTTGGCATGTGGCCTCTATTATATTATTGGAACACATGGGCACGAGCCCACCTCTTTATATGACTCACTCTTCCTATTTTCTAAAAACCCCATAATATCCCATACACAAATAACTCTCACCTCATACCAAGGTATTTATAATTCATACCTATGGTATTTACAATGATCCATTCCACTCATCCTCTCAATCCCATACAATATCTTAGAAAATAGAAATAACTGAGAGCCGCTAGGCTATCACTTGATACTCAAACTCTTATCAAACATCTGAAAAAAACAATACCAATGCCAAATAAAAAATATCAATTTTTGGCATCACAATGTTCAGCAATATGTGGAAGAAGGCATGTTTCCTCAAGGGTTAACTCCACAACAAAAGTAGAGATTGGTAAGGAAGGCTTGTCCCTATACTATTGTTGATGACATTCTTTATAAATTGGGAAATGATAAGGTGCTCCATCGAGTGGTCCATCCCATGGAGAAAGTCAAAAGTCTCCCCACATGGAGCCCATAGGGACCCTCTCTTTTCCATATGTCCACATCCTCCTTATTCCACATGGGAATTCTAGAAGGATTCCTCTTGACTCCACACTCCTCCACATGCCTTACACATGCTTGGCATGTGGCCTCTCTTATATTATTGGAACACATGGACATGAGCCCACCTCTTTATATGACTCACTCTTCCTATTTTCTAAAAACCCCATAATATCCCATACACAAATAACTCTCACCTCATACCAAGGTATTTATAATTCATACCTATGGTATTTACAATGATCCATTCCACTCAACCTCTCAATCCCATACAATATCTTAGAAAATAGAAATAAGTGAGAGCCGCTAGGCTATCACTTAATACTCAAACTCTTATCAAACATCTGAAAAAAACAATACCAATGCCAAATAAAAAATATAAATTTTTGGCATCATAATGTTCAGCAATATGTGGAAGAAGGCATGTTTCCTCGAGGGTTAACTCCACAACAGAAGTAGAGAAGATTGGTAAGGAAGGCTTGTCCATATACTATTGTTGATGACATTCTTTATAAATTGGGAAATGATAAGGTGCTTCATCGAGTGGTCCATCCCTTGTTCATCATCTCTTCCACCATTAGGCCTCATGTTGCTGTAGCTCTAGTCTCCTCAAGCCTCTTCCATGAGCCTTCTCTCCCTCTTGTAGATATTCTCTTATGTAGACTCTTGAGTCCATCTCTCTCTAGTTCATTCTCTCTATATGAGTAGTCTTGGAGCTTCTGCTCCCTCTTGTACGTATGAAACCTCTTTTTCTCCCTTGTGTTTATAGTATTTTGAGTTGCATTGGAGTGGAGCCTCACTCTATTGACAATGAAGATCACTTCGTATTCCCTCTCTTGAGTCTCTCTTCCCTTTTCTTCCTTTCAAAGCCTTAAAAGTTCTTTCTATTCGGCCGCTCATTGCACACACATGGTCCATCCATTTCTCGAGCCACCAAGGGAATTACTTACTCTCTTCTAGGAAAAATCTATGAGTGGTGGATCGTTGATGAAGGTGGAGTCTTGAGGGAATATCTTACTCAGGCGAAATTAGCATGGGTGGAGGGCAGTTTTTATGACAGTTTGACCCCTTGTTAGTGTTTTGCTCATAACTTTCCGTTGTTAGCTCGATTTTGATGAAACTTATATCACATGAAGCTCTCTTCAAGACGCATGTCTCTATATTATCAAACCTTAAATCAGATACTACAACAAAAAGTTATAAGTTTTTGTGTTTGACAATCTGTCTTCATGACAGTTTGACCCCCTGCTAGTGTTTTGCCCATAACTTTTCGCTCGTTAGTCCGATTTTGATAAAACTTATATCAAGGCAAAGATCTCTTCAAGATGCATGTCTTTATGTTATTACACTTTGAGTTTGATACTAAGGCAAAAAGTTATGAGTCTCTGTGTTTGACAATCTATTTTCATGATAGTTTTTACCCCCGTCTAGTAAACTGCCCATAACTTTCTGGTCGCTTCTTTGTTTCTTATGAAATGTATATCAACGCAAAGGTCATCTCAAGTGAATCTCTATATGTGTTTGAATTTTTGGTATCATGTCTCTACTAAAAGTTATAGGCCTCTGTGTCTAATGATAGTTTGTAGAGTGTTTTGAGCTAAGTGTAAAGGTATCTATGGAGGTGCAATGTTTCCTCAGAACCTACCCATCCGACCCAATCGGCCCCTTCAAACTCCTCAATATATATCATTTCATGTCATGTTGAGCCACAAGATCTTCTTTTAACAACGTATCACTCTTCTCTTTGGCATAGAGCGGCTTGCTAAGATTATGGCCTCTGCCGATCCTTTCCTTCTCCCTATGCATGAGTACAACATCACTTGGGATGTTACCATCTTCATTCTCATCTAAGGGAGGAAAGTATGGTGTGGTATCTCGGCATAAAAGCTTTTTTTTAATGTCCCTTTCTCAATGATAAATATCTTTGTCACTCAGTTCAAGAGCAGTAGGAAGTGAAGAGGTGCATGAAGTTTATTACCCCCAACTTCATGTCACATCTTTTGGTGGAGACATCGGGTACGTTTGGTATTGGATTTATCCCACCTTACTAAATGGTCTCGGGTGTACTTGATTGCATGTTATGCCTAGTATAGGCATGTTTTTTCTGATGTGATGCCTAGAAGAACTCCGTTAGAAGAGATTGTAGCCTGTTTAAGAGAACTAGGAGATTGTGAAGGTGATGCTCAAGCTATTCGTGCACGATCATTATGATCATATCCTTTATGTTTGCACTGTTGAATATGTTGGTGAATCGATAATGCCAGCAGTAAGCACAATGATAGGTTAGGGATTGTTTCATGCACTAGCAGCTTGGTGTGAAGAAGAGTTGAGTCTTTGGGTCGTTTTTGACTATAACAATGGAGTGGTGATTCTCAATGCTTTCAACTTCTTGTGCTATGCAAATGATAAAGAGTACAATATCTTGAAGCTGTTATGTACACTTCCAATTGTGAGAAGGGTGATTCTTGAATGCATGTATACAAAATGTTTTCATGGTGCTGGTTGGTCACTTATTTTTGAAGATTTTGTTGAGGATCACATTGTGGAGGGTTTTCAACAAGTGGTTATGGATAATAAGTTGGTCTTGGTATACTAAGGCTCTGTGGGATCTTGTTTGGGATATTAGTTGGATCTTGGTGTTTCCTTTTTGTGTTTCATCATGGTGAAGATTCCAGTGTTTCGAGGGACCCAAGGGGAAGACCCGAAGTCTTATCTTTGGGATTTTGTTTGAGGATGCCGGCTTTCTGGATGGTCCATGAAGGATCGGGCAGAGATTTTGCCAGATTTTCTCGAAGGTGTAGCCTTGAGTTGGCATGAGGCCTTGTCGGACTCTACCAAGGAGGAGTGGGACTAAGTGGTGGTAGCAATGAAGAAGAGATTTAGGGCAGTGGAGTCACCAAATGCTTTGATGTTGCAGCTGGACCGGTTCTATCAAGGAGAGGGTGAGATGGTCTCTGCATTGGCAATCCGATATGAAACTTTATGGACAAAGTATGAAAGGGTAGCTTTGCGAGTTGTGGCATCTACATCATCGGCCCCTCAGATTCTCTCAGGGATGGAGCACTTAAAGATGAGCAAATTTGTTATGGCTTCGGAGCCTCATCTTCACTCAAAAGTAATGAGTAAAGATCCAACAACATACATAGAGGCACTTCGCATTGCGACCAAGAATCCTTGTTAGAAGCTTCTTTAGGGGATGAGGAAAGAGAGGTAATGATGGCTAAACGGGGGCGTGGTAAAGCAAAAGAAGAAGATGAAAGCAAGGAAGAAGTAGATGAGGAACATCAAGAAGAGGAACGCCATATTAAGAAAAAGAGGGCATCTAGAAGGAGCATTAGCCAGTTATACTTTCCTTTGGGACAAGGCATTGGAAGCTATGACTTTTTGTCCGATCTTAAAGAAAAGGAAGCTCATATCACCTTTGGTCAATTACTTGCTTTGTCTCTAAAACTACAGAAGGAATGGGGAAAGCTAGCAAGCACAAGAGTGTCAAAGAAGAAAAAGAAGAAAAGTGCCATTCATGTTGTTAAAATGGTAGATATAGATGTTGGTGATGATGTACCTGTGGTTGATGTGATCATTGATGGTCAAGTGATTTCTAATGTTTACATTGATGGAGGTGCATCGATTAATGCCATGAGTGAGAAGACCATGATAGATGCTGATTTAAAATACTCTAGTACTACCTCTCCTTATTGCATCAAATTGGCTGACAACACTAGGGTTAAGACCTTGGGAGTTGTGAAGAATGTAGAAGTGGATGTATGTGGAATGTAGAAGTGATCCCTACCAAGCCAGATGCACATGCCTATTCATTGATTTTGGGAAGGCCTTGGCTATGCAAGGTGAAGGCTGTTCAAAAGTGGGATACTGGAGAATTGATTTTGCAGGGAAATGATAAGAAGGTGCACTACAACATCAGAAGCGGCATAAAGGAAGTTGTCAAGGAGGAGTCTTCAACATTAGAGAGTTCAAGCTCTGACTTAACTGAAGAAGAAGAAGAGACAGGGTGTAGCTCCGAGGAGTCTAGCTCAGAGGGTGAGGTGGAAGGAGTGGCCTTTGGTCTTTGTCTTGGTGCTGATTAGGATGAGTCAGGAGGGAACAAGGTGGTGGTACAAGAAGATCCTGTAGAGACACTTCATGTGGAGGATGTTGAGCACACTAAATGATTCCAATGCAATGAAGAGTTTCTTGGTGATTCTCTATCAAGTAGTGAGAAGCTCCAGTACTTGGATATGTTTTCCACGTCTCTTTGCAACAAGCTATTCACAGGTTTGACCAGTCTCTCTTGTGGAGCACAAGATTGAGTTGAAGCCATAAAGCAAGCCAGTTTTGCAACACTTAAGGCGATTGGGGATGATCCAAGTTGAGGCACTAAAGAAAGAGGTAACACAACTACTTGAGGTGGGATTCATCTTTCCTATTGATGATTCAGAATGGATATCTCCTGTAGTTGTCACACTAAAGAAAGGAAATAAGTGGCGGGTTTGTGTGGACTTTCGTCCTTTGAATGCATGCACTAAGAGGGATCATTTTCCTTTGCCATTCCAAGATGAAATACTAGACCAAGTAGCAGGGCATGAGATGTATTTTGTATGTGATGGGTATTCTGGGTACTTTCAAATTCGTATTCGGGAGGAAGATCAAAAGAAAACATCATTTATCACACCTTGGGGAGTTTTTGCTCATAGAGTGATGCCTTTTGGGTTGATCAATGCACCAGCTACATTTCAAAGGTTCATGATTCAAGTGCTCGAGCCTTACTTGGGAAAGTTCATAAGGGTTTTTTGGATGATTTTTGCATTTAGTCTCGACGCATAGATCACATGGAGAAGTTAAAGATGGCCTTACCTAGGATTGATGAAGCAAAAGGGTGTCTAAATCCTAGTAAGTGTCATTTGGCTCAAACAAAAGTAGACTTTTTGGGGCATATTGTGTCTGAAGAAGGCATGTAAATGGATCCTGACAAGGTTCAAGCAATCATGGCATTGTCAAGTCCGGAGAGTGTCACTGGTGTTCGCAGAATTCTAGGAAAGAGCAAGTATTATCAACGCTTTTGTGATGATTTCACAGAGATAGTGCATCCCATGAACTTGTTGATAAGAAAAGGAGTTTCTTGAGTTCTCTTTCTCTTTTGTTTGAAAATACTACTAGGTCCACTATGGTAGATTTGCTCGTAGGACGGCAGGATCTAAGAGAAGAAAAGAAATTTAAGGAGGACATTAATGATGAAAGGGAGACACCACCAACAGCTTTTGTCTTGTATTTTGATGGGGCTTTTAGTCCTTCATGCCAACAAGGAGCCGGGGGGATAGTCTTGATGAATTCTGAAGGTCAAGAGGTGTGGACAAGAGGACAAGAGCTTCCAGATATCACAACTAATAATGCAATTGAGTATAATGCTTTGATTCTTGGTTTGGAGGGTTGTCTTCAAAGTCAAGTTAAAGAATTGGAAGTAAGAGGAGATTCTCAGCTTATTATAAAGCAAATGCAAGGGCATTACAGGACAAGAAGTCCTCATTTGAAGGACCTTAATCAAAAGGCTATGGCACTGTAGTCAATTTGATTTTTGCAAGTTTGTTCATATAAACAGAAAAGAAAATCAAAGAGTAGATGAGCTAGCTACTCAAGACATTGTAGTATAAGACCAGGGGGTGGTTTCTTTGGTAGACACTGGCACTGTAGTCAATTTGATTTTTGCAAGTTTGTTCATATAAATAGAAAAGAAAATCAAAGGTTAGATGAGCTAGCTACTCAATCCATTGTAGTACAAGACCGGGGGGTGGTTTCTTTGGTAGACACTGGATGGCTAGAATTGCAAGATGTTTAGGCATATGTGGAAGAAGGCATGTTTCCTCGAGCGTTAACTTCACAATAGAAGCAGAGATTGGTAAGAAAGGCTTGTCCCTATACTATTGTTGATGACATTCTTTATAAATTGGGAAAAGACAAGGTGCTCCATCAGGTGGTCCATCCCATGGAGACCAGGAGAATCATAAAAATGTTTGATAAGAGTTTGAGTATCAAGTGATAACCTAGCGGCTCTCACTTATTTCTATTTTCTAAGATATTGTATGGGATTGAGAGGATGAGTGGAATGGATCATTGTAAATACCATAGGTATGAATTATAGAGTTATTTGTGTATGGGATATTATGGGGTTTTTAGAAAATAGGAAGAGTGAGTCATATAAAGAGGTGGGCTCATGTCCATGTGTTCCAATAATATAAGAGAGACCACATGCCAAGCATGTGGAAGGCATGTGGAGGAGTGTGGAGTCAAGAGGAATCTTTCTAGAATTCCCATGTGGAATAAGGAGAATGTGGACATATGGAAAAGAGAGGGTCCCTATGGGCTCCATGTGGGAAGACTCTTGACTTTCTCAATATTTTAAGAGTCTTGAGCATCTTTTGATGGGACACATGGCAAGAGTAGCCAAAAAGGACATGGATGGTGACATACGGGCTTATGTGATTGATGGGGAAAGGAATCTATAGGCAACAATTGTAAATGGGTGAAGGAGGGTGGCAAAATCTCTATAAAAGGAGCCCTCCTCTCCCTTTTTCATCATCTCTTCTACCATTAGGTCTCATGTTGTTGTAGCTCTAGTCTCCTCAAGCCTCTTCCGTGAGCCTTCTCTCCCTCTTGTAGATATTCTCTTATGTAGACTCTTGAGTCCATCTCTCTCGAGTTCATTCTCTCTCTATGAGCAGTCTTGGAGCTTTTGCTCCCTCTTGTATATATGAAACCTCTTCTTCTCCCTTGTGTTTGTAGTATTTTGAGTTGCATTGGAGTGGAGCCTCACTCTATTGACAATGAAGATCACTTCGTATTCCCTCTCTTGAGTCTCTCTTCCCTTTCCTTCCTTTCAAAGCCTTAAAAGTTCTTTCTATTTGGCTGCTCATTGAACACACATGGTCCATCCATTTCTCGAGCCACCAAGGGAGTTACTCTCTTTTAGGCAGAATCTATGAGTGGTGGATCGTTGATGAAGGTGGAGTCTTGAGGGAGCATCTTGCTTAGGCAAAATTAGCATGGGTGGAGGGCAGTTTTTATGATAGTTTGACCCCTTGTTAGTGTTTTGCTCATAACTTTCCGCTTGTTAGTCCGATTTTGATAAAACTTATACCAGCACGAACTCTCTTCAAGGCGCATGCCTCTATGTCATCAGACATTGAATCAAATACTACAGCAAAAAGTTATGAGTCTTTGTGTTTGATAGTTTGTTTTCATGATAGTTTGACCCCCTGTTATTATTTTTCTCATAGCTTTCCGCTCGTTAGTCCACTTTTGATGAAACTTATATTAGCATGAAGCTCTCTTCAAGGCATGTCTTTGTGTTGTTAGATCTTGAATCACATACTACAGCAAAAACTTATGAGTCTATGTGTTCGATAATTTGTTTTCATGATAGTTTTTACCCTCGTCTAGTAAACTGCCCATAACTTTCTGGCTGCTTCTTTGTTTCTTATGAAATGTATATCAACGTGAAGCTCATCTCAGCGCACATCTCTATATGTATTTGAATCTTTGGTATCATGTCTCTACAGAAAGTTATAGGGCTCTATGTCTAATGATAGTTTGCAGAGTGTTTTCAGCTAAGTGTAAAGGTATCTATGAAGGAGGTTCAATGTTTCCTTGGAACCTACCCATCCGACCCAATCAGCCCCTTCAAACTCCTCGATATATATCAGTTCATGTCATGTTGAGTCGCAAGATCTTCTTTCAACAACGTATCGCTCTTCTCTTTGGCGCATACCGGCTTGTTGAGATTATGGCCTCTGCTGATCCTTTCCTTCTCCCTATATTTGAGTACAACATCACTTGGGATATTACCATCTTCATTCTCATCTAAGGGAGGAAAGTATGGTGTGGTATCTGGGCATAAAAGGTTCTTTTTAATGTCCCTTTCTCAAAGATAAATATCTTTGTCACTCAATTCAAAAGCAGTAGGAAGTGAAGAGGTGCGTGAAGTTTATTACCCCCAACCTCATGTCACAACATCTTGCAATTCTGGCCATGTAGTGTCTACTAAAGAAACCACCCCCTGATCTTGTACTACAATGGTTTGATAGCTAACTCATATGCCCTTTGATTTTCTTTTCTGTTTATATGAATAAACTTGCAAAAATCAAACTGATTACATAGTGCCATAGCCTTTTGATTAAGCTCCTTCAAATGAGGACTTCTTGTCTTGTAATGACCTTACATTTGCTTTATAATACGTTGAGAATCTCCTCTTACTTCCAATTCTTTAACTTGACTTTGAAGACAATCCTCCAAACCAAGAATCAAAGCATTATACTCAGCTGCATTGTTAGTTGTGATACTTGGAATCTCTTGTCCTCTAGCCGATACTTGACCTTCATAATTCATCAAGACCATCCCCCCAGATCCTTGTTGGCATGAAGGAATAAAAGCCCCAACAAAATACAAGACAAAAGCTGTTGGTGGTGTCTCCCTTTCATCATTAATGTCCTCCTTATATTTCTTTTCTTCTCTTAGATCCTGCCATTCTGTGAGCAAATCTACCATAGTGGACCTAGTGGTATTTTCAGTGATGACAAAAAAGAAAGAGAACCCTTGAAGCTCTAACAACCATTTTGCAAATCTCCCCTTGAGATTAGGCTTGCGAACTAGATATGCTAATATAGATTGAGAGGTAAGATGTACTCATGGCCTCCTTAAGTTGTTGAAAAGACTCCTATTGCTCCACACCCCATTGGAAAGGAACTCCTTTTCTTGTCAACAAGTTCATGGGATGCATATCTCTGTGAAATCATCACAAAAGCATTGATAATACTTGCTTTTTCCTAGAATTCTACGAGTACTCGTTTGGACATGGCACATATGCATTACTATTGAGTACCTTTTTAGACATGATCACTATTCTCAGATGCCCATTTTCTTGGTTACTTCTGGATGTTCTTTGTAATTTCGGATGCTCGTCTTCCCAGTTGTTCATTGGTACTTTCGAATGCAAAGAGGTTGTTATTTCATTCCGCTATGATTATGTTATAAGCTGCGTTTAATGCACACCAGCTTGCCTCTTGTCATACTCATGTGGCTTATGCTCATTATATTTCGGTTGTTCGGTACTTCCAGATGAGGTGGCTGCTATCTCATTTTCACCTATGATTCTCTAAGCTATGTCTAATCCACACCAGCTTACCTCTTGTCATACATCTGTGGCTTATGCTCGTTGTATTTTTGATTATTCAGTACTTTCGGCTGCCCAGTTGTTTGGTAATTCTGGGATGCCCAATTGTTCGTATTTTTGGTTGTTCGGAACTTCTGGCTGCCCAATTGTTTGGTACTTCTGGGATGCTCAATTGTTCGGTATTTTTGGATGTCCAGATGCTCATTGTCTTTCTAAATTATTGGTTCTTGATTTGCAGGACCAGTATGGGCCTTCCTATTAGGTTGCTATGGCTTTCACTGCTACACACGGGTCCTATTGCGATGCTTAAGTACCGATGTTTAGTGTGCGTGGAGCGCTAATCATTGGTAACCGAATCGGGATTCGTTAAGCATCGCTATATAGTGACTTTAGGCAAGTGTCGCTATATAGCGATGTTTAAAGAGCGTCGCTATATAGCGACACTTATTAGACTTGTAAATGGTCACTATATAGCGACACTTATTAGACTTGTAAATGGTCGCTATATAGAGACACTTATTAGACTTGTGAATGGTTGCTATAAAGCGACACTGAGACAGTTTCCTATAGCGACATTTTACAGAGAGTGTTTTTTCCCATACCGACTTTAAAAAGATAGTTTTTCCCAATGACAATTTTTTTTCCCTTTTCATACATGTTTGATCCTTTGAGAGAATAAAACTATAAGAGCATGTACATCAAGCATTTGAAGCTCATATATTCATGTCCAAGTTTGAGATGAAAAAAATCAATGAAGAGCATTTACATCAACGGCTTCATCCTGAGCCAAGTCTAACGTGCCAAACAAGTCTATCTCTAACTCTATACCGAGTTGATCTCCTATATCATCATTGTACTCTAGCATCGTATGTTCACCTAAGACTTGATCATCTTCTTCAATAAAGTGTGGTGGTTCTTGATGATCGTTATCTTCTTCCTCAATATCATGATCTCCATCTTCCTCCCGTACGATGTCATTATGTGCATCTTCCTCTTGGCTCATATTATGATCTTCATCTTCTTCGCTAGATCCATTGGGATCAATTAGATAGTGGCATCTCCATATCCACATCTCTATCTTAAAAAATTTGCTTACTTCATGGTGCAACTTGGATCACGTACCACCATCTTGGATCAGAACGCTTACTTCATGGTGCAACTTGGATCACGTACCACCATCTTGGATCAGAATGATCCAGATGAAAACCCACCTATATTGAAGATGGGTGCCAAATGCCATCAATTATATATATGAAAATATGCTTAAGTACATGTATCAATGGATCTTTAAAAACGACCATCTTCGATTAATTAAATCATTCGTATGCACCTACTCACAATGCTCGGGAAGAACAAAAGTATCACTTTCATCAGTCCAAAGTTTGCTGGAGTCTATTGCAAAGGGGGACCGTTGTAAATAATTCTAAACCATTTTACATTAAGAATGAAAATACTAAATCATCTAAAATCAATTTCATAGATTTAGCGTATGGTTCCACACAATAATCCAACTGTGAGGAGAGAAGATTGGTATCCGAAACACTTGCTCGGCTATCTTGCGTGAAGTTAGCCATGACTCCACAATCATACGTGACTCTCTTTGAATCGATGCATTCCATGCAAAAATGTCGTCCATATGACCATAATGCAATGTACTTTTTGTACTGCAAAAGAGCATCATTAAAACAATGAAGATGCATCTATTTTATAGCGTATATTGTCATAAAAAATTACTTAATTACATCCAGAGGTAAGAAACTTACATGCATCATACATTGAGATGATAACTCTCACTCGCACTCGTTTATTATCTCTCCATCATGTTCGGCTTTACGTAGAGCCAGTTGTAGCCAATCAAGTAACATGTGAGAACCAAGTCTCAACACAGTCATGGATGCATGAAGTACTATGGTTGCCTTATCAACCATAACTTGCTGCTCAACTGATCTGTGATCGTCAAACCTGCTGTGTTTCAAGTATGGAACCAATACAGGCAATGGAGTACTCAGTAACTTCCCTGAAATGTATCATATACATCATGCTTCTACGGAATCAGATATACCCATATGTCCTTTGTAGCAGCATCAATAAATGTCACAAAGTAAGAGGCACCACCCAGTGAAACGGTAGGCATAGGCCCACAAACTGCACTATGAAACAACTGCAATGGCTCAACATACCTCTTACTCACTGTCTTCCTCACAAAAGAGGATCCTGACTGCTGATCATCATCACAATCATGACATAAAATTTGAGAGACATCTATAACAGGAATGTATCTCAATGTTGTAAGGGCTTCCATACCTGCAGTAGACATATGTCCAAGTCTGGCATACCATAAACTAACTGATGGCTGCTTACTAATCATAAGCATCTTATCCTGGACACCTGATACATGCAATGCATAAGAGAATCCAACCCGTGATCCCCTAGCCATAACCAGATTGCCTCTAGCAATCTTCCATGCATGATCACCCAAAGAGACATGATAACCTGCCTCAACCAACTGTCCAGTACTGATCTTGCTTGTAGCAAGTCCTGGTATATGTTTAACCCTCTGTAGAACAAGAATAGAGCCACTAGGCATAACAAGGTGGATATCCCCATAACCATAGACATCCATAGAATGATCAATGCCCATCACACCACTCTCCACAATGCATTTTTGATATGCACTGAACCATGATCTATGAGGGTTCATATGACATGAAGCACATGGATCTAACATCCAATCACCGAGAATGGGTACATCAGTGGCCAAGAAGGAGGTGTCAGACATAGATGAAAGAACACCTCCATCACTACTATTGTCAGTGGAAACCCTGGCATCCACGCCTTGAAGCTCAACATGCTTCTTCTCCTTCTTTCTATCATTCTTAACCTTCTCTTCTTCTTGCATTTTCTTAGCCAAATCATTTGATATGAAGGATTTGGGACTTGCAGTCATATTCTTGGTATGCGCATCACGCGTGATCGGAGTAGGAAACTCCTTTGGCTTTCACAAAAAGAGTATGTTACAAAAGTATTGCAGTGTTTCAATATGGAGGGGGGGAAGGCAGTGAGTACTCCATTGCCTCCATATGTGAAATTGAGTCATACAGATAGTCCTAAATCAGATGAGGAAAGGGCCATGATGGCCAAGGTTCCTTATGCATCACCAGTTGGGAGTCTTATGTATGCTATGATAGCTACTAGACCAAACATTGCATTTGCAGTGGGAGTTGTTAGCTGGTATATGGCTAATCCAGGAAAGAGGCATTGGGAGGCAGTTAAGTGCATCATGAGGTACATGAAGGGTACCAAGGAGATGTGCATCTGCTTTGGTAGAGGAGACATGCGTGTACTTGGGTACATAGTTTCAGACTATGCAGGGCATGTGGATAGTAGGAGATCCACTTCTGGTTATGTGTTCACCTTTGCAGGTGGTGCAATGTCGTGGATGTCTCGTGCATAGAAGTGCATTGCTTTGTCTACCACAGAGGCTGAGTATGTTGCAGCCACAGAGGGTTGCAAGGAGGCTATATGGCTTGATCGGCTAGTGGGAGATTTGGGGATTCATACAGGTGTACCGACATTGCATAGTGATTCCATGAGTGCTATTCAGCTAGCATGGAATCCGGTCTTTCATGCAAAGACCAAACACATTGAGGTCAGGTACCATTTCATCAGGGAGGTACTTGAGGACAAGCGCATAGAGCTTGTCAAGGTTCATACAGATGATAACCTTGCAAATATGCTGACGAAGAGTCTACCTAGTCAACGGTTTGAGTATTGTCGTGTATTGATGGGTATTGGATAGTATGCTCACTGGTTATTCTCCCTTAAAGGCACATTGTCCTTTAAGTGGGAGATTGTGGGGGTTAAAGATCATTGTGCCTTTACCCCAGTTATGTACAATACTCAAACACATATATAAATGAATGAAAAAGAAGATTAGGGTGGTTCTGCACCCTCCAAAACTTGTGTGGCTCTCTGTTTCTCTCTCTCCCTCTTCCGTTCTTGCTTCCGTTGAGAGCAGTCTCATGCTTGGGGTATTTGGGGATCAAACTCCCTGAGTTTGAGCTATACTCCTTCCGTGTGCACATTGCTTCTTGTAATCATTGGCCTTGGTGTATTTGGGTATCAAACTCCCTTGAGCTTGTCCTGTTGAAGTCGATCATTCTACTTGGTCACCTTTACTCATTCATTACCCTGCATTTAGCACTTGTACTTGTGGATGTTAACACTAGATTGAACTTGGAGACAACAAGCTCTACTATTCAGATGAAGAGCTCAAACATCGAACTTGAAGTCTCAAACCCTGATTATGCATCATCACTATGTCAAACAAGTTGAGATTTCCAAGAAGATTTTTTTAATTTTTCACACATACTTTGCACTGTATCATGCACCAAACATAGCGCCTATACTTTGCACTGTACTATGGACAAGTGCTTGTCTTATGCTTTGTACTATCCACATGCAATTTGCATTGTATCATCTAACATTACACTGTATCATTCAAACTGTCATACGGCCATCCTTTGTATATATATTTTCACATAGATATATATAGTGGCTTGGGTTTTTCCCTTGTACTCCCCAAGGGTTTTTTCATCCATAACTAGAGGGCCTAGTTTAAGTGGGGGTGTTAGAGCTATATATAGCTTGCCCTAACTCAGCCTAGTCCTCAACTATATATATGCCTATGATCTATAAATAAAATCACTTCCTTGGGAGCAACTCTTGTGTCTGTCTCTCTCCTCTTTCTCTTCCTCTCAACACAACTCTTGTGTCTCTTTGCCCTAACTCAGCCTAGTCCTCAACTATATATATGCCTATGATCTATGAATAGAATCATTTCCTTGGGAGCAACTCTTGTGTCCATCTCTCTCCTCTTTCTCTTCCTCTCAACAGATCCTAGTACTCGCATACACGGGCAAAGCTGCATTCAACAGGGGGAACAACTATACATTACACACTCCACTTGCCACTCATGACTTCCACATATAAGCCATTATCAGCAGAAACACTAAAAACTCTCTCAACACTATATGCAGATTTGGGCCTAATAGTTTTCGATGAGGTTTCCCTTATTGGACAAAATACATTCATCGCTGCAGATATGCGAATGCGTGACATAAAACACAACCACTTGGAGCCATTTGGTGGTGTCGACGTTTTGCTTTATGGAGACTTATGCCAAGCAAGTCCAACAAAAGATGCATAGATCTTTTTTGATAGAGCCACATTGTTGTCTATGGTACCCTCCATTTGGAAAGACCATGTCATGTACTATGAGCTAAAAGAACCAATGCGACAAAATGATAGCACCTTCCTCACAATTTTAAATCATATACGATTCGGCACCCAAACACTTTCTAATCTTCACTATTTAAACAACCTATACAATCGCAACCCTGAGTAAAAAAAAGACACACCACACCTATATTATACGAACGCAACAAAAGATAAACATAATGATAAAGTATTCCAATTACTAAGTTCAAAACCACACCTCCTTACCGAAAAAAACATTAGACATAGAACATGTAGCAAAACAATCAACATACCAACAGATCCCAAAAGTACCGGAGGACTACATGCAGAGTTATGCCTAAAAGTTGAAATGATAGTAGAACTTTGTTCGGGAAATATGGACATTGTTTCTTGTGGGCACAATATTTGGGAAGTGAGAATGTTTGTATCGCTTATTATATCGTCTTTATGCTTTTGGTATGTTCTTGTGTTTAATGATTGTAGAGTTGGTAAGTCACAATGTTTCTGAATGTCTATGTAGTCAAATTTCCATTGTCGTGTTTTTTGCAAGCGTGCAATTTCTAGAGTGATGGTTGTGTCAACTTTGATGTGTTTCATCTCCAAAGGGTGCAAAATAAATAGGTTAGAGGGATCTCTAATGCGTGATAGTGCAGTATAAGTTAGTCCGTGTGATTTTATTCCTGTAGGATTAAAGGCCAAGGTATCCATTGAAAGGCCTTGTGAACGATGAATGGTTCGAGCAGCTGCTGGTTGAATAGGGAATTGTTTTCTGCAAATTGTGTTAAGGAAATTTTTGCCTATTTGAAATTCGTGTGTTACTTGAAATATTGGTGTCCATGAAGGATCAATGAAAGGCCTTGTAAACGATGAATGGTTCGAGCAGCTGCTGGTTGAATAGGGAATTGTTTTCTACAAATTGTGTTAATGAAATTTTTGCCTATTTGAAATTCGTGTGTTACTTGAAATATTGGTGTCCATGAAGGATCAATATTGTCAATATACAAGGTCGTGTTCATGTTACACATTTTCAAACCTATAGTGGGATTGTTGAAATGTAAACAGGTTACAGAAACAATGGGTGTCGGAATTACAACTTACTATAAAACTGAACTAAATCTACTAAATAAACAATATTATTCTAATAATGGAGTACAATGCCTTCTCACTATTTCTAACAATCAAAAAATAAATATAATTGCCATTGTAAATGTATATAAGCATCCCACAACAAAAACACAAGCTCTAATCCACTCACTAGAAGAAATACTAAAAAGTTTGAATAAAGACATTCTCACATACATCGTAGGAGACTTACTTTAATATGAACTACAAAGTAAAAAGTTCTAATATGGAAAACCTTGTTACACTAATGCAAAAATACAACATGAAACAAATAATATCTCACCCAACTACATTCAACGAAAACCAACTATCTTGAAACATAGTACGGATCATTCTATAATATACAGGACCATTTCTCCTACATAGCACGCCTGCTATATAGAGATGGTCAAAAGTTCCTTATGGAGGAAGCGAGAGAGAACTCCAAATTTAGCAAGTTCAAGCTTCAAGGTTTTGCTAGGTTGAGTTTTGAAGAAGTCTATGATTCCGTCACCTATCTGTTCTGGACATCCACAGCTCCACAAAGATCGAGGTCTAGACGCCACAGTGACCACTGACCAGTCGTCACCAGGGACAAAAATTGACCAAGAAATCATTGTCATTGGGTGTTTTCTTTTTCATTTAGAAACGCTCTCGAAAAAATTTTATCAAATGAAAAAGGGCAATGGGGAAAATTTTTGTCATTTTTATATATACACATAGGAATTTTGGGCCAATGACAAACCGAGGATCAATACTGATTTTCTTTAGAAAAGGGAGGGCGGTGCTGAATTTTTGTCCCTGGTCGTCACAAATGACATGCATGATGCAGCTGCAGAACATCAACTGTTTCACCAAGATCGAGGTCCAGACGCCACAGTCCTCGCAAATGACATGCAGCTGGAATTGAAACGACGTAATTTGTAAGTGACTCGTGACTCGTGAGTAATGTTTACGTCTTTGCCAGGCACTAGTGCTAGACTGCTAGTGCGCCGGCCTGAACATGCTTACAAACGGACGAAGGACAGCCGAGCATGCTGGGCGCCGCGGCACTGCGGCCGTGTTCCAATCATCCAATGGTTCGTAGCTCCAGGAACCAGGATAGTCCTGCGTAGCTTTGAGGATGTGGATTCAGTGGTGCCGCATCAATTCTGCTACACTGTTTCCGAACCGAACTTGTCATCCCCATACGGGTGCGGCGTCATGAGTGCTCTACCTCAGGATACATCCTAGGTAGTGCCAACAAGCTGCTCGTTGATAGAACTGTCTCGTTTTCACAAACCACAGGATTCCATCCCTCGTTCAAGAATTGATAAATCAAAACAACTCCTTATGGGTAGCAACGATTGACACTCTAGCGCAATGCAGCACCAACGATGTGGGCCTGGTGATGACTCCCCTGGTCATCTTGCTTGCCTGCAATGCACTGTAAATTGCCACAAAATCCATCGCTGCTGGTCAGAGTGGGACGTTGGTGCATGCTCCCTGTGCACATCAGACTGCAACGGCTCTGCGCTTCCTTATTTTTTCAAGTTTGTTACAATGAGCATGGAAGGCAGTTACTACAAATCAGCAATGGTATGTAATTGATAGCCACGTTAGTGTAGGCAGTTCTATATTTCCATTTGATCCGAGTAACAAAATCTGACCTAGTGAGAAACATTTGAATGGCATGTTCGAAGATTATATCTACTGCGTATCCTTGGGCCTTTTCCGCAAGCTGCACACGAATTTCACTACTCGTCTGAAAGAATTGTTTCGCGATGCATTGATTTTTATACTGGGATAGAATTTTCAGCAACTAAACAGTGATAAATCTGAGCTTGAGTTTCGAAATTGTACTGGAGAAATTGTAAGCTGATACGCCGTCACTATTCTCGCAGAGTGCGCCTTACGAATTCGCTCGAGCTCATCTTTCTGCTGATTCGATATGCCATGTTGAGCTGCAAGGGCCTTGCGGAAACGTGTGGTTCGTGAAAGTAAATCACTACCCGGGTCGGGTCCTCTTTGTAAACGGTTGGAAAGATTTCGCAGCAAGTCTCTGTATCCTCAGGGGAGATCTTCTTTTGTTTCATTACGTTAGCAGAGCTCGATTTGTCGTTCAAACATTTAAACAAAGGCAGTTGCACAAACAACCCACTGTGTTGAAATCGACAGAGAAAAAGGTGTGGCAGATTCCTTCAGCTTTCCACTCCGAACGGAGGGATGATGATAGGAAGAGACCAACTTCTGAAAGTCGCACTCGGCCGCAAAGAAATGTAAAGCTACAGCGCTGCGATGCGGAAAAGCTAGAACCGCTGAGGAGGCGAGCAGCGATGAATGCTATGGAGAAGATAGCAAAGATCGCCCACAAGTTCCCGGTCGTGCAGAAGTCGGTCGCGCTTGGGAGGGCGGAGCAAGAGCTGGAAGGAAGGCGGAGCTATTACATAACTAAGGGCGTCTTGCAAAGACCCAACGCGATGAAAGCGCGGTGGACGAACGCAAAAAAAAAGGCTGAGGCGTTTGGGCATAAGAGCTCGCATCGGAAGTGCGTGAAGACTATGTTCGAGACGAATGTGAGCGGGCCTTGCGTAGTTGTATGCCACTGCAATCCCCGATTGCTTGCCATGGCATTCTCTCTATCTCTGAATTCGCAACCTCCCTGGCAGTCTCGATCGTATTTCTTGCGTTAACGACAATCTTGATTCTCGTGTAGCTGCATAGACTTGCTTGCAGACATATTTGACAATTAGATTCGGCGTTAATTTGTAGCTGGTGAGCCTTGAGGGACTCTGGATGCAGTTAGCATTTGCTTCGATCATCGCGGTGGAACAAATTTTTGCACTCGAGTTGCTTGCATGCACAAACCTCGATTCTTGCTTCGCAAGTTACGATGCCGCATATTAGATGAACGCAATTGGATCTGTGTGTATGTGCAGAACCTGCCGCGGGAGTTTTGCATGGAATGCATGCCGGCGGAGTCGTGCGAGGTGGAACTGGAGGACGAGGTGGGGAGGAGGTGGGCGGTGGGGTGGAGGGTGAGGGTCTGGGGGGGAAATTTGAGGGTGGGGTGGAGGCAGTTCGTGAAGGGCAACCGGCTAAAGATGTGGGACGTGGTGGTGTTCGAGGCGGAGGAGGAGGGGAGGCTGAAGGTGCAAATTCTGAGGGCACCCAAATATGCAGAGGTGAAGAAGGCAAGCAAGAGGCCGAGGACAACCCAAGTAGGAGGAGGAGGCTATGGCGATGGAGAAGAGGTGGAAGAAGCAGCTATCGCTCGAAAGGTGAGTACAAAAGTTCCGTCAACCCAGCATCCAAACGTTGAAAAGCAATATTATTGTGGAGCGACTGCGGATGAAGAAGAAACAAAAAGGAGCTCCGGTGTCAAAGCTGAGGCTGCTGTTGATGAGCTTGTGGAGACTCCGTTGCCTTGTTCTTCGCCATCGAAGGCAAGAGTATATGGAAGACGAGCGTCCATCAAATCTGAGGCTCATGAGCCATCTCCATCTCCATCTCCATCTCCATGCACTCGCCCTATTTTCATCACCGTGAAGACTGAGCAACAAACTTGAAGAGTGTATAATGTAGCCTCCATAGTTGCACTCTTCTCTTTTGCTTGGGTTGGTTCAACACTTGGACACCATTCGTAGCTACACTCCCAAGACCCTGCTTTTGTACATCTCATGCAATTTAGAGTCTTCCTCAATGCTCAACTTGAGGAGCCCATGCCCTAAGTTACATAACGCCTTGCCCTTATCAAGTTTTGTAAAACCCATATGTGTGTTCTTGAGCTGGATTAGCGTTTGCTATTAAGTAAAAAGTCTCTCTCTCTCTCATGTTTTTGAAAATCATATGTAGTTATGTATATGTCTCCCAAGTTTTACCTTCATCTTTGCTCCTTTCTAACTAAGAATATCAAATTCCAGAAATAAATCAAAAAGCTTGCAAGCTCAAGAATTTTCAAATTACAAAAAGACAACTCATGAAAAGTAACTCAAGTGACAAATACAAACCCAAAAGAAGGAAAGACAAGAATATAAAGCTACACGTATAAAGCTTGTTTTGAAATTGGAAAACTAAGGGGAAAAAAATGTAGTAGTGGAAAACTAATCTTTGAAGTTTGGTTGGATTAGTGAACTAATCTTGATCTTTAGTCTAACTTCATTTTTGTTTGCCAACACTTTCATGTTGAGCTCTCCTCATAATGACTCATACATTGTCGCATGTCCATTAGTCACTCATGATACTATTAGGGTGGTAGCCCCTCCAAACAATTGCCAATTAACAAAGCAATGTATCAACCACGAACACTGGCTCACACATCACCCTACACAACATGTTAGTTATGCATCAATCCAAATATCATGTTCGTACTGGTGTGATGTTGAATTTCAGTGTCCTTTGGTAGCTCAATGCAGGTTGAGGTTCAAGGCATACGACCATGATCTACCATGATAATGTACATAAAGCTTTCTCTAACTATAATTTTGAAGAGGGAACTTCAAGCTTTTAGCACATGATTAAGAATTCAATTCTTATGCTTCTTAAATATTACAGATTGCAAGCATATCTACAACTATGACCCTTTCCTGCCAAAGCCTCTCTATGCAACCATTGTAAGCTTTGTGTTGCACTTTGTCGAGCGTCCTCTCTTACCCCACTGTTTGACAATTAGCATCCTCCAATGGGAACCTACTCATATGAGACCCATATGTTCTTAGTCCACCTTGAACGCTACACACGCTGGTGGATCTCCTATATGTGGGGTCGTACATGAGCCAAACTAAGGCAGAATGTTGTGAGGAAGGAAGGAGCTAATGCATGATAAGGGAAAAAGGGGAAAGAAGGATAATTTTGCTATGAAAGGCAATAAGGTTGGTATAGGGATCATGTGGCATAAAAGCTAGCTATAGAGCTTTATAGAGTACAAGAGGCGCATTATTAGGTAAAATAGAGCCCATAGGGCAAGCAAATTTAGGATATTCAATTTCACATGAAGTCATATTTTTTAATGGACAAACATTATTGTGTATGTCCAAATAACTAGCATCAAATTAGAACACTTATTTTATTAATTTTGGACTTGTCAATGTACAAATTCATTTTTACACAACAACACAAAGCACCCATAGATGCGCACATAGACACATTTCCTTAACTAAAAAAAAAACTTACTGGTGCATCTATAAACCCGCGTCTATATAACAGACAGACACGCCTATAGATGCACTTTTAAATGCTTTGTAAAATAAAATAAAATAAACACGTCTTATAGACACATTGCAAAATCATTTTTTAAAATAAAAGCAGAATTTTGTGTGGTGGAATAGAATGCTGTCTATTTGTGTATGCTATGTGGTTACAAGAATCCCATTTCCACATTGTGCAATTGAATTCTTATAGCCAACCGCATTTTAATTAGCATTATTTCAAGCATGTCTATAGCCGACGATTACAATTCCGAATAAAACATTACAACTCCAAAACATTTAGTTCACAAGGCATTCATTGATAGAATGTTGCACAAGGAAATTGAAAGCCAAAAAAATAAAAGAGTATATATTAATTCATAGCCCAAAAGGTGCTTGTATGTACATATAGCACGAAGCCAAGCCACGTCTTGTGGCTTCAAGTACAAAAACTAAGAGGAGTGTATATACAAGAGAGGCATGAAGCTAAGCCAATGGCTTCAAGTACAAAAAAGAGTAGCTAGCACTACTTCTACGACTAATCTAAGTTCTCCGCATCCTCACTCCCTTCTTCACTCCCTTCTTCCTCATCTTCTTCCTCCTGATCAGCCCTAGGGCCCTGTAAACGAGGGACATGTATCAATGTATGAAAAATCAAATCTTTATTTACAATATTGACATTACTTAATTACTTTTAAATACTTGGGGGGGTGCTCCGATAGCCCGGATATACTGCTCCTCAGTAATTAACCTATCATCATAGAAGTACCTCCATGTATCTCCTCTGCGATGGTGGTGGTGGTAGGCTTTCTCGACAGGAGTAGGGTACCTGTCCACGATATCAAGCTGCAAGATGACACAATTTGCAGAGGGGTTAGTACAAAGAATGAACCTCCTAATAAACCACATAAACACAATATAATTTGAGATCGATACTTACAAATTGGGCCTCCCATGATTCAACACCTCTTGCTCCAAAATGCATGTTTCCATATTGCTCCATTTGGATCCTTTGTGCCTTCACGTGCTGTAGACTCGAGTCTGCCTTCATTGCCTTCATTGCTTTCTTCCACTCACGCTTGTGAGCGGTGTGGGGTTGGCCCCTTGGTGGTTGACCTCCCTCTCTCCTGGCAATCTCAGCTAGTGCCTGCCTCTTAAGCGAAGATCTCTTATTGGCAAGTATCATAACAATCTTTGACTTTGCCCATTTATCTATGAACTGAACATTGGGTGGATTGGGATATCTAGAGAGCCGAACAATAGCGATGGTCTCATCATCCAACTTTTTTTGTCGCTCTTTGTAGTGAATAAAGTAATCTCTATAGTTGTTAGCACAATTACAGAGTGCATGAAGGCCATGATGTCTTTCCCCCATGCATCCATCAAGATTCCTCCTGTCTGAGTAATGTCATAGAAGATCGTCATCCTGTGGCACGTTTGCTTCATCTGAATCATCCCTGCCCCCACCATTATCCCCCCAAAGCACTGTGCCATGCATCCCCCACCGCTCTTCCTACTACTTGTTGAGATATCGAGCTCCACTCGTGATATGCCAGGGTGACCGTTGTGCATTTATGTCACTGACTTGTTTGCTGCAGATGCGGTTGGTACACCGCCCATGAATAATAGCTGGATGACAGCTATCCTTATGTACTCTAGTTCGTGGCTCAGTTAGTATGCCACCTTAGTTAGCTGAGTTTGGTTTGAGACCCACATATAGGGATCATCCTTATTTCCTGTTGATGCAAAATCGTCACTAGGAAGTGACTGTGTGGTCAAATACCACTTTCGTCAGTTTTGCAGATTTGCCCGTATGAGGCAGAAGCTGTGTTTTTTGCAGTGACATAATATTTTGCAGTGTTCTGTAATGGCGTCTGATTCTCTTTCATAGATTGTCACTAAAAAGCTTGACAAGAACAACTTCCAAGCATGGAAGTTTAGAATGACGAATTTCCTTATGGGAAAAGGCTATTGGGAGTTCATTACAGGAAATGAAGAAGAACCAGCTCTTCCTAATGTTCCCAATCAACAGGAAATGCAGGCATTTAAAGGATGGCATGAGAGAGCTAGAAAAGTTATGTACTAGCTGTCTATTAGTATTTCAGATTCTATGATTGTGCATATTCAGGATGCAAGTACGCCAAAGGAGGCATGGGATACTTTGGCACAAATGTACAGCACAAATATGCAAGCCAGGAAAATGCAGCTCAAGGAGGAGTTGCACAATGTGTAGAGAGAAAATATGAGCATCAATGACTACCACATGAAAGTGAAGAAAATTGCAGATGCACTTGCTTCCATTGGGTCGCCAGTGGAAGATGATGATCTAGTTTCTGTGACCTTGAATGGTCTAGGAAAGGATTATGCACAATTTCAGAGATCCATTGCCGTCCGTGAAAAATTTCCTCATTTTGAGGAGTTGTTTGCTCTTCTAATTTCTGAAGAGCAGAGAAATGGTGGTGCATCTTCTTCAGGAGGAACTTCAAAAGAAATTGTCTTCTATTCAAATGTTAGAAGAGGTAGAGGCAGAGGTAGAGGAGGCCGATCTGGAGGCCGTGGTAGAAATCAGAATATGCAGCAAACTCAAGAAAACCAGTCCTATGGAGGAGGACGTGGTAACTCTAGAGGCAACGGGAGCCAAAGAGGTCGCGGTGGATGGCAGAGAGGCCAAAATGCAAACAGCAATGTTGAATGCTACTATGGTGGTAAAATGGGTCATATGGCTAAAGACTGCTACAAAAAGCAGAATGACATTATGAATGGAAAATTGCAACAAGGTAATTATGCATCCTCTAGTAGACAGGGTGATGACAGAAATGAGCATTTGTTTATGGTGCAGCACATGACCAATTTTGTGACAAGTACAGAAGAAAGTAATGATGTGTGGTATGTTGACTCAGGTGCGTCAAACCACATGACAGGTCATGCAGAATGGATGCAGGATGCAAGGAAAATGGAAAGACCAGGATTTGTGGAGACTGGTGATGATACTGCACATCCTATTGTGCAGATTGGTAAAATTCCTTTGTCTATGTAGAATGGGAAAAAGAAATACCTGTCTGATGTATTTCATGTCTCGAATATCACCAAGAACCTGGTTTCTGTTGTCAAATGGTTGAGCAGGGCTTGCAAGTCAGATTTAATCCTCATGGATGCTTTGTTGAGGATATGAAAAATAACGGTTGCTTGATAGCAAAAGGAAAGAAGGAGGGCAGGATCTTTACGTTGGATGTGGACATGCCTGAATTGAGTGTAGCACTGTTTGCACATGGGACCGGTGTAGTTGCAGATATTGATATCTGGCATAAACGCATTGGTCATGTTAATGTATAGCGACTTAAATCAATGCAGGCCCAAAATATTGTTGCAGGATTGCCAAAATTCAAGGTTGCAGAAATGCATAAGGTATGTGAAGCCTATCAATTTGGAAGACAGGCAAGGAAACCATTTCCTAAACATGTTCAAGAGAGTAAGAAGCCATTGGAAATAATCCACTCTGATGTGTGGACTACTAAAGCTGCATCTATTGGAGGCAGTCATTATTTTGTCACTTTTATTGATGACTACAGCAAAAAAGTTTGGATGCATTTTATGAAAAAGAAAAGTGAAGTGTTTGGGCATTTCAAAGCTTTTAAAGCTATAGTTGAAAAAGAAATAGGCCTACAAATAAAATGCCTAAGGTCAGATGGAGGGGGAGAGTACCTCTCAAATAAGTTTGCAAGGTTCCTATAGGAGCATGGCATAAAGCATCAATATCCATGCAGTCGTACCCCATAGCAAAATGGACTTGTAGAAAGTAAAAACAGGCATATTGGAGAGGTATCTCGGGCCATGCTAAATGAAAAAGACCTACCAGATTGTTATTGGGCTGAAGCAGTTGCTACAGTAGTTTACATAATGAACAGGACTCCCACTACAACAATACATGGCATGACGCCAGAGGAGATGTATACTGGTAGGAAACCAGATATTTCTCATTTGAAAATTTTTGGTTGCATTGCCTACGTTCATGTGCCAAATGAGTTGAGGTCCAAGTTGGATCCAAATGCTGAGAAGTGCATCTTTATTGGTTATTCTCTGCAGTAGAAAAGGTATAGATGCTATAACCCTTCTACTCATAAGTTTACAGTGAGCAGAGATGTTGTTTTTGATGAGATGAGCAGCTGGTATAAACCAGTAAATGTGATGATTGATGTAGATGCACAAAATGGTAATGCTGCACAGAATTCACAGTAGCAATCACAAAATATTATGGACTTGTAGTGTCCTCTAGCAGTGGTTCACATACTTCGCCATGGACAAGCAAATTGAGATCAGGAGAATCTCCTCAAAGCAATGCAGATAGTGGTACGCAGGTATTACGAAAAGGAAAAAAGAAGGTAGATCAGCCCATGTTTGATGTGAATGCAGGTCACTCTTATGTGGATGGTGAATCCAGTGGCTCAGAACAGAGCATTGATGATGAGTCGGGTATTACTTCTATTGTTACACCTGGAGTAAGGAAGACCAGGGATGTTTTGAGAGCACCTAGAAGTAAGCCTATTTTGCATAGGTCTACTAGAGCTAGATACCCTGTGGATAGGCTGAAATATGATGGATTTACAGCCATTTAGTATGCCTATATGGTCAAAGTGATACAAGAACCAGAACCCACTTCTTTTGAGCAAGCCATGGGAAAAGAAAAATGGGAGAAAGCCATGGATGCCTTGGAAGCAAATGCTACATGGGAATCGGTGCCTTTGCCTAAAGACAAGAATGCAATTGGCTGTAAGTGGGTTTATAAGGTGAAGCACAATGCAGATGGTTCTGTGAATAGATACAAGGCAAGATTAGTTGTCAAGGGGTATGCACAGACATACGGCATTGATTATGAAGAAACATTCAGTCCGGTTGCAAGGATGGCAACCGTAAGAGCAGTCATTGCTATGGCTACATCAAAGGGATGGTCTTTACATCAGATGGATGTAAAGAATGCCTTCTTGCATGGTGATTTGCAAGAAGAGGTGTTTATGGAGCAGCCACCAGGTTATGTTCATGCTGTTCATCCTGAGTTTGTTTGTAGGTTGAAGAAAGCCTTGTATGGCTTGAAGCAAGCACCTAGAGCATGGTCTAACAAGATAGCACAGTATTTTGTCACTATTGGCAAGTTTCAAATTTCCAAGGCAGATTTCTCACTTTATGTGAGAAAAACAGAGAAAGGTATTATGCTGCTTGTCATTTATGTTGATGATTTGATCATCACATGTGATAGTGATGAAGATATCCTTCATGTGAAAATGCTATTGAAGCAGAAGTTTGAGATGAAGGATTTGGGAGAGCTGCATTATTTCTTGGGCATTGAGGTGATTAGATCAACAAGTGGGATATAGCTCTTGCACAGGTAGTATGGATTGGACATGCTATCCAAATATGGGATGACAGGTTATAAGCCTATTTTAGTTCCTTTGGAGCAAAATGTGAATCTGAGTGCAGATGTAGATGAGCTTTTGGAAGACCCTACTATGTATAGACACATAGTAGGAAGTTTGATTTATATGACAATTACCAGGCCAGATTTGAGCTATGCTGTTGGATTGGTAAGTCAGTTTATATGCAGGCTCCAAGGAAACCGCATTTGGATGTGGCTAGATGCATACTCAGGTATGTGAAGTCCACATTGCAGTATGGACTATTTTATGAGGCTGGGGTTCAGATACGGTTGCATGGATACACTGATGCGGATTGGGATGGTAGTATTTCTGATAGACGATCTACCAGTGGATATGTGTTCTCTTTTGGGAGTGCTGCAGTCACTTGGAGCTGCAAGAAACAGCCTACAGTTGCCTTGTCGCGCACAGAGGCTGAGTACAGGGGTGCAGCAATGGCTGCATGTGAGGTAGCTTGGTTGCATAAGCTACTTTATGATATGCATCAATCTATAGATGGGCGAGTTGTCATTTATTGTGACAACATGAGTAGTATACACTTGGCAAATAACCGAGTCTATCATGCTAGAACAAAGCACATTGAGGTGCATTATCACTATGTGTGGGAGAAGGTTTTACTAGGTCTCATTGATCTAGTTTATGTCAGCACAGAGGATTAGGTAGCTGACATACTCACGAAGGCATTGGGCGCAGAGAAGCTACACAAGTTCAAAGACCTGCTTGGTGTGCAGGAATTGGGATTGAGCTCGAGGGGGAGTGTTGAGATATCGAGCTCCACTCGTGATATGCCAGGGTGACCGTTGTGCATTTATGTCACCGACTTATTAGTTGCAGATGCGGTTGGTACACCGCCCATGAATAATAGCTGGATGACAACTATCCTTATGTACTCTAGTTCGTGGCTCAGTTAGTATGCCACCTTAGTTAGCTGGGTTTGGTTTGACACCCACATATAGGGTTCTCCTATTTCTTTATACTAGAGTCCTTTTGGCTTACACAACTAAGAAGAGGAAAATTGTTTTCACCCTCCACCTTTGTGTGTATTCCCCCATTGTGTATGTGAGAAAGCCACAAGTGAGACTCCTTCCCTCTCTCCCACTATCTTCACACTACTACGCCTATTGCCCTATCGTGTTAAGATAGTACGCTGGCCACTCGTATCTGGAGAAGTGACTCTCGACTGCACAGGAGTACGAAGGCGGCTCTGCAAGGCAGAAGGGCCTCTTGACTACAGGGGGGGAGAAGGGGCTCCAGACCGCTGCAGGGGAGAAGGGAGTGCTGATGATCGGGGAGAAGGGCCTCCTGATGATTGGGCAGAAGGGGTGTGGCTCTATAGCCTGCTAGCCTGTCTTGACTCCATTAGGGTAATCTCATCTGGTGTGGGGTTGGGGTGGTTTGAAGTCTGTACTGCCGACTCCTGGGGGGTGTTTAGAGTACCTGTCATGTATGTGTATGACTCCCCAGGAGTGGGAGGGTGCCCCAAAAGGTTATATAACTCCCAAAAGATGGCATCCCAAAGATCAGGTGAGGTTGAAGAGCTTTTTGGCCACATGATGAACTGAAGAAAAGAAAAGAAGAAGATTACCATCGAGCATGCCCTCTTTCCATCATGCAAAAGAAAAAATAGAGTGACAGCCTGACATTGAGCAAGCATTTATAGATTCCTACATTCTCTGAATTAGAGTGACCAAAGTTTGTATATGCCTACTCAATGTCAGGCTATTGAAGCTTCACATGGGGAAAAAGAGAGAAAAGTATGCTTGTGTAGTCTTGATACATGTCCCTTATCGTCTTAAAGCTTGTAATCACCTCTGTTCTTTCCTTCTTTCCCCTTGGTATAATGGCACTCAAGCATGTGTAGAAGTCAACAAGATTATCCGCTTCCATTTTAGTTGCATTTTTTGAGAGTGGTCACAGGAGAATTAAAAGTTCTCCATATGGTCCTAGCTTTGAGCAACATCTCTAAAGTGGAGGTGATCTTTCATAGCGCATGAATGTCATGATTAAGTCTTTCTGACTCAATCAAATATTTTTTCTCGTTCTTGAAGATACAAATGTGTGCAAAATAGTAATGGAATTGAGGCACACTTGTGAAGGTTTGATAAGTAATTTCTCCTTTGTTGTATGCCTCTCTAGAACACTCATTGCAAGCATAGGCATATTGCTAACCATCTATTGCCTCAAATGTGCAATGAGCCAAGAAATTTCTCTTGGCATCCTTTATATGTCATTCTGGATCATTTATTGAACTTTGTCATTCCTAAAGTGAGGGAACTTATTTTCGGAGGAACTTAGTGAATTGCATCTCAAAATCTTTAGGCTGAAAGAAATTTATGGATTGACTAAAATCTCCTTTGACTGGCCAAAATGTCCTTGGACAGATTACCAAATTAGAAACAACTAGTTCTTTCCCATCAATCAAAGCCTAAAAAGTCTTTTCAGCATAGACTATATCTAAGGTCCTGCTGTTGGTGAAGACACTTGCTCTGACCACTGTTGAAGCATGTACAACTTGAGTTTTCTGGCCCCATATATATCGTGGATCTCATTTTTCATTGCCTCATTCAAGTGAAGATTTAGGTTCTTTTCTGCTTCTAAATTTGACTCCATTTCAAGACCCTCCGCATCCTCTTCGTGTTCTTCCTCTTCTCTTCTTTGCCCTTTCTTTGTAGATGAATGACCTCTTTTTCGAGTTATAGGACTTGGAACTGTAGCTCGTGAAGTACTTGCCTTTTGCATTTGACGTCTGGATTTATTTTTGAGGGGCTCTATGTGAACTGCTTTAGATTGCCCTACTTCTTCTATTGCCTCCATTTTAAGTATACTCAAGGGCTGCTTTTGTTCTGTTATTCCATCAACTTCATGAGTTACACCATCTAAGTGAGTAATACCGTTACACCATCTAAGTGAGTAATACCATGAATGAGAGATGCATGTGCATGTCCTGTCTCATCTGATGCATGTCGTGTCTCAGCCAATTCAATTCCTATCTAAGATGCATGTGCATGTCTTGTCTCATTTGATGCATGTTGTGTCTCAGCAGCCAATTCAATTACTGTCTTAGATGTAGATCCCTCAGGGTTTGGGGTTTAGGGTTTAGGGAGGTAAGATTAGGGTTTAGGGTTTAAAGAGCAAGGATTAGGGTTTAGAGTGTTTGGCTTAAGGATTTAGGGTTTATTTTAGGGGATAGGGTTTAGAGGATTTGGATTTAGCAAATTGCTAATTGCTTAATCTTAAATCCTTTATTGAAAACACAGATTTCTAAATAAGACCTCCCAGTTTTTTATAAACAAGATCTCGATTTCTAAATAATTAATAAAGTAGATTATTGAGAAGAGACTAATCTTCTTTATAATGGTTGTTACTACTTGTTTGCAAAGGAAACTCACAAAGGAGATGGCTACAAAATTTATTCTGGGGATGCACATGATTCTATGTTGCAAAAGAGAAGTAGTTGCATTTGCTACAATCCATGAAAGTGATCCAAATTCTATTTGTCACTTTAGAAGACTTGGTGAAGATAAGGTGGCGGTTATCGTATCAAATATTCTCAGTGCACATGTTGAAATCCTTGGAGACGTTATGACCTATAATACTTCCAACAAAGCATTTATTGCATGGGACAGAGATGAGACTTATCCAACACATGTCATCAGGAATACAAAGTGCATATCTTTGGATTTTAGAGTGGGAGATATTTTACAAATTTTATCATTTGCAAATAAGAACGTAGCAGAAGGTCAAGTCTTGGGATTTGAACAAGTGGAACACTGGACATTTGCATAGATAAGAATTCAAAAAGTTACTGATGATGGTATGGATGATAACTCAATCTCATTGGATGGTCCCTACTATGAGGTAGGTAAGGATTTGAGATGGAGCATGCAATTTTTAAAGATTGGAAAGACTCGGCATGTGGTTTTTAATGATAAACATAAATGTATACTACAATGTTAAAGAATTGAAAGAATATGCCAATGTACCAAGCTCTATTCCTTCAGAGATGGATGATTCCAATGCACTCAACTATAGCACTAACATCTTATCAGGAGTCGATGAGTTCATTGATACCGAGAAAGAAAAAGATTTCACAAGTGATGCCTTATCCAGGGTGGATGAGTTCATGCACATTGAGAACTTGAGAAAAGATGTCAAAAGTGATATTTTATCAAGCATGGATGGCTTCATGGATACTGATAAAGTTCTTGGAGTCAAACCAAGTAACTATGGAATTATGGAAATCATGCACGATGATATAATGAGGGATGTTCTCTCAGGAGTAGAGGAGATTCAAGACTATGGAGTTATGAAATCCATAGAAAGTGCATCAATGAGTGATGTTCTCTCAAGAATAGATGAGTTTGAAGACCCTTCTAGACACTCTATCGCCATTGTGACAAGTCATTCTACGGTCGTATCAAAAGTAGGGATGAGATCAACAAATGACTATTTGGTATTTGACTTTGATTGTGAAATAGTTAATGTTACAAATGGTTCTACAAATGTATCAAAAGCAGGGATGAGATCAACAAAGGACTATTCAGTATTTGACTGTTAGAGTGATAAGATCAAGGATGCAACATCCCATGAAAACAATGTGACAAATAAATCTTACAAGGAGACCTGTACAAATCCAAATAAGGACGTGTAGAAGGTCTCAAAACGGACATACAAATGCACGAAACAAAGGCGAGTCTAGAGAGATCCAAAAAAGCAAGCAAAGAGAATAAGAGTAATGAATGAAGATGTTATGCTAAAAGCAATGTGATCTACTTGTTGTAAGTGTAGATGTATGTGATCGCATTAACCTACATGACATCAAGGGCTATAATTTTATTGGCTGCAGTAGGATAATGGCAAAAGTGCCAATGCACATGTGAGTTTAGGATTCCTTGTGCATGTTTTCAGGTCATGGTATGAGATTGGAACCACTGCCATTCTCCACTTGTACAAATGTTTACCCTACTATTCTAGGAGGGGTATTCAAGTGATCATAGGAGAGTGGTGTCTGATTCCAATCCACATGTGAGTTTTATGATCTCAGAGATTGACACAATTCCATATGATCTCTACACAGCGGAGACAATGATCACTACATAGAAGAATCCACATGTGAGCTTAGGATTCCTTGTGCATGTTTTTAGGTCATGGTATGAGATTGGCACCACTGCCATTCTCCACTGGTGGCATTCTCCACAGAGATTGACACAATTCCATATGATCTCTGCACATGTGAGTTTAGGCTTCTCAATGCCATTTCTTAGGGCCTAATAAGAACATCTGGCAAAGGAAAGGGAGCAGAAGAAATGGATACCTACCCATGAGACTGTCTTGCTTTCTTGTAAATGATAAGAGAAGGCGAAATTTAGGACAATAGATAAGGCCTCTTATAAATGGAAAAAGTATTTGCAATAATGTGTATCGCATTATTACAGAATTATCACATGGCTCATTTTGGAATTTGGCTAATAAAGCAAAGTATGGAGTTAAATTTAACATTCATCGAAACATAGGAAGGCCCAAAACAAGAACCTCAACAGTTGTGGCAACAACAATTTTAAAAGATTACATTCATGAAAATGCTTTACTGCAACCCCATCTATCAAAAATGCATCTTCCAATAGGTTTGACAAAAAAAGAAGTATTTAACTCTATTGGAGAAACATGTATAGAGGCAAAGAGGGCATGCACCAGCATCTTTTCATACTTTGTATACTCTTTGGAAAAAAAGCTTTG
Organism: Dipteris shenzhenensis; assembly: GCF_047967505.1. NCBI lineage: Eukaryota > Viridiplantae > Streptophyta > Polypodiopsida > Gleicheniales > Dipteridaceae > Dipteris > Dipteris shenzhenensis. The sequence continues at coordinate 7,122,405 of NC_141616.1, forward strand.
GACATGTTAAAATCCCAAAGAGGCAAAAAATATCAAAGTGCAATGATTGTGATGATCTAAAGCGAGCACTTGAGAGTGCAACATCTCTAGAACAAAAAGAAGCTTACAAAAAAAGAGAGAATTTCATCATGGACTAGTTTGACATTCTAGAATAAAATATGCATTTTGGAAGGAGCAAGCTATTTCTCATCCAAATGAGTACATGTGCATTATTGTAGATGGTATGGATCAAGATACAACAACATTACCTCGATTCGTTAACACTCCACCTAAGCTACAAGGAAAATACTTTTTAACGACAGATCTATGTGGAGTGTTAATGCATGGATTTAAGTTTTTTGCAGAATATGGATTGATTCCTTGCATCTACATGATTGCAATCAAGTTGTGACATCCATTATGAAGGCAATTCACAATGTACATACAGAAAAGGTTGCCTACGAGCAACTTTGAGAGTACAAGCAGACAATTGCAGACGAGAGAATAAGAATGAATCTTCTTTGCATTTTGCTCAATGCTAATCGCCCATAGAATCTTCAATGAGATTGAAATTGGGTTTTTGTTGGTTGGGCACAAACATGAGGATATCAATCAGGTATTTAGGACGGTTTCAAGAGAACTAAAACACAAGGACATGGAGACGATGGATGACTTGATAAGAAAATGTGGGAGGCAAGTTGGTGGCCATAAGGAAGGAATAGTATGCTCAATGGTTGAGAGGATGTATGATTGGAAGAGCTTTATTCTACCTTTCATACAAAAAGGTGTTGATGCCTTGATAGGTCATAACGCTCCACACTATTTTTGCTTTTTCTTAAAGGATGAAAAACCAGTGATGTAGTGACAATACTATTCTTTTGATACAAAATGGGAACTTGAAGAACCTTACTCTCTCTTAACTTTAATTTCGAGCAAAGAAATGCATCCAACATGGGCTCCTATAAAAGAATTGAGCGAGAAATCCAAAGGTGAAAAAGAAGGCTTAAAAGCTTTTATTACATACAAAGAGGAAATGCTCTGAAGATTTCTTGATTGGAAGCCCTCTTGGAAGGAACACACTACTGTTGTAATTAGTTAGACCTATCAATTGATAAAGGACATTGCAAAAATGCGAGAAGATGATATTAAGGTAGAACGACCTTTATTTTAGCCAAATGTTGGTAATGACTTGCACCCAGCATGTGGTCTCTTTGAAAATGAGTTTGAATCGCTGCTACCACGTCCATATTGTGGACCTAAGAAGAGAGAGTTTATGCCACAAATAGACATAGACGTCCATTGTTTTGTTGCAGTTCAACCATCAGATGATGAACATGAGAACGTGAAGTTTTGGGTTGCGAAAGTAGTTGACGTGAGCATGGATGACCGAGGGAGAGCTACAACATTTATAGTAGTATGGTATGAGCCAAGGGGTAGGAAGGAGAACTAGGATAACAATACATTGTATAGTAGTTGTCTGAAAAAGGAATGGGTCCCAAACCATGATGCAATTTTCAAACTTTTCACAGAGACAGTCATAGTATCTTGTAAACCAAGGATGAAGAAAACAAAGAAGCACATGGGATATGATGTAGAAGACAAAATAAAATTACCGCAACCAATTATTTCGGACATTATAGAGTTCATAAAGATGCTCGCCTAGGAGGAAGTAGAAGGAGATAGCGCAAATGAAGAATGCCCATGATAACACCATTCAAATATCGAGAAAGAGTGAAGGTGGTGGTGGTGGTCGGATGAGAGTGAATGAAGATGGCACCCAAGCGACAAGTGACGATAGAAAGGACATTCAAACAAGCAAATAACGCTCATTTCTGTGATGATAGAAAAGGACATTCAAACAAGCAAATGTTTGGATCGCCCATTTGTACTTAACTCACTGTAAAGGCAAAAATAAATCATTGAAAAGGCCACGGCAGATCCTTTGTACAAAGACTCATCCAGAGTAATATTTCTTGTAAACTTATGATAATGTAAAATTGCAAGCATAGCTATTGCTATCTTTTAGAGTACAAAAGAGGCTTCAATCGTGTCTCATGTCTATACAAACCTTTAAATTTCTTGAATATTCAAGAGTGTTATAGTTTTCTACATTGAAAGTAAAAAGAGTCTTGCAGGTCTCTTGTGTATACCTTTTTTAAATTTTGTGAATCTTCAATAGCATGGCTTTTCATGGATTTAAACTAATAACTCGAGGGATTTTTAAATTTAAGAATACGATTCTTCAAAACAAGAAATACGAAATTAGGATTTAATAGTAGTTTTTGCATTATTAGTGCAACATTGTAGAGAGATATTTTCAAATGTATTATGTGGAAATGACAGTGCCAGAAAGTAAACTTTTGATTCTCGAATGACATTTTCATAAAGTAAGCTTTTCATTTGGGAAGGATTTCAAGAAATATTCCAAAAGTAGACATATGAGTCCAAGATTAATGAAATAAGTGTTTTAGGTTGACCAATCCTTAAACCTCACCGCTTCTCACCATACCCCAGTTCTTTCAGTGGGGATAGTGTTGAGCCTCATCTCGAGGGGCTCACCACTAAGAAATCCTAGGTATCACAAGTGTTCATGGGGTATTTAAAAAACCCTCAACTAAAATTTATTCCCCAATAAAACCACCCCTCTTTACATATGAGCTAACGGATTTTTTTCTAAAGTTGAATTAAAAAACCCCTTCTATTATTGTAATGCTGTTAATTTTTCGTGAAAGTGGGATTAAAATACCCAACCTTTTGAATGCACATGGTACACTAAATTTTTTGGAGGTGAATCCCCCGAGAGCATCGTAAACACCACCCACACCTATTCCTATCTCTTCTCTACTTGGACCTACTCATCAATGTTTGAAGCATACCTACTCTCATTAGCTCACCAATTGTCCCCTAGGCAAACAACAATAAAGTGTAGTGCATCACTACCATCAACTTCAGATTGGAATGTAGCGTGGAGAGTGCTTCAATCATTTTAATTTCATTGGGAGCTAATTCAAATCTATGATGCTAGCTAAAGTTCAAGATCCCTGTGGTAGCAGTTATGCCACTAGCTTCATTTTGCTAGTATGGTTGGTGGTGCCCTTTTCTACCAAATCTGGTGCGCAATAGTTCAAGGTCAAAGGAATAAGTTTTGCCCATCTTTTCTTCCTCCAAGAATTCCCATCACTTGAGCATTCATAGTTTGCTTCTTGGAACAAGTTTTTGGTGAAAGTATTCATATTAGAGGAAAGCTAGTCAATTTTTTCTCAAAATTATTTTTGGCATGCCATGCTACAGGAAACCAGGTACCCTATCATCCTCCTATTCTACAGGTTCCAAGGGAAACTTGATGGGGCACTGCATCATTATCCTTATCTAGACCTTGTATCTTTCAAGAGAAAGTTATTTTGTGTTTTTCGATGACCTATAGTGAGGATTAGGATGACCCTCATCTCGTGCCTCATGAGTAGGGGCTCTGAGAGATTACTCATTATCCACCTCCATTGTGATGGGATTCTTACTCGGGGGGCCACTATGTATAAACCCTCTATATCACGTGCATTCAAGGTCTATTTGTAAAATCCCTTATCTGTAAATTTTTCTTAATAAAATTGTGTACCCTTTTTCTATACAAATCTGTAAGTTTTTTCAAATGTTACTTTAAATACTCCCTTATGTAAATTAATTTTTGTAAAATTTAGAAATTTAAAATAACCTTCTATTGAACTCATGTGATAGGGTTACATATGATGAGTGAAGCGCCAAGGATTCTTATGGAGATAGATTTCCCAAAAATGATATTTTTCTAGAAAAATAAAATCTTATCCAACTAAGATTTCAACAAAATCTCAACCAAATCCAACTAGTCGATAAAGCAAGCGGACAAAAGCAAGTGACCCCAAAAAAGAGAGCGATAATTTGTTGAATTGTTATGAAAATCAAGCAAATGAAGAAAGAATCTAAGTTCCCCATGAAATAATCGCTTGCAATAGAGAGTTATTCAAAAGGGGGGTTATGTGTCACATTTCTTGAAATTGAGTAGTCCAAAGTTATGGAGTGTTTTAATGTGACCCGATTTGGGTTTGGCAATTACCCAGGGGGTCACTCATAAACATGTGACATAGAGGGTATCTTGTTAATGGGGGGACTCACATCTCGTCTATGTGCATGACGGGATTTATGAAATAGCAACTTGATGTAATAGATTATTTAAGATTGAAAATATAAGCATGTACATAAGTTTACCAATTACATGAGAAAATGCAAAAATGCAAGAATAAGGGTAATTTGTATCACATGCTTGCTTGCACATGCTTTATGGGTTTATGAAGAGTGACCCCTCGAGTGCAATTAAAAGGTAGAGGATGTTAAAATTTGACTTTTTTAAAAGCCAAAATGGATAGTTTCTTGTCACTCCCAATTATGGAAACCTTGCTTTAAATTCGGTGCAACAAATTGGCCAACAATTCACACAATTCATATTTCGATGCACACAATTTTTTAAGATTGTGCAAAAAGGCATGATAGTCATATAAATCATGCCTTGTAATTTGGTTTGATATGTAACATTATGCCATTTGTATTTAATAATCAAAAGATGCAGGGATGTTAAAAACTCATCTTTTGGTCCAAAAAAACCAATTTGACAACTAGCACAGATAGAGGGATGTGAAAATGCCATCTTTTGGGCCAAAACAAGGAGTGCATTAACACGCTTCCTATTTTGGCCCAAAAGATGGCATTTTCACATCCCTATATCTTTTGATTTACAAGTCCAAATGGGGTCATGTTACAAATCCAATCAAATGGCAAGGTGTGATTCAGATTATTAACATGCCTATGTACACCATCTAGTAAAATTTCATGCACCAAAATATGAATTTTTGGTTAGTTTGTGGCATTAGTTGGATTAGTGGGATGTAAGAGTGAATCATTGGGGAGGGATGTTTGTGCAGTAACAAAGAACCACAGGTTTTGTTCCAAGAGTGAATAGAGATAAAAAGCTAAGAATTTACATATGCATGGAATCTCGACTAATCCATTCAATTTACTTTTTCAAGGAGAACTATTATATGTGCTTCTACTTGGTGGAGCTTAATAGTATTTGCATTTCCATTGCAACCCTGAGATGCTAATGCTTGCATGAAAATGCATTGTCAAATATTTACTACTATTGGAATTTTCACTTGTACTATTTTTTTGTCAACTATGTTCATATGCTCAGGACCACTATCATGCTATACAATACTATTTAGAAGCTGCTAAATGTTCTCTAAAATGCTAACTCGAGAATGCTAAGTACTATTGTCATTTGTTGTTTAGTACTAAATACTCGACTTCTTAAAAGAGTTAAGCCATTATTGTCATAATCGCTCAAATAATAAGTACTAGTCATATGCTACATACCACTATTTAGTTTCTATTATCAGTACTGTGATGCTAAAAATTGATATTTTTTATTTAGCATTGGTATTTTTTTTCCTCTATGCTTGATAAGAATTTGAGTATCAAGTGGTAGCCTAGCGGCTCTCACTTCTATTTTTAAAGATATTGTATGGGATTGAGAGGATGAGTGGAATGGATCATTGTAAATACCATGTGTATGAATGATAAATACCTTGGTATGGGGTGAGAGTTATTTGTGTATGGGATATTATGGTATTTTTAGAAAATAGGAAGAGTGAGTCATATAAAGAGGTGGGCTCATATCCATGCGTTCCAATAATATAAGAGAGGCCACATGCTAAGCATGTGGAAGGCATGTGGAGTAGCGTGGAGTCAAGAGGAATCCTTCTAGAATTCCTATGTGGAATTATAAGGAGGATGTGGACATATGGAAAAGAGAGGGTCCCTATGGGCTCCATGTGGAAGACTCTTGACTTTCTCAATATTTTAAGATTCTTGAGCATCTTTTGATGGGACACATGGCAAGAGTAGCCAAAAAGGACATGGATGGTGACATACGGGCTTATTTGATTGATGGGGGGAAAGGAATCTATAGGCAGCAATTGTAAATGGATGAAGGAGGGTGACAAAATCCCGATAAAAGGAGCCCTCCTCTCCAATTTTCAATATCTCTTCCACCATTAGGCCTCATGTTACTATAGCTCTAGTCTCCTCAAGCCTCTTCCATGAGCCTTCTCTCTCCTTGCAGATATTCTCTTATGTAGACTCTTGAGTCCATCTCTCTCTAGTTCATTCTCTCTCTATGAGTAGTCTTGGGGCTTTTTCTCCCTCTTGTATGTATGAAACCTCTTCTTCTCCCTTGTGTTTATAGTATTTTGAGTTGCATTGGAGTGGAGTCTCACTCTATTGACAATGAAGATCACTTCGTATTCCATCTCTTGAGTCTCTCTTCCCTTTTCTTTCAAAGCCTCAATGAGTAGTGGATCGTTGATGAAGGTGGAGTCTTGATGGAGCATCCTACTTAGCTGAAATTAGCATGGGTGGAGGGCAGTTTTAATGATAGTTTGATCCCCTATTAGTGTTTTGCTCATAACTTTCCGCTCGGTAGTCTGATTTTGATGAAACTTATATCAGCGTGAAGATATCTTCAAGACGCATGTTTGTATGTGATTAGAACTTGAATTAGATACTAGAGCAAAAAGTTATGAGTCTCTGGGTCTAATAGTCTATTTTCATGATAGTTTTCACCCCTGTCTAGTAAACTGCCCATAACTTTCTGGCCGCTTCTTTGTTTCTTACGAAATGTATATCAACACGAAGCCCATCTCAAGATGCATCTCTATATATGTTTCAATCTTTAATATCATGTTTCTATTGAAAGTTATAGGCCTCTATGTCTAATGACAGTTTGCAGAGTGTTTTGAACTAATTGTAAAGGTATCTATGAAGGAGGTGCAATGTTTCCTCAGAACCCACCCATCTAACCCAATCACCCCTTCAAACTCTTTGATATATATCAGTTCACGTCATGTTGAGACGCAAGACCTTCTTTCAACAATGTATCGCTCTTCTCTTTGGCATAGACTGGCTTGCTAAGATTATGGCCTCTGCTGATCCTTTCCTTCTCCCTATGCTTGAGTACAACATCACTTGGGATGTTACCATGTTCATTCTCATATAAGGGAGGAAAGTATCACTACAAGGCATAGGCCCTTTTTCGACGAAAATACCGACATTTTTTACACTAATTTTTTTTTAAACAGGTGCAAACATCGTTATTAACGTCATTATAAGCATAAAAAAAGAATGGTCACTATATAAGCATTGCTATATAGCGACACTGGGAAACATCGCTATATAGCGATACTAATAAACGTCGCTATATAGCGACACTTGACACTGGTAAACGTCGCTTTATAGCGACGCTTAATAGAACTAAAAAAAAAAGCATTAGTGGGGCTAAACAGGGCCATAGCAAGCCCTATTTTGCTCCACTAATGTTTTTTTTTTGGTAATTACAAAAAAAAGTTTTTAATTACAAAATTTGCCTTGCAAAAAGGGTTATATAGAATCTCTCAAATGAAATGATCAAGCAACAAAAGCATATACATGTCCAAGATATACAACATTGTTTGTTACAAAATTACCCTTTCAAAAAGGGTGATACAAAATTGCTCAAACGAGCTGATATACAAAATGATATATATGGCGAAGTATATGCAAACTACTACTACTACTACTACTACTACTACTACTCATTCGAATCATTGTTGTCGTCCTCCTCATCCTCATATGCGCTTGTTGACTCTATGCCAACATGAACTTAGTAGAAAGAGAATGTGCTACAACTTTGTGATACTACTACTACTACTACTACTACTACTACTACTACTCATTCGAATCGTTGTTGTCGTCCTCCTCATCCTCATTTGTGCCTGTTGACTCTATGCCAACATGAACTTAGTAGAAAGAGAATGTGCTACAACTTTGTGATACTACTACTACTACTACTACTACTACTCATTCGAATCGTTGTTGTCGTCCTCCTCATCCTCGTCTGCGTCTGTTGACTCTATGCCAACATGAACTTAGTAGAAAGAGAATGTGCTACAACTTTGTGATACTACTACTACTACTACTACTACTACTACTACTACTACTAAGAGAATGTGCTACAACTTTGTGTTACAACTTTGTGATACAACTTTGTGATACAACTTTGTGTTACAACTTTGTGATACAACTTTGTGTTACAACTTTGTGTTATAACTTTGTGATACAACTTTGTGTTACAACTTTGTGTTACATGCAGAGAGAGAAGCTCTCCAACTTGTATAAATACCGCATAATGGAATGAAGCCCACACTCTTTGGGGCATTGTGTTCAGTCTACTTTGGTATTCCAAGCATATGTCTCAAGTGTCCATGCTTCCTTGCACTCCACGTCCAAAAGCATGTCCTAACCTTGCAACTCCTCCTCCCCTCTCCTCCAACCTTGCAACCCATCCTCTCCCTCTCCTCCTCCCTCCTCCTCCTCCCTCCTCCTCCCTCCTCCTCCTCCCTCCTCCTCTCTCCTCTCTCTTCTTTCCCCCATGCTCTTACACCTTCTTCCTCTCCCACTCCTATGCTCCCCTAAACCCTTTGTTCCTCAACCCTTAAAACTCCATGACTTACGAGGGAGAGGAGTTCTCCACCATGTACTATATTCTGAACCTTGGATCCTCCTTCTAACCCTGGAACTCCTTTTAAACCCTGGAACCTCCTTCTAAACCCTGGAACTCCTTTTGAACCTTGGAACTGCCTTCTAACCCTGGAACCTCCTTCTAAACCTTGGAACCTCCTTCTAAACCCTGGAACTCCTTCTAAACCCTAGAACTCCTTCTAAACCATGGAACCTCCTTCTAAACCCTGGAACTCGTTCTAAACTTTGGAACCTCCTTCTAACCTTGGAACCTCCTTCTAACCCTTAAACTCCTGCTAAACCCTACAACCCCCAATGAAGGCGAAAGCCTTCATTACCTCAATCATGATGTTACACGTTCCTTTTACACATGCATGCACTTTGTTTGCTTACCACACTTAAGCCTACGTCTCTAACTGGAACACGACTCGAGGTCCTAAGCTACATGTATACTACAATCAACAACTCTAATATATCTATAGGTGACAAAAAGCCTCGGAACCCTGCATACTGAGAAAACCCAGCTCTTCCTACGAAAGCAGTAGGAAAGAGCCAACATTTGGCACCGTTGTCAGGGACACTAGCATCTCAAGTAGCGAGTAAACATACGTAGGTTTGTAGAAAACAAACTACTTCAAACTTTCACGGAAATAACACTCAAGGGTAGGAGAGTAAAATTTTTTTCTAGCCAAACATATCTACCCCAAGCATCAACCTTGGGTTACTACCTTAAGAAATTTTCTTTATTTCTTAAATAAAAGGCACATGATACACAGTCAGGCTAGGTAGTGGACACGAATGCGTAGAGCTTGCAATTTTGATCATTTCACCTTTTTGTAGAAAAGCAAACTGAGCTATCCATAAAGAGTTATGGCTTGGGAACCTAAACCCTAAACCTAAACTCAAATCCTATAAAAACCCACTCCACCCCCTCATTCTTCATCTTTCACTTTTTGCCTCCATTCTCTTCTTCATTCCGAGCCCTACACAAGACACACTCCTCCCTCTCCATCGACCACCACCTTACTCCCATCCTCACATTATTGTAAGTGACTTCGAGCCCATCTTGCAGCGATAACCCAGCCTTCCACCCACCGTCCATTGTTCCTCAACAATCCCGTTACATCAAGAAAGACTTGGAGAGTGTTCAGGTGACCCCCTCTCCCTCCCTTTCGATTTTCGCCTGTTAAGTTTTTTCTTCTCTCTCCATTTTTTTTTTCTCCCTCCCATTTCCACCACCCCCCTCCCCCTCCCCCCTCCATCTCCATTTTCAACCCCCCCCTCCCCCTTTCCCCTCCATTTCCACCTCCCCCTCCCCCCTCCCCCTCCCCCCTCCATCTCCATTTTCACCTCCCCCCCCTCCCCCTCCCCCCTCCATCTCCACCTCCCCCTCCCCCTTCCCCCTCCATTTCCCAAACCCCCTCCCCCCTCCATCTCCACCTCCCCCCTCCATTTCCACCACCCCCTCCCTCCTCCATCTCCATTTCCACCTTCCCCTCCCCCTCCCCCCTCCATTTCTAGCACCCCCTCCCCCTCCCCCCTCCATTTCCACCACCCCCTCCCCCCTCCATCTCCATTTTCACCTCCCGCTCCCCCTTCCCCCTCCATTTTCACCACCCCCTCCCCCTCCCCCCTCCATTTCCACCACCCCCTCCCCCCTCCATCTCCATTTTCACCTCCCCCTCCCCCTTCCCCCTCCATTTCCCCCTCCCCCTCCATCTCCATTTCCACCTCCCCCTCCCCCTCCCCTCCATATCCACACCCCCTCCCCCTTCCCCCTCCTCTCTCCATTTCCACCACCCCCTCCCCCCTCCATGTCCATTTTCACCACCCCCTCCCCCCTCTCTCTTACTCTCTCTCCCTCTCTTTCCTTCTCTCTCTCTCTCTCTTTACTCCCTCTCTCTCTTTCTCTCTCTTTACTCCCTCTCTCTCTTCCCCCCTCTCTCTCTCTCTCTCTCCCCCCCTTATCCCCCTCTCTCTACCATTCCCCTCTCTCTCTTTCTCTCTCTCTCTTTACTCCCTCTCTCTCTTCCCCCCTCTCTCTCTCCCCCCTTACCCCCCTCTCTCTACCATCCCCCTCTCTCTCTTTTCTCTCTCTCCACTCTCTCTCTCTCTCTCTCTCTCTCTCCCTCTCTCTACCACCCCCCTCCCCCTCTCTGCTCTCCCTCTCTCTCTCTCCACCTTAACCCCCCTCTCTCTACCACTCCCCCCCTCTCTCTACCACCCTCTCCCACTCCCCCCTCCTCGCACCTCTGGCCGCCCCACGGCGGCGCCCCGTAGAGACACCCTGCATGCCAGCGTGCACCTGTGGTGACGCTTGCAACGCCTGCCCCACCGGCCCACCCACTCAGCACTGCTCATGGCGGAGTGCTAGCGACGCCCGCTGTTCGCTCACCACCCGCTCGTCGCCTCGCCCCCTCTACCCCCGCTCTCTCCTCGCTGCCTCACCCCCACAATGCTGCCCCGTAGCATCGCCCTTCCCCTCTACCCCCGCTCTCCACCCGTCGCCCCTCCATTGCCCCCCTCTCCGCTTCCCCCCCACCCCACTCTCCACCCGCACCCCCCGCCCCCTCTCACCCTCCCCTCTCCCCTCCCCTCCCTGTGTATCCCCCCCACCCGTCGCCCCGGATGCCCCCCCTGCACGAAGCCCCCCTTGCGCGAAGCCCCCCGGGCACCGTCGGGCACGCCCACCCACTGAGTCACCAAAAAAAAAAAACCCTAAACTAACTTTAGTTGGGTTATTTAGGTTAGTTAGTTAACCTCAGTTAGGTTAGTTCACGTAGGTTAGGTTAGTTACTCTAATTAGGTAAGGTTAGTTACTAACTGAGGTTAGGCTAGCTTGTTAGTTAAGTTAGGTTAGTTTAGTTAACCCTCGGTTAGTTAGACTAGGTTAGGTTAGGTTAGTTTAGTTACCCTAGGTTAGTTTAACTACGGTTAGTTTACCTAGGTTAGCTACTAACAATTAGGTTAGGTTCACTAACCTTCAATTAGTAATCTAGCTAGATCAACTTGGTTCCAACCCCTCAGTTGGACCTTAAGTCCATTCACACCACCCTTAGGCCCCCCCACAAAAAGGTCAAATTTACCCCTACATTAACCCCTCGTAACTCATCTGTTTGGGACCCAAACTGAACCTGTTTGAACCCAGATTTCACACATGGAAACACCATGCTATGAGGTATTTTCTCCAACCCATTGCACACCATTTTGGCATACCTAGCACTCGTCCATTCACGCCCCCGTGTGGGCCCCGTTTTGCACAAATTCGCTCATATCTTCACGCCATGACCTTCGATTAACGATCCATCTGCATTAGCACATTTCCTTGCACACGTAGGACAATCTTAGACACATTATTAACACGATGGTCCCTACACAAACTAACACCACTCTAACCCTCCTAACAAAGCTACACCCACACCCGCACTTGTGGCAGAGACACCCTTGGCAAATCTCGCACAATCTGCATGCAGCTATGTTAGGGCCAATGCCTTCGACTCCAATGCTCACCACATCAATATATAACTCCGCTGCAACAACCGCCCCAGCCAATCCTCTACCTCGAATCCCCCCCTGAGATTCAACCACTCCCTTTAACTCCTCCACGACCCAAAATGGCTGGACGCTGTCATGACAATGTTGGGGATATTGACCTCGATGCACAGGCTGACAATTTCTTCAATCGAATAAATAACAACAATTAAGGCGATGCCCCTTGGAAAAACTGGAACTTCCCAAATATAATGGTCGGGGAGATCTAGCCCGATTCCTCCAGCATTTTGATGCCGCATGCCGCGCAGGTGGAGATCAATCCTATGAAACTAAGGTGGCTTGGTTTCCAATGGCCTTAACTGATGAAGCATCTGAATGGTACCTAGACCTTCTCGTGGAAGAATGCGCCACATGGGACCTACTTCAGATGGATTTTAAAAGACGATTTCAAATGGAGAGGCTACAAGATGATCCCGCTCTCCAACTCAGCAAGATCAAACAAGGCCAGAGAGAAGATGCACGCACATACCTGGGAAAGATGAAGAGATTGATCACCAAATGTGACCCATGCCTAGATGCAAAGTACCTCACGGCATGGTTCATTGCAGGACTCAGAAAGAAAATCCGAAAGGATATGAAAAAGATAAGTAGCTATGAAACGTTTAGTGCTACTCATGCAGCAGCCATTGACATCGAGGATGGCATGACCGACTCAAACACTAGCAGTGATGATGGCAGGTCTAATACACGAGATAAGTGCTCGAAAAAGGATAAATCAAAGGACACTGCTGAAACATCCAATGAAGATCGCCTAGAGGCCATGACCATGACGCTGAAAGAAGACATGATGCAGGCCATGGAACAAAAACTTCACTTGTCTTAGCCGCCAACTCAGACATATCCACGGTGCAAAAATGTCTGGTGTCCACATTGCATGGCAAATCATACAGCAAATGAGTGTCCGGTTCTCAGAGCAAGGATCATTGCACAAGCAAATCCACCGCCACAATTGTGGTGCCATATCTGCATCATTGGCGGCCATGATAAAAACAGTTGCATCTTCAACATGCGTAACAACCTGCCTCGACGTCCACAATACCAAGCGGCACCCATGCTAGTATATAGGCAACCAGCACTTGCACAAGCACCCCCAGTTTCGAGGCTAAATCCTGTACCCATTCGGACACAAGTCCCACAACTACTCAGGAATCCAAATCCACGACCATATCCAAGAGCACTAAATCTAGCTCCTCAAGTAGTTCCAATACATCAATCACAAGCCAAGGAAGTAGACTCATTATTTGAGTATGAAGTAGAGTACCCAGTGTACTATGTAGAAGGTGAAGAGGGTCTAATACCAGTATATGCAAATCAAGTACGACCCAACACATTTCGAGCACCAATCAAGTGCTACGGTTGTGGAGAAAATCACCAGATCATAGAGTGCCCTCATTGTGGTAGCCCAGCTACTTTCCAACCACTCTGCAGAGATTGTGACATAGGACATGCGTGCATGGATTGTCCCATGAAAAATAAGATCCTAGACCAAACAGAGGTTAAGCCTGACGTCCTCATCGGCATCATTGGGATGGACCATCAAAGTCTGGGTCTAGCAAGTGTAAAGTCACAACTTGTCAATGTAATTACACGCCAACAGAAAGGGGCCACCAAGGACCCTCACATTCCAATCCAACCAAAAAGACTTCTGAAAAAAAAAGCACAAGTGCCTCCACCTCTACCAAGCAATGAGCAGCCGAGCTCATCCACATCAATTCCCGAGCCTCAAATAAAAGAAGCTCCATACCCAAATGTAGAGGTGGAGAAGGCTCGTTTTCAGGTACTTCAACAATTGGTCCAAAATGAACAAGCTCAATTTGAGGCTGAGAAACAAGCTCAAGACCCAATCCATGACTTGGCCCCACAAAGTATTGATACTGTACTCGAGCCTTTGTTCCAACAACAGACTCCACAACAGAATGTACCGCCACATCAACTTGAAGGAGCCACACTCTCTAGCATCCTGAGTTGCCCTGTGTCAATTCCCATTGGAATCCTCCTACGGAACTATCCCAATCTCTGGCAAAGGATGGGTTGAACTCACAAATCCCGCTCCACCTATGAACGGCATTGAAGATATCCTTGTGCGAATGGGTGAGAGAGATGACATACGCAACATTACTGTGCCTTTGAACCAAAGGCATATAATGAAGTCCAAGCCATAGTGGATGGTGGAGCAGGTGTCAATGTCCTATCAAAGGAGCTCTACAAAGAATGGGGTCTCCCACCAATGCAAAAGGCTAATTTCAACATACGCTTTGCCGATGATTCATGGGCTAACCCTTGGGAATAGTGAATGGCGTGTCCACAAAGATCGCAGGCATCCGCTTTTCCCTTTAATTCAAAATCTTGGATCTCCCCAAAAAATCCTATCAAATCTTACTGGGATGTCCTTGGTTACGGGAAGCATCAGTCCTCCATGACTAGGGAACTGATAGATTGACAATCCAGAATCAAGACACTGTAGTCAGGGTGAATGTGGGGACAGGAGCTATTAAACCGATTGTGGTTAGAGCGTTGGATGACACATCTTCAACAACAATCTCAAGGAAATCAACTCCCTTGCAACAGCATGCCATAGCAGGTGACTCACAAAGCAATGTCAATAACTGGATACAGACATTGGCAACCATCAACAACTGCCATTCATTAGACCCCATCTTCTCACCGATAGATGCTAATGCACTACAGGTAGATCCTCTGCTCCAACATGAAGAACCAATCGATCTAGAGATGCCATTCTTTATGGCTGACCTCGAGTGGGATAATGAACCTGAAGAAGGTACCCATACTAATAATGACTCAGATTTTCCTTGGGACCTTGAAACAGAGGCTGCGAATGCTGAAATTGAAGATCAAATATTTGATAATGACTTAGCCATTCTGCATGCCCTAATGGTAGTCGAGCTCCCAAAAGTTGAACCTCTGTAGTTAAATAACAGCAGAAGATCCCGCAAGAAAGTTGGAGGAAATCGCAGAAAAGCCAAGGCCGAGTACTTCAATGAATTCGAACGAGTCCAAACAAGGATTGTCGAATTGTACCTTGCAAAGCCAGCTCCCTCAAAATCAGAACCACCACCTCTTGAATGGTCCCTTGAGGGACTAGAAGGAGTATGCACAGCAAATGAACCCTTACTTGGAAACACCTTACCAGTGGAAAAGTTACCCCACAGTTCCCAATGTAAGAAGTTTCAGAAATATAAGCCACATGTGCGGATGAAGCTCGATCAAGAGACTTCAGAAAAAGAAAGTCAATTAGAGCCTAACAAATTAATAAATGCAACTATGCCACCCAGTACACATGACACATGTCAGGTTAGTTCAACCCCATTAGAGGTCGATCTTCACGAAGTACCAGAATACTTCAAGAATTATACAAGTGGCAGTGCACCAATAGCAATGCCAAGACCACTCAGAGAATCTGAAGTTCAAGAAACCAATAGCATTGGTGAAACTCCAATCTATGAGGGACCGGCAAAAACAAGGACAATAAACCTCGCCCTTGCAGGGGAGGAAGAAAAATTGGTTTTCATTGGGAAATAGCTTCGTCAAGAAGATCTAACTCAAAGAACTCCTAATGGAATATCGTGACTACCTAGCAAGGTCATACAAAGAGATGAAAGGAATTTCACCAAAAGTGGCAGTACACACGATACCTATAAGGGAAGGTGCTCACCCTGATGCAGAGATCAACTATACAACCACAGAAAGAGAATCCCTGGCAATGGTGTATAGTGTAAAGAAATTTCGGCACTATCTACTGGCAAATGATTTTGTCTTCTACACCGACCATCAAGCATTGCTTTATCTTGTGAACCGTCCATGTACCACAGGAAGAATAACCAGATGGCTCCTCTTGCTTCAAGAATTCAACTTCAAAATAGTGGTCCACAAAGGTGCCCAACACTACATTGCTGATCACATGTCTCGAGTTAAGTCAGGAGAAGAAGCCACTGGAGTAGAAGATGACTTACCAGATGCCACACTATTTCAAATAGATGTTGTTCCAGAGTGATGTGGAGATATCATTGGGTACTTGATGGCTGGAAGACCACCCCCTGACATGAAAGCAGTAGATGCGAGAAAATTGATTCTAAAAGCTGCACCCTATCAACTCATTGTAGGACAACTGTACAAGATGGGCAAGGACTAGATATTAAGAAGATGTGTAATGCCTCATGAGATCATGCCAATCCTGAGTGAAGTCCATGAAGGCATTGTAGGAGGACACTTCCAAGGGGAAGCCACAGCAAGAAAAGTTCTCCTCGCAAGCTACTAGTGGCCAACACTGTGGGCAGATGCCTATGAATATGTAAAATGATGTGATGTATGTCAACAGACTATTAAACCAAAACACAAAGACTTCAATCCCCTAACACCAATTGTTGCACAAAAACCATTTGAAAAATGGGGGATTGACTATGTGGGTCCCATACATCCCAGTAGCAAAAGAAACACAAGCACGCTACATCATTGTGGCCACGGATTACTTTATAAAATGGGATGAAGCTAAAGCAGCTAGAAAGGTAGATGCCAGAAGCACAACAATATTCTTATACGAAAATGTGATCACCTGATTCGGATGCCACATTGAAATTGTGTCGGATAGAGGCACACATTTTGTCAATGAGGTAATCCAAGAACTCTTGTTTGGATTCATGGTAATTCAAAGAAAAAGCACACCCTACTACCCCCAAGGGAACGGACTAGCAAAATCCACCAACAAAATAATATGCATTATCCTCACCAAGGTAGTAGAACCATAGCGTTTTGATTGGGCAGAGAAATTGAATGCAGCGTTATGGGCATACAAAACCACATTCAAGGTCAGTACAGGGAACACACCTTTTCAATTGGTGTACGGCCTTGAAACTGTGGTCCCACTCGAATTTGTAATACCAAGTCTACGCATCATAGTACAGGAACGCATGGGAGACCATGAATCTTTGAAAGAAAGGCTCTATCAGTTGGAAAAGCATACAGTGACAAGACTAGTTGCCTACCATGCCATGACAATAGAAAAACGTAGAAGAAAGGCATGGTTTGATAGAAACCTTAAAGCTAAAGACATCAAGGAAGGCGACTTAGTCTTGTTATACAATGCCAAAGTACACAAGGGGAAACTGAAGTATCTAGGACTGTATCGAGTACGAAATATGAATCCCATCGGAGCTGTGCTACTAGAAACATTGGATGGAGTCTTTTCCTCTCTTTCCCTCCCTTTTCTTCCCCTCTTTCCCTCCCCTCTCTTTTTTCTTCTCTCTTCCTCCCATTCATCCTCTTCCTTCTCTTCTTTTCCCCTCTCTTATTTCCTCTCTTTTCCTTCTCTCTTTCCTTCTATCTTTTCTCCTTTCTTTCCTTCTCTTTTCTCCTCTCCTTTCCTCTCTTTTTCCGTCTCTTATTCTCTCTTCCCCCTCTCTTTCATTCTCTTTTGCCCTCTTTTTTATCCTCTCTTTTCCTCTCTTTTCTCCTCTCTTTCCTTCTCGTTCCTCCTCTCTTTTCCTCTCTTTCTTTCTCTTTTTTCCTCTTTTTCCCTCTCTTCCCCTCTCTTTCATTCTCTCTTTTTCCCTCTTTTTTATCCTCTCTTTTCCTCTCTTTTCTTCTCTCTTTTTTCCTCTCTTTTTCTCTCTTTTCCTCTCTTTCCTTCTCTCTTTTCCAGCCACGTGAAGTCCTTTATAGGTCACATTTTGCCGCATAGAAACCTTTTGACCTTTTAACTCCTTCATGTCACACAAGGGAAAATCAACAACTTGACATTGAGCAAGCATATATAGACTTCTATCACTCTAATTCAAAGAATGCAAGAGTCTGTAAATGCTTGCTCAATGTTAGGCTATCTTTTCCTCTCTTACCTTTTCCTCTTTTTTCTCTTTTCTAATTCAAAGAATGTAGGAGTCTGTAAATTGTCTTTTCACTTCTTACCCCTAGCTATTCCTACACCCCTCAAGGGTAGATCACGGCATCGACAACTGGACCTACTCGATAGCCATACCATCTAGCCCCTTCGATCGAGGGGTCATCACTTGGGCATACCCATTGTAAGGGAAGGAAGAGTAGAAAGGGTCAAGGATGATGTGGTGACTTAAGGGATGTAGACGAGACAACACACTCACATCCCTACAGGTCTCCACTTGGTCATGAGACCCAATACCAGTTAGGTCCCTTGCCCTCTCCCACTCCCACTCCCTCTGCTACTCATCGCTCCGTAAGTGCTCACAGTATCGCCCCTCACTATAGCTCTGCTACTGCCACTCCCACTCCCCCTTTCTCGCCTGAGGACCTGTACTATGAAGTCACTAGGGGTGGAGAGATCTTAGAAAATAAAAAGGGCAAAGAAGTGCTAGCCACCATGAGGTGATTTATGAGCCACCACTTCAAGATTGGCATAAATATTGACTGGTAGTACTAGGATGATGAAAAGAAGAAGGCAGTCATCGAGGAATTGAAAAGGTAGTCATCGAGCATGCACTTTATCTGACTCTCGTAATTTGGGTCCACAGAAGCTACGATGGGTCACCTTCCCACAAAAGAATAGATGAGATGCACATTTCGTATAGGAGCAAAGCCGTGGTTTATTGAGATGGAGATGCAAGAAGCGACAGTTGATTGGGCTGAGGTGGTTGCTTGCTCGATATAAGTCTACTCCTACTTGTAATCTCACTTTTTAAATTGTTTTATTCTTTAAGTTCCAATTTAATTTCCAATTAATATGGTTTTACTCTTAGGGTGCAAACTCAAATGTCCCATCAACGGAGGTGAGCGGTGATGAAGAAGAGGTAAAGGTTTGGATACATTTGGCTTATATGGTTGCGATGAGGGCCATGGATCAGGCAGAGCTCATGAGAGCTAGGGATCAAGCCAAGGTGACGACGACGATGATTCGGATGAGCAATAGTAGTAGTAATAGTTTGTATATACTTTGGCATGTATATGCTTTTGTCTATTGGCTCGTTTGAGAGATTTTGTATCACCCTTTTCGAAAGGAAAATTTTGTCACAACCAAGGTTGTATATACTTCAGCATGTATATGCTTTTGTCTCTCGGCTCGTTTGAGCGATTTTGTATCACCCCTTTCATAAGGGAAATTTTGTAACAAACAAGGTTTGATAGTTTTATCTTGTCTGTGTACTTGTAAACATTCTTTTGTAATGCAAAATAAAAAAAACATTAGTGGGGCAAAACAGGGCTTGCTGTGGCCCTGTTTTGCCCCACTAATGTTTTTTTATGTTGGTATATATGGACACTTTACCAGTGTCGCTATATAGGAACGATTTACCAGAGTCGCTATATAGGGATGCTTGAATAGTGATGCTTGTTTTTGAACATTAACACCAACGCAAATAATGACCTTTGTGCCCGTTTTTTTAAAAAAATGTGTGAAAAAGGTTGGCATTTTCATCAAAAAATGGCATGTGCCTTATAGTGAATATGGTTTCTTGGCCATGCAAACTTATGCGTGATGGGCATGATACTTTGCACAAGCCTTAAATTCGGTGAGTTTAGGGCATGTGAAAAGTATGATGGCCATCACTGGGTACCATTGCATGCCTACACTACTACACACGAATCCTATTGCGACGTTTATGTACCGACGTTTAGCGCCCGCATGGCATTAATCATCAGTATGAAAAGTGGGTTCCGAAAAGCGTTGCTATATAGCGACTTTTACAAAAGTCGCTATATAGCGATGCTTAAGTGTCGCTATATAGCGACTTTAAGGTGTCGCTATATAGTGACTTTTAAGTGTCGCTATATAGTGACACTGATATACTATTTTATAGCGACGTTTTCCAAAGAGGTTTTTTTTTCCATATAGGCCTTAAAAGTTAGTTTTTCCAATGACAAATTATTTTAAATTTTCATACATGTTTGATCTCATAGAGAATAAAAATATGAGAGCATGTACATCAAGCCTTTGAAGCTCATATATTCATGTCTAAGTTTGAGATTAAAAAAATCAATTAAGAGCATTTACATCAATTGTTTCATCTTGAGCCAAGTCTAAGGCACCAAACAAGTCTATCTCTAACTCTATACTGAGTTGATCTCCTATATCATCATCGTACTCTAGCATCGTACGTTCACCTAAAAGTATTTGATCATCTTCTTCAATAAAGTGTGGTGATTCTTGATGATCGTTGTCTTCTTCCTCAATATCATGATCTCCATCTTCCTCCCGTGTGATGTCATTATGCGCATCTTTCTCTTGGCTCATATGATGATCGACATCTTCTTCGCTAGATTCATCAATTGGATCTGGCATTGGTAGTGGCATCTCCATATCCACATCTCTATCTTCAAAAATTTGCTTACTTCGTGGTGCAACTTGGATCACGTACCACCATCTTGGATCATAATTATCCGGATGAAAAACCACCTATATTGAAGATGGGTGCCAAATGTCATCAATTATATATATGAAATTATGCCCAAGTACATGTATCAATGGATCTTTAAAAATGAAAGGTTCGATTAATTAAATCATTAGTATGCACCTGCTCACAGTGCTCGCGAAGAAAAAAGTATCACTTTCATCGGTCCAATGTTTGGCGGAGTCTATTGCAAAGAAACCGCTACTATCTTTTCTCACTGTCACATGGGGACCGTTGTAAATAGTTCTAAACCATTTTACATCAAGAATGAAAATACTAAATTGTATGAAATCAACTTCATAGATGTCGCGTATGGTTCCACAATAATCCAACTGTGAGGAGAGAAGATTGGTATCTGAAGCACTTGCTCGGCTATCTTGTGTGAAGTTAGCCATGACTCCACAATCATACGTGACTCTCTTTGAATCGATGCGTTCCACGCAAAAATGTCGTCCATATGACCATAATGCACTGTACTTTTTGTACTGTAAAGAGGATAATTAAAACAATGAAGATGCATCTATTTTATAGCGTATATTGCCACAAATAATTAATTATGTCAAGAGGTAAGAAACTTACATGCACCATACATCCAGATGATAACTCTCGCTCGTGCTTGTTTATTGTCTCTCCATCACGTTCGGCTTTACGTAGAGCCAGCTGTAGCCAATCAAGTGACATGTGAGTAGGGAGAAGAGCTAGATCCTGTGGATATGGTTGTGATCGCCTATACATTACTCTGAATCTCGTCCTTGCATTTATTCTTTCTGCTTTGGCCACTTCATATCTCTCAATCCACTTTTGCATCTCAGGGCTATTGAGGATACAAAACTTATTGAATTTCTCCATTTGCTCTTCGCTCATCTTTCTTTCAATCCCTTTTCCTTGGGGAGCCTCGCCAATAATGCGATCATCATCCTTGTTATGCCAAGCTTGCGGCATATCGGGATTCGTGGATGCAAGAAACTCTGTGATATATACTAATGACTCTTGCACAAGCCATCCCTCTGCCATGCTTGCTTCTGGTCTTGCTCTTTGTCTTACAGATCCCTTTAAAGTTTTCATAAACCGCTCAAGAAAAAACATCCATCGACTATGAACGGTACCTGCTATAGCCACCTCATCAACTTTGTGCACAAGCAAGTCGACTTGAGTTGTCATAATGCTCGAGGGAAAGTGCTTCTCAAGCAAGCATACGGCTTCGATGGATTCCACCCTAGCCTTCTTGATGCTCGATATGGAGACCTCTTTTTGAGATATCCACCTATTTCACATGTCCATGTAAGATATTTTCATAATCAGTCTATAGATTAATCAGCTTAAATTGAAGAAAATACAATTAATGCAATTTGATAGTAAGCATAACTCACAATACCACATATCTTGTCTTTCCTGGTATCCAATAAGACTGCAAACTTAAATAGCTTTGACTTACCGATGGTCCATCAACACGTGCAACACCAACGGTGGGTACTGGTTCGAGCTCCTCCCCATACATCCGCAAGTGGTGCATTATGTCGCACTTCTTGCTTGCAATGAGTGCAATGACAGTATAACCTCTTCGTAAGCCACTTTGTGCTCCCAGACGTTGGCGCATCATCGGACGAGCTTCCACTCGTTCCTTCCATCTACACTTATAAAATCACAACATAAGTTGCAAGAAAATATATTAACAGTTATAAAATAGCATCTATGAGCTTCCCTTCATGCTAGAACAAAAAGTGACTTAAAGCGTCGCTATATAGTGATGTTTTGCTCTGTTCCGTCACTATATAGCGACGCTTTTAATTAAAAACGTCACTATATAGCGACGAAAAAGTGTCGTTATATAGCGACACTGTGGGTTAAAACCCGAGACTCCCATCATGCGGTGCTTTCTTTAGCAATCTTCCTAATCTCTCAAGTAACCAAGGCAATCTCTCCTCCCACCTATTTTCGACGACCTCCCACCTATTTCCGACAACCTTCCACTCTATTCTCCACTCCTCACCTTTCTCCTAGCTCTTGTACTCCCTCTCTACCCTTTTCCCTCTTTGGTTTCTTGAAAGGAAGTTCTTCAAGAGGTGAGTTTGTTTCAACAATGTAGGTTATTTGTTTGTTAGCTTTAGTTTTGTGAGTGCTTCTTCTTGTATTGCTAACCAAGGCAATCTCTCCTCCCACCTATTTTCGACGACCTCCTACCTATTTCTGACAACCTCCCACTCTATTCTCCACTCCTCACCTTTCTCCTAGCTCTTGTACTCCCTCTCTACCCTTTTCCCTCTTTGGTTTCTTGAAAGGAAGTTCTTCAAGAGGTGAGTTTGTTTCAACAATGTAGGTTATTTGTTTGTTAGCTTTAGTTCTGTGAGTGCTTCTTCTTGTATTGCTAAACTTGTAAACTAGTTTTCATGCTTGTTTTCAAAGGATTGAAACAAAAAACGAGATTTCAAGAAAGAAAGAAGACTTACCTCTTTTTTGTATTTCTCTTCCTTCTCTTTCTCCTTGTCTCCTCAATCTCCTCCTTTCAAGAAGTTACTTTTGTAATCCCCTCCTTCCTCTAACATCTTATTTGAAAAATGATATGTTTCCTCTCTTTTGTAGGGCCAGTCCACAACACCGAGCGGGACGTACTATTTCAGGTAAGTGCTTCCTCTTTTTTCCATTTATTATTTTTGTTATTTGCATTGGCCTGCAGCTAGCGCCTTAAGCGCTAGTTGCAATGATGGGTGTAGGAACCCTCTCTTCCCCTCAATCTCTTTCCTTCTTCTCTCCTTCAATCTCTTTCCTCCTCTTTTTCCCTCTTTCCTTTTCCAATCTCTCTTCTCTCTTTTCCCCCTCTTTTCTCTTTCCCTCTTCTTCTCTCTTTCTCTCCCTCTTTCCTCTTTTCCAATCTCTCTTTCCTTTTCCTCTTCTTCTCTCTTTCTTTCCCTCTTTTTCCCTCTTTCCTTTCCCTCTTCTTCTCTCTTTCCCCCTTCTCTTATGCTCATGCATAAACATAAGCATGAGCATATGTCTGCTTATGTTTATGCATGAGCATAAGAGAAGGGGGAAAGAGAGAAGAAGAGGAAAAAGCATAAGCATATGCTCATGCTTATGCTTTTCCAATCTCTCTTTTCCCTCGTTTCCTTTACCTCTTCTTCTCTCGTCCACTTCCTCTTTTCCCTCTTCTTCCTCTTCTTTCCCTCTTTCCTTTCCCTCTTCTTCCTCTTCTCCTTCACTTTCTCATTTCCCTCTTCTCTCCCTCTTCTCTCCCTCTTCTTTCCCTCTTCTCTCCCTCTTCTTCTCTCTTTCCTTTCTCTCTTTCCTTTCCCTCTTCCCTTTCCCTCATCTTCTCTCTTTCCCCCTTCTCGTCCACTTCCTCTTTTCCCTCTTCTTCCTCTTCTCTCCCTCTCCTTTCCCTCTTCTTTCTCTCTTCTTTCTCTCTTCTTCCTCTTCTCTCCCTCATCTTCTCTCTTTCCTTTCCCTCTTTCCTTTCCCTCTTCTTCCTCTTCTCGTCCACTTCCTCTTTTCCCTCTTCTTCCTCTTCTTTCCCTCTTTCCTTTCCCTCTTCTTTCTCATTTCCCTCTTCTCTCCCTCTTCTAAAGATTCCTCTTTCCTCTTCGTCCTCCTTCTTTTCCTCTTCTTCCTCTTCCTTTCCCTCTTCTTCCTCTTCTCATCCACTTCCTCTTTTTCCTCTTCTTCCTCTTCTTTCCCTCTTTCCTTTCCCTCTTCGTCCTCTTCTCCTCCACTTTCTCATTTCCCTCTTTTCTCCCTCTTCTCTCCCTCTTCTTCTCTCTTTCCTTTCTCTCTTTCCTTTCCCTCTTTCCTTTCCCTCATCTTCTCTCTTTCCCCCTTCTCGTCCACTTCCTCTTTTCCCTCTTCTTTCTCTTCTCTCCCTCTCCTTTCCCTCTTCTTTCTCTCTTCTTCCTCTCTTCTTCCTCGTCTCTCCCTCATCTTCTCTCTTTCCTTTCCCTCTTCTTCCTCTTCTCGTCCACTTTCTCTTTACCCTCTTCTTCCTCTTCTTTCCCTCTTTCCTTTCCCTCTTCTTTCTCATTTCCCTCTTCTCTCCCTTTCTTCAGATTCCTCTTTCCTCTTCGTCCTCCTTCTCTCCCTCTTCTTCCTCTTCCTTTCCCTCTTTCCTTTTCGTCTTCTTCCTCTTCTCGTCCACTTCCTCTTTTCCCTCTTCTTCCTCTTCTTTCCCTCTTTCCTTTCCCTCTTCTTCCTCTTCACCTCCACTTTCTCATTTCCCTCTTCTCTCCCTCTTCTTCTCTCTTTCCTTTCCTTTCCCTCTTCTTCCTCTTCTGATCCACTTCCTCTTTTCCCTCTTCTTCCTCTTTTTCCCTCTTTCCTTTCCCTCTTCTTCCTCTTCTCCTCCACTTTCTCTTTTCCCTCTTCTCTCCCTCTTCTTCAGATTCCTCTTCCTCTTCTTCCTCTTCCTCTTCTTCTTCTTCTCTCCCTCTTTGCCTATGCCTATGCCTATGCCTATGCCTATGCTTATGTTTGTTTTTTTGTTTTTTGTTTTCGTGTTTGTGTCTATGTTAGACATGGGATCACGTCACTCATCTGACGAGTACGGACAGCCTCGTAGGAGGAGAGCTCATGATCTATATGCTCAAGAGGACTTTGATTCCTCTTAGGCGACTACCCAGAGTGTTGAGAGTTGTGGTGCCATGAGCACTTGTAGAGCAAAGGTATGAGCAAAGGGTAAGCTGCCACATGGCATGGAGGAGATATCCCACGTGAGCAAGCAAAATGGATGTAAGTACCCTCACCTATAAAAGCGAGGTTCATTTGAAGTAATTCAATCAAGCACTTTGCACTATCTCAAGATTCTCTTTATGAGTCCAAGTTAATCTATCTTGGAACCTAATTGACTTGAGATACATGTCATGAGCACTCTCTTCATTATGCTTGCACTTAGGTTGCATCCTCCATAGATTAGTGTTGTATTAGGACGTTGTCTTAGTGACTAGGAGAGTAGGATCCTCACTTTGTCATGGTATCAGAGCTTAGGTCTAGTTCTCCTAGATTAGTTTTTAGATTGAGGTTGAGTGTTCTCTTTTAGTGTTCATTCTTTCATTCTCCCGTTGAAAGAATTCCGTCCATGAGAGTTGAAGATTTCCGTTCTATTCTTTTGTGAGAGTTCATTGTGAGCTTGAGTGTTTCTTGCTGAGAGAGGAATTTCCATCCATTCATTTGCCAAGAGAGAGAGATCCTTGACCTTGCTTGAGAGAAAGACTTGTTAGTATTATTCATTCAGACTTTTGAGAAAGAAAGCATTGAGCTTCTCCCTTCATCAAACGAAGCCAACTGCTCTGTTAGCCTACAATAGCAACGACCACTACAGTCTCCAAGAGCTTCTCAGCTCACATGCACCTGCCCACCGATGAGCCAAGTGGCTCCTAGCCTCATGCAAGCTCGAAGGGTGCAGCAAAGGTCTCCTGGTAAATGCCACGGCCTCTCGACACAGCTCTATTCAACAACGCAAATCGACTAGGAGCACGGAGCCTTGTATGAATTCTAAAGCCAGCAGTAGTGACTTCAGCTCCAACGCCTTAACGGTCGCCTGCATCTTCTTCACTGCCTGTAACTTCATTGCGCCAAAGCTCACAGCGGCTGAGCCACAAGCATTCCACGATCTTCTCCAAATAGATCCTCTTCTTGCAACCAGCTAGCCCTCCACCAGTGTGCCATCTCCAGCGACTCTTGCCAGCAGCTCTTGCAATTCACCCGTGGCCTCACCCGACTCGAGTCTCCACACGCAGAAGCGGCTCCGTCCATAGCTCCAAGTGCTCTCGATCGTTTACTGCTTCCAATTGCCTAGCCTCTTCTTTGCAAGCCTTTCGTCTGACGTGCGACCCTACAGCTGTGGAGATCATCATTTGCGTCGCCTCACCACATCAACGTTCTTGCTCCAGATCCTCAAAGCTCTCCTTTCATTCTCTCTAAGGTTGGACCTTAGGACACGTGGCAGCCAAAGACGAAGACACGTGGCAGATAAGCCACTAGTCTACAAAGGGCCACGTGGCAAGATAAGGTGGTAATCTTAACTGTGGTTAAGTTAACTGTTCAGGTCAGTTAAACCCTGGTATAGTCTAAGTAACTGTGGTTAACTAAACTGGGGTAATTGGTCACTACGGTGCCACCCAAGCACAGTCCCTTTGTAAGCACAGTATGGAATTCAGCATGTGAATCCCTGTGCCACATCATCAAAGGCCCTTCTTCTTCACAAAACCTTCAAGAAGCCATAACTTGCAATCCAGGAAGAATTTGCACACGCTCCAAAAAGGAAAAGTGATCGTCTTTCCAAGCTCTACGCGCTTGTCAGGTCAAAATCATTGTATGCAATTAGACACTGCCAATATTGAAAGAAATCAATTGGTAAGACCTTTGCAATGGCAATCCACACTCCAAGTGTTGAGAAGTTCACCGGGGATGGATTTCACACATGGTCTACACAAATGAGGTATCTTCTGATGCACCAAAAGCTTTGGAAGATTGTAAAAGAAGATATACCCACTGCACAAAATGATGCTTGGAAGGAAAAAGATGAAGCAGCACTATCACTCATTGGATTGCACTTGGGTCCAAACATAATTCATCATATAGACTCTAAGGATCATGCCAAGGATGCATGGGATGAGTTGAACACAGTGTTTGGTGCAAAAGCCAAAAACCAAGAAATCCATCTTAAAATTGAATTTTATGGTATGCACATGGGCTTCAATGAATCCATGGCACAATTTGTCAACAAAATCAAAAGCATTATGACTCAACTAGAGGGCATAAATGCAAAAGTAGGAGAGAAAGATGCACTTGCAATTCTCCTTAAAAGCATGCCTACAGAGTATAGTGCATTGACAACCACTTTGAAAAATTTGCCAGATCCAAAGTTTGAAGAATGTGTATCCTCTCTTCTCGAAAAAGAAAGAGAGTTAAAGGCATCGACATCGACATCGACATCGACATCAACATACAACAGCTATAATGAAGAACAAGCACTATTCAGTAAAACATCAGTGAAATGCTACCATTGCGGAAGGATGGGTCACTATCAAAGTGACTGCAGATTGAAGAACAAACCAAAGTGTCACCATTGCAAGAAGCTCGGACACAAGGAAGAAGATTGTAGATTGAAGAATCAACAAGTCAACTACGCGGAGTCATCATCAAGCCATGAGCCAAAAGGTGACATCAATGGAATGTATTGAAAAGCAAAAACCTTGCCAACCTTGCCTATGTTTTGTAAATCAAGCCTGACCACCTGAGAGTAGCTATGAAAGCACCCAGGGGAGGTATTGACATGTAAACCACACTTGACCACCTTAAGTAGCAATGCATGCACTAAGGGGAGGTGATGGAATGTAACTCACATCTGACCACCTTGCAGTAGCCAAAGGATTATGGCACCAAGGGGAGGTGTTGAGAGTTGTGGTGCCATGAGCACTTGTAGAGCAAAGGTATGAGCAAAGGGTAAGCTGCCACATGGCATGGAGGAGATATCCCACATGTGAGCAAGCAAAATGGATGTAAGTACCCTCACCTATAAAAGGGAGGTTCATTTGAAGTAACTCAATCGAGCACTTTGCACTATCTCAAGATTCTCTTTATGAGTCCAAGTTAATCTATCTTGGAACCTAATTGACTTGAGATACATGTCATGAGCACTCTCTTCATTATGCTTGCACTTAGGTTGCATCCTCCGTAGATAAGTGTTGTATTAGGATGTTGTCTTAGTGACTAGGAGAGTAGGATCCTCACTTTGTCACAGAGGACTACCCCTAGTCCGATTCCTCTCGGACCTAGCACTACGACTACCCCTAGTCCAACTCCTCTTCCATGTAGCACTGCAACTACCCCTCGGGGTACTCCTTTGCTAGCTGCGCATGGCTTTGTCGGGAGTCCCGACGAGTTTGTAGCACAGATGAGCGATGAGGAGGCAATGAGATTCTTCTCTCTGCTATCTCAGTGGACCTCAGTAATTCCCTCCCCTACACCGATGGCTAGACGTACTGCCCAGTCGTCCCCTCGTGCCCCTTCGACCGAGGGGTCATCACCTGCGCATGCCTCTCGTAAGGGAAGGAAGAGTAGGAAGGGCAGCTTATGTTGTGCTGACTCGAGAGATGTAGACGAGTCAGCACACTCACGTTCCTACAAGTCTCCACTTGGTTCAGAGACATAGTATCAGTCAGGTCCCTTGCCCTCTCCTACTCCCACTGCTACTCCTCGCTCCACTCTTTCTGACTCTGCTACCATCAGTCCTCCTTACTCATCAGGGGATCTCTCCTATCAAATCACAGCTGCCGGAGAGATAATAGAAGATAGAAAGGGCAAAGCAGTGATGGCCACCATGAGGCGGTTGATGAGCCATCACTTCAAAAGCGGCATTGCTACCGATTGGCGGTATCAAGATGACCAAAAAAAGCAAGCGGTCATCGATGAATTAAAACAAAAATACCCTAACCCGCCAAATTGGGAGTTTAATGAGGATTATATGCGAGAGCGCATAGATTTGCTCTTGAAGCATCGTAGATCAACCTTGCGTACTTCCATCACAAAGGGGTTGGCTAAACCCAGCTGGGCAGACAAAGTTGATTGGAAGTTCTTCAAGAAGCAGAATAGGGACAATCCCGAATTGTTCGAGGGTCAGAGGAGGGCTGCGAAGAGACGGCTAGACATCATAGGTACTTCGCACTTTGGTGCAGGCGGACGGTTGGCATTCGAGGCAACCGTGGTAAGTCTACTTCTTCTCATTTAATATATTGTTCTATTTGTTTTACTACATATTACATGCACTTTAGCTAACTCTAACTCTCGTAAATTGGATCCACAGCAAGCTGCGATGGTGAACGTCTTCCTATAGATGCAGAGACGCGACGCGCATTTCGGATAGGAACAAAGCCATGGTTTATTGAGCAAGAGGCAATGGGAGTGACGGTCGATTGGGCTGAGGTGGCTGCTCGCACGGTGTAAGTCTACTCCTACTTGTAATCTCACTTTTTTAATTGTTTTATTCTTTAAGTTCCAATCTAATTTTCGATTTATATGGTTCACTTTTAGGGTTAAAGCTCAAGCGTCCCATCATCGGAGGCGAGCGATCACCAGGGCCAGGGATCAGACGCATATGATGAGGATCAGGAGAAGGCGCAGCTCATGAGGACCAAGGAACAGGCCAACAAGACAAGGACGATTCGGATTCGGATGAGTAGTAGTAGTAGTGGTGGTAGTAGCAGTTTGCATTTTCTTCGCCCTGTATGTCATTTTGTACATTTGCTCGTTTGAGCAATTTTGTATCGCCCTTTCGAAAGGGTAATTTTATAACAAACAATGTTGTATATGTTCAACATGTATATGCTTTTGTTGCTCGATCATTCCATTTGAGCGATTTTGTATCACCCTTTTCGCAAGGGAAATTTTGTTATAAAAAAACTTTGTTTGTAATTACAAAAAAAAAAAGGATTAGTGGGGCTAGACAGGGCCATAGGAAGCCTTGTTTAGCCCCACTAATCCTTTTTTTTTAAGTTCTGTTAATCGTCGCTATATAGCGATGTTTACCAGTGTCGCTATATAGCGACGATTAATAGTGTCGCTATATAGCGACGTTTAGATCGTCGCTATATAGCGACGTTTAGATCGTCGCTGTATAGCGATGTTTATGATCGTCGCTATATAGCGACAGTTCTTTTCCTACGCTTTTAGCAACTTTTATAGCGATGTTTGCATCCGTGAAAAAAAAAATTTTAATATAAAAGGCGTCGGTATTTTTGTCGAAAAATGGCCTATGCCTTGTAGTGCTAGAAGACCACCGAGGCATTTTTTTGTACGCCTATATGCATGATGCATGGGTGGAAATTAGGATATTTAACCATGCAAATGGTACCCGATGGGCATGATACTTTGTATGGGGATTAAATTAGGTGATCGTAAGGCCTGTACAAAGTACCATTTCCATCTCATAACATTTTCATGCCTAGAATACCATCGAGGCATTATT
Source organism: Dipteris shenzhenensis (assembly GCF_047967505.1). Taxonomy (NCBI): domain Eukaryota; kingdom Viridiplantae; phylum Streptophyta; class Polypodiopsida; order Gleicheniales; family Dipteridaceae; genus Dipteris; species Dipteris shenzhenensis. Next base: position 7,152,837 of record NC_141616.1, read on the forward strand.
TTGTACACCCATGTGTGATGCATGGGGAAATATGGCTTCTTCACCATGCAAATGGTACCCGATGGGCATGATACTTTGCATGGGCTTTGAGTTAGGTGAGTTTAAGGCCGTGCAAAGTATCATGGCCATTAAGTCCCATTTACATGACTAGAAGACCTGACCACACCGTGCAGATGATGAAAAGAAGACGGCGCACCTACTCTCCTTGCCGGAAGCTAAAGAAAACTTGGAGCTGGTGTGGGCGGATGTCCTCGACGAAGAGTCGCTGAGAGCTGCGGTCGATGGCTGCGATGGAGTTTTCGGCGTTGCAGTACCCCTCCCGAATCCAAGCGCAGATCAGGTACCCTCTATATTCCGCATAGTTTATTCTACCTGGTTGCTCAGAAAGGAAAACCTTATCCCATCGGAGTTATTTCATTATGTGACAAGAATCCGGCCGTCATGTGGCGCTGTCAGGGAGAAACAGTCGAACCTAGCATCCGAGCAGCTCTGAATTTGATGAGGGCCTCCAAAAAGTCACCGTCGGTCAGGAGGGTCGTGATGACCTCTACATATTTCGCCGTGACAGAGACGGCAACAGAACCGAAGGCCGGCCAAGTTCTGGACGAGTCGACATGGACTTCCGTAGAGTATTGTAGAGAGAAAGAGATCGGTAGCTGGGTACGTTTCTGTTTCCAACTTGTACGAGACCACAAAGAGACGCCGAGAGCTGTTGAAGTTTGTTGATTCTAGATTCGAAGGCGACTACTTGTGTATGTTTTGCAGGGTTACATAGTCGGAAAGACGCTAGCAGAGAAAGCGGCCTACGAATTTGCCCAGGAGAACGAAATAGATCTCGTGACCATCTTACCGTCGCTAGTCGGGGGACCATTTCTTCCTCCTTCGATTCCGGGCAGTGTCTCTATTTTCTTAGGACTCATGACGGGTGAGCAAGGAATTACTGTCGAGTCTCGGGCAGGCTGACGATACGGAGAGCCCCTGTTGATCAGCGCACAACAATTTGTGATGGATTTGGGTTGTTTTCCCGCAGAATTGAAGGCGTGGATGATCCCTCTGGTGGGATACATGTCCTACGTGCACATCGAAGACGTTGCGCAGGCACACATTCTGTTGATGGAGGAACCAAGAGCCAAAGGACGATATCTCTGTGCGGCAGGGGAAGCAACTCTGAGCGAAGTTGAAGGCATCGTGAGCAGCGTGCTAAGATCGGGAGGGCTGAGTGCGCCCAACTATGCGAGGTAGGCTAATGGAGTCTGATAATTGCTGGAACGATTTCTTCTGTGGTGGACTATGGTTGTAGGATACATTAGAGCGAGTAATTACTAGCAACCTCATTGCGTGCACATCCATTCCACAAAAACAGAACACAACAGGAAGAAATCCGAAGAATGGTTTTCTCGTATCATCAGCTGTTTATTGCACCCATGCGCAGTTTTAAGCTTTTATATCTATCCACACTCCTGCCCATTGACCTCCTTATGAAGTTTCTCCCTTTTATAGATAGGTTGGGCACATTTGCACACATACGTTTCAAAGGTTGCCTCCATGAAGGTATAGCATTCAGGTTTTCTTTTCACACCGTTTTGCACTCCTATCTAAAGGTGTGTGTTGCCTCCATCTCTCCAGACACCTCTCAAGCCCCCATCAAACTACACCGTGCTTCTCAATCCCTCACGGCACACCCTAGCCTACATCCTTTCATGAATTTCTTTCATTTGTGAAGAGATTAGTTTAGACTTCTCAACTCCGAGTTGCACATGCAATCGCTAGTTCTAGAATTGCATAAGGACTTTCGAGAATGAACTAGGACATCATTAAAAGGTGGCCATTACCCCCCCCCCCCCCCCCCTCTCTCTCTCTCTCTCTCTCTCTCTCTCTCTCTCTCTCTCTCCTCACATCAACTCGTCCCTCTAAGGGTAGTGCTCACGTGTACTTGTACTCGCTTGTTTATATAGTTTCATTTTATTACTACTGTTTTCAATTTTACTATGTCATTACCCATAAAATTATCATTTTGGAGCATGCATTGGAATGGTTTATGCTATAGGAGTTTTAAGTATTTTGTTGAGCTTATTTGTTTTCTTCGATAAGAATTAATCAACTAAAGAAACATGCGTTTCCCTCCATGAACTATTAAGAATGGATTTTAAAAAATAATTATGCTGATTAGAGTTGGTGTTGTTCCTTATATTGGTAGGTCAAACACAAAGATACGTGGGAAATACAAGATCAGCACCAAGAAATTAGAGAGCCTTGGTTTTACCTATAAATTCAATTCACTAAAAAGTATATTTGAAGATACAATGCATGCCTTCATCGATAAAGGTTACTTATGAAATTGTCGATTTACTATATGTAAACCCTATTTTTAACATGCATTCAAGGCCTATTTTTTAAATCCCTTATTTGTGAATATCGTATGCTCATAAGACACCCTTTTAATCTATAATCTTTTGCTAAAATGTTTATCTTGCTAAAAACATGATTTTGAAATGTCCTTCTATTAACCTCACGTGATAATCACATTTTTCCTATGGGACCTCTTGAGACTTAGGAATTCATGCTTACCAATATATTTGAATATGTGATGTTAATCTTTCCCTCATCTTTCCATGGCTTTTCTTAATTTATGAGTCATTTCAATTTATGAGTAACCTATTTGTAATTTGTTTCCCATTCCTAAGGACCAAAGAGAGAAGAGGAGCTCTAGGCAAGACTACATTGAGGATAGTCCAACCATTACCATTAGCTTCTTGACGTATTACCATTAACATTGAGGATATTCCAACCATCACCATTAACATCTTGAAGTATTGGCATTTATTTACTAATTCACTAGGAAGTGTCCTTAGTTAACTTATGGGAGCATAACACTTATCACTCACTGATAGTACATGAACTTTGAAAGTTGTAACAAAATTTGATACAAAGCGTGGTCATGTGACTACACACTAGAATAAACTAGATACTTTGAGTAGTATATACATTGGATTAATCAATCTAAATTTAAGGCGTTTAGGATTGTCTAAGTGAAATAACTGTGTCTCTTTTTTCTATTTCATATTGTGAAGCAAATACTAGGCATAAAAATGTGTTATGGACAGTGTGAAGCTCATGCATGCAAGGGTCTCGCAAGGAGTTGCTCAACAGTGGAGGCTCCGATGACATTCTTCTAAGATCCTCACAGCATGTGAGTCATTGTTGGATTACAAAATCAATTGTGCTATAAAGCACTAATCGCATGTCTTGAAAGTAGGGAAGTATTTGCTTGAAAGCACTACTTGTTTTGGCAACCCTTTGTGGGGCAAAGTCCATCTCCTTCTATGTTCGCCTAGGTTTTGGAGTTATTGATGTGCAGCAATAAAAGTGTACTTTTTTTGGTCCATAGAGCTACAGATTCTCAACCTTGAAAGGACAACAAAGACGCTGGCCTTTGAAGCACATAGTATAGCATGGAAAATCCAACAATGTAGTGCGATTGGCAAGGGCCACCTCTAATCCTCAATGGCAATGAGTCTCCTAGCGCAAAGAAGAAAGAAAGCCATTCAGCAGAAGAGCAATGTACAATGACTTGAAAAAACATGCAAAGCAGGCAAGCATTTGATAGTAGGCAACATAGCATTGAAGGAGAAAAACATGAGAGCAATTAATGCCAAATATCAAGGGTGAAAAAGAGGCCCCTATTTTGTATTATGGTGCAAGAAAAGAGTAGGAAACATAGTGATTCTATCTGCTAACACTGACTGTGAGGTGTACACCCAAACAAAAAGAGTAGATGAGCGAAGGTGAGGCAGTGTATGAACTACGACACTTTGGGCAAAAAAGTGAAGCCAACAAAGGCCTTCCATGTGAGGCACTTCAAGACAAAGTAGAAAAGGAGAGGGTTAATGTTTACTTGGGTGTAGCCGATTGCAAAACTATTTTTGAGGCTGTGACGTGATGCACTCTCGGGTGATATTTTGAATTAGAGGTGGCCTCGTGCTCTCGTCGAAAATTTTTCAACATCATGATGCCGCACTAGCATAATAATGAGATTCAATCTATCATTCTGAACACCGTAGAGCTCGACGCATGGTAGCTCTACCCTGCTTCATGCAGTGCAGATGCTGCCTGACTACATTGTGTATCTCTGCACTGCTTCATCCTCTAGCCTAACCACCAACATCATGATGCCGCACCAGCATAATAATGAGATTCAATCTATCATTTTGAACACCACAGAGCTCGACACATGGTAGCTCTTCCCTGCTTTGTGCAGCGCAAATGTTGCCTGACTACATTGTGCATCTCTGCACTACTTCATCTCTAGCCTAACCACCTGTCATTGCGTAGCCTTTTGTCGCAACTTTTGCCACTTTTCATTGGGCAATGCATCCATGTAACTCATGAAAATTCAAGGTTGTCGTGGAGAGACCACCGTGCTGGTTCTTGGAGTACTAATGAGATGCAATCTATCATTCTAAATACTACAAAGCCCAACACACAGTAGCTCTACGTTACTTTGAGTAGCACAGCCTCTATACTAACCACTAGCATCATCGCCCGACCTTTTTTTGCAGCTTTGCCACATATCATCGAGGAGTGCTCCCAACTCAAGGTTTGCAGAGCGACCACCTTGCTAGTTCTTGGAGTTATGGAGTTACCTATTTTTACTCATTATAGAAGGATATCTATGACAACCACAGTGCTGGAAAGTAGAAGGAGATTTATGACAACCACCATACTAGTTCTTGGAGTTATGTATTAATGCACCAAGGAAAATGTATTTCCTTGTGCAACCAAGGAAAATGCAATTGTCGATATGGCCCTTGAGGGGGCCCCTTTAGGGGCAAGGGCCATATCGACATGCCATATCTATCCAGTGGCATCTTGGATATTGTATAATGCATGTCGATATGGCTCTTGCCCCTAGAGGGGACCCCTCAAGCACCATACCATCAATTGCATTTTTTAAAAGTTTAATTGTATTTTTGGAGATGTACCTCCATGCAACCACCACGGTGGGTTGTTGGAGCTATTTAAGTGTTATTTTGGTCCTAAACCAAGGAAAATATAGTCGTTGTTGCAAATGAGAGAAAAAGTATTCAGAGCCTGGGGGGATCACTAAGAAATATGTAAGATAGCACGTGCGATCATCGGAAGGGGTTTTATATTTTTATGGAGTTACAGAAAATATACATACATTAGGGGTTTTTTAATTCCAAAAGTGAAAATTTTCAAACATAAGAGACACTTTAATAATCTCAAATTTTATAGAGGGGTGCACATAGAATATAAAAATTTGTAGGTAGGTTTTTTTTTTTATACCCCTTGATCGCACGTGCTATATGGGGGTTTTCAATAGTGTCCACGGTGACTAGAGACCCGATAGTGCCATCCGGATAATCAACTAAATTCATCAAGTAAAAATTGAGCAAAAGGGATTACATCTACATCCAATAACAGGTTATATAAAATTTAACAACAATTTACACTGAGAGTCTCATGGAGTTAAAATTGAACAAAAGATCTTACCTTTATAAAAACTCAGCAATTGCTAAGAGCCTAGGCTAAAATATTACATCTAGTGAGCATAACTACTCAGGCATTGCTGAGTGGTTTATATAAAAATTAACAACAATTATACAGAGAGCCTCATGGAGCAAAAATTAAACAAAAGAGATTACATTTGTAAAAACTCAACAATTGTTGAGAGCCTTAGAGACCAAATATATCCAATGAGCCAAAAGATCGATGAGAGCCTTAGACGATGGAGAGGCTGTGAAAATATGAACACAGACATATAGAGGCCAGAGATGTGCATTTCATTCAAGTTCGTAACATGCAGATGTGGGGGGAATCGATCGAGGGAAGAACGAAGAGATTCCACAAGAGCGAGCATGAGTGGTTTATATAAAAATTAACAACAATTTGTAATGAGAGACTCACGGAGCAAAACATGAACAAAAGAGATTACATTTATGTAAACTTAGCAATTGTTGAGAGCCTTAGAGGCCAAAAGATTACATCCAACAAGCCAAAATATCGCTGAGAGCCTTAAAGGCCAAGAGATTACATCCAGCCATTATTCTGAGTGGTTATGAGTCTCTTTGAGCAAGAGGATATTTGCAACTCAGTATTTTTTATTGTTGATGGCAAGAGGATATTCGTACAACTTAGTATTGCCAACAGCGTAGCTTGTTGCATTCAAATTTTTTGGGGAGCCGATGTAGGAGATGATGGACAAGACGAAGGCTGTGCACATTGCTAGGACTCAGACTACGCTCCCCCCAATAAGATGAGAGTACTTAGTTATAAAAATCTAGAGCCGTTCGTTAATGTCTACGAGAAATCCATACATCACAACCATATAGAGGCCAGAGGTATGCATTCCATTCAAGCCGATGACATGCATATGTTGGGGGAATCGATTGAGGAAACGAAGAAATTCTACAAGAGACAACATTTCCAGCCCTAAAGAGTGCAACACAATCACCTTATTTGAGAAGGCAAACAAGATTGGGATCACCTTGCATCGAGGGGTGATAGTAGTAATAGGCATGGTGAAAAGAGTGGGTGAGCATGGAGTGGATTAGCAGGGGAGCAGATGATTGATGAGAGTTGGGGGAGGAAGTGTGGAGAAACATAGAGTAGGGGTGAAAGAGAGCTAGAGGAGGATGCGTGGAGCAAAGTAGATATTGGTAAAACTCAGTATTGCCACTAGCCTAGCACTGAAGACTGTGCACATTGCAAAATGCAGGACTCAGAATATGGCCCTCCCAACAAGCTCGAGCCTGACTATGAAGAAAAGGAGCCTAAAGAGATGAACCTGTTGAGATATCGAGCTCCACTCCTAATATGCTAGGGTGACCGTTGTGCATTTATGTCATCGACTTGTTAGCTGTAGATGCGGTTGGTACACCGCTCATGAATAATAGCTAGATGATAGCTATCTTTATGTACTCTAGTTAGTGGCTCAGTTAGTTTGCTACCTTAGTTAGCTGAGTTTGGTTTGAGACCCACATATAGGGTTCACCTACTCTTTTGTACTTAGAGTTCTTTTGGCTTTCACAACTAAGAAGAGGAAAACTGTTTTCAGCCTCTACCTTTGTGTATATTCTCCCATTGTATATCAAACTACCTTAGTTAGCTGAGTTTGGTTTGAGACCCACATATAGGGTTCACCTACTCTTTTGTACTTAGAGTTCTTTTGGCTTTCACAACTAAGAAGAGGAAAACTGTTTTCAGCCTCTACCTTTGTGTATATTCCCCCATTGTATATGTGAGAAAGCTGCAAGTGAGACTCCTTACTTCTCTCCCACTCTCTTCACATGGTATGAGAGCTCGATTCGTGGTAAGGAGATCAAGAAAGCAAACCAAGTTTGTGGTGTCTTGGTAAGAGGATCAGTGTTGCTTTCCTTTTTCGAGTTTGGGAGCAAATCTCTGTAGGTAGCACAGCCGGAAAGTGCAAGAGTACACTGTTTCAAATTGGGATGCCCTTCGCGGTCGGTGAGAGGGCAGTATATGCTGTGGGTGATGTGACTTTATTTCTTTGATTCGAGGCCATTTCAGGGCCCGTTTTGGTGGCGGAAGTTTTTCACATGCACTCAGAAAAGCACCTTGTTTTTGCTGTGCGACCACTGTTGTGCAGGTCGGTGAAAAGTTACCACAGAAATTGCATCGTATGCCTGTGCACAGAGATATTGGGAGTAACAGAATCATTCTTATTACAGTGACTATGTGGTCAAATACCACTTTCATCAGTTTTGCAAATTGCCCTTGTGAGGCAGAAGAAGTGTTTTTTGCAGTGACAAAATATTTTTGCAGTATTCTATAATGGCGTCTGATGCTCTTTCACAGATAGTTACTAAAAAGCTTGACAAGAACAACTTCCAAGCATGAAAGTTTAGAATGATGAATTTCCTTAAGGGAAAAGGCTATTGGGAGTTCATTACTGGAGTTGAACAAGAACTAGTTATTCCTAATGTTCTCAATTAACAGGAGTTGCAGGCATTTAAAGGTTGGCATGAGAGAGCCAGAAAAGTTATGTACTAGTTGTCTATCAGTATTTTAGATTCTATGATTGTGCATATTCAGGATGCAAGCACGCCGAAGGAGGCGTGGGATACTTTGACAAAAATGTATAGCACAAATACACAAGCCAGAAAAATGCAGCTCAAGCAGAAGTTGCATAATGTGCAGAGAGAAAATATGAGCATCAATGACTACCATATGAAGGTGAAGAAGATTCCAGATTCACTTACTTCCATTGGGTTGCAGTGGAAGATGATGATTTAGTTTCTATGACCTTGAATGGTCTAGGAAAGGATTATGCACAGTTCCAGACATCCATTGCCGTCCGTGAGAATTTTTCTGATTTTGGGGAGTTGATTGCTCTTAATTTCTAAAGAGCAAAGAAATGGTGGTGCATCTTCTTCAGGAGGAACTTCAAAAGAAACTGTCTTCTAGTCAAATCCTGGAAGAGGTAGAGGCAAAGGTAGAGCAGGCCAATCTGGAGGCTATGGCAGAAATCAGAATATGCAACAAATTTTAGAAAACCAGTCCTATGGAGGAGGACGTGGTAACTTTAGAGGTAGGGGGAGCCAAAGAGGTCGTGGTGGATGGCAGAGAGGCCAAAATGCAAACAGCAATGTTGAATGCTACTACTATGGTAAAATGGGTCATATGGTTAAAGATTCAACCTTTAATTTTAATGATCTACATGGGTGTGTGCCTAGTGACAGGTGGCAAAGCTACAGCAAAAGGCTACGTGATAATAAGTGATTAGGCAACATAGGCCAGAGACTTTGTTGCGCAAAGCCGTGTAAAGATGCCATGTGTCAAGCTATGTGGTATTCTGAACAAATAGATTGCGTCTCATTATGATGCCAATGCGCCTTCATGACGTCGGAAAAATTTTTGGTGAGAGCACGGGTCCATGCAAAATTCAAATATTCACGCAGAAGCGCATCGCATCATGGGCCCAAAATGGCCCAAAAAATAGTTCTACGATCGGCTACACCCAAGCTAACATTGACCCACTTGATGGTTACTTACAGATAAATTAATAGATTCAAAACATTCTTGGAGTTTTCAAATCGACCTAGGGTCAATTTACACTTCATGAATGTTTGTTGTCATTCACACATAGATGAAAATGCATTGTAACATGTCCAAATATGCAAAGACATTCATCAATCTTGGCTTGATTTGATGAGATCACTCACCAAAACCTACGTAGATAATCATTGAGACACACTTTAAAACACTTCAACCTTAGGTCGATTTGATGATCACTCACATAAGCAAAAACAAATTTTCAACATGCTATGAGTTTTCAAATTAACCTTAGGTCGATTTGCACTTCATGTGTACACTCAAATCATTCAAAGAGATTATAGAAATAGATTTATACATTCAAAAGCATATCTCCACACACCACAAATCGACCTTGGGTCGATTTGAAGATCACTCACACATACCTATGTAAATGATATCTCATACACACATAAACATCTTACAAGACACACCTATATATACTTCAAATTGACCTTGGTTTCATTTGCAAAGTGTTTGCTTAGAGAGAGAGAGAGAGAGAGAGAGAGAGAGAGAGAGAGAGAGAGAGAGAGGGCAACACTGGATAAATTTGAGGCTACAAGGATGGTAGCAAGTTTCAATAATAAGCTAGATTCGATGAAAAATCTTGGATGGTAGGTACAACACGAAAGCACATTGAGCGATTGTGGAATCAATTGCATGGCAGACATAATAACACGGTTCAAAACTATGTAGGAAAACATAGAGAAAAAAAAAGGAATCAAAAAATCAAAAATAGATTTAAAAAATGCCGAATCGAAAGAGGAGTAAAATAGATAAAGAGGACTTGCATCTTGGTCCACCATTGATAGAGCCCCTTGACATGATGTCGCCAGATACAAAGACCATGGGAAAGGATGAGATGGAATTCATGGTAGGTGCAAAATCCTTAATGCGGTGGAAAGATTTCTATCCTTTGGGTATGAGACAAGTTTTGAAATTGATGTCAAAAGGTGTTATGAGGTAGGAGTTAATTATCTGTATAGGGCACATAATAAAACCGTGGTGTTAAGAATGGTTATGGACTTTTGTAAAGCACCACATCCTCTAGACACACCCACAGACTTAGTACCCTTTGACAGAAAGAATAAATGCCCATTCAAAACTTTGAAAAAAGAGAACATTTATCGTGTCGACTACATTGTTATTTCTGGGCAACACTCAATTGAAGCTGCTAAAAGACTTCAAGACATTAAGTCAGTCCCTGAAGCTACAAAAGCTTTGTATAGTTACACTAATAATCTTTCAATTTTTTAAATATTATTTCCTTGGTTGAATTGTTATATATGTCCTTGTGAAATGTGTTTTCATTTTTTAATCAATGTTAATAGGTTTCAACGAGCTAGAATAATTATAAACTGTCCAAATATGGAGCTAGTTCAATGCTCGCAGACAACAAACATTGTACATGCTAAAACTATGAGAAGGTACCCATACTTGGATCATCTTATGCAACAATGGGAAGCTTTCAAAAAGCCAGCAAGGCCAACAAAAGGACATCAACATAGTGATCTATGGGATGTGAGCATTTATAATTTGTTAGGATATATATTTTTATGGCTTGCTTTTATCTTAAATATTCTAATGCATCAAGAATTTTCAATAATTTCATCATGTGATGGTGACAGAAATTCATTGAGATGACAAAGATGAGCCTTGACAAGCTCACATTTAAACACGACATCCACATGATCACATCCTCAGAAGATATCTTTAAAAAGTGGATGACAATATAAAAAATGTACATAGCTAGCCAACTCCCTAACATATTGGGAAAAATTGAACCAGTGAGAAGACAAAAAAGCAAAAGATGTGATCAAAGAGGGAGAGGACTTTGTAAAGGTCAAGCAAGCAACACCATATACAGCTCTGGTTTATGTAACCTTGTTTCATTGTTTAGAGGGACTATCTAAGGACAACATTCGAGAATTACAAGATAAGATAATGAAGCATACTATTGTGTTAAGAAAGTCAAAGAAGGCAAAGCAATTGATAGATATGGAAGATGATATAAGGAAGATGAAAGCAGACCAGGTTCTTCAAGGAGAAGCTACAGCACATTTCAATACACTTGTTGGAGGTAATAAGAAGCAAAGATGGGATGTTGTCATATCTGCTTGTGCAATTACAGATGATGAATATAACAAAATAATTAGATGGCCTAAAGAGTGGATTAAAAATGCATTAAGCAACATGAAGCACTATAAGCGACATATTGGATTGCAACGACCATTAAATAAAAATATGCCATGGATAGTATCTACAGTAGGAGCACATTTTGAAAGCATAGATGTTTTAAATAAGTTGCCATGTGATATTTTTTTGGACCTTGTTGTCCTCAACATGGTGTCTAAAGAAGAATCACATTGGTGGAGTCAAGAGGATTTTTCTCGCTTATTCACACTCTTGGATTCTATCAATAAGCATGATCAATTTGTCCTTATTGCATTTGTCAAGGACTTAGAATTCATTGGAAAGTTAATTGAATGTGCAACATAGCAAAACTGGAAAACTGTCTTAAAATGGGGTTCCTTTGATACAAGTGCCAATCAAACATCACAACAATACATGGTGCTTTGCCTCTGCTTTTATAAAGGAGAGGATTATAATTATGGCCAACTCATGCCATCAGACTGTGAACCTAATCTCTCCAGATAGAAACAGAGAATGTAGAAGAAAGATGGAATTCAAAATATGTTGATCATTTAATTGATTCATAGTGTCTTGAACACCATGTTGTAGATGTATTCATAGGTGGGGTTGTCACTCGAGTAGCTCTCTTGAAGAAAAGAAAATGTCTAGCTCTCATCAAAAGGTGATGTGGGAGATTTGGAGGCAATGTGTGCACAACTTATTGAGGTTGATGAGTCTCTAAAGGTGTGGATGGGAATAGACACTCCTAAAGGCAAGGCATCCATCGAGGCAACTCCAATAACAAGTATGCAACGAAGCAAAGAAACCTCATTCAACATCTCCAAGGAGTTCAAATGATGAAGAGCATACTAGAGTTAATGATACAAGATAGTGATGATATATGAAATATTTGACATTTATTTTTGGTACATCTGATGATTTGTATTTTCTCTTTATTAGTTTGATATTAGTTGTTATTGTTAGCATAGTCTTTTTATATCGAATGTTAAACTTTTCTTATGTGTTCAAAATATATGTAAATGCAATTTGCAATGATATGAAGAGCTCTAAGAAAGACACATAATCCTTGCACCCCTAGATTGCTATGTTTACTCTTTCATTGATGAGATTGTGTCAAATAATAATTATTCTTAATTAATTATGTAGCTGACATTGGAGTTTGATGGTTTGGGACCTTGAAGAAGAAGAATTTTGGTTTGTCAATTCAATTCTAGGATTTCATGGCTCGGTGTTAATGTAAGTGTTCTCTTAATATGTATCGCTTCCATGTTATGTATTTTATGCAATACACATACTCATTTCTTTTATATGTTATGATGGGTAGGTTGGCACATAAGTTGGTATCTACTATTGGGAAAATCAAGTAGCACTAAGGTAACTTAGTAGACAAAAAACATTTCAAAAAATGCTTGGTGGTGTTGCAAAAGGATGCACACACTTGTGGATGGAGAGTGGGCTACAACTGCATGTCCATCCTCAATGAAATTTTTGCATCTCTCAATGGAAGCATATACAGAGATTGATCCACAGGCATTTATGGCTAAGACCATTCAAGATCTAATTGCTACAATTGGGATACAACATGCAATTGAAGTAGGCGAGATTCAATGTACACCCAAAGCAATGTAGCAGGCGATTGAGTCTCCAAAAGCATGACAACTTCCATCAGAGTTGGAGATACAGTCTACACCCAAAGCATCTACACCAAAAGCATCCCAACTTGGAGAGAGATTGAGTCCCTACTGAAGGAATTATATCCTGTAGAGGAATCCAAAGCATCATAGCCTTGAGAGGAAGCATCACAAGGGTCTATAGACTCCATTGTCTCCATTGTGAAGAATGTAAATGACATTATTATAAAGTAGTCCAAATTTCTTGTAACAAAAGCAATCTGAATTGAGTCATTATGTTGTTTTTGTTAATTATGTTCAATGTTTTAGAGCATGAAGGACATTTACTCACTATGTAAATTTATTCCATGTGTATTATATAATTATATGGATGCCTAATGATGCAGCTCTTTAGAAATATTAAATGTGGTGCCTCCTATTTTCCCCATTCTGACAATACACGTCAGCAAAAATGGATTTCCCAAATAAGTGCAATGTGGCCTAAAATGCTTCAAAACACAAATAGGACAAAGGGCACGCTATCGAGTTTGATGCTGTGTATTATGAAATGCAATGAACTTTGACATACTTATGATCCATATAGCAAGCAAGCGCATTGAAAAAGAAACAATTCAAAATTGTAAATAGTGTTTGATTCATTAAAAGATCTTTGCACATGCACAAATTGCACTTTTTCAACTTCTTAAATTTTAGGGTAAATCTAGTTACCAATACCAACAACTATCAATGTTTTAACACCACCATGCAATAGTCCCACTAGTTTGGATTTTAAAATTTCAATCCATTTTGGTTTTCAACAAATTTAAAAAAAGTTATGGAGCGTGCCCTCAAATGGGTATGCATCACTTTAGCAGCACAACATTAGAGGCTGCCCTCAAATGGATATGCATCACTTTAGAACAACATTGGAGGCCCATTAATCCATGCCTAATGTTCTCATTTATGTGTGTCTTGTGGTTGAGGAGATGCTCATGCAGTGTACTTTTGAATGATTGCTTGGTTGCATGTATGTATAGAATAAAATATTGATGTTTTTGAATTAATGGCTATATCCTATAGTCTTCAGGATGCATGCTTCACATGCAACATAGCACCTATAATGCTTTAACGGTCTCATTACAAATCCTTATTCCATGGTTTTTTTCTCTCATGTTCAAGTTTGTAATGTGTAATACAACTTAAAAACAAAGTTTGAAATGTGTACTACAGCTTGAAGACAAAGTTTGCCAAATTCCTTTGAAAAATGCATGTCATGGGTCATGCAAGGTACCTATATACAGAAAATTCCTTGAACCTAACACAAATTGGCTACACCTAGGCAAACAATGACCCAAGAAGTCATGGGTATATCAATAATGCCAAAGTATATATGGCATAGATTCCTGTGGAGCGAAACATATATGACAAACAGCTAGGTAAGATGTCCAAAATAGTTGTGTCCTAGACACAAGTTATGAAAGCACAAAAAACACAAAAGCAAAGGATTTTTTTAAAAAGAATTTATGTTACGTGCAACCAAAATGTGGTCATCTACTGTAACTACAAACCATGTCGACGGGACCCACCCAGTCTTTTCTCTGTTCTCTCACTATGTTTTTGTTTGTCTCACAATTGGAATCTACTACATTCTTGTGTATTATCTCTCTTGTTGTCTCTTTGAACCTCAACATTAGTCTTCTACAGTTCTTGTCTACACATCCTCCTCTCTGCCCAAGCACAATATGGAACCACTTGTCAATATTCCTTGGCCTCGTTGATGAGGTATGCATAACTATTTCTAATATGTAATGTGGAAGAATTTATGGTTTCTTCCCCTCTCTCCCAGTCTTCTACATCTATTCTTGCATGCGCATCTATAACTCACACGGTTTATGGAACCTGGCAACGTTCTAACATATATTGTTCATTGCAATTAGATCCTTGTCAAAGATATCTCACCAGAATCACATATTATACAAAAATATGAAGCTAACAAGATGGGAGTGAAGGAAAAGAAAACTAGTAACACAAACCAATGACCTTTCAATGGATGTTGGAGTAAAGAATAAAGAGGCTGCAGGTGAAATAGTCAATAGTATTTTGCAGTTGTGACTTGCTTTTGGTAGGAGAGACAGGTCAAAAATCATTCAATCAGTGATGAATGAGGGAAGCATTCTGAAATGTCTTGGTGATCAACACATCGATAATTTCATAGTTCTATCAGCATTAAAGAAGTCCCTACAAGAATTGAAGAATCACAAATCAAACACAAAACTATTTGTGAAGCGAAGCATACAAACCATGGTAGTGGCATCATTAAATGAGGACAAAAATTCTATGCCAAGAGCTTCAGGAGTGCTAATCATACACTCTAGGAATTTATACTCACCACTTAATAGGTTTTCAAATGATAAGGATGGAAGAAAGCTGTCTTTTGATCTTTGCAAACGAAAATCTCGTAATGATGTGTTGATCTTTGAAGTAAGGGAACTCGTCATCAAATTTTGGAAAGAATAAACAAGGGTGACACCAAACAAGAAGGACATTTTTCATCATCGAATTGCAAAAAATGAATATGAGAAGCACCCAATACATTTCCTTGATGATTCCCAGGTAAGATTAGTTTATATATGTAGTGTTTGCTATGAGTTGTGGCTGTGTGCTCTATAGCAGTTTTTAATATGCTTCTTGAGAAGAAATGGCGCATTAATATGTTTTATGGATAGCATGTATATAGGTCTACTACATAGCAATAAAATGGGCTGTAAATAAATACTTCATAGCATGCACAATCTACCACATAGCATACATGGTGTGTTGTTTAGCATACTAGGGCACTATACAATCATTGTACTATTCATAGCATAGTCAATGTGAGGCACATAGCAAGCACGGTATGCTACATGCCAAACATTATGTTGTATGGTATACTTGGTGAGATGAATAGCATAAACCATGTGCTATGTAGCATACATAGTGTGCCCCATCTACATATACTCAAAGAGTGTGCTATATAGAAGATTTAGTGGGCTAAACATTACAAAAAATTTGGACTAAAAAAGGGGCCCTTTGGAGAATTACTAAAATATTAGAGGCTTGGATAAGGGAATATGCTATCCATGAAGGAGATTATGCCATGTGGACTTCTCTGTAATAGAGGCTCCCTAAATCTAGGAGAAATTTCATTTTTTTTTCAAAATACCCCAAAAAACATCATTGGTGCTTCACAATAAAAAAATATATTTTCCTCCCATGGCAAACTATCCCCTAGCTAGAACTATGCTCATCTTTTCCATTTGGTTTAACCATTTGGCCCAAACTTTGTCTTCCTAACCAGCTCTCTCCCTATTGTCTCTCTTTTGAAACATTCCAAACATTCCTTCCTGCCACTTTCTTGCAGCTGGTTTCAAAAATATCTTCTTTCCACTCTTGATTAGTCATTCTCTCTCCTTTTTGCTCACGTTTTTCTTCCACATTCAAAAATCTCTCAGAGAAACTTCTGCCCAAGCTCTGTTCATCCCTCTTCGCTTCCATTCATTATATCTACTTATTTCACTCTCTCTTAGAAACCAAAGTTATGGCCTAAATTTGCTTGGAAGGAGTGAGAAAAATGGGCATTCTCTCATTTTTGATTCTTTCCTCACCTTTTTTTAGTATAGAGAGTCAACTCCTGAAGTTGCAACATAAAATCAGCTTGGAAGGAGTGAGAAAAACAAGTGTTCTATCATTTTTGGGTCTTTCTCCACGTTTTTGGAGTATATAGAGTCAACTCGAGAAGAACGAACACATACTTTCCAGGTAATGAAGTGATTCTGCCTTGAAATTTTTATCTGTATTAAGTAGATACGTTTTTGTATCACACTTTGTCTATATGTTTACTACAAGAGATAGGGAAAAGGGAGAGATTGAGGTAGATGATATTTAAAACTACAAGACAATTTTTGACATTTTTTTCTTCACTGGTATAGGAGGGATAGATAAAGGAAGGGAGAGAGACAGACAGACAGACAAACAGAGAGAGAGAGAGAGAGAGAGAGAGAGAGAGATTATAGCGAACTGCTATGTTTTTTTCTATTTGAGGGGATGAGTGAGGGAGAGAGACATAAAATAGTAGTTTGTTTCTTCATTAGTATAGGAGGGATTTGAAATCATAAAAATTGGTTAGGATTTGTACCTTAAACCCTTAACCCTATTTTTAATTCCCTAAATCATATTTGGGAGGCCACTAAGAACCTAGCAACCATGTGCATCATTTTCATGGAAAAAACCCCCTTGAAAGCCCTGAATCCAACATCGTGCAACCAAAGCCTAGTTTCTACACTAGGCTCTGGTCGCACGATATCAGATTTAGGGCTTTCAGGGGGGTTTTTTGCATGAAAATGATATGCATGCTTATTCTTGAGGGGTCACTCATCATATGTAACCCTATCACGTGAGTTCAACAGAAGGATATTTTTAATTTCTAATTTTTACAAAAGTTAATTTACATAAGGGAGTATTTAAAACAATTTTGGAAAAGAGTTATAGATTTGTATAGAAAAAAGGTGCATTTTATTATTGAAGAATTTACAGATAAGGGATTTTAGAAATAGACCTTAAGTGTAGATGATATAGAGGGTGTATACATAGTGACACCCCCCCCCCCTGAGTGGTTGCTAGGGTCTTATTTTTCTAAATTACAAAACCATAACCCTAATTATTTCTAAAAATGGAGTGGCAGGGGCAAGTGATAGTGGCAGGATATCCTGGGTTTAAAATCATAAGATTTGGTGTACTCTAAACCCTAAACCCTATTTTTTATTCCCTACCAGTTGAAGACAAAGCAATGATTTTTGTTGCTAAAATGGAACTATACTTATGATTTTGAATCACATGATGAAGTTGGCAAAGCTACATACCTTTTCTGCCTCATTGCAGAGTGCACCAGCTACAGTGTCCAACTAGACTCCCTTTTGTGTTTGGTCTTGAACTTCATGTTGGCTTGAGGTGCTAGATTCTTCATCTCTCTCCCCAAACAATTCCCTCTGCAAATTCATGAACTGCTGATCGAACATGTCATACTCTAGTGCGGCATCCTCGATTGCCTTATATATTAGTTGGATTGCCTCTAGATCAGTGAGGCTCGAGTCATCAAAGCGTGCAATCTCATTGATTGCTGGATTGACTAGATCATCAAAGTCAATGACATCATCAAAGGTGTCATTCGAGAGCTGACATAGCACCTCACTCTCTTGGAGACCAGTTTCTTCCATCTTTTCCAATAGGGTAAGGTACTTCTCACCCTCAATCCTAATTGGATCAACTAAAGCAAGGTGTGGCTTTGGTTGCTACCTCATCTGGATTATAGGTAGAGGATGGATATGTACGTGTCGGATATGAAGATAAGATGATCTCGCTTTCAACTTGCTCCTTAGCTAGGCTAATAGTATGCTTCTTAGGCTCTAGGTCTAGGTTTAGATCGTCTCCTCCACCACTTGTTGCTCCATGACTTGTGGATGTAGGACCCTCAAGCTGCTCGCCAACATCCTCATCACACTTGCTAGTTGTCGCAAGGAGCAAGGAGAACAATAAGGGCTGCATCTCTCTTGATCAAATGAATTGGGGAAGATGAATCATACCACTGGGAATAGCGTACTCATGGAGAGAGATAGGGGCATTATCCACGGCCCTATCTAGTTTCTTCTTGAAGTTAGTACTCTGGTCAAAAGATCTCAAAATATCCAATGAAACCCATTTGTGAGGTGAGTTTGAAATTGTGACAGATTGCCCATGGATAAGTCCATCAAAAAATTGAAGAGAGGGATTATCAGCAGTAGGAAGGAGAGCTTTGAAGTGTAACTCAAGATGGAATGCCTTGCAGAAGATAAGATAGACCTGATCTGTAGAGGCATGGTGTTGGCTCTTTCCCATGGCTTCCACAAGAAGAGCAAGGTATTCTCAATATGTAGGGTTATGAGGCCTTTTGTCACCTACAAATATATCATGGTTCTCGTTTGTAGTATAAGTGTAGCTTAGGACCTGAAATTGTATTTTGATGAGAGACATAGTCTTAAGTGTGGCAAGAAAACATAGTGCATGCATGTGTGAAAGGGACATGCATCATCATGGTTGGGGTAATGAAGGCTTTCGCCTTCATTAGGGGTTGTAGGGCTTAGGAGGAGTTTAAGGGTTAGAGGAGGTTCAAGGTTTAGAAGGAGGTTCCAAGGTTTAGTGAGAGATTTCAGAGTTTAAAAGAGGTTCCAGAGTTTAGAAGAGGTTCAAGGGTTAGAAGGAGGATCCAAGGTTCCGGGTAGAGTACATGGTGGAGAACTCATCTCCCTTGTAGTTTATGGAGGTAAACGGTTGAGGAACGAAGAGTGTAGGGGGAGCATTAGGAGTGGGAGAGGAAGAAGATGTAAGAGCATGGGGGGAAAGAAGAGAGAGGAGGAGGAGGAGGAGGAGAAGAGCGAGAGGATGGGTTGCAAGGTTAGAGGAGAGGGGAGGAGGAGTTGCAAGGTTAGGACATTCTTTTGGATGTGGAGTGTAAGGAAGCATGGACACTTGAGACAATTGCTTGGAATACCAAAGTAGAACTCAACACAATGCCCCAAAGAGTGGGGGCTTCATGCATGGACAAAAGGTGGAGATCATGTGAGAACAAGTCCTATGTTCAAGCTTGGGCATCGGGCATTCTTTCTCCAATTGATGAGGTATCAAGTGAAGAAAATGTAGTTGAAGAACCTATCTATGAGGGCTGTGAGGACTTGTTAAGTGATCTTCTTGTAGAGGGAGACAATTTTGCAGTGAATGCCAAGGAGGAAAACGATGAGGGTGTGGACTTATTCACTCTAAAACGTAGCCATGCAAAGCAAACAGTCGGGAAAGTTCTTATAGACAAGTGGGGGACTAAGTGTGGCAGGGGCTCACACTATATTATTGGATGCTACTATGAACAATGTAGTGACCATAAATATTCTTTGCTCCAAAACAAGCAGTCGCCATTATCTTTTCTCATCTTGTTAGAGCCATGAAAATCGACATGGAATTGGTGGATCCCAAAAGTAACATATACTACCTATCCTTGCAGGTGCATGAATTGATCTACAATGCATTACCCTATGAGGCCTAAATGTTAGGAAAATGTGACCTGTGAACTTTGAAACATTTCATCAATATTTTTAGTAACAACCAATCCAAACCTTTTTTTTGTGCATGGTTCACAGGGTTGTGCAAAATACTATCAAAAGATGATCTGTTGTGTTTTATTTTAGACCTATTTGGTTCTACTGTTATGTTCCATCTCTTCTACTCAATGCACAAGCAACAAAAACAAATAACAAAGTCAATGTTAAAAAAACCAACAATATTATCATCATCCAGTTTCATTGCTCTTCTTTTCTCAAGACAACCACCAGACAATAGCCGTGAAACTATCTCAGTCTACATGATCATAAGGTTGTTGGGATAAATATGGGTCCAGGGCTTGCTCTAAGGTGCATGTGTGCATCTAGGGAAGTCACATGTGTGTGTGTGTGTGTGTGTGTGTGTGTGTGTGTGTGTTGTAGAAGCACACCTAGTGCTATGAGGTGTCTAGTGTGTGACCTAAGTGATGATGTAAGCACAAAGGCCCCCACATGGGAGGTTCCTTTCATTTAGCCAGTCCCACTAATGTAGGGGTTGATCACCACTGATATAGGGGAGGTGCCTACACCATCCTCTCACTCTATATAATGGAGGACATTCCTTCATTCTATGAACAATGGATTTTGCCTCACTTGAGCTCTCTCTCTTTGTGCCATGATGCATCTATTCTATCCCACACTCTTCTTCATTTGGTATCAGAGATGGTAGGCTTTGGAGAACTCACTTTGGTTGTGCCACCTCATCATCTTCTCCATCACCTTCTTTTGAAGCTTTCTTCTTCCTTCCTCTTTAAAAATGGCTTAGCTCTACTCTCCTCATCCCTGCATCTTTTGCCAAGCCCTCCTAGATGAAGACTCTACCCTATGGGGCGCACCTTTATCTCAGAGCATTCCTCCAGAGATGGACTATATCACCCGCACTGATCCAAGCAAATGCTGATGAATAAATCATGCAATTCCATCCCTATGCTCATCTATTGCCATAGTCCTTCTAGCACAAGTTAGTCTATGTCTAGAGCTTGTTGCTGGTGAATTTTGAAGACCAATGCATGCTGGAGCAAGGAGAAATCAAGGAAAGAATAGTCAAAGAAGGCGCAGCTCTCCCAGACAGAATGGCGCACTATTTCGCCTATGCTCTATGTTGAATCTACCTTGGTATTCAAGCTTTAGTTTTGCATAGAAAGCCCTCTCAAACTCTTCTCTAGTTGTGTGAATTCTGCCCTCCAATTTGAGCTAGTATTCTACAAAGCATTTTTGACAGTTTTGGAAAATTGATGCTAGAGTAAATGCTAGGATGATGTTTGAGGAATGAAGTGATGCTAATATACAGATCAGAGAATGCAATTTTATACTAAATTTCAGTTGGGATTGATCTCTTGTCGAAATGCCAAGCTCTGAAGGTTCTTCCAATGCTAAGCACTTGAAGAAGACTACAAGAAGGACAAAGTTCAAAGTAAAGAAGACCCCAACAAAGAAACTTTGTTGGGAGAAGCCAACTAGGTATGAATATGCTAAACAATTAGAATTTTTTGAATTTATCTCTAGCAATCTACATTTGTATGGTGAGGGAGATTTCTTTGTTCAACAAGATTAGTCATTTTGTAAGAGAGTAGACACTGCTTGAAAAAGGTAATGCTTATGAAAGAAAATTTATGGGACTTAGTCAAGGAAGGAACTCAATCCTCTCAAGAAGGTGTATCAAATACAACTAAAGGTAAAGGCAAGGCCATGACTCTACTTCTACACTAAAAAATGCAAAAAGGATAGAGAAAGCCTATGCAATAATTGCATTAGGTTTGGGAGATGATTATGTACACCACATTTTAGATTTGAAATCCCCTTTTGAAGCATGGCATAAGTTAGACATATTATTTGGTGCTAGCTCTCATACCTCCAAATTAAATCTGAAAATTAAGTTCTTTGAACTTAAAATGGAGGGAGATTATGTTGCTGCTCATGTCAACACTTTGAGGAGTCTTATGACACAACTAGCCTCAATTAATTCTCCTGTCACTGAGGATGATGCTATGGCAGTGCTTTTAAAGAGTATGCCTCAAGACTTTGACCATGTGGTTACTACTTTGAAGAATCTTCCTCAACCCACATTAGAGGACATCATCAGTGGCTTACAAGAAGAGGAAATAAAGAACACTTTAAGAATGGGCAAAATGCATGCAAAAGCAGTTGCAGTGAAGTTTTCAAAGAGTAGGTACAAGGCGTGCAAACATTGTGGGAAATACAATCATCTTAAGAAGGATTGTTATAAAATCAACCCTTGCTCTTATTGTGGCAAGAATAATCACTCTGAGAAGTTTTGCAACGAGAAAAAGAGGAGTATGACAAATCTGGTTGCAGAGAGAACTCCATCAACAAATGAAGCATGAAAGTTTGTGGTAGAAGACAAGGACTTTGCCTTTTGAGCAATTTGTCTTTGAATTCTTGTTTATCATCACTTGGTCAAATTTTGAGGTTCTCTACCTAGAGTAGTACTCCAAAAAGAATGTCATGTGTTTTGTCTTTTGTAAATCACCTCTAGTCACCATATGATGTAGACCATGTGATGTGTGTTTGCTCCCATGGTACCTCTTGCAGACATGAGAAACAAGGTCCACACAAAGGCCTATGATTAATCCTTGTACATGCAAGAGAGATAAACATTTGGGGGGGTCTATCCCATTTTTGTAAACCTTGACCCTTGAGAACCTTTGCTAGCATGAGATCCTAGCCATATATTTATCCTTGACCACCATGAGACGGCATGAGAAACTATGTGACTAGATGTATCCTTGACATAGCAAGAGGAAAACCCTTGAGGGGGGGTATGTTGGGATAAGTATGGTTAAGGGCTTGCTCTAAGGTGCATGTGTACATGTAGGGGAGTCACATGTGTGTGTGTGTTGTAGAAGCACACCTAGTGCTATGAGGTGTCTAGTGTGTGACCTAAGTGATGATGTAAGCACAAAGGCCCCCACATGGGAAGTTCCTTTGATTTAGCTAGCCCCACTCATGTAGGGGCTGATTGCCACTGATACAGTGGAGGTGCCTACACCATCCTCTCACTCTATATAATGGAGGACATTCCTTCATTCTATGAACACTGGATTTTTCCTCACTTGAGCTCTCTCTCTTTGTGCCATGATGCATCTATTCTATCCCACACTCTTCTTTAAAGGTCAATCAACATGAATAGGAGCATTACTCCCAAAGTCCCTCATGAACAACCAATAAAATAGCAAAGTTTGCAACTCAGCACAAAGAAAATATACCAACCAATCCCAATATTGTAACCAAAATTTTTGGGCTTCTTATATTTGATTATGGGTTCAACATGTTTGGGCACAAAGGAAGAAAGTATTTTAATTATGGTGCAACATAATCATTGTATCAAATAGTCAAACAGGGTGCAACCAATTCAGTGCTACATAGCACATATACTAATTGATTTGTTGCTATATAGCTAATCTATTGACAAATAGTAACTGATTTTGTGCTATAAGGTAGTGAAATATCTGATTCAATTTTATCTAGAAGATATACTAACTATTTTGGTGTCATATAGATGATCTATTGACAGACAGTAACCGATTTAGTGCTATATAGCACACACCATAACTTTTATCCATGTGAAAGAGAACTCATACAATTGCATAACATTAAGATAGAACTTGTGGATGTGCAATCTGCTTTACAACATAGACAAACATCCGAAGATAACAATTGAATATATGTTTAATTACAAAAAATTATTTGGTAGGTATATTGGTCTTACAAAAGCTCTAGCTCCTTCACAATATAGTTTTTATAATCATGTGAGCCATAATATAGCACATATACTAACTGATTTGTTGCTATATAGCTAATCGATTGACAAATAGTAACCGATTTTGTGCTATATGGCAGTGAAATATCCGATTCAATTTTGTCTAGAAGATATACTAACTATTTTGGTGTCATATAGATGATTTATTGATAGACGGTAACTGATTATGTGCTATATAGCACACACCATAACTTTTATCCATGTGAAAGAGAACTCATACAACTGCATAACATCAAGATAGAACTTGTGGATGTGCAACCTGCTTTACAACATAGACAAACATCCAAAGATAACAATTGAATATATGTTTACTTACAAAAAATTATTTGGTAGGTATATTGGTCTTACAAAAGCTCTAGCTCCTTCACAATATAGTTTTTATAATCATGTGAGCCATAATATATGTACAAGACTAATGATGAGAGTGCCTCTCACGTTACTCACAAAATGGTGGTAATATTGCTCTGAGGGCATGGATACCTCATCCTTTGGTTTACTTAACTTGTTCATTTTACAAAAGTTTCTACAGTCATGTGCACTATTCCACATAGCCATCTAGTATATCAACATTTTTATGAGATAAAAGGGATCCTGTTGATTGTCCTTGGGATCAAAACTCTCAGAACAAATGCACACATCAGGTTCATTCAAGATGGACTTGTACCGCATGTTTCAACAAGCAGTGTGTTGTCAGGGTTGAATTCAATATAGAACCTCCAAATGTATTCAAGATTCTTGATGAAAATTGGTTTTTTCTAGTAACTTTTAAGAGCCCTAGGCACATCCCCAAACTAAAATGGTGCCTTTATGCATTCATCTTGGCCCATCTCTACCAACCAAAAATTATTTCTCCTGCATAGGTTAGGAAACGCCTATCGCATTGTATTTTCCATATTTTGGTAGGTGCAACTACTCCAAATAATTTAGCTAACATGCCTTACGGAAGCATTCAACATCCTTTCACACCATAAGAACATCATTTGGCTTATCCTGTAGCAATTTGAAATTTTGAGGATGCTCAAGATTGGGGTAGCTTGTCCCATTATAAATCATGTATCTTTATAGCAATACTCCATTCATATCCAAAACCAATAGTTTTGTTTTTATACCCTCAGGGACATGTATTGTTTCTGTCATAACCCTTAGTATTGGTTCTTCATGATGGAGTACATGTCATTCAAGACTCCACAGTAACAACCTATTATGCCTTGCCCTGCCCTATGCATCATGTTCAATCTCAACATCAGCCGGTGAATCATTCTATACATCAGCAAGGTCTGCTTCTACATCAGCCTATGCATATTTCTCAACATAATCCAGTGAATCCTTTTATACATCAGTAGGGTATGCTTTTGCACTCGGGGGGGTCACTATGTATAAACCCTCTATATCACGTGCATTCAAGGCCTATATTTAAAGTCCCTTATCTGTAAAAAATTTCATGAATAAAATGTACCCCTTTTCTATACAAATCTGTAAATTTTTTCCAAAACTATTTTAAATAGTCCCTTATGTATATTTATTTCTGTAAATTTTAGAAATAAAAAAAATCCTTCTGTTGAACTCACGTGATAGGGTTACATATGATGAGTGACCCCCCCGAGCTTTTGCATTAGCGTGTGAATCTTTCTCAACTTCGACTTTGTGTGCCTCTGCATAAGCTTGCGCATCCTTCAAAACATTAGCATTGGATGCTTTTGCATCAACTTGAACATCCTTTTGAACATCATACTTAGCTTTTGCATCAGCCTCTGCATCCACTTCAGCATGAGCATTGTATGGTGATGCATCAGCATGTGCATCCATATCGACAATAGGGTTGTATGCTTTTGCATCAGCCTATGCATCCTTCCGAACATCAATAGTGAATGCATTTATATCACATAATATCTTTGCTATTGCATCCAAATCTGCACCAAGCACTGAGTCTACCTTCTCATCTTGTGCTTCTTCAACCTCATTAACTTGTCATAAAGTTTCCACATAATCAACACACCCTTCTTGTGCCTTCTCAACCTAGAAGGACCTTTTCTCTTTAGGATACCCTTCATCATTATTTGTGTCCCCAGCCTATTTAATAGTATGCTTCCTTCCTTGCTTTTCTCTTTCTAAAGCATGATCTTTTCCTGTGTGTGAATCATCATTCAAATCATTTGCATTGTGCACAGCAATTGCATGCACATTGCATTTTTGGGCAACACATAACTTGCCTTAAATATTATTGAAACATGTCAAACAAGACAAACATAAAGAGGATGGAATACATGGTGGAGCATGGAACATCTTTATTATATTGCAAAAACTCTTGCAAGCTACATTACTGGGATGCCCATCTAACTAACTTGCAAATAAGTACTCCCATACAATGTGTTACAATGTCATGGAAGTTCATTACACTTCAATGACATACCATTGCCCTTAGCTCTACGCTTCAAGGGTCCTTTTTGTGTGAAGTGAGATAATGTAATGTCATCATCACTGACATCCACAATGGGAGCCTCGTTAGGCTACTCTTCAACATCCAGTGCTCACCCTCTTGAGCCTGCCAACTCCTCCTCATCTCCATCCTCTTGTAACAATTCCTTCTCCTTCATTCTTCTAGTCACTACAATTCCATCCTCCCCTCTGGCTTTAGGTTATTGTAATGCTTGCTTTCTTCTTTTTTATTTGTCCAAGCCTTCAAGTCCATCTCGAGATCATAAGAAGCTGATACCAGGATCCTCAAAGTAGGATGAAAATTGTATGAAATTACGAATGTTAAGGATTCATACCTTCAACCACACATGAGGGAATGTCATCATCAGCTACCTCCACATGTCCAACAGGAGTCTCCCTAGGCTCCTCCACATCTTCTGCATTTCCTCTTGAGCCAACTTATTCTTTGAGCTTGAAAGTCCATTTGGAGACCATATTCAACTAATACCAGATCCTCTAGTAGGATAAACATGTATGAAATTATGAATTTTAAAGATTCACACCTTCAACCATACACGCTGTGATGTCTCTTGGACCGTGGATGAACTCCACAAATGCAGATCAGTCATGACTACTACATACAAAAGTGGAGCCCACATCATTGGTCCTCCCTCTCTTAACTATCCTTACATCTCCACCCACAGATTCTCATTCACCTACATTACAAAATTAATAGTGAAAGTACTATCATAGAAAAATGGACACTAAGAACAGTTGAGGATATTCTCAGAATACACACTTGTAATAGGCATCACATGCTTGCCATTGAGAGAAGTAAACTTGAGATAAAGTCGGCCATCTACACATGAACATAATAAAACTTCAATAATTTAATAACCAACTTGCTATGATGAAAAAACCACATATAATTTAAAACATGCCAGATCTACAAGAAGTTGGAATGCCAAGAATTGGTTTGGATCTCTCAAAAATTGGCTCCCTACATGCACTATGTACACACGTACCAATCTTTATTGCTACATGAACAAAGCAGATAAAGTGAAACATGTGACCGCATTGTAATCGAAACACCTCAAATGACTAAGTACCAAAAGGGAAGCCATAGACGGAGCAGTGGCTGTAGACACCGGCCTTCAAAAGTAAACCACCCACACCATCAACAACTGATGGATGTGGACGAATTACAATGGGGGTCCTAGACTCAACCCTAGACTTCAATTGTAAGTAAAAATCCCTGTGGGCCTGTGCCTCCTCAATCATCCTCTCTATTTCTAAAAGTAAAACCTACGAATATATACAAATTTTTATAACTTTCCAAAACCTCCACACATATGTATTTTAACCAACCTTGTGCAATGATACTTAGGTGCATCATAGCAAAAATAATGAGCCGTATAACATACAAAAAGCACCAGTAGGCTTGAAAGAATAGAATGAGTGCTATATAGCATAGATAATGTACATAGCACATAGTATGAGCTATATAGCTCTTACATTATGTTTGGAAGAATAGATTGAGTGCTATATAGCATGGGATAATATACATAGCACATAGCATAAGCTATATAGCTAACTAAGCATTTTTGAAATATTAGATGAAGTACTATATAGCAGAGATAATGTACAACACATGCACTATATAGCTCATTCAATAGGTTTGAAAGAATATATTGAGTGCTATATAGCATAGATAATGTAGATAGCACATAGTATGAGCTATATAGCTACATTATGTTTGTAAGAATAGATTGTGTGCTATATAGCATGGGATAATGTACATTAAACAAAAGTATTTTTTGTTAGGTCATATCCTGTCTGAAGAAGGCTTGCAAATGGATCCTCACAAGGTTCAAGCAATGATGTCATTGCCAACTCCTGATAGTGTGACTGGTGTTCACAAAATTCTAGGAAAGAGCAAGTATTATCAACACTTTTGTGATGAGTTTATAGAGATAGTGCATCCAATGAACTTATTTGTAAGAAAAGGAGTTTCTTTCCAATGGGGTGTGGAGCAACAAGAGTCTTTTAGCAACTTAAGGAGGCCATGAGTAAGGGGCCCAATATTGAAGACATTGGTCCCAAGACTTTTATGCAAATCCAAGTGTATCTTTGCATTCTATTGGTGTTATACTGCTATAGATAGGAGAGGTAGGTAGAATGCAACCCATCCATTATGCCAGTCGGTAGCTTACAAAGGTGGAAACAAGGTATGAAGCAATGGAGCAGCAATGTGTCTCTTTGGTGTTTTCAATCAAAACGTTTATATAAACTCTTGAGAAAGAACGTAGATTTAAGGAAAGGGGGGGACAGAATAGAATTTTGGTGGTATCTTATAAGCTTAAATAGGGGTGTTTAATCATCCTACATGGATCTTAAATAGGGGTTTTCCTTGAAGTTCATGCATGCAGGTGACGTCCCCCTTTAATGAAGAATGAATCCCCTGGGCCAAGTGGTAGGATAGCGTGACCACCATGGAACCAATTTTGAGATGGCATTGGATATCACCAACCCGCATGAGGATCCAATGGTTCAGATGTGGACTGTTGACTGGATCACCAACCCAAAGAGGCTAGCCATCAATAGCATGCTATATCCATGGCCTCCCCATGGGCAATGGAGTTTTGGCCCCAAGCCTTCAACCCATCTCCCCCCAATATCCACCTGCAGATGAAAATGGCCCCTCCAATTTGCCAGCTCACTTCAATCCACCAACCCAATGATGATTCCATCCTTCGAGGTGCCCTACGGTTTTAAGCCAATAGCCTCAACACTCGAGCATTGTGGCTAGTTCCCACCAATCTGTGAGGACACATCTCAAGGATAGCTAAGGAAAAATGTTAGCCCTCTAGTCAAGCTAACTTGGGTAGGGTTCTAAGTGCAATTACCATCTCAAAAGAGGTGGAAGATTCTAGACCAAGCACCATTTGCAAATGAAGGTGCAGGATATTGTGGTAGATTGACCAATAGCAAGTAGTGGTGTGGTGCACCAATGTAATGTCTTGTGGAAGGCAGTTTTGTGTAGTTAGTTGAAAATGGTTGTAACACGGAGAGGTAGAGAACAAGAGAGAAATGTGCATATATATCTCCCTCTCACTTGAGCTTGCTAGGTTAGGAATCTTAATGAGTGCTAATAGGCATGCCACGTGGCTTAGTTGTAAGTAGAAGGTCAATATAAGTTGATTTCCTTTATTTCTAGTCTCTTATTTCTTTATGGTTTATTGCACTCCATATTACTTTCCTAAGTGTTTGTGTGTGTACTTGGAATTCTCCCATCATCATATAGTTTTCCTATAAACAAATAACCCTGAACTTTGAGTGTTAACATTGTCATCTATTCTATCACCCAAGCACGTTGTACTTAATATTAC
Organism: Dipteris shenzhenensis; assembly: GCF_047967505.1. Classification (NCBI taxonomy): domain Eukaryota; kingdom Viridiplantae; phylum Streptophyta; class Polypodiopsida; order Gleicheniales; family Dipteridaceae; genus Dipteris; species Dipteris shenzhenensis. The sequence goes on from NC_141616.1 coordinate 7,182,421, forward strand.
AAGAGTGAGCATCTTCATGAGATCTTCACCGAGCAGTGCATAGAGTTGGGTTAGCACCCGAGCACCTTAAATTAGTCACAGGTGAGTGAACCAAAGACTCAATAGGGTGGAGAGAGAGATTGGTACAAGTCATACAATGGTGGGAGAGGGCTTGGTGTAGAGGGAGCAAGGGGGGTGGAATACAAAATTTAGCTTTCGAAGAAGGAGTGGAGATTAGAGCTAGAGAGAAAGTGCAAAAAGAGAATGAGGCATCAAAACATGATGTGGATTTTTTGGTTGTCCCAAGAATCATCGATATTTTCATAAAAATTAACTAACCACAGAGTCGATATAGGTGTCGGCATTTACACTGGTATATACTGACAAAAATACCGACATTTATACTAATGGAACAAGGTATTTAAGGGTTTTCATGGGTGCTAGGGGAAATGCAAATATTTTTCTATTGATTTGGTTTTATCGTGTGGTTTTGGAGGTTTACAGATGGAGAGGATGAGTGGAACCTCATCAAATGAGGGGCCAATACCCTAAGAGTGTGGAGTGGCTTAGGCAAATGTTGCCTTGTCCTTGCACACATTGCAAGTGACAAGTTCAATATCAACACCCTATTGTCATACACCATGTGCATGCATATGGGAAGTTTCCATAATAAGCTCTTCAATGTTTGGATAGTGGTGACACTAGATCATTGATGAATCAATGGTGTTTAATATTGCAATTAATATTGCATGGATATTATCACACATACTAACATTATTTAGTACACAAAACCATCATATAAGATGAGAAGCACTACTACCATTTGTACATCTTCAAAGCTCATCCAGAAAAGGAGTGTTGTTCACGTATGACCTTCGTCTCTTACACAAGATTGATAATCTCCAAAACTAGTAGTTTCCTCAATAGATTTTGAGAGGAGGTTCTTAAATATGGAAGGAGAATTTGGAGGATTCCTCCTTGGAATCAGTGGTGTGTATTGTAGATAGTAGTGGCAGTAGTAACATCAGCAAGAGCAGCAGAAACACCCTGAATAGGGTCAATAGAAATCTCATCCATATTTTGTAGTTGACCAGGTAGCACATCATCAAAAAGTCTCTGAATCTAAAAAGAAGGGATAGAAACAACAAAAAGTATCTGAGTGGAGAGGCCAGCAAAAGGAATATGAGTGTAGAGGCCAAAAGTAGCAGGGGAAATTGAGATGAGGGAGTCTGAGTGTAGATGCTAGAAGTACTAGAGGGCAACTGAGCTAAGGGTTCTACACTAGTAGGGGGAGACTGAGTGAAGAGGCCAACCAAATGAGGCTGCATATAAGGGCCAAAAATAATAGAGGGGAATTGGGATAAAGGGACAGTAAAGGGGCTCTGAGTATAAGGACAAGCAGCAGGCAAAAGGAACTTGGGCTAAGGGGCCAATAGAAGCAAAGGGATCCTGTGTGAAGAGGCCATCAGAAGGAGGCTGAGAGGAGGGGCCAACAGCAGAGTAGAGGGTGTCTAAGTTGAGGGACCAGCTGTGGTAATTTCACCTCTGCATGAATTTAGGTAGCTTGGAGTGATCATCACAGATAAAGAAGTGGTGTTTACGTCTTGAGATATCTACATTCAATCTTGAGTGTTCAAGATTGTAGGCACTAATGAATAAATCAAGACTTTTTTTTCCCTATCGCACGATGAAGCAAACAAGACATCAGTAGAAAGCTCTTTATGATTAAAGTGAAAATTATTTCTAGAGATCCAAATGAACCAAAGAGCATGATCTCTTACTTGGAATCAAGGATCATGCCTTATTTTGCATGCATCACCTAGTAGAATAGCTTTCCAATTCAAAGGTTCTCCACATTCAATTTGAATAGATCTCCAAACTCTTCTGGCATGAGAGCAAGCAACAAATAAGTGAAAAATATCCTCTAGGGACTTTAGACATCTCAAACACTTGCCATCTTCCTTTCTTATTCTGAATCCTCACTTTATGGAGAATAAGCCAAATGAAGCATGACATTGAAGATTCTCAGGAACACTTTTAACCCATATTCTGTTAAACCTAGCATACCAAACAACTCTATCGTCTTTCAATTTCCATTTGACATTGAGGGTTCTAAAGAGATCATCCATGTCAGCAGTAGGAGTGGGTATTGGAAGTAAGGAAGAACATCCTACCCAACTTAATTCTTTATGAAAGCACAAGATAGAGCCTCCTTTCCAACTAATGTCTTCCTTCCATAAGTCCAACCTCCCAATGGCTAGTCCCTGATTTTAATTGGTGAGGGAAATTTCCCTTCTAATTTCTTGCCATGTCTTCCATCTAAGGAGTTCTCTGTTCCACAACTGCTGCCAAGATTGAATCCCCTTCTTAAAAAGACCAATTGCCATAGTAAATTTTTCATATGTCAGTGTGTAGCTTCTAAAAATTGTTGACACCCATATTGAGTCAATGGCCATGAAGGCCCCTTTACTAGAGAATTGTATGTAGTGGGTCTCGATGGTGACTCATGTGTCATGGGGATGTTGATGATATACCAATGGAGCCTCCACTCTGAGCTTCTCCTTGTGGGAGCAATGTATGGCACGAGTCGTCCGCATGTGTCATTCAAGCAGCCTTTGCATTGTTGCAATGTGTCTCCATGAGAGAAAGAGGGAAGGGAGAGAGGGGAGAAGAGAGGGGGGAAGCAAAAGGGAAGAGGACAGTGAAAGGAAATGGAGTGGAAAACACAAGGGCACTACAATGGAAACATGAGAACACCCAAAACACTCTCTTGGAAGAGAAGAGGGAGCTTGTATTCAAACTTGTGCAAACAACAATTAAGATCAAAGTCAACACTTTGGCCTTTTATAGAAGTCAGCTTTTGAAGGGAGGGCCAACCCTTTTCCTTTTTAGCACTCTCCTTCTCTTTACAACCAAAGGCTCTTGGGCCCGTAGTGTGCCAAGGCATATTACTATTCTTTCCATATCTCCCTACTAGTAGAAATAGCACTTGTGTTAACCATATTAAAGCACTTGGGACAAACCTGGTATTAGGAGGTGTTCCTACCTAACTCCCAAATAAGGCTTGTGTTAGCCTCACGCCTCCTAGGCTTAGATGATTTGGGGCTCAACTCCATGGGCGTTTTGATGCCTTAAACCATTTGTGGTTCAAACCCCACGCATGAGGCTCAATAAAACCTGGAGTGGCGAGGCTTAACTCCCGTGAGCTACTCAACGGCAACCCTGCACGTTGCCTACAATCTTTTGCCTCGAGATATTTGGGGATCAAACTCCCTGAATTTGAGCTGTACTCCTTTCATGGCTATTTTTGTTGGCATGGCTATTTCCATGGACATAGACCTGAAATGTGCATGTTGCACCTTGGACCACTGGTGGTTAGCAGGAGGATGGGGCATTGAGCACTGTCTAATAGAAACCTCAAAATAGCTTCAATCAAAACATGGCCAAAGCACTTGGCACATGCCTTCGACATACCTCAAATAGAATCGAAGCATGGCTAAAACTACCTAGCCTCTTCAAATGGAAAAGCTTTAGCAATCCTCTATCTAGCTACCCAAAACACAATGTACTCTAGTTATACTTGATCATGGCAAACACTCATGCATCCAATTACACACTACATTCATACTCCTTCTCTCACACACATACATAAACATAAAAATCACATGCATTGTTTGTTACCATCACATTTTCACTCACACTCATACATGCATAATTCATTCAATCATCACTCATTCTTACAAACATTCACAATTTCACACACAATTCACTGAATCACATTCACACTTTCTTTCATACACACACATTCTCTCTCTCTCTCTCTCTCTCTCTCTCTCTCTCTCTCTCTCTCTCTCTCTCTCTCACACACACACACACACACACACACACACACACGCACACAACTTTTAAGTCACATTAACACGCATTCCAAATCACATATTCACTTTTATACTCACTCTCACATGTTCTAAACCACGCTCATCCACATTTTTTTTGTTCTTTTGAAATGAAAGAAAACCTATCACAAAAACAAACAAATCAAACAAGCAAACGTTGGAGTACACGTGATAGATCTCGTGTGCCTTCTGCATCATGTTTCTCATTGCAACCCATCAATAGGCACCATATCCAGCTGTCACCTGTACATGGCACTTCTCGCCTCTAACGTAAGTAATCTGCCAAATTCAGTGGAAGGCTCTTGTAGATGCTTGTTGTATCATCCTCCTCCAAAGTAACCTCATCCAACAATATCACTAGCACTTCCTGTGTCTCCTATTCCTCTTCATCCCAAAAACTATGAGCAAAGAATAGCTCTCGGTCGCTCAAAGGGGAAACAACTTCAAAACAAACAAATGGCATGGAGACTAATGGTAGTCCATCTAACAATCCTATAGCCCAACAAGGAAAATTTGCCCAATTAGAAAGAGTAGTCCAAAACCCACATTCTCAATGTGCAACAATAGGAAAGGAAGGTTATAGCTCAAACACACATCCTATCTGCCAATGCTGGATTTTGAACTCAAGACCTATTACTCTCCTCTGACCCACACCCCTAGTAGGATGAAAAACACTGTCAGGGTCATGACGCTGAGGGGTAGTGCTGACTGTATGCTGAACCATGCTACACCCATATCTATGAAAGTAAGTGTGGCACTGCCAACAAATAAAAGAGGCACTTCTCACGTGCAACACAAATAGGGGTAGGATGGAACTAAAGACAAAACAACACCACAAAGTCCAGACCACAATAGACCTCACTTCGAATAGTGCAAAAATATCGTGAATGGGTCTATAGATGAGGGATACTATAAATACCTTGATGAAGCTCCTCCATACTATCTGCATCCATGATCAGAAGACTCGTATTGTGCCAAGTAAAATCCATCTATAATTAAAAGATGACTACATACATTGCGAAGCATAAAAAACCAAATAAAAATGAGTAACATAAGAACCACAATACACCATAGCACACATACCGTAACAAATTCACCATACTTCCCTCACCAACGAACACCATACAATCACTCCACCACATAATATTTCACCCATAGGCCATTCACTCTAAATGATTCATTTTCTCCTTTTACATCTTGAACAATAAAAGAACAATTGTCAAACACCTCTAAAACTTGGAAAGGGCCTAGCCATTGTATACACAATTTACCAGGGAACCTATAATAATGGCTATCATAAACCAAAACTAGATCGCCTTTCTTGAACTCACGAAGTTTAATATTGCGATCATGCCACGCCTTTCTGCACTTCTACATTGCCTCCATATTTTGCAACAAAACCGTGGTCCTTATTATAAAAAAGTACTTGGAGACAAATAAAACAACATTGAAGACTAATGATAGCTGAAGAAGAAATATATATCACCAAAGGAACTCAATACAAGATAAGAGATATCTGAGAAAGAAACTGTGGAGGGAGCAAATAGCAGTCCTCCAAAACAGCCAACTAAAGTGGGCTCTACACTCCACTAGCTGGATCTGAACCAGATCTGGGTCAGCAAACTATTGCCAGAAGAGCAAAGGTTTGCTGCAGAACTGGAGGAAATAATATAGCAGCAGTAAAGAAATAAGTTGATGCTGATCTGGAGCAGTAGTAGGAGAGGATGATGAAGCAGAGACAGAGGAGGCAGAGATGCTGGAGTTGAAGTAGAGCAGGCAGAGATGCTGAATCAGAAGCAAATGATGCTAGAGAGGATACAAAAGATGCTGGAGAGGATGCAGGAGTGGAGGCAGAGGATGCTGGAGAGGATGCAGGAGTGGAGGCAAAGGAGGCAGAGGAAGCAGAAATGCTGGAGCGCAGGTGTGCAACAACATGTTCCAAAAAGGTGAGTTAGTAGCAGGGGGCTACTGCCTTTTATAGGCCTAACCCATCTGGTCAGCCAGTTCTGGTTGGCCAAATCTGGTCACCCAGATCTGGTCAACCAGTTATGGCCTTTCGAGCCATTTGTTTGGCCCTAACCTCTATGTTTGGAGATTTGCCAGTTTTGGCCTTTCTAGCCATTTGTTTAGCCCTGGCCTCTACGTTTGGAGATTGCTTGTCTTAACACCGCCTCTAAATGTCCAAGGTAGAATGGTTCCAGGGGTAATCAAAAAATGGTTCCAAGGGTGATCTATCTTCTTCATCAGCCTTTTTATTTTTTTTAAAAAAAAGAGGGTTTTCATTTAGATGGAGATGCCTACAAAGTAGGTTTTCATCTTCACTAAATGCCCAGTAGTGATGGTACAATCATAGAGTACAGAAAGAGAGTGCTTAAGGAGTGCCCTCACAGGGGTTTTGTTCACTTCCTTAAGCACTAGGATACAAATACTACTAAGGAGAAGGCGGCGGTACACCAATCCCAAGCCGTGGGCTAAGATGCTCAAGAATAGGTCGGTTAACCAGCTTGGTAAGAATGTCGTCATGATTATCGGTAGTTGCAATATATATCAATCGAATAGTACCCAATTCCACTTGCTCACGAGTAAAATGAAAGTGTACGCCAACATGATTTGTGTGGTTGGAGAAAATGGGATTGCCGGCGAGAGCGATGGCACTTTTGTTGTCGACGTAGAGGACCATTGGTTCAGTACAAGGAAAGTGGAGCTCTGCTAGAAACTGCCGGAGATATATGGCCTCTGTGGTACAATCATACAAGGCCCAGTATTTAGCCTTAGTAGAAGATCCAGCAACAGTTTCTTGTTTATGCCTGGACCAAGAAACAGGTGCCGAGCCGAACGAGAAAATGTAGCCACCATGAGAACGGCAATTGTTCGAGTCGCCAGCCCAGTCGAAATCAGTGTATCCCTGTAGTGTTAGTCCTAGTCTGAAATGTAAACCATAAGAGTAAGTACTACGTATGAACCGCAGGTATGAACCGTAGGATACGAATACATGCATGCCAATGAGTGTGCTTGGGTTCATTAAAGTACTGACTGAGAATAGAAACTAAGTAAGAAATATCTAAACGAGTGTGAATGAGCTAGAGCAGCTTGCCAACAACCTGACGATAGAGATGTTCATCAAAGGGAGGAGACTCCAAGTCCCTTGAGAGCTTGACTGTGGGATCCAAGGGAGTGGCAGCTGGCTTAGGCTCGTGGGGGATTATCTGATTAAGGAGTTGAAGAGCATATTTCTGTTGAGAAACAAAGATACCACCAAAATGCTAGATAACTTCCATGCCCAAAAAATAGGAGAGAAGACCGAGATCGATCATCTTGAATGTGGTGCTGAGTTGTGTTTTAATGAATTGACGTGTGGTGGTGGTAGAGCCCAAAAGCAAAAGATCATCCACGTAAAGTAAGATAAAGCAGACCCCCTCTGAAGATTGATGTATATATAAATTCGAATCAAAAGGAGTGGAATGAAACCCATTAGTTTTGAGGAAGGTGTCTATTTGGTGGAACCAGGACTGAGGTGCTTGTTTAAGCCCATAAAGAGCTTTGCGGAGATGGATTACCTTATTTTCATGGCCAAGAGGAGAAAAACATGGTGGGGGAGCCACATAGACTTCCTCATCGAGGTAGGCATTGAGAAAGGCACTCTTGACATCCATCTGATAGATAGACCAGCTGTGATGAGCGGCTAGGGCGAGGAGAAGGCGAAAGGATGTCAATCAAGCAATACGTGCAAAGGTTTCCTCATAATCGATACCATATTTTTGGCGAAATCCTTGCACTACTAAGCGAGCTTTGTACTTGTCCAGTGTTCCATTTGCTTTGAGTTTTGTTCGGGAGATCCACTTTGTTCCTATGACCTTTTTGTGACTGGGTCGATCGACCAAAATCCAGGTCTCATTGCGATCAATGCTCTCAAGCTCCTGTTCCATGGCACAATGCCACTCAGGATGTTGAACTGCCTCCTGCCAAGTGGCAGGTTTAGAATGTATGATATAGGCTATGGAAAAAATGGAGGCAGTGGTAGTGGAAGAAGCTGTCCCAGTAGAGCATCGAGGACCGAAGGAGGAAGTTCTAAGGGAACAATCCTAGAATCCTTCATATTTTGTCGATACCAGCGTGGCAATAGGTCATGAGAAGAGGATCAAGGAATGAGAGAAGTAATGGGTGGAGAGAAAGAAGTTTCGAGGGGAGAGAAAGAAGTTTCAGGGGGAACGGGAGTAGGTGCGTCATGAGCAGGGAGAATAGAGGAATTTTTTAGAACCTCTTTCATCGAAGACCACATCACGACGAACCAAAACTTTGTTTGTGTGAGGATCAAATAAGCGATAAGCTTTGGCTTCCACTGAGTAGCCAACGAGAAGTAGTTCAGCATGAGGTTCTAGTTTACCACGAGTATCATTGGGAGTATGAGTGTACGCGCGGCATCCAAAGATGCGGATATGAGAAATAGAGGGTTGGTAGCCATAGAAAGCCTCAAAAGGCATCATGTTTGGGATGGGCTCAGTAGGGCAACAATTAAGGAGATAGACAGAAGTGTTCACGACTTCCGGCCAGAGACATTCGGGCAACTCGACTGCAAAAAGCATGGAGCATGCCATGTTCATGACTGTGCGTTGTCTCCTTTCGACACGAGCATTTTGGGAGGTCGAATTGGGAGATGTAAGATGGCATTGGATATCATGCTCGTGAAGAAAGTGAGTGAATTCATGGGAAATGAATTCACCACCATTATCACTACGAGCAATCCCAATAGGCTTCCCCGTTTGATTCATGACCAATCAAGCCCAAGTAGCAAAGAAGGAAAAAGTGTCAGATTTCTCTTTCATGAAGAACACCCACTGATATCGAGAGTAATCATCCACAATTAAGAAGAAGTATTGTGAGCCATTTAATGAAGGAACAGGAGATTTGCCACTAATATCGAGCTGGATTAGATGCAATATCTCACTGGCTCGAGAAGTGGAATGAGAAGGAAAAGGAGTTCGACTTTGTTTGCCTAATTGGCATGGACGGCAAATATCTTTGGCTTGCGATAATTGAGGTAGGCCATCAACCAAATGATCCCGAGACATTTCATATAAAAAGTCATAGGACAAATGTCCCAGACGATAATGCCACAATCGTTCTATGTCAGTTGGATCTTTCAGGGTAGCAAGACCATGAAGTCGATGAAACTCAGAGCCGGTATTGGAGGGAGTCTCAAGAAATTATGTCATGAGGTACAGACCATGAGCTTGGCGCTAAAAGGAGTCTTGATGTATCATCTATGATTTCGACATGCATTTTTGTAAATAGCACCGCGCGGCCAAGAAGGCAAAGTTGATGGACGGAAAGAAGATTGACCCCTAATTGGGGGACATAAAACACTTGATCTAACTCAGCAAGATTGGGGCCCTTGTCGGTATCAAATGTGATTGAACCAATGCCACGAATAGGAGCGACAGAGTTATTGCCACAACGGACTCCCCTTGTTGCTAGTTGGCAAGAAATGAAGAGATCATTATGAGGGATCATATGATGAGTGGCTCCACTATCCACAATCCAAGGGGCTTTAGGGCCACATGGAAGAGTATGAAAATCTGATCCAGATATGGATGGGGAGGAGTCAAGCTCAGTGATATGGATCAAGGCTTGAGAAGTGTATTCTAGAGAATCTCCAGTGGACTAGTTAGACAGGCCTTTGGGAGTGATGAAGGGAGGGGATGGGGTGAAATGATTAGTGACATGGCCCTGTGGTCTCCAAGGACCAGCGTTAGGTGGAGTAGGACCATTCCTAGGGCACTAACGAGGTGGCAGAGGAGTCGTGGTGGGGGGCTATGGGAAAATGCCTTTGGCTTTGGAGCAACATTCGTCATTAACATGCCCAACTTTCTGGCAATGCTGACAAAACCAGTTCTTTTTGGGAAAGTTGTGCCAGGCGGGTTTAATGCTAGAGGAATTATTGGAGTCAGGAGTGGGAGAGAGCTTCCCGGAGCTGAGTTGATCTTTTTGAATCCCGGAGAGAAGAGCCCCCTCTGAAGCAGGAACACTATGTTTTTGGTGGACTTGAGAGTAGAGACGAGCATAACGCAAGAGTTGACATTCAAACTCATAAAAAGTAGGAAGGGAGGGTTGAGAAATTATTTGCTACATAAAACTAAAATACTTGGGTGGGAGTTTATTCAAAAAGAAAGTAACTTGGTCATCCTCGGATTTGGGAGGACCAGTTGTGGCAAATTCAGCAAGTAACCACTGGTAGTCTACCCGTTTGACCTTGAGATCATCGTCAGTAGTGATCTAGAATTGCTGGAGATCGTGGTCAAGATTGATGCGACGAGTACGATCTCGAGCCGCATAGCGGTTAGTGAGATGTGCCCTTGTTTAGAGGTAAGGTCAAAATGCTGTAATTGAGAATGAAATTCAAGCAAAAGACCTTGCATGATTTCGACAATGGCAGTGGCATTATGATGTCGCCACGAGCGAATACCTGATAAGGATAAACATGAGGATCAGGTTGCAGTTCAGTACCTTGAACGAGTTCCCATAGGTTTTGAGAATCAAGCACATGGCGCAATGAGATTTGACCAAGTGGCATAATTAGACCCGTTAAAACGAGTCATATCAGTAAAAGCATGTTTGGCTGTTGCAGAGACAAGGTGAGAGGAAGAAGGGAATGATAGGGAGATGCAACCGATGGATGCATGAGAGGACTCAGAATAGGAGTGGAGTGAGAAGGAGGGAGAGGCGGCACCATCGGAGGAACAAAAGGATTTGGAGAAGGCCCTGAGGGGGAGGGATAAACATGAGAGGCGGGATACGACATGAGAGGGGAAAAAGGGGCAGCGAGAGAGATAGAGGGAAATAAACTATAGGAGCCCAGTGGCATGGGAGAAGACAGAGGATGAGAAGCCACTGGAGGAAAGATGGTAGCAGAAGATATGAGAGGGATGGGAGGGAAGGAAGAATGAGAACCAAAAGCAAACTCATTGTTTGACGCATTTCTCCTTTCTCATCTACGAGTGTTCACATGCATGTATGGATCTGTGTCCTCGTGATTACTCGTTCCTATGCCTTGCATAACAGATGGAGTTGCACCAAGGGAATAGGGCAACATACCTTGCACTGATCCTTGTGGGATAGGCATTGTCAAATAACCCATTGTCCTCATGCCGACTTGTCCTCTTTCGTCAGGGTATACTTGTTCTTCGTCGGCACTGAACTTGAAATGTTGCTCTGCTTCTTCCGAGTTGAATAGAGGTCCTTGTTGATGTATCAGAGAAAACTATGGAGAAGAAGAAGCACGGGGTGTGCAGGTACCTGCTTCAAGTTCCTTCCATTTCTAAAATTCAATAAATTCTTTAAAGAGTTTGGAGAGGTATTCATCACCTTCGATCCTTGCAGACTCTCTCTCGACATATGACGAGGGTGGTGGTTGAATAGAGGTCGATTCAGGCTGAGATTTCTTCAAGGAAGAAGGAGAAGACATCTTTTGTTGATCATCTATCTTCCAAGATTTCTAGGTCAAGGCTCAGGTGTCGATAGGCACACCTTGCTCTGATACCATATAAAGAAAGTACTTGGAGACAAATAAAACAACACTGAAGACTAACGATAGCTGAAGAAGAAATATATATCACCAAAGGAACTCAATACAAGATAAGAGATATCTAAGAAAGAAACTATGGAGGGAGCAAACAGTAGTCCTCCAAAATAGCCAATTGAAGTGGGCTTTGCACTAGCTCCACTAGCTGTAGGTTTGGGTCAGCAAACTATTGCTGAAAGAGAAAATGTTTGCTGCAGAACTGGAGGAAATAATACAGCAGTAGTAGAAAAATAAGGCGATGCTGATCTAGAGCAGCAGCAAGAGAGGATGATGAAGCGGAGACATAGGAGGCAGAGATGCTGGAGCTAAAGCAGAGGAGGCAGAGATGCTGAAGCGAAAGCAGATGATGCTGGAGAGGATACAGAGGATGTTGGAGAGGATGCAAGAGTGGAGGCAGAGGATGTTGGAGAGGATGCAGGAGTGGAGGCAGAGGCGGTAGAAATGTTGGAGCGCAGGTGTGCAGCAGCCTGTTCCAAAAATGTGAGTTAGTAGCCAAGGGGCTACTGCCTTTTATAGGCATGACCCATCTGGTCGACCAGCTCTAGTCGGTCAGGTCGGCCAGTTCTGGTTGGCCAAATCTGGTCAACCAGATCTGGTCGGCCAGTTATGGCCTTTCTGGCCATTTGTTTGGCCCTGACCTCTGTGTTTGGAGATTTGCTTTGGCCTTTCTGGCCATTTGTTTGGCCTTGGCCTCTGCATTTGGAGATTTCCTGTCTTAACACAAATCTATTGGTCCTTTAAGGACTCATGATCACCTTTCCGCATGCTCAAAGCCACCCGTAGTGTCAGAACCTCGTGCTCAATAGGAAATATTGCCTCAGTCCCGTACACTAGAGTGAAAGGTGTATTTTGAGTGGTGAATTTATATGTTGTCCTATAGGCCCACAATGCCTCATACAATCGCTCATCCCAATCTTGCCGATTTTTTGCCACTTTTTTGGTCATGATACCACCCATAACATGATTAGTCACTTTTGCTAATGTTCGATCTGATACAACTCGGTCAACTCACAAAGAGCTCACGAGTTGTGTCATTTAGAAAATGGGAACATCTATCACTCACTAATTCTAGTGGACAGCCAAATTGAGTAAAGATATTCTCATATAAAAATTTGGCTACGTCACTTGCACGATCAGTTTTTAAGGCCTTGGCCTCAACCCATTTGGTTACATAATCCATACAAGCCAAAATGTACCGATTCGATCGATACTTTGAGGAAGGGTCTATAGGTCCCACAAAATCAATTCCCCATTTTTCAAAAGGTTTGAATGCTAACATTGGGGTAAGTGGCATCACAAACCTTTTAGAGGGTTAGCCTCTAACATTTATCACACTTACAACAATAATGATGACAATCCTTAAACAAGGTGGGCCACTAATAACTAGCAACACCTTATGACTAGTGCGATCCCCTGCAAAATGTCCTCCACAAGGCTCATCATGTAGTGCTTTAAGAATAATCGGGACTTCATCTTCCCGCACACATCTATGGTAGATACCTTCCCTAGGGAAGAACTTAGAAAGAAATCCTCCAAAAAGAGTATAGTTTCGAGATTGCAACAAAAGCTTTTTCTTATCACCTTTATCTGTTGTGGGTGGATATTGTGTAATATTAAGAAAATTAGTAATATCGGCATACCACAGATATTCCACTTGTACTAAGAACAATTGAGCATCAAGTAGATCATCATCCACACCAAATGGGCCATATCAATGGTTAATAACCGTGATAAATGATCGGCTAACAGATGAGTTTTGCCTAGTTTCATCACCACTTAAAAATCAAACTTTTGAAATAACATCCATCCATCGGATTACTCAGCTAGATAATTCCGGTTTGTTGAGAAGATATTTTAAAGCCTCATGATCCACATAGAAGATGAATTTATTTCCTAGCAAATAATGCTGAAACTTTTCCACCGAATACACAATAGAAAGGCATTCCTTTTTCATTGTGGTATAATTTCTTCCCGCATCGCTGAAATTTCGACTAGAATAATAGATAGGATGGTCCCATTTATCATTTCCACTTTGGCAAAGAATGGTACCGACTGCTACCAGTGATGCATTTGCATGAATATGGAATTCTTTGGTCCCCAATCTGGGGGTATCAAAATAGGTGCTTCAACCAATTCGGACTTTAAAAGCTCAACCGCTTGTTGGAAAAGCCATGTCCACACGTAAGAAATATCTTTTCGCAAAAGTGTGGTTAAAGGCAAAGCAACTTGTGCAAAATTGGCAATGAAACGGCAATAATAGTTCACATGGCCCAGAAATCCACACAATTGCTTCAAATTTTAAGGACATGGTAACTCACTTATCTTCTTAATCTTTCCCTTATCCATAGCAATGCCATCCTTGGAAACCACATGCCCTAAAAGAATTCCTATCTTCACACCAAAGACACACTTTTTAGGATTTAAAGATATACCGACTTCTGCGCTATGCTCAATCACCTCTTCTAATTTACTAGGCATATCTACTTGATTACCAATGACACAAAAATCATCTAAAAACACTTCCATCCATTGCCTCAAGAAGTCTTGATAAGAAGTTATCATCACAAGTTGGAATGTTGCATGGGCATTACATAGCCCAAAGGGCATAACTTTATAAGCAAATGTCCCCCATTAAGTGGTAAAAGTGGTCTTAGGCTGATTGTCTGTATGGATTTAACACTTGATTGTATCCACTAAAACCATCCATAAATGAATAAAGCTCATGTCCAACAACCTTATCCAAAACTTGATCAGTGAAGGGTGGTAAAAATTGATATTTCTTAGTTTTATTTTTAAGTTGTCGATAGTCCACACAAATCCAAATCTTTTTGTTCTTTTTTGGAACGACCACAATGGGTGAAACCCACTCACTATAGGCCACTGGGTAAATAAAACCCACATCTAACAACTTAGTAAGCTCTGCTTTCACCAATTTTGCATAGACCAAATTCATTCATTGTTGTCGTTGACACATTGGTCATGCTTATGGCTCTAAATCAATATAGTGTTGACAAAGTTCAGGTTTGATCCCCTTTAAGTCTTTGTATGTCCATGTAAATACATCCATGTACTTCTCCAAGATATGACAAAACTTGTCAAATGATCTCCTACTAATTGTGAACCAATCACTAAATATTTGCCTTCAGCTAACTCTAATTTTGTCACGTCTATGCCAACACTACCCACATAGCATGAATGGAGTATTTCTGGAGACACACTCGGAATTCCTTGAGAAATCCTCATAGGAATGGACTCTAATAATCCATGTGAATTTGAATGCAATTTCTCTTGAACATCTAGAGTTAATTCCCTTCCAATTGGTACATAAGGTATGATGGCTTGACATTCACTGCTATCCTCTTCTTTTGTCTCCACTAGCTCTACCATGAAACAGTTAAGGTCTAGGAATTTGGTTCTCTTTCTATGTCATACACTACCCCACTGGGTAATTGGATGTTTAATTCCAATACTTAGAGGAGATCTTCTTGACAATAGGAAGTTATCATTCTTTATTTTAGCATTCAGCTCATGATAGTCCACAAGCCATCCTTTCTAGGAATGATTTCCACAGGTGCAATCCTTTCATCATCTTAAGCCCCTAGGTAAATAAACCCTAAATCCCTCATGAAAGAAATCCTAGTCTGCATAGATTTTGCATGAATTGGGTTAAGTTGACGGTGGAAAACATGAGGTAAATTCTAAAATACTTGCATAGGCGTGGCTCGCCAACAAGCTTTGTGTATTTCCATGAGTCAACCTGTGACCGTCATTAATTGGATCACCTTATATAGGTACAAGAGGCAAAATGGTTGGGCATTCCATGGTTGCCTCACCATATGTTTCTGCTAACTCCACCTTGTAGCAATGAAGGTCTAGGTCTCCTTTCCTCCCTCTATTTACATCAAGGTACCACAGAATACATTTTTCCTATTTGAATCTACCCCTATTGGGCTCCTCATCATTTCTCTTCAAGTTTTGAATCCGTTATGCTTCCTTGATTTAGAAAACTTAATTTCCATGCATCATCGTATGCGTCTATCAAACTCTACTTACTCACGTAATGTTTCCAAATAACCCTCTTTTGCTACAACTGCTCTTTGAAATGATTCTAAGGCCTCTTGTTTATCTCTCTCATACTCATCTCGAAGTGCCTCTAGGGCCTCTTGTTTTTCTTTCTTAACTCGTTGGATAAGAGCACGTTCTTTATCTCGAAATACCCTCTAGATTTCATGTTTTTCTGCTTCCCAAACTCGAATTTGTTTTATAGTTTCAATTTTCTCCCCCAAAGCCATGTCCAATATTTCAATCTCTTCTCTATGATAAAGACCTACTTTCCGTGTCAACTCCTTACTTTGACATAACTCTTGCAAAGCCTGTGCTTTATCAATTTCTAGATGTGTCACCCTCTCTGTTGCATCCCTCAGTTCATCCTCCACTTCCCATTTCTCTTGTTCTAATTCCTTGCAAAGTTCCTGAAATCCCTTTTCCCTGAGACTTATATCCATGTCACTCATAGCTTCCTCCATGGGAGTATATCTACTTCCCCCTAAGGACTTAAAAGACACCAAATTGTTGGTCGTTTTGCCATTGTCAAAAGAGTTCACTTCCCTTGTAATATTTAGTACTCCTTTCTCTCTCTCTTGGGTAGTATTACAACCAGCTCCTTTATTTTGACCAAATTATTCTACCTCTTTTTCACTAATTTCTTCAAATGCCTCCACCATGTGACAACCACTCTTTAGATGTGCTCTTGATTGATTGAGCACCCATATCCTCAAGGAGCTCCATACTCCCATCTACTAGATGTGATCTTAATAAGACCATCAAAGCTTCTTTGAGCTCCAAAAATGATTACTCACATTGATTATTCCATTCATTAGCCACCCCGCAACTTTGGTAGAGGTGCCACTTGCTTGGTTGTATAACCTATAAATCGGTGATAGTATGCAATACGTCCTCAGAAGGACTGGAGTGCAATGACGTGAGTTGGTGAATCTAGGTTTTGAACCTCGGCAAGTTCCATATCATAGTCATAATCAATCTTTGGTCCCTCTCTTGGAGAAGACTTTTTATTAAGTTGCATAGAACCTTTTGGCATACGAGCTAAAGAATGAGAGTCTAGAGGAGATTCATATTGTCTATGTGATCCCCTTAGACTAGTCATTTGTGAGTGATTGGGCAACATATGTCTATGGCTTTTACAACTACACAAGGACATAGAGGTGGGCACAGTGCATATGTGAGGACCTAATCTCTCCCTATGCCCACTCTCATGAAAATGGCCACCACTTGCAGAATTCCTACTAGAGCAAGTAGGGGTGTGGTTGTTCTTCAAAGTCATACCATCCTTCTCAATTGGTGTACTTGCCTTCACTATTTCCACCTTGGAACAATCAGTACCAGTCCATTCTGCAGATGTAGACATCCAATCAGTGATGTCACTATTAGAATCATTCCTTGAGGAGTAGTGTACATTATACTCTCCCAACCCACTCGATATAGCCCAATTATTTTGATGCATTACATCCACTGCCATCAGATCTCCCATAGGTGACATGTCTTGGTGCATATCTCTAATCAATCATGAATAAGGTTGCTCACATTCGGATCTCTCATCCTCACTTTCACTTGACATTTATTCCTTAGAAACATCATCTGTATAGTCAAAATTGTCATCCCCATCAGCCTCTTTGAGCCACTCCTTTGGTACCACTCTAATCTTCACGCGGTCATCCTTAGGTCCAAGAGTAATCGTCCCTTTATGCCAACTTTGATCACATCACACTTGTAAATAGAATGAAGTGTAAGATGTGGGCCGAACCACAAAAAAGCTTGTCTTAAAGTCCAGTCCTGCAATCGTAATGTTCACATCATGTAGGACTCCCACTAGTTTGACCTTACATTGATCTGCTAATAGAAGAACTATGTTTGTGGTCTCAATGCCCTTTAAACCAAACCCCTCCATGGTTTGCTCTGTGATTAAATTCACCGCTGCACCCCCATCTAATTGTACTCCTGTTACACATAAGTTGCCTATGGTCACATCAAGAATAGGAGCACCTGCGTCTAAGAAAAGATCCACTATTTTTACTTCTTGCGTACTTCTCCCTTGTGATTTTATTCTTTCCCCCCCCACTCTAACTCGTCGCACTCTGCTTAACTAAATTTTGGTAAAGTTGTCATCTATAGCTAGGTGAGGTGTCTAATAATTGTCTAAAGTTAATGTGTAAAGGGATCCTTTCTAACTTAGCCCATAAATCAAATGTGTTAACCCCTTTAGTTCATCCTGTTTCCTCTTCTTTGTCTCTTTCCTTAACTACTAGCCTTTCCAGAAAAGGTGCTACCCCAATTTGGATAGGTGGACTTTGTAACGGAATTGGCATAATGGGATGGTCTGACAAATGCCATGGAGAATGTGACTCGGGTGCTTCAATGTCATGTGCTCCATTCTCCCCCACACTTATCTTCTTAGGTTCATCGGTCAAATGAGATGTTTCTTCCTCTAACCCTTTTGAGGTTTATTGAGAATGGGTGATTATACTAATCATCGAATCTGGGGAAAAGGTCACCTTTCATGGGGTGTTGATCAAGGGATTGACCCTGCATCCTCACTTTCTATTTCCACAAGATTAGCAAATGATACTTTTGGTGCCAACATACTAGGTCCTTCTTCAACCACTTGTTTGCCCTTGTCTCAACCATTTAGCGGATCTTTCATCGGATAGTCTCTCTCATAATGCCCCTCGCCACTGCATTTTTGGCATAAGGGGGTGAATGTTTGATGATTCATCTCATTTGGGCAATAAGTGACGATATGTCCCCCTCACATCGATAATAGATGATTGGACCTTCAAGCCTCAAACGGTTTTCTCCCATACCATTATTGCCAAAATTCCTCATAAAGGGGAAGTTCCTCTTGTTTACCCCTTGTTGCCAGAATATGACATCCTTGGCAAAGGGGGTTGACCTTGTGTGGTAAGCCTCATTGCATAAGCAGCTGAGGTGGAGGCCCTATCTTGTGTGTTATGTTCAATTGGTCAAGAAAATTGTAATTGGTATTCATCCCTTGGGCTTGCCTTTGTTGATGTTTTTGTTTAGTAAAACATCAATCCTTGGTGTGATTATTTTTCAAACAATAAGTGCAAAATAAGCCCCTAGGCTGATCTGTTTAGTAAAACATCAATCCTTGGTGTAATTATTTTTCAAACAATAAGTGCAAAATAAGCCCCTAGGCTGATCCTTGAAGTAGTGAGACACTCTATTGTGAGATGGCCCCATCCATGGCATTTCCCACACAAAACATTTGATCTTGGTGGACTTGGGGTGCTAACTATAGTTTGTGGTGCCACAGTGTAAACCCCTTTATCTTGTGGATGTACTACACTAACCATTTCTTCTTTAAATGTGGCCAAGGTAGTGGCCACCATTTTAACCACTTTAGCCTCATTCATGGTTGCTTGGGGGGTTTTTGTTTGCACCATATATGTAGGTGATGTCATATAGGGGCACGGAGGCACATAACCCATTGGATTTGGACTTCTACCCATAGATTTCAATGCATCAGCACGAGGCAAGGGTGCCCTACCATCCATTTAAGGCATCTTAGTTGGTCTTGTGGACATCTGAGGTATTAGTTCTGGAGTCTTAGGGTCCTGAAATAACTCCCTCCTATGTTGTCGACTTAGTTGGACTTCCTCCCAATACCTTGCCTCTTCCTTAGCGGCCCTTAAGTCAATGGGTTGTGTAAGTCTCACATGCATTTGAGCCTCTACTTTGTGCAGCCTATCAATAAATCTCCTCTTTTTTGTTTCATCATTTGAGGCATTTCCTCCCATCCTTTTAATGATCGTCTCCATACGCTCAATATAGGAAGGCTTGGGATAGCAATGCATAGGCTGCCCTAGTGGCTGCATCTACATTTCCATACCAACTAGCAGCCTCATTCTTTAGAGTTGCTAGGAACATATGCAATTTTTTGTCATCGTCCTCTATCTCATTGGCCATGCAAGTGACCTCAAACCTTTGTGTATGTGCATTTGGGTCCTCATTTGACCGTCCACTAAATTGTGTAAACTCCATCAAGCGGACAATAGCTCTAGGCATTGCCATTCCCTCTACGAAAAGAAAATTTAATCCAAAGTCCGCCGGCTCTTTGAAGAAATCTGGAGCCTTAGCTTTTGGTAATTTACGTTGTCTTTGATACTTGTTATCCTCCTTGTATTGAATGTCTATATTGTCCTCGCAAGCACTTGATGGTGTACTTCCAACAACCCGCCCCTCTCTAAGGTTGGTAAATCCCTCCTCTATATATCTATTTAGGTCCCGGCAGACGCACCAAAATGGAGATCCCTAAAGGTATCCACAAAGATGGGTATCTGACTAGCCAAGTGTTAGGCTACTGCACTAGAAAAGGGATAAAGGATGTAATCTAAACCTAATAATGTAGTCCAAAATACACATTAAGATCCCCTCAAATCCTCCTAAAATTTGCCTTCCAAGTCTTAACTCCTCACACACAAAAACTCCACACATATTAACTTTTCTTCAATAACTTCACTCATACTCTCTTGAACTATTCAAACATCCACAAAATCAAAAACACTAAATTATTTCTTTTAGTACCCTTTCATTTCAACACCTTTATCATGAAATATTCCACCAAATATATGTTGTTAATGATCCATATTCACTATGCATTTACTCATCAATATCATTTGAAACTCATCTAAAACCTTCTATGATTCAATATTCAAGATCCCCTCAGAAAATAAAAATAACCTTTTCTTCATTGCATTCCCAAATAATGCACCAAATCCCAAGATAGTCAACATCTCACAATCTCCTCAAACCATCATTTTACAAAGCATCACCCCTTCATGCATTTCCAATATCAAATATGAATGCATATTTAGATTTAACACAGAAAAATAACACATATTCCTTTTTACTTCATCTCAAACACACTTCTTCATCTCAAGATATCCACAATTACATAGTTTTTAATTGCATTTTTAATGATCAATTTACAAAGCAACAACTTCGAGCATAAATTTCTAACACAATATATAATTTCAGATCTGTAATCTTCTCAACAAAATAACAAATTTTCCTTTTTTCTTCACTTCCTTCCCATACACCAATCAAAAGACATTTAGATTTCCATGAAACCATAAAATGTGTCAAAATCTTTTATACAAAACCCATTTTCTCAAAATCCACCTTCCACTTGTCCAGATCAGACATATGATGTATCAAATTGACCGGAATCATGTCTCTAAACCATTTGACACACCATTTATTACTTATTCTAGAAAATATTAAATAGTCTATAAATTTCCACTACCGGAAACCAGTTTTTGAAGTGTCCATATCAACAAGCTCTACACATCTGTAATGCCCTCCCCTCCCCAACTCTCTCTCTGTCTCTCTCTTGCATGTTGCCTCTTCCCCCCTCCTCTCTATCACATTGCTTTCCCCTCCCCTCCTCCATCCTTCCCCTCTCCCTACTCCACACTCTCCCCTCCCCTCCCTTTCCCTCCTCCTCACCCTACTCCCCACTCTCCCTTTACCTACTCCTCCTCTCCCTGCTCCCCACTCTCTCTTTACCTCCTCCTGTCTCGACTCCCCTCTCACTCCCTCCCTCTCTCCTATCCCCCTTGGCTTCAAAGGTCTACGATCAAGGTGAGCTAAGATGGGAGTTCAGACGGGAGAGTCCAGGATTGGAATCCTGAACATGTATGCCCCAGCGTGTAGATAGCATCACCCGGCCTTTTACAGGAGGCTGTCAGAGTGTCTTCTGGATGTTGACTCCTAGATTGTTGGAGGGGACTTCAACAACCTGGAGTTTGGGAAAGACAAGCAGGCCGCGCCTCATTCTCAGAGATGCCAGCAGCAGAGTGTAGTACCTGGGAGCAGTTCATTTTCATGATCAGTGGCAGAGACCCGTAGAGAGCCAGAGTTCAGCAGGACTCCTGGCAGCCTTCTCTTCTCCTTTGGACAAGTATGAACTATTGTTAAGTCATACTTTTAAACAAGTCCTCATTTTGGTGACATATAAGTCCATTTTTTGTAGTTCCAAGAATGACTGCTTCTTTTTAGTATACATAAAACGCTTTCAATATTGTTGCTACAATAGTATTGTTCAAGTATTTCATGTATTTATACTATTATCGTGCACTTCTCGACTTCATAATTAATAATTCCCAATTTGGAAGTCATTGTTCTCACTTAACATCACCCTCAAACATAAACTTAACATCACTTAACATCACCCTCAAAAACTCATTGTTTACAACAACATTAATTGATCATACAATCTTTTGAGCCACGACAAAAACATACAAGTACGTGTTCAAATACCTAACATATGCATCTTTTAAATGCAAATGCTTTACATTTATTCAATACAATAATCTCCACTCTCATTTGTAATATTCCATATTTAAACAATTACTTAATTTCAAATCATTTTAATCTCTCTAACACAACTTCAAATTTATTTTCTAGATTAAATAGACAATTGAATAATAAATTTTCACAAAACGAAAGATTCACCCTCAAGCACACAAATAAAGCAGGTACTTCTATTATCACATTTTTCTTACCTTTTATAAATTCGATAAGAATCAAATTATACAAACGTATAAATTTAAAAAAAATTACACAATGCTATCTTATTACTCGATGGTGTAATTAGTCATCTTTTCTTATTTAAATACTTTAGCACAATCCAATCTTCTTATTTCATTTTATAAATTCAATCATTGTTGGACAAATAGAATTGTGTCATAAAATGACAAGTTCAGTTCTTCTTGAGCGACATGTCAAGGTTTTCTCAATGGGAAATATTAATTCTAAATGCTTGGGAAATAGTAAGAAATTCATCTAAAATATATACAGCCACCTGCCCAGAACTAGTTAAAAATTAGCATCTTTCAATGTGTTGTCTTGTCTTGAAGGTTGAACTCATAATGAGAGACATCACTATATTAAATTACACCAGGATTACATCGAACCTTTTGACACAATCTCTATTTGGGTATTGGAGTCGCTTTGGGTGAGTACAAATGGAGGCATCAAAATAGATGTACTCTTGCTAATCCATGCATTATAAGGTCAAAAGAAGTTCCATCAAGCATAAGAAGATTTTTGAAATATGTGAAAGTTCTAATAATATGTAGCTTTGAGTTTTTTTTTTCCCCACACACCCCACTCCCACTCACCCACATGTGAACCTATCAAGGGGCACTTGGACTGGAGGTCCTTTTGAGGGACATATCCGCCTTGGACTGGTGGTCCTATTGAGGGGCATATCCGACTTGGATTGGTGGGCAAAGGATCCACAGTCGTGGTCAAATCACACACACGCCCCCAACCACAAGCTATAAGGACATGAGGCCCCATCCTAATGCCCAAAAGTAGGCCAAAGCCTTGGACGCAATATGTAACTTTAAGGACTCGCGAGTCTCTACTTTTCCTATAGAACGTGGGAGAGTACGGTCATCATTATTTTTGCCCTTATGAGCGAGCAGACTGTAGCCCCTCTACACGCATACGCCAACTTATGTCGCCTAAAGAGATCTCCTTGCAATCATCGTCTTATGTATGTCCCCTATTATTATCTATACCTTTGGTGAAGTGGACGGTCTAATGGCCTTGCGTGTAGTTTGGAAAGCAAAGGAACCGCTGGACGCTAGCGTTCTAACGAAGGGAGGAACAATTCTTGCGAGTCGCCTTTGTAGATTGAAGAAAACAAAAGTGATCAAAGATGCTTCCTCATGGGTGAAGCTTTCTGCTCTGTCTCTCTCTCTCTCTGCTCTACTTAAACGTACTTCCAAAACTATGGTAAACGCCACCACGCCCGCATTTGCTTTCCTTACCTCCGGGCCTTGGTTTCCATCGTTTCCATCGCACTCCATAATATCACTAATTTTACTCAGCCATGAGTCGATTCCTCGTCTTAGACAACCAGAACCAGTTTGGCAGCTCCGCGTATGGAGAGGTTGAAGTGGACTGGCTGGAAGATGACGATGCTCACACCTTCAAATTCGATCTGCCAGGTGGGTTTCTTCCGGCGCGGGGAACAACGTCAAGTCTTGCTCGCTCTGTTCCTTCTCCATCTAGTTCGCTTGAATTGTTTAGAAATATTTTACGTCAATCCGCGTGTAAATCTCGTTGTTTGCGGGAGACACGACTTTACCTATTAGCTAATAATCGTTGTATACAGTAATCACGTTTTGTTTCATTGTTCTTACGTCCATGGTACATCCAGCTGCGTTAATAGAGACGCCTTGATCAAGTTTACCGTCTTCCGTGGAACCGAGCATGGGTTTTCTTCCTAGATAGAGCGCTATTAAGTCTGAAAGGTGCCTTCACTTTGCAGGTCTGACGACAAGCGACGTGAATGTGCAAATGCTGGAAGAAAACACGCTACAAGTAAGTGGGATAAGGAAGGCGACGGAGAGAGTGTATGGAAAATGGCACATGAAGGAGAGGGCGGCAGGCAGTTTTCGTCGGGCATTTGAGCTTCCGGGCGAAGTTCGTGCGGATGAGGTGCAGGCTTACGATCAAAATGGCGTTCTCATCGTCAAAGTGCCCAAGAAGAAACCTCTCATTCGCACCGTCCCCATTTCATACTATTAACATAGAAGCACATCTTTTGTGCCTATGTTACTAATGCATGGGAACCCCATAGGAGCCCCTTATTATTATCCTTTGCATTATTTGTCCTATGTTCATTCTCCTTTCTCTCGAGTATCCACCATGGGATTATAAATTAGGTACTCAATAAACTCATTGAAACTTTCTCAATAAAATGGCTTTTTTTCCCCTCACTGTCACATCTTTCCCACTTAGTATATGCTCATTGTTTTCAAAAGTACTAAGTTACTATTTCGCTTGAAATTTGACATATAATTTAGAAACCACTCTTCCTTTGAGAATAATGTTAGGTTTTCTGCAACTACTAAGTGGTTATGTTCCTCTTTAAGTACTGAGTTGCTCTTTGCTCTTCTTTTTGAGAATAATGTAGAAATTGGTTTTTCTAGTATTAAGTTGTTATTTTTTTTGAAACTTGTCATGCAATGTATAAACCACAATGTTCTTTGCTCTTCTTTTGAGAATAATGTAGATTCCCACCATAAGAGCTTCAGATAATTTAGTAAGGCTCAAATACTTTATCTAAACGAATATGTTATGCACCAGGAATTTCTAACATTACTACCATTAGGCCCTATTTTGATGCTTTTCATCAATCATTTCTACTTAGTTCTTCAATGAAAATGATGTTTGTTGGTATTAGCATCAATATTAAATTCTATAAATTTATTGATATTACAACCAATGTAGGCATCAGTATTATAGTTGATATAAGTGTTGACATTACTTTAGGAAGTTCCAAAAAACTTCAATATTAGCATTGATACTTACTTAGACAATGCTTCTAGAAAAAACGTTGCATTAAAAAAAGCATCCATAATCTGTAAGAGATCTGTATGCACTTTAACCATTGATAATTTTGGATAGTGTCAAGCTTCACTCTACACCTTGGAATGATAAAATCAAATACACGTGTTTTTACGAACAATTTAATATTTTCTATTAATGTTGCCCTCCATTCTTTACTTTATGAAAGCCTCATTAAGATCTTCCTCATGAGATTAATTCTCATCCTCTGTGCCTAGTTCTCACACATCTTCAACATATAAATTCAACTCTCTTAAATTAATTTTTGAGAAATCCTCTCAAGAACTTAAAATATCTTCACGTTCTAAAACTCTTGTAGAAGGTGTATTGGAAGTGCTAGCTTTTAACATATTTATTTGTTGATCTCCATTTCATGCTCTACTTCCACCTCTTTAAATATATCTTAGTCTCTAGGTGCAACTTGAATCACAAGCCACCACTAGTTGTCCACTCGAACGCTATTGGATATAGGTGCCTTTGTGTGGCCCAAACCCCTCGATTGGCATAAAAAGGAATTGAGGCATAACATGCATGGGTGAACATGGAACTGGGGATAGAAATCCCATATGGAATGGTGCATTGAAGATTCCTTGCTATATAATGAGGTTGTGATATAACCGTCCTTCAGCCCTGTCGGCCTTTTGCTAGGGGCGAAGTAGAAATTTTCAAAATTGTGATTCAAAAAATATGGGGAAATTGGGCGAATGATTCGATTGGGAGAATAAATTGGGCAAAAAAATGCTGCCACAGTTAAATGGAGTTTGTTTTATGTGATTTGAGTGTGTATGGAGTTTATTTTATTTGTGTGAATTCTTAATAATCTCTTTAGCAAGTAGCATTGTGGGATGAAATGAAAACTTGGCCTCTCAATGAGTCACATGTTATACTTATGATTCCTTCGAGGTGAGGCTATCTATCCCTCGCTTCCTGATCTCCCACACACCCCCTATCTCACTCTCTATCCTCTCCCTCCCTCTCTCAGTCCCTCGTTCTTGCATTTAATATCTATGTTTGGCATTCGATCTAGTTCTCCATTGTATTATGATTCTCTAGCTACCCATTTCTTGACGTGGCATTCCGTTTGTCCAAGGAATTCTTTTGTTTGATACAAGCTCCATTTTATCAGTTTCTTGGACGATCATCCTTGTAGCATCCTCTCTCTCTCTCTCTCTCTCTCTCTCTCTCTCTCTCTCTCTCTCTCTAGCCTTGGATGATATTTTTGTACATGTTGTCCTCCTTCAGTATGTGCACCATTGCCATCGTGATAGCCATTGCCATCCTGCCTCCAATTTTTTTTCTTGCCCATTACATGTCTCACAACTAGATTCTTGGCAAGATAAAGTAGTTGAGGTACGTTTGGATAATGGAAAATGACTCCCTCTTAGATAAACCCAGACCACTATCTTTTTTATTTAGAATGGTAACAGAGCTCAAAAGGTTGTCGTCTATTCTAAGTCCTAGATTTTTTGCTATGTGCAGGCTTTGCTTGAAGAATAATATCATGGCCACACTAACAGCCTCCATTTATGTCTGTGGATTGCTAAGATGACCCACCAACACAATGTGGGAAGGAAAAAATTGCCTGCTTTGGTCCCGAGTCGTATTTTAAGTTCAATAGACAACTAAGATGTGTTTAACACAATGATGGGGTACGCTTTTTAAAAGTTGGAGAAAGCAAATGTCGCTTCTTAGACCGTTGGTAAAGCAATTGGCCTTGCAATTGTTAACGTTGTCCCAAATTTGGGAGTGAGAAATTTTGCATCTTTTCTAATTGCTGTAAATAGTTCCAATTAGGGCTTATGAGAGAGAGAGAGAGAGAGAGAGAGAGAAGATTTGGTAGGATGAACATAGAGGGTCTAGAGGAGTGGGAGCACTAGAGTCTTGCAATGGAAGAGTTTGGAGCTGGAAGAGAAGAAGGTGAAGTAGCGCAGTGGATTTGATTGGGCAGGGAAAGCCATTCAAAGAATGAACGCATTAGGAGTTGTATAGAGAAGAGAAATTGTTTGCACTTAGATCAAGTGTATTGTCAAATTGGGCGATTTGGAGAGATCTAATAGGTGGAAGGGAGACAAGTTGAGCTATGGGTTTGACACACCGAATGCAGCTGCCAAGAAGGAAGTACAAGGACTAGTCAAAGGGGAAATTAATAGAGAGAGATCCATCTTGTAAAGCAAACGGAGGAGCAACGGAGCAAAGTAGGCATCTAGATGACATGATGAACCTTGGGACAGCTCCATGCTAGAGTGGTGATCATTTAAGACAATTTATAGCTCATGTATTATAATGATAGTTGTCATGTGCTAGGGATAACACATTTCAAAATCTAGTATTGTTAAGTGTCTTGTCTTGTGGATGGTTGTTCGGCTGCCACTCATCAATATAAACAAACTGCTACCAATCATATGGTGGGTGGAGATTATTTATATTCTACCTCATGTGGATTTGTCCATCTACAATTCATACATAAGGGCTTGGCATGAGTAAGGGTTGCCCACTACTTTTGTATCAGATGTCCTATTACACAACTCATTTTTGAAACCCCTTTTCTGCAATAGAATATTTGAGCTCAAGGAAAAAGGAAAAATAATCATAAACTTGTGTTGCTGTGGAGCTTGGGCAAGTGTGCAACTCTTTAGGCTCATCTGTAGTGTATCCTTTTTGCCCATTTAGATTATAGGTAGTGATTGCATATGACCTGTCTACACTAGGATATATCGCAAGTGTGGAGATAGCATGCTACTATTCCATACTTGCTTGAAGCTAACTTGCATAGACAAGTAGAACAACATGCTGAAGAATAATTTCCATGGGAAATACTGAGAGGGACATCAGTGTCAACACCACCCTCTCCTCCCAAAAGAAAGTATTTATCAATACTGTAACACAAAGCTAAAAGTGCATAACCTGATTACAGCTAGTAAGGAGACCTTCAATTATGGTCCAAGAACTGCAGGATCAAGGGTACAGAATGTAGATGAACTTCTTTGTCCATGGTTGCCCCTTCTTCACCAAACTGGTCCTCTTAATTCATGAAAAAAAAAACTGGTCCTCCTAAGTGCAGGAGGAGTGTACAAGTGAATGAGGAAGCTCAAGGGGGGGTGTGAAGGCCTACTTTATAGGAAGTCCTTGCTTAGTAACTGGCTGACAAGGTCTCAATTGGCGAATTGATTGGCTGCCTAAGTTTCTTTGTAAGCTCCATTCTTTGGATGGTACTCTCCATGCTGTGCTAAATTAACTTGGGAACTCTTTCTTGTTTCAAAACAAATTTAGCATTTCCTAGACGACCGAGAAGCCTAACTTAGTGTTAAAAAGGCTATTTCTTCTTCTAAGGAAGCGGTATAGAGTAGTTCTGCTTCTCTTTAATGATCCCTACCATTTGTCTTTCTTTGACATCGATCAGACCTCCTCAAGGCTCTCACTTCTGGTACTACTAGATCCAACTGCTCTCAATGGATCTCTATTGTTTCTTTTCCCATGGGAAATACTGAGAGGGATATCAGTGTCAACGCCACCATCTCCCCCCAAAAGAAAGTATTTATCAATACTGTAAGACAAAGCTAAAAGTGCATAAGCTGATAAGAGCTAGTAAGGAGACCTTCAATTATGGTCCAAGAACTGCAGGATCAAGAATGTAGATGAACTTCTTTGTGTCAATGGTTTCCCCTTCTTCACCAAACTAGTCCTCTTAATTCATGAAAAAAAAAAACTAGTCCTCCTAAGTGCAAGAGGAGTGTACAAGTGCATGAGGAAGCTCAAGGCGGGTTGTGAAGGCCTACTTTATAGGAAGTCCTTTCTTAGTAACTAGCTTACAAGGTCTCAATTGGCCAATTGATTGGCTGTCTGAGTTTCTTTGTAAGTTCTATTCTTTGGATGGTGCTCTCCATGCTATGCTAAATTAACTTGGGAACTCTTTCTTGTTTCAAAACAGATTTAGCATTTTCTGGACGACCAAGAAGCCTTGCTCAGTGTTGAAAATGCTATTTCTTCTTCTAAAGAAGCGGTGTAGAGTACTTCTGCTTCCCTTTAATGATCCCTACCATTTGTCTTTCTTTGACATCGATCCAGACCTCCTCAAGGCTCTCACTTCTGGTACTACTGGATCCAGTGCTCTTAGTGGATCTCTATTGTTTCTTTTCCCCATTTTTTTGCTTTTGCTATCTCCTTTATATGCAAAACGTAATGCACAGATCTTTCTTTTGACGTTGGGATTTTGGCTTTGCCGAGGTCAAAGACTACAATCAGCTTTGTTACCCTGGTAAGCTTTCCCTTTTATTAAATTGTAGATCTCTTTCCATTTGAGATCACCCACTTCAAAGAAATAGTAAAATGCTTTATTTGAGTTAATCCCATTATTCCTTTGGTCTCCATCCTTTGATTAGATTTTGTTCTTGTAGAGGGTCATTTCTGGGTTCTAATAATTCAAATTTGAGGCTTAGGCCTCTGGCATGCATGTAAGAGGGCTGATTGATCCATGCTACTATTGCCAAAAATAGATGAGTGTCAGATGTTATTGTGGTAAATTCCCTTGTTGATATGTATGGTAAGTGTCCATGGGCTTCTAGAATGGGCATGGTAAGGAAGCCCTACAACTATTTGGTCAAATGTAGGTTGAAGGCTTCAATCCAAAAAATATCACCATCTCTATTCTCACTACTTGCACTCATACAAGTCTGGTTGCTGATGGGAGAATGCTTTTCCTCTATGAATAGAGACCATGGCATAATGGAATTAGTGGATCATTATGTGTGTATGATTGATCTTCTTGAGCAAAGAGGCCTATTAGAAGAGGCAGAGGACATGATCTAAGTATGCCATTTCAACATGTCCCTCCACCATGGTTGAGTTTACTTTCATCATGCAGAATCCACAATGATATGGAATGGGTTATCCATGCTAAAAATTTTTCTTTTGAGGTAGATCGAAGGAATGCTTCACTGTATCTATTGCTAGCAAATATCCATGCTAATAATGAGTTATGCTAGATGATGTAGCAAAACTGAGAACACAATGATTGATAGCATAAAGGAATTGCCAAGTGGCAGTTGTATTGAGGTGAATGGTTCGGTGCATGAGTTGTGGTCAAAGGCATATCACATCCTCCACATGAGGATATACATTTTGAGTACTATAGAGACTCATCCTTAGGCATGTATTATAGCAAGCCCTTGTTGGTAGACCGGTGGATATTTCTATGCTTTAAGAGCACATGTTTTTTGTAGCAACAGATATTTGCAAGAGGGGCTCTCTTCTCCCAAGGTGCGAGCTGGAGTATTGGAGATTTGGTTCCTAATAGTGGGAAGAACTAGAGGTGTTTCCATGTTAATTGGGTAGTCCTTAGCTCTATACGTTTTGGTTAGGGTGGGTTGAGGAATTTTCAACAACCAAGAGTTTACCAAGGACAAACTAGGTGGAGTCCCATCCTAAATGCAAATCAATATGTGCTATATGCAAATTCAAATTACTATGTGCTATGAGCATGTGCCAAATTCAAACTACTATATGCTATATGCAAATTGCTATGTGCTAAATGCAAATCACTATGAACCCAAGAAAGGGCACGTTCCTTGGTCTTATAATTTTTGGAGAGGAAGTGTGCCAACTCTCCCCCCACATAAATTTGTGGTTATGTGCTAATTGCAAAGTGCTACATGCTAAATTCAAATAGCTATGTGCAAAATGCAAAGTGGTATGTGCCAAATTCAAAATACTTTGTGATAAATTTGAATTTCCATGTGTTAAATGCAAAGTGCTATGTGCCAAAATGCAAAGTTATATGCCAATTTCAAATTATTATTGCAAAGTGATATGAACACAAGGAATGGCACGTTCCTTGGTCTTATAATTTTAGGAGGAAGTGTGCCTACTCTCTCCCTCCACACAAACGTGTGGTTTATGCCTTAAATGCAAAGTGCTATGTGCAAAATGCAAAGTGTAATGTGCTAAATTCAAATTGCTATTTGATAAATTCAAATTCCTATTTGCTAAACCCAAAGTTCTATGCACCAAATACAAAGTACTATGACCATTTAAAATTGATATATGCTTAATGCAACGTGCTGTGTGCCAAATTCAAATTGCTATGTGCTAAATGCAAAGTGCTATGTGCTGAATGCAAAGTGCTATCAACCCAAAGAAGGGGTGCACACTCCTTGGTCTATCTCTTTTGGAGAGGAAGCATGCCAACTCCTATGAAGATGGGGAGGCAAGAGAAACGCGCAAGAACATAGATCAGTGCAGAGATCCCATCATTTGCAACATCTACATCGATTAATGAGAGGACACTCTCCATCAACCTCTACATCTAGGGATACAACAAGATTTTGTTCAAAGTACGACTAACAATTGCAACTTTTTCTCATTTGCTCTTTATGTATCGATATTATCTTGCCTCAAATTAACAATAAAAATGCAATTGTCTAGCAAATGGCAAGTCACTTAGCTTGAGTTTAAAGCCTTTCATGGAATGGCCCTATCCTTTCATCTGGAGGACAAGATGATGGTATGTCTCCAAATGTTGAGCGTGATGTCTATGCAGCACACCCACATCCAAGGACATGCACGTTTCTTGGTCTTATAATTTTTGGAAAGGAAGTGTGCCAACTCTCCCCCCATACAAATGTGTGGTTATGTGCTAAATGCAAAGTACCATAAGCCAAATGCATAGTGCTATAACCCCCCCTCAAGGGAATGCCTCAGGCTATGTGCAAAATGCTATGTGCAAAATTAAAAGTGCTTAAAATGAATAAGGAAATGAATTTTGCAGAAGTATCCAACAAGTGTATTAAAGTGCTATGTACCAAATGCCAAGTGCTATGTGCTAAACTCAAATTGCAATTTGCTATATGCAAATTTCTATGTGCTAAATACAAATCGATATGAACCCAACGAAGGGCACATTCTTTGGCCTTATAATTTTTGGAGAGGAAGTGTGCCAACTCTCCCCCCATACAAATGTGTGGTTATGTGCTAAATGCAAAGTACTATAAGGCAAATGCAAAGTTCTATATGCAAAGTACTATAAGCCAAATGCAAAATGCTATATGCTAAATTCAAAATGCTATGTGCAAAATTAAAAGTGCTTTGTGGCAATGCAAATTGAAATGAATAAGAAGACAAATTCTGTAGAAGTATTCGACAAGTGCAAAGTGCTTTGTGCTAAACTCAAAATGCTATGTGCTATACGCAAATTGCTATGTGCTAAATACAAATCGATATGAACCCAAGGAAGGGCACATTCCTTGGCCTTATAATTTTTGGAGAGGAAGTGTGCCAACTCTGTGCCCACACAAATGTGTGGTTATGTGCTAAATGCAAAGTACTATAAGCCAAATACAAAGTGCTATATGCAAGATTCAAAATGCTATGTGCAAAATTAAAAGTGCTTTGTGCCAAATGCAAATTGTAATGAGCCCAAAAAAGGGAACATTTTTTGGTATTATAATTTTGGTGAGGAAGTGTGGTGACTCTCCCTCCCACATAAATGTGTGGTCATGTGCTAAATACAAAGTACTATGTGCAGAGCATAAAGTGTCATTTGTTCAATGCAAAGTGCTATGTGCCAAATTTAAATTGCTATGTGGTAATTTAAATTTTTGAAAACAAAATGTGTGGTTATATGCAAAAATTACAAATTTCAAATAAAACATATTCTCTATCAATACAGCTACCTACCCGGATCTAGTTTGAGATTGTAAGATCTTGTGCTTCTATTAAGAGTTTAGAGTTATTTGGATTTTTTAAGATTTCTAAATTGTAATTTGTACTTTTTTTTCCTTGTCTAATTAAAGATGTTCTTTGGATCTCATATATATGTGTTCCTAAAATCCCTAAAACTATTATTTATTTTAGGTTATAACTTATTAGTTTTTAATGTTGGTGAAATAGTTTTATTCTTGCATACTTGATTAATTTTTAATCTTAAGTTATAAATTCTTACAATTATCATTGAAAGAATCTCATGCCACACAAATTAATTAGAGATTAATTAATGTCCCCCAAAGTTATGCATACCCATTTGAAGGCACGCTCCATATCTTTTTTTTGATTTGTTGAAAACCAAAACGGATTGAAATTTTGGAGTCCAAACTAGTGGGACTACTGCATGGTGGTCTTAAAACATTGATAGTTGTTGGTATTTATATTTACATTCACCCTAAAATGGAAGAAGTTGAAAAAGTGCAATTTGTGCATGTGCAAAGATCTTTTAATAAATCCAACACTATTTACAATTTTGAATTGTTTCTTTTTCCATGCACTTGCTTGATATATGGCTCATAAGCATACCAAAGGTCATTGCATTTTATAATACACAACATCAAACCCGATAGCATGCCCTTTGGCCTACTTGTGTTTTGAAGCATTTTAGGCCACATTGCACTTGTTTGGGATATCCAATTTGGCTAATGTGTATCGCCGAAGGAGGGGAAATAGGCAGCAACTGAAAATTTTGCTAAGTAGACAAAGGTTGCAAGACAGGAAAGCTAAAAAGCCTAGTCAAGTCACAAGGAACAGATTGCAAGTTGAGGAAAGCGCTAGCACGATATCAAAACAAAAATGAATGACACTTTTGCAACATCTACGAAGGTAGAAACAACGAGAAGAAAGAAGATTCCTTGAAGAGAAACAGCAAGAAGTGGTTGGAGATTTGAAAGTGTCAATGTTGAAGGATCTGATAAAAAGAGATGGTTACTGTCATATAAGAGCACCTAGCCAAGGGATCTTATAGGTCACGTGTTTCAATCCATCCCAAAATATGTGCTTCACAATTTCATAACCATTTGGTAGAATAAGCAGTTCAGGATGTGCCTTGCCAATTTTCCCCATGACACTATTAACTTTGTCATAGATTTTGCTAAAAATTATTCATTTCAAGAACAAGATGAGATACAAAGTGCTCACTTGTAGAACAAGCACAAAAATTCTTGTGCATATCACGTACAGTCATTTGCTTGATTTTTGTACGCCTGATACCAATCTGCTTTTGCTGGCTCACTGGAGTCCAGGTCAGTGCAACGCACATACAATTTTTACATTTCAGATAATAGGGAACATGACACCTTACTTCTGCAGCATGCTTTTCTACCACAATGGGAATGGCTAAAAGAGCAAAATCCCCATGCAGAAAATATTAAACAACATTGGTTGTGGTCAGATGGTGCTGCCTCTCAATTTAAATCAGCCCGTGGATTCTACTTTGTCTCAAGGCTCAAATCCCTAACCGGTCTAGACATGATGTGGAATTTCTTTGGGCCTAGCCATGGCAAGGGTGAACATGATGGATGTGGTGTTGTTATTAAGCAAACTCCGTTTAAATACCAATCAACATGCCCTCAAGGAAAACTCAATGATGCCCATGATGTTGTAACATCGCTTACAACCAACCTCTCCACAAGCACGCATTCACCATACAGTAAATAAAGCCTTAAGAATAGTGTAGTATGCAGAGTGTTCCATGAAGTGAATCTGGATGAAGTGCAAAGGAGAAGCCATCATGATTGCAAGAAAATTAAAGGAGTTCATGGTCTGCACAGCATATGTGGCTTTTCAAACAACCAACTTATTAAAACAAGAAAACTTTATTGTTTTTGCAGTGTGTGCATCATAGGGGATCATGACGATTGTGAGAACATGCAACTGTGAAGACATGGGAGTGAGTTCAAGTTTTTCCTCTATGTTCAGATGGAGTGACAAACAATGGAGAGATAAACAGCAACTCACCATAGTTTGGGGAGAATTTTGATGACCTTAGTGAGAATGTTTCGAAGAGGGGGGTAAGTTTGCAGCTATCATCGCCTCTGGGAAGAATGAGGAAGATGACCCATACTTTCTGTTGCAATGCACAAAACCTAAGCACAAGGTTGAGGAAGCATTTAAGGATAATTGGGGAACAACCTATGAGAAGTGGGATGTAGTAGTCAGAGCTTTTTGGTACAAAAAAACATCCAAGACAGGCCGCAATTACGAACTACTATATAAGAGTCCACAAACATTTGTGTACTCTCATCTAGTAAGAGCTATTAAGTTCCAAATGCAACTTGTGCCACAATGAAAGAAGGAAAAGAGTGTTTTCAAATTGGATTTAGACACACATGAGCACATCTTGGGGTGTCTTAGAGTGATGGACGAGGATGACTACTATAGTACTAAGAAAATGTAGTCTCATTGCAAGGAAACAATATTCCACTTATCCTAGAACATGGAAAATGTATTTGAGACTATGTTCTTTTAGTAAATCCCAAACTAACCACTGCACTTGTTTTTGTAAATCGAAAATGATAAATTCCATGCTGCTTTTAGTATATCCCAAACAACCATCATGCTAGTTTTATTAAATTGTTTCTGTAAATCCCAAATGATAAATCCCATTCTTGTTTTTAGTATATCCCAAACAACCACCGTGATGATTTTATTAAATCTCATAATGAATCCATACCCACAAATCCATTCATCTTGTAATTATAGAAGCAAACCACTGCGCTGGTGGCTATTAATATCCTAGTACAACCAACCATCGTGCTGGCGACCAGTTATCCTACACTACTGTCGTGCTATCCTAAAATTTGTTGCACATTGCTATACTAAAACTGTCCCCTTTAGACTGGTTATCTTTAACTGTCATATTTCAACCACCAGACTACTTAAAACATTTAAGTACTAACATGGAAGCAGATCGACACAAAATCAAGTATTACAAGCACCATATATCATGGATGATGGCATGTCGAGAAAGTCCACAAGTCCAAGAAATGCCTGTAAGATTTTTATTTTTTCAAAAATACGACATTTTGCGGCTCAAGGAAATTCCAAACTCCCAACCATCTTATCAACCTCTCTATAGCAAGCATCTCCTAGCTCTTTACGCCAGTCTAATGAACGATCGCAGACCTCTTCACACACTCAAATGACTAACTGCTTGCTTGCCTCTGCCGACTTGTATGCCCATAGTAACTTCTCCTTTCACTTGGGGTCCTCTTCATCCTGGTATTTGTGCTCTATACAACTTCATGCCTCCTGCCAAAATAAACCTACATCATGAGCTTGACAAGTACCTTAAAGGAGTAGGAAAAACAATAGCCAGGAAAATTAATATTCACCATCTCTGTCAACTCCAAGTAATACACCCACCACCAAAGCATGTCCTCCTTGTAGCTATTTTCCTCCTCCTTCTCTGGGTCTATTTCTACGAGGAGGTCATCCAATGTCGTTCTCAGACAGAACAATGTTCAGCATTCCAAAGTTTTTTGAGTATGCCATAGATTTGTAGTAGGTGGATCGGTGTACAGAGTTTTGGGGCTAGATTTCATAATGGGCTCTTAGTTATTTTTGCACTGCACTTAAATAGGGAGAGAGTTCATTGAGCCCGCCGACCTTCTCATTCTTCTTTCATACAAGTGACTAATCGAAATCTTTTAGTCTCACATTAGTTGTCTAACCAAAATCTTTCATTTCACATTATGGTCCTTGGCATGTCAAAGGACACTATCTATTCACATAGCTAAGAAAACATTACCAAAGTAAACTTTGGAGAAGATTAATAATTCAATAGATTACAAACAAGTTACATAGAGTACATCTCAAATACTCCTTTCCTTTAGATTACATCTCAAGACTCCTTTCCTTCAGGGGGATGCTTCCACATTGCTTTGAGCAGGTCACCTTTTTGAGCTCCCTGATTGCAGGTCATCCCTCCTTGCTCCTTTCTCAAAGGGGTCTGGTTCCTTCCTTCAAGGGCCTAGCCCCTCCCTTCATGTCGCTTCCTCTTTCCTTGATTTGAGCTTCTTGGTTGTTATAGGCTCAGCCGCTCTTGCTCCTTTCCTAAAGGGGGCTAGTTCCTCCCTTCCAGGCTCCTTTTCCTTGCCAGTCAGAGGCTCGCTCTTGGCCTTCTTCGATTTGCAACTTGTCTTTTGCATTTTTTGCCCAAATGGCAAATTGAGCAAGCATCTACTTTCTTGTCGTAGATAGCTATAGCAAGCATGCACAGTTGATTTATCCATGACTTGGGAAATGCCAAATGGCATTCTCTACATAGCAATCTTGCATTGCACAAACACCTCAAAGCAAAAAACATGCACAAGGTGGTAGCACACAGGCCATCGGATTATGTAGTCATCTATGATGGGGGTATGGCGATAGACCATGCATTTTGGACCCTACTGCATAGTAGGATAGGCATCTGATTTAACTATTGCAGCCATCAATCCCACAATCTTGCTCTGTACATGATGAAGTTGCTTCTTGATTCCTTTCTGCCTCACCCTAAGGTTGCGGATTTTCTCCTTCATCTCCTCTACTCTTTGCTCACTCTATGCAACAGCTTCATCTGAATCCCTCAACAACTATTGAAGCTGCTTAAATTGCTCAAAAACATCAACATGGGCCGTTTCCAAGACTTCCACTCTAGTTTGGAAATCTCTCAGGACGACAGACTACTTTTCAAAACTATTGAAAGCCACAGGAAGCTTATGCACAACCCTATCGTAATCTTGTTGCAGGGTCTTATAGCTTACTCTTTGAACTTCCAACGGTGTTTTGGAAAAACAACCCTCATTGTGGCTACTGCAACTCGCTATACTGTGGCTACTCTCTGCATCCTTCTTGGCTTGGAGAGTTGCCTCATTGCCTTCTCCACCCTAGATGTTCTCTGCACCATCCTTC
Organism: Dipteris shenzhenensis; assembly: GCF_047967505.1. Taxonomy (NCBI): domain Eukaryota; kingdom Viridiplantae; phylum Streptophyta; class Polypodiopsida; order Gleicheniales; family Dipteridaceae; genus Dipteris; species Dipteris shenzhenensis. Next base: position 7,219,993 of record NC_141616.1, read on the forward strand.
CTAGCCTTGAACTTTCTCTCGCAGTTCCTCTCTAGTTTCTACAATCTCCCTTTTTAGCTCCTCCATCGTCTGGTATTTTTCAATGTTCAATGCATTGTGCATGTTGCAAAGTCGTCTATAAAGACTCTTCTTTTTGGCTCTCTAATCTTCAAGCTCCTTTTGCATCAAGGAGCTCCGAGATAGGCTTGAAGAAGTGAGAAGTGATGGGGACATCTTGGACAAGGAGCATGCACTTCCCTGCTTCTTCTCTTCTATGCCTTTCCATGTCGACCATTTTTGTAGCAGTCTCAACTCGCTCTTGTGCTTGCAACGCCCTTGCTTGTGCCTAATCTACCTTGGCTTCTATACCCTCCCTAAGAATTTTCTCAAGTTGTGTTGCCTTTGCTGCATTGGTGGCTTTCTCTTGGAAAAGTCGCCTTTTGAGCATCTTCTTATCGTATTGCTCAAAAATCCCTTTGAGGGTAGAAAAGTCACATTCTCAGACATCTTCTTATCATATTGCTCAAAAATGCCTTTGAGGGTAGATGTCATCAGGTGCATTGCAACTCCATTGGACTGAGATGATGATTGGTATTTTCCATCCATGCAATTCTTCAGATTGGTTATCATGCTCTTGGAGATCTCCCTTGAGAAAGATACATCACATCCTTTCAGTTTCTCTACTACTGCTTGAACCTGCCAGAACTTCATGGCTCCTCTCATATCGGGAAAGAAGTGCATTGTCTTCTTCAACATATCTTGGAGGTCTGTTGGTAAGCTAGAAAGCTTGACTCCACCATCTTTACTAATCTGATCCTTAGGTATACATCTAGAATATCATGTCTCTTCCACTTCTTCTCGAAGACGTGTGCTTGCAAATTTCCTCTAGGAATGCGTAGCACATTTTCAATCATGCTTTCAATGATGGTAATCTTCTATTTGCCCCTCCTTCACATTCACCTCCTATAACAACCTGGTGAAGTTGCTAAGAGAATCCAAATTGGGCTTTTGAAGAGCGAGTGAGGAGCTCCCATATGTCACAATTTCAAGATCAGGGCAGGAGAGGCTCTTGCACTGTGCTATAGAGGGGAAGGAAAGATTGTGTGAGGAGCGAGCTCGGACTGTGTAGGGTCTATTATGACAACGAATAGAAGTTGCAAGAAGAGTGCAAGGGAGATAGAAATCATCAAGAGGGATGGAAGATGAAACAGTGAAGGAAATGGAATAGTGGAGGCTTGAGTTTATAGTCCAAGTGTAAGGGAGAAAGAAATGGTTGAGAGGGATAGAAGACAAAATAGTTAAGGGAATGGAATAGTGGAGGCTTACGTTTATAGCCCGACTACACTATCAAGGTGAGAGCCACCAAGGTGGTTGGCTTGAATTTTGATTAATTCAAGGCAACATTACTACCTTGCATGGTAATGAGTGATTAGAGGTGGTGGCATCTAAGATTACCAGCCATGTCTATGGTGATAGCTAAGATTCCACCTGGCTGGCAGTTAATTACCAGCCACTGCAATGGCCCGTAATTACTCACCTTCCAGTTACCACCACCAGGCTTGCATGCATGATTACTTTAAGTGCAGTAAATTGCTAGTCATCAAGCTTGCATGCTGAGTAGAGTACTAGAGTGCATGGTAATGAATGATTAGAGGTGATTAGGCTTCATGATTTACTTTTTTGTAATTACTACCCGGTGCTGGTGGCTCTCATGAGCCACGTCGAGGCCACGTCCATGGCCACTGGACTGGCACTTAATTACCAACCATCACAGTGGCTCGTAGTTAGTCACCTGCCAGTTACCACCATCGAGCTTGGATGCATGATCACTACGTGTAGTATATTACCAGCCTATATTACCAGCCACTGGGATTGCATGCTTAGTAGAGTACTATAGTGCATGGTAATGAGTAATTAGAGGTGATTAGGCTTCATGATTTACTTTTGTGGTAATTATTGACTAAGATTCCACTGTGGCAATTAATTACTTACCACCACAAAGGCTCACCACCGGGTGTCTGCTTCATAATTATCAGCCCATCTAGGGTGGCACCTAAGATTCCACCACGGTGACCTATAATTAATATGGACCGCAGGCTCCAGCAACCACGATGGCTCAAACTTCATAATATATAAGATCTGTGGCATTTGGCATTTTACTATGTTGCTCTCATCCACCCCTGCTCTGGTACTTTGCTCCACACGCTCTTCCACTTTCCCCCACACCACTCCTCTAGCTCTTTTTTGCCCTTGCTCTACTTTTCTCCACGCTCCCTCCTCCAACTCTCGTCACACATCTGCTCCCCTGCTCATCTGCTACTCACCCACTCATCTTCACCATGCCTACTACCACTCCCCCCTTGATGAACTGTGATCTCAATGTTATTTGCCTTCTCATACAAGGTGATTGTATTGCACTCACCTGGACTAGAAATGGTGGCACTACTAGACACCCTTTGTTCCCACGGTCGATTTCCTCTATATCTTCATGTCACCACTTTAGATGACATACAGAGGGCCTCTTTATGGCTGTGATGTATGGGTTCCCCCTAGACGCTGGCGAGATGACGAAGGCCTCAAGAATTTCACAGCATATTACTCTCGACTTGTTGGGGGGCCATAATCTGAGTCCTCACAATGTGCAAGGACTTTGGCCTCTCCATCATCTCCTCCATCGGCCAGGGAAAAAAATTTAATGCAACAAGCTAGGCTAGCGGCAATACTGAGTTGTACAAATTTCCTCTTTCTCAGACAAGGCTCATAACCACTCAACAATGGCTGGATGTAATCTTTTGGCCTCTAAGGCTCTCAGCAATCTTTTGGCTCATTCGATGTGATGTTTTGTTTGTAAGGCTCTCAGCAATTGCTGAGTTTTTATTACATTTATGTAAAATTGTTCAATTTAAGACTCTCAATATGCACTATTGTTAACTTTTATATTTAAATGGTTATGATCGCTAGATGTAATCTTTTCGACTTTGAGGCTCTCAGCAATTTTTGAGTTTTTATAAATATAAGATCCTTAGTTTAATTTGTGCTCATTATAAGTTGTTAATTTTTATATAACCTGTTATTAGATGTAGATGTACATTGTAATATATTTTTCTCAATTTCACTTGATGAATTGTAGTTGATTATCTAGATAGCACCACCGGGCCTCCAGTCACTGTGGCGGCTCGGAATACTTTTTCCCTCATTTATATTTACTGCAACAAGGACTAAAATACCAATAAATTAGGACTATACTTTCCTTAGTTTAGGACCAAAATAGCGCTAAAATAGCTCCAATGACCCACCATTGTGATTGCATAGCGATACATCTAGAAAAATATAATTAAACTTCCAAATAATGCAATTGATGATATGGCCCTTGAGGGGTCCCCTCTAGAGGCAAGGGCCATATCGACATGCATTATACAATATCCAGGATGCACTGGAAAAATATGGCATGTGGATATGGCCCTTGCCCCTAAAGGGGACCCCTCAAGGGCCATATCATCAATTGCATTTTGCTTGGTTGCACAAGGAAATACATTTTTCTTGGTACACATATATATAACTCCAAGAACCAGCATGGTGGTTGTCATAGATATCATTATGTTTGCTAGTGTGTTGGTCATCATATACCTCCTCCTGTAATACGTAAAAATAGGTAATGGAGCTATAACTCCAAGAACCAGCATGGTGGTCGCTCCAATACAACCTTGAATTCTAGGCGATGACAGGTCATTAGGCTAGAGACTACACTGAGGTGATGTTCACAATGATAGATTGTGTCTCATTATTATGCCCAAAACCAGCGCGGTGTTCTCTCTAAGACAACCTATGATCTGCATGGGCACACTGCTCAGTGGCAAGTGGCAAAGCTATGGAAAAAGGCTAAGCAATCAATCCAGAGACTGCATTGCAATGGTGTTTAAAATGATAGATTGTGTCTAATGATCTGCATCGGCACACTGCCTAGTGATAGATGGAAAAGCTATGGAAAAATGTTGCACAATGATAGGTGGTCAGGCCATAGACTGCACTACATGAAGCAGTGCAGAGATGCATGATGTAGTGCAGAACTACTGTGTGTCGAGCTCTGCACTGTTTAAAATAAATAAATTGTGTCTCATTATTATGCCAGTGCGGCATCATGATGTCACGAAAATTTTCGATGAGAGCATGGGTCCTCGCAAAATTCAAAATTTCACCCAAGAGCACATCACATCATGGCCTCAAAATGGCCCTGAAAATAGTTCCACGATTGGCTACACCCAAGCAAACGTTGACCCAAGAGCCTCAGCCAAAGGAAAAGAGGCCAAGTACAAAGAAGTCCCCTAGGCATGAGAGGACACCTCGATAGAGCCTCAGCCAAAGGAAAAGAGGCCAAGTACAAAGAAGTCCCCTAGGCATGAGAGGACACCTCGACAGACCCACCAAACACAGGAAGAGGAGTCTAAAGAGGACATTAAAAGAGAGGAGAGGAAAAAGAAGTTCAAAGTGGACAAGCAACCATGGAGCCATGTCCAGAGGCCGGTGCAGGGTCCCCCAAAGATTAAGAGGTGCAAGAAGTTAGGTGTGAAGGCACTTCAAGAGATCCGCAAGTTCCAGACCACTATGGACAATCTCATTCCCCGTGCACCCTTCCAACATATTGTACGTGAAATGGCACAGCAATACAAGGATGATGTGCGTTTCACTTTCGGCACTATGGGAGCAATTTAGGAGGCAATGGAGCATATGGCAGTAGGTCTTCTTGAAGACGTGAACTTATGCGCTATCCACACTAAAAGAGTAACAATGATGGACAAGGACCTTGCACTTGCCAAGGACCTCTGCCGCTCCAATCCCTCACTTAGGCCATAGATGTTGTTTAGGTTCACTTGGTGTAATCTGAATCATTTTGTAAATCTCTACCCTTTGAGGCCAATGAATAAAAGATATTTTTTTGTTCTATTATTGTTCCCATGTTATTATACATGTTATGTGATGCTTTCCATCACTTTATGCAAGTTTAGTGTGAATTTGAGTGGCCAAATGAACTTTTTTTGACGTGGCGTAGAAGGGAAAAGTGTTCATCATGTAGGGTGCCCAAAAATGTCAAAACCCGCCACGGCACGTATGGAGCCTATTTGACTTGGGTGAGATTCTTGCTGGATTGCTCAAAAATGACCATTATAGTGCAAAAAGTTATCTGATAGCATTCTTTTGAACGTAATAATGAATGAAAATATTAATGCCAACAACAATTAAAGTTACATAATACAATGACAACATAAAAGAAATTTTATAAAAGAACACAAAATAGACACTGTAGAAAAAGTATATCTGTATTCATATAAAATAAAAGTTATGTATAATAAGGCTTCAAAGCCTTTCTCTCTTCTCTAAAACATTGAGAATATCAGGCTTTGAATCCCCAAATAGACTCCTAGCTCTAAACCTAGTCAATAGAGTGTCAAGGCTATTGGCGTTGCTGGCCAGGGACATGGCTGCTACCGTCAATGCCACACCTTGAAAATTGATTTCAAAGGCATTGAGGGCAGCCATGTGGTTCACCAAAATGACCTTGTCAACATTTTAATTGATGTTAGTATGACCAATCATTTGTGACAAGGCTCCACTTCAGGAGATCCTTAGTGCCTCATGGCAAAATCTTTTTGTGGATAACCACAAAGTGCCCTTCTACTTGGCCAAGGTAATGTGCCAGTGAGTGATCTCTCGACTGAAGCTACTGCAAACAGGGCGTTGTAGAGATGAGAAGAGGTCGAAATGCCTCCTACAACAATCCAACATTACATTAGAATGCCGATAAAGCAAAATTATACCAAGAGAGAAGAAATTCAAAGCTCATAGTTTCATACCGCTACGGAGTCCTCATGCTCAATCCCTTCCTCTTTGATCGATTTGTCTGCACCTTTGATTGTGGCTAGTGTGAAAGCAAGAACCTCTTCTATTGAATCATCTGCTCCCAAAAACCCAGGTTCTTGCATAGTGGTGTCCAGCTCATAAAACTTGATAAAACTTGACATTGCCATGAAACAAAACAATTTTAAACATCAAAATAAATTGCACCAATATGAATTGGAAAATGTCAAAATCCACAATTGTTCTACCCCACATTGTTTACCATCTTTAATATTGCAGGAGGAATAAAAGTGGCACTATGCATGCACTTCTCTGCATGCTGGCCTACTTTTTCACCATTTAAGGTAAAATGGAAGGACTCAGACATGCCATCCTCCATGACCAATAGGTGTTCCTACACGTCCCTAAGAGTCCATTGTGATGTGACGGTCACATTCTTGACATCTCCTAAATGAGAATTAATACATAAACCTCTACACACCTCTACATTCAGCACATACTCTGGCCACATTTCCTCTAGAAGCCAAACAACCTTTGCCCACTCCTCATCACTCACATATATTACTATAGTCCAATAATCACCATGGACCACAGACAACAAAATTTCAACATTGAATCCCTCAAATGATAGACCATAAATCCCTGGCCCAAACTCCAGTGATATGATCATTTCCTCTTTTTACTATAACTATAAAAACCATTCACGGCCAAGACCCAATGGGATTAGAAAAGCGTGGGTAGCTTATAGATGGAGCTATATTCCAACAACTAGAGCATGGATCCTTGAACTGGGAACTGAGACAACTTCCCCTAAAAACTGACTAATAATGGACCACACAACCTCAAAAGGAACCCAAAGACTACACAGCTCAAGACAAGTGGACTTTAGAACTGAACTTCCCTCAACAACTTAGAAAGCATTCAGCTTCAAGATGCTTCTAACCCACACTTTTTATATCTTCCCCAATATCATCAGCCCACCATCTTTGAAGATTCTATCAATTGACGTCTTTGTAGCAACACCCGGCACCCGCCTGTGGACAAAGGCCTCACTAATCTCTAGCTTTGAAGCAGCTGAGTGCTCACACAACAACTAGACAACCCATGCACATTCTAGCACCCCCAATAGCAATTGACCTCTCTAACTCATATAGTAGTGGCACCCATATCAAGAAGCTTCTTTCAAAGGCAATAGCCCCCCTCATTTGTCACAGACCTCCCAACACTCATCTACTTCAAGTGCACAACGTCCACATCCCATAGCCAAGGTTTCTGAGACTAGCACTCAACACCCGCTTAAGAAGAAGCACCACCTTTGCCTTCCTCCCTCCTCTTTATGAAGATTGAGCCCTGAACTTCTCCCCTACTCCTAGTTCTTACGGATCCATCATCCAAAGTGCTCCAGCCTACCAGTTCATCCTTCAAGCAAGATCTCCATGCCTACAAGCTCAAGCCCACAATCGTCTCCTAACCTCTTCATGATAATAGCTCCTCATGATTTCTCTTGAACTTGGATCTCCTATCTTGCGATACCCAAGGTTCTCCAAGCCTCAAGCAACTATCCATCATCTGACATCCTCCCTTGCATGGCGACCCCCAACGGTGCGGTTTCTCCTACTCACACATGACCTCCCTCTACCAAAGTCCTCCAGCCTTCCATCATAGAGACACCCCCAGAAACTTGTCACTCGTCCCCTTCATGTAATGATACCTAGCACTACAGCTTTTCTACCCTCATAGAGAACACAAGATCATGGACTACCTTATGTGAAGATAGCCAATAGCGCTCGCAATGGCTCTTCTCTCCATCTCGATCTCATTCCCACTTAGTTATAAACCTGGAGCACCTAGATCTTATCCCTTCCAAATCGGCACAGTCGAGATTTTTCAAGAAGCTGTTGTATCTCCAGATCGAGAAAGGAGCGACACCTCGACCAATCACTACAAGACTTTAGTAAGTGCCATGTGCACTACAAAGCTTGTCATCATGGAGCACCTAGAGCCCATACACCCCCATCTCCTTCAGAACCCATCATCTGCATTGGCCTTCACACAATATGGACGCCTTCCTCATGAAACCGAGAAACCCACAGTACATGCTCACTGTTACTCACAAGCTCCTCCAAGCATTGTCTCCCCGAGCTCACGTCCCTCCCCTCTCTGAAAAACTCCCAGCTTCCATAGTAAGGATGCCTTCCCGAGAACTCCATCCACATTTCCTTCTCCCTCTCCGCTTGCATGTCCATTTACTTTGTGCTCATGAAAACTTTCCAATCCTCCTTCACACCCAAGTTTCACTTACATGCTCGCTCCCTCTCCAGAAGCTCTCCTTCCTTCTTACATAGCATGCATGGCCTCCTTCTCTCAAAATTAGCCACGTCATCTTGATTAGCCACCTCATGCTTTCCTTTTTACCACTCTCCAAGTTCCCCACACAACTTAGACCAAGGCATTTAATGCACCACACAACAACCTTAGTGCTCACTAATGCATGCCAATAGCACTTAGTATCTAATTACTCACTGACTAACCACATAATGAAATAATCCTGACACCGTGGATTTACAAGACACTCATAACATAAAATGCTCATACTTTCATGCACATATGGCTCGAGATGAAAACATTTGTCATCCCACACAATCACACAGTCATACCATGTTCTGGGATGTTCGTGCACCCACACTGCTCTCATCATTTCCCAAGAGTCTGTGAAAAAGCATTTACAATCTCAAGAAAATATTTACATCAATATAAAGTCTTGTGATGAGAGTATCCATAACTCAAAGCCACCACCCACTAGCTATGTTCATAGCTATGTGCCTACCCATCAGCATGCAACAAGTGGAAAACTTATTTACAATTTTATATCCATATTCTCTTCTTCTTCACTCTTCACTGACTTCCACTGCTTCTGCCACAGCTCATTATATTCATGATCTTCCTCTTTCATGGCTACCGTCAACTATGCAAATAACTTCTTCAAGCGAATACCATTGACTCTCTTCTTATGTCTTTTGCCATCTAAATCAGTCAGTTGATAAGTGCCATTTTCAAATTTGTTCTCCACTCTGTATGGACCTTCCCACTTGGTCTGAAAAGCAGTATGAAATGTACTATCCAGTTTACTATTATATATGAGGACCAAGTCTCCATCTTCGATTTCCTTTTTCTTAATTTTTTCATTCTCCAACTCTTGCCTCCGCATTTGTAATTTGGCATAATGCTCAAAAGCTAAATCCTTGTCTAACTGCATCACCTACAATGCCAATAATCTCTCCTTGTAACTGTCTATAGGCTCATATCCTTCTTTGACCAAAAATTTCAAAGCTAGTATTTCCACATCCAGTGGCAGTATTGCTTCTTTCCCATACACCAAATGAAATGGAGAAAATTGAGTGTTGTGCTTCACTGCTACCTTGTATGCCCACAAAACTCAATTCATCTCCAAATCCCAATTTTTTGTGTGACTTCTCGTATCTTAGTCATCATTAATATGAAATCTCCATTAAAATTATCATTCAACCCATTACACTAAGGGTAATATTGGGTGATGTACTTATGATTAATATTCAACTTACTGCACAAATGATCTGTCACTTCTCCCCTAAATCCAGGACCATTATCTGATAGTAACTCCAGGGGAATCCCAAATTTGCAGCATATATGCTCATAAACAAAATCAACAACCCCTTTCTTGTCCACCCTTTTTACTGCCTTCACCTCTGCCCATTTTGACAAGTACTCCACTGCACTCAGCATATAACACTTCCCTCTAGCAATTCTGGGTAGAGGACTGACTGCATCTATCCCCCATCTCTCAAAAATATCATAAACCAACATTATATTTCTCAGCTCCATTTTAAGAATTCTTTTTCCCCTCCTCTGACATTCATGGTAGGATCTACACCAATGCTGCACATCCTTCTATATTGAAGGCCACACATAACCCTCCAGAAGTATTTTCTGCAGTGTAATTTTAAAAGCATAGTGTCCTCCATAAGGTCCTTCATGACTGGATGACAGTATATAATATATCTCCTCTCTCTAGGACACTCTCATCAAAACCTGATCAGCCCTCTCATGTAAAGCACATCATCAATCATTATATACTATCTGCACTTCCGTATGAAGTGATACTTCTAACTCTTCTTAAGCTCCTGAGGCAAATGTCCAATAAGTAAGAAATCCACTACCTGAGCCAAGTATTCTCTCCCTCTGTACAGTGGATCTTCAAGCTTTTCCATCACTGGATCTTGATCACTCATTTGTTGAGCCAATTCATGTGCCATTTGATTATCCTCCCTTTGCACATGCTGGATATTCCATGCTATAAATTGATGAAGCACCTTTTTACTTTGGCTAGATACCCTTTCAACCTTGGGTTTCTTGCTTGCCAACCTCCCAGGACTTGCTTCACCACTAATAGGGAATCTCCCTTAATCATTAAATTCTGAATTGTCAGCTTTAGTGCAGCTTGTAATCCTTCATATAATGCTACATACTCCACCTCATTATTGCTTTTAGCTTCCAAATGAACTCCCTCCCCCTCCCTCTGAATCAGCTTGCCCTCAAAATCACTAATCACATAGCCTCCTTTAGCTTGATGTAAACTCTTCCTCTAAGAGCCATCAAAATGCAAGATAGATGCTCTTGGAATGATAGCATGCTCCTCTTTATCTATTCTCTTCTCCACTTCTTTCACCAAAATGGGACCTTCTTTGTATGTTAACAGACCTACCAGTGTGGCTCTAGAAGTGCTCTCCACCAAAAATGTAAAAGTATACTCTTGTAGCTCAACCAACCACTTCATCATACTCCAAGAGAGTGTTGAACTATTGACCAACTGAGGCAATAAAGTGTGGCAAGTCAAAACAACAAATGGCTACAAGATAAGATATGCCCTAAACTTCCAGCAAGCATACACTAAACTTGATAGAATCAGCTCTGCCTCTGTATATCTCCTCTTTGCTTCTGTCTTAACTCTTCTAGCATAATACATAGGCCTCATATAATGGGACTCCTCCCCTTTTTGCAATAAGATGGCTCCCACAGCATCTGGTCCAAATGAAGGGTTTACATATAAGGTCTGAGAGAAATGGTCTGAGAGAAATCTGGACTCTGGAGCTTTCACACAAGCAATCTCTCCCAACACTTCCTTCACTCTATTGAACACTGCTTCACAATCCTCACTCCATTGCAGAGGCTCTTCTTTCATAGCTTGCTGCAAAGGGTACAACAATTGAGAGACCAAATGTATGAACCTTGTCATATACTTTACTTTCTGCACAAAAGTTTGCAACTGTTTAGATATAGAGGGAGCTGGTAATAAGATAAGTTCTTTCGCCTTCTCTGAATCAGGTTCAATGCCATTTTGAGACACTATATGTCCCAATAACTTCACTCTAGAGCATCCCAAATGACACTTCCATGATTGAATTGTCCTCCTGCATCATCCATTCTATGGAACACTTGATCTAACCTCCATGCATGCTCTCTCTTGGAACTGTACACACATATATCATCCAAAAATGCTCTCACAAATTTATCAATGAAAGGGGCTAACACTTCATCAGTATTCTCATGATACCATGCCAGTGCATTCTTCAATCCAAATCGTACTACTCTATAACAAAAGCAACCCCAAGGTGTGATAAATGTAGTTTTGATTTGATCTTCCTCTACAATTGAGATCTGGAAGTACCCAGAATATCCATCACACACACTATACTTTTCATACCCTACCACTCTATCCAATATATCATCAATAAAAGGAAGAGGATAATGATTGCTTTTTGTTATCGCATTAAGAGGTTTGTAAACAGTGCATACTCTCCATCCTCCTGTGTGCCTGGGAATGATTACCACTGGACGCCTCAATATGAATGCTCCACTAGATAAATCAGCCCCAGCCTTGAGCAACTTATTTAACTCCTCTTTCAACACAAGCAAGAGCTCTCTATGTATCCTTCTCAACTTTTGAAAAACAGGTGTGATGCCTTCTTTTAGCTCGATGTGCATCGGCTCACATCTGAAACCCCTCATCTCTTCATGTGAAGTAATAAAAAACTTTGGATACTGATGAATGACCTTCATATACTCCTTCTCCACTCCCTCTAGACTACAATTCAGCATGGACAACAACATCTTTTCTCTTTCTGTCTGGGAAGGTGGGGGTTGCATCAAATTATCAATCTAGGCAGGAGCCCAACCTATATAAGGCATGCCACTGCCCACTGGCAACCCCATTTGCTGCTCCACCAAGCCCCAACCACGTCAACACCTATTCACCCTGCTGCTACTGGTTCTGCCCTCTGCCAGGCTCTTCTCCAGCCACGTGTGCAGCATTGTACTGAACCGTACTGCTGCTGACGTCATCGCACCCTGCCAAGTCCAGATCTAGGGCTTGCTGTCCTCGCCTTCTACTCCTTCCGTAGGTTTCGTCCTTTGCAGCCTTCTTCTCTTGTGAGGTGCTGCCCATGTGGTAGCCCCCTCTCTCTCTCTTCTCTAGGCATCTTCTACCCTAGGTCTCCCTCCTCCATGCTCTCCTCATTTGGGGGCTTACAGATGGGGAGGTGACCTTTCCAACACCCCCTCTCACTGACACATCTCGGCCCAATGCCAACACATCGATGACGATGTTCCAGTAACTCCCTAGTCATAGTCCTCTCGAACTTTTCGATGTCGAAATCTTTTCCTTGCTTTTCATCCAATGGCTCCTGCTCCACCAGGTCTGGTTCCGCTTCCGCACACCATCCTGGTACACAGGTCCTAGCACCACCTCCTTCAGTCACGTTCCCGCCTTCAAACTCGAGCAATCCAGCCATCACGATCTGCCAGTTGTCCCCCTCATAATGAGTGAACAACTTGGAGTCTTCCAGGCACCATGCTCTGAGGGTCTGTTTCAACCCATCCTTCCTTTGGCAAGGTCTGCAACTAATGAATATTTTGAGATAACTTGGACCATGAACTCTCGTTGAGTTCTCAAGCAGGTACTCTTCTGGCTTCAGTACTCTTTGTCCATCACCTTCTAGCAATCTATGTCCGAGATTTGAAGAAGCACCAATACTTCCCCTTCTGCCTTCAAAGAAGGCCAATTCCTTCCAATCTTGTATCACCTGAGACAAATGAAGAGCAGAGTCTCTCCACAGCATGCTATAAAGGCTCAAATGCAAAATATCAAATACATACCAGACTGTTGTACTACCTGAATGTTTTCCTTGAAAGCAAACTCCCATTGAGGCACCCACCAAGCGCCTGTGTAATCCTGTACTGTCCCCTTCTAAACTCTAGCATCCATCTGACCATGAGACCCCAGGGCCCTCCATGAAATCCACCCTCGTGTCAGTGTCGACAGCCACACACCTGGAAGGTACCAAGCACTCCATGCTGTCCTTCACCTTCACAAAGGCATCTGACTCCTCGTCGACCCACATCTCTATGTCAAACATCCTCACTGTGATTTCTAGATCAACATATCTGACCTCGGTAACACTCGGTGATGTCACCAGGAACAACTCTTTGATTACCACATTTGCTTTGGCCTCTCCCTCTGAATCTGAGTCAGACTCCTTTTTGTTTTTCTGATCCGCCTTTTTCTTCCTACAGTCCTTTGCAAAATGTCCTGGCGTATCACAGTAGAAGCACTTCTTCTTATGCTCCCTCTTCAAAGTCCCCTCATCGTCAGAGTCGTCTTTCTTGGACTTGCCACCGTTAGGCTTGCCCTTTCCTTTGCCAATGGAATCCTTTGCCAGCATCACCTTGTCGTCTTTATCGTTGTTGTAGAGCTTCTCCCGAGCTTCCTCCTGTAGCAGTAATGGACCCAACTCCTCAAACGTCAGAGGTTTGGTCCTTTGTCCTACTATCACAGCCGTAAACCTTCGTCAAATGGCCACCATATCTCCTTCTTCCATATCAAGATTGTAGAGTTGATGCTGAAGAAGCAAAATTCGAAAGGTGTTATCCATCTCGTACAGATCCTTCAGGGTGGCCCACACCTCTACTGATGTCTCGGCGAGCTGGATATGTGGAAGAACGGAGTCCGCTGTAGTCCCTATGATTATTGCCAAGGCATGAGCATCTCTGTCTTCCCAAGCTTCACTCGAGCTCCTCTCTGTCTACTGCCATGACTATCTCCCCTTTCCTGTCCACTTTGTCCTCCGGCTTTGACTCCACTCCCGTGGTCAGCTTCCACAACTCCAGATCTTCACTTTCTAGATTGAGTAATTAGTCCCATCCAGTTTCCCAGACTCTCCAAAGTTAGGGATAATGAAAGAGAGAAAACGGGGGGAGGAGGAAGGGAAAGCAGGGGCTGAAGAGGCTGTGGCAGTCGACATCTCTGCTGTTTATACCACACAAAAAAGTCAACCAAACTTAATTTCAGTAGACTAGAATTCTGAATGCACCTGACTGAACCTGAGTCACCCTCCTTCTCACAAGGGCACAATCCTCCAGTCGTGGAAGTCAATTCCCAAGAGCTTCTGAATCAGGGTGGTCCTTCAGCAAGGTCCCTGCCTTCAGGCTCCCACACTAGTGAGCCTCCTACTTGGGCTCTAATACCATGTTAGAAAATACCCAACAGAGGGTACATGTAGCGGAAGACTTATAGTAATGCCCAGGAGCTCACATAGTGTGCGGTGTGGGTGTGGAATCACAAACTTCTTTACTTATGTGCATAAAATAGGTATGCAGACTCATCAATAGACAATGAACCAACCAGATATAGAAGACACCAAAACTTATATATTTCCGTCCAAAACTATGGACACAATACAAAAGAGAGAGATCCAGAGTCCCACCAATGGTGTGGTCCTCTGATCTAGCCACAAGGTCCTTCTCCTATTTGTCGGCTATCTCTAGATTCGAGCCCGCATGCTCCACCTCGAGCGTAAGTAGACTTTCCGTCCAAAGATCTCAGCACCTTGCTGCCCTAGTAGACAGCCTAGGCTCAGCCCCAAGTGAGCTCAATCTACAGTAACTCTAGCCCTGCTTTGCCTCCTAGATGTAGGCCCAAAGATCAGGCTTCTGCTGCTCCTCTATTTGCTGACTTGCTGGATGTGAAATGAGGCCTGTGGCCTCTGCTTTTATAGGCCCCAAGGGCCCCTTGAAATAACCGACCAGCCAGCCCTAAATGGGCTGACTGGCTGGTCTATTTGGGCCGACCAGTCTACCCCAAAACCAGCCCTTTAAGGGCTCCAAAATCAGGGCCTTTTGCCCCACACTTCTAGGGCTTTTGGCCCTCTAATCTAGGCAAGGGCCCAGCCTATATAAGGCATGCCACTACCCATTGGCAGCCCCATTTGCTTCTCCACCAAGCCCCAGCCATGTCAGCACCTATTCACCCTGCTGCTGCTAGTTCTGCCCTCTGCCAGGCTCTTCTCTAGCCACATGTGCAGTGCTGTACTAAACCGTACTGCTGCTGATGTAATCGCACCCTGCCAGGTCAAATCTAGGGCTTGTTGTCCCCGCCTTCTGCTCCTTCCACAGGTTTCGTCCTTTGCAGCCTTCTTCTCTTGTGAGGTGCTGCCCATGTGGCAGCCCCCTCTCTCTCTTCTCTGGGCATCTTCTGCCCTAGGTCTCCCTCCCCCATGCTCTCCTTCTCGAGAGACTACGTAAACACTTGGATAGTCGAGCTTTAAAGGTTTCCCTCAGGTAGCCGAATTTTTAAGCATAAGTCCCATCAAGAAAGACATAGAAACTAGAAGAAATCATCTTCCTCTTTATGCATCATGTCAAAGACTGACGAAATCATTTGCATGCACTTACCTAATAAATTATCCATTTTGTCTTGACCTTCTTCATGAATGTCCTTCCATATCATTTGGCAAGTTCTACGGAAAAGACGATTAATTACGAATGCAGAGAACGAGATTTCGTGAAAAGAGAGATGAAGATGAAATAAAAGAAGAAAGAGTTACAAATTGAAGTAGACCCTTGCCAAAGGTATTGTTTTCTGTCTCCATTGAGTCCTCGGGGGGTGCACTACTAAGAAATCCTAGGTATCACATGCATTCAAGGGGTTTTTAAAAAACCCCTTAACTAAAAACCACCCCTCTTTACTTATGAACTAATAGATTTTTTTCTAAATTTGAATTTTTAAACCCCTCCTCTTATTGTAATCCTGTTAATTTTTTTCCAAAAGTGGGATTAAAATACCCCTCCTTTTGAATGCACATGGCACACTAAAATTTTTGGAGGTGGACCCCCCGAGATTGAGTCTCCATTGCTTGTGTGAAGTGATCTTTCTCAGCCATAGTTCACAGTCAAAAGAACAATTGATTCCGAAGCAAAGCTCTTCACATTTTCATAGGCCGTTAGGTTCAATGTGTTCCAACTACAGATGCTCTGATGGAATATCTCATCCATAAATGGTGAAATCCCCTCCAAGCCACTACACGACAATATGCCATGAATCCACGAAGAAATTCTCATGAAATGATGCCCACATGAATTTGTCAGAGGGAGATGGTGCTGTAGAGTAATTCGTCAAAAGAGTTAAATAAAGCCTTGAAACCTGCTATTAAACCGTCTTACAACCTCAAGCCATTGCTTAGTCCTATGCCTCCACGGCAAGGGAAAAAACATTACATTTAAATAGGAGGGCTCTGGTGAAGATGCTGACTTTGGAATCATGCTCATAAGTAACACCCAAAAAAAAACATTACATTTAAGTAGGACCTCAGTTCACAGCCTTCCGCTTCGGGAGGGGGTGTCGATGCCTGGCGGAAGTTTTTAAGATGTTGGCTTTGGAGCAAGTTATATAATTTTATAGCAGACAAAGAAAATTATATTGATTTTTGGCATGCCATGAGAAAGCAAATTATATTGATTTTTGGCATGCCATGAGAAAGGAAGGTCTTAGTAATGAAATCAGGCTCCAAGAAAAGAAATTCATGTTTTTTTGAAATTCTTTTGGTTGTAATTTTTGTAAAAGTATCGGTCCAAGTTGGACTTTCCTATTTCGCTATTAGTCCACTTTTTAAAAAAAATCCCTCACTCTCTCTCTTCCCCCCACTCTCGACCTCCGCAGCAGCATCGTCTAGTGTGATTCAACTTTTTTAGTTGGCATTGTTTAACACGTTGGAGAGTGCCGAGTTGATGCGCCTTATCCTACTAGCGACAATGTCGACCATCGCCTCTTCTTCTCTAGCAATTGCAGCACCTCGTAAACTCCACGCCTTCATGATGCCCTTACCGGTTCACGGTCATGTCACTCCTATGTTGCAGCTTGCCCAGCGCCTTGCCTCAACCGGCTTCTTCGTAACCTTCGTCACCCTCGACAGAATTATCTTTGGTTTGCATAGCAATCAGATGAGCAATGTTTACCCAGACCCGAATCTCCAATTCTTGCCCGTTTCAGTGGACAAACACGTTGCTGTGGAAGTCTTGGAGTTTCAGTGGGTCATCACGATCTTGGAGGCGATGAAACCGGGGGTCGAGCTGCTGATGAGAAAACTCAAGAACGGGGAACCTCCAGTCACTTGTTTCATTGCTGACAGCATAGTACCATGGGCACAAGATGTTGCTGATGGAGTGGGAGTTCCTAGAGTAGCTTTCAGCCCAATGTCTGCAAGGTTCCATTCCTTAGTCTATTATATGCAGCCTCTGCTCGCACCCTACCGATCCATGCCCAACACAGGTATGCAAGCAGAAACACTTCAGACGAGCTGGTTTTCCCACTCTTGCAAATAATTCCACCTAGATCAGATTTGAAACAAACCCGTAAATGTGGTTTCTGTCAAAGGTATGAGATATGGATCATGAAACAAGTCCCTTCTTCTCAAATTGCTTGATGAACTTTTATAGGCCTCACCGATTGTAGATTGTGAATAAATATTGCAGGAGAACCTCACGACAGTGAACAGTTAATCACTTGCATTCCAGGCCTCGCCTCCGTGGTGCGTTTCAGAGATTTCCCTTGTGTTAGAGCCCCTGATACAGTTTATGAACATGTGAGCCGGATTTCTACGGCAATGAAAAGTGCAGACGCAGTAATTGTGCATTCCGTGTATGAAATAGAGAGCAGTTCCGTTGATGCTCTCCGACAGGAGCTTCCTCTTTACACGGTAGGTCCTCTTCTCGCTCTCGACCCCAATAGCCTTAAGTCAAGGCCTTTTGATGAGGATGATGAGTGTTTACACTGGCTCAACTCTCAAGATCCCTCATCTGTTCTTTATGTATCTTTTGGCACAAGTGGATCTTGGTCTGAGGCGGAACTCAAGGAGTTAGCCCTTGGGCTAGAGGCTAGTGAGCAGCCTTTTCTTTGTGTGAGTCGTCCAACCTTGGTAGCTGAAAAGTCCACCGTCTCAATATCAGACATCTTTTCAGAGCAGACGAAATGCCGCAGCAGGATCGTTTCTTGGGCACCTCAACTTTCTGTTTTACAGCATCCCTCTGTGGGAGGATTTTTAACACACGGTGGCTGGAATTCCACCATCGAAAGCATTTACATGGGAGTTCCAATGATTGGGTGGCCTAAAGTAGGTGACCAAAGGGTAAACATGAGGTTCATTTCTCAGGTGTGGAAGATAGGTATAACTTTGGAGAGGCCAAATGACGGCACAATAGTAAGAAGCGTGGCAATAGAAGAGGCCGTGAGGGCTTTATTCAATGGAAAGGAAGGGGAGGAGGCAAGGAGAGAGATTTCAAAGCTGAAAGAGATAGTCAGAAGGGCTGTTGGGGACGGAGGGAGCTCCAAGAAGAATCTGGTAGATTTTGTGGAACGTATGACTAAAACAGCGAACGAAGCAACAGATTGAGCAAAGTTATGGATGGTTTATGAATAGAAACACGAACTTTCAATGTTTTTGTCAGATTAGAGAAGCGTTTTCAAAATCAATCCATGTTTTGACTCTCACTCTCTTCACTATAAGAGTATGCATTTGAGGTTCCAAAATTAGGTTTTAGCATTGCGTATGTTGCTCCAAATGTGGTTTAAGTGTGGTCCAATATGTCCCCCTAAAATCCAACTTTGATTTCCATTGTGATGCATAGTGTTAATTCGTAATCTCGATGCATTGTTTGAAGTATTAAGGCTTGGAGGGAAGCATAGGTTAATTCGTAATCTATACAAGTTGTTTGAAACATTTGTAAGTTGTGTGCCTTGTCTGAAATATTAAGGCTTGGGAGGGATGCAGAGCAAAGTTGCCCTTCTTGCTCCCCTCCCCTCCCCTCCCCTCCCCTGTTTCCTCTTCGGAGCCTTCCCTTCTTCCTCTTGGTTGCAGTGCCCTCTCTTCTCCCGCTCGGCCCCCTTCTCCTCTATTGCTTGACCCCTTGCACTCAATGGTAGGTGAAGCAACCTAAATTATTCTTTCGATGCTTTGACAATCAATGGCAAGTATAGTTGGGTTGCTACGGCTCAAATTCTGTAGCTGTGCAAGCACATGAATCGCTATTCATCAGAAAGTGAATTTGACCCATAACTCTATGTGAATTTGTAAGATTTGTTT
The DNA here is from genome assembly GCF_047967505.1 of Dipteris shenzhenensis. Lineage (NCBI taxonomy): Eukaryota > Viridiplantae > Streptophyta > Polypodiopsida > Gleicheniales > Dipteridaceae > Dipteris > Dipteris shenzhenensis. Next base: position 7,239,273 of record NC_141616.1, read on the forward strand.
TTGTGCAATCAGGTGACTCTCCTACTTCAACATTTAGTTGATTACTCATACTATCGAACCAATGTTGATAGGCTTGCTTCGGATCCTAGAAAGCTAGGAAATACTGGACTATCATATCGGTATTGTTTTAGTGGTGTTTTCACAAACGCTATGGATGTGGAATCGCCATAAAATTTGCAAACAAAGTATTAACGTACTGGGCAATCCAAAGGAATACCTCCACTAGAGTGTCTGAAGGAACATGGGCATCTTTAGTGCTTCAATGCATTATGCCACCAAAACGTTGGCTTGCCAAGCATTCTCAAACAACGTAACATGGGCATCAAAGCTATCAGTGTAGTTCCCTAGGAATTTAGAATACTTTACCATCATGATTGGTTGGAACCATGCATGGGTACAAGCAACACATGGATGGAAACACGGCAAGGAATGATATGACAGGATGGCACCACTCGTAGGTTCAACAAAATGTGAGAAAGATGCAAGTAAACACTCAGAGTGAGTGTCTTTCGGGAGAGTGTTGCTACTAACTTCCTCAAACTTGAGAGAGTTCTACAAGTCCAATGAGTGTCACAATAGAGATAACGAGCTTTATGTGTAGGTATGTACCATAAGGATAGAGGGAGAAATCATAGTCACCAAGGTGTTAACAGATGTTTATTTTACTTCTTTAGCCAACTAATTGATACAACATTTGCAAGAATACAACACCACGAGAAAACTTAAGACGTTTGGGTCAGGTCACAACTTAAACACACAATGCCAAACGAGAAAGAATCAAAATAAAATAGGAAAGAGGAAGAAAATACCGAAACCTTGTATGAAGAATACGTGGCTTGCACCACTGTGAGTCCAACCACTTAATGCTAGAGGCTACAGAGCTAAAAGTACTTTGTATTATAGAGACAATTCAAGCTCAACAAACTCTTTACAATGGGGAAATATTCCCTATAAATCATGTTTTTCCACCAACAATCATCCACGACTTGTGATGATGCGAGTCATTTAAACTAAGAGACTTTTAAACTACTAAAAACCCTATGGAAGCGGTGATGTACATATTTCGAGGACCCCAATTTTGAACTGCTAGTGATAGGAACTAGGTGGAACTGATACTGTTGTATATCTAAGGTCATGTTTTGCATTCTAGGACTAGATGTTTATTTGCATGAAGATAGAAGTTGATTGTTTATTGTGGAACTAGTGGTAGATAGGCTGGTGGAGTCGTGGCTAAAAGCATGTAGATAAAGAAAGCCATCGCACCTCCCCAAAAAAAGAAACAATCACTATTTTTATGAGAACTTTTGGTGCATAACCTAGATTTAGGAGTTTTTGTTATCATTGCAAAGCTGAGATCAACATCTATGACTTTCTTGAAGAAGTTGGGGTAACTCAAAATATGATAGGAGACCTATTTTTGTTGTGAAAAGGCATCAAAAGGCAGTTGTTTTTTGGGAGTAGAGGAAGTTTGTGAGTGTCTTGGGATTAAAAGAAGGGTGATGCTCCTACTTTGCTCCATACTAGATTCAATAGTGCGGGTTGTAAAAGTCATGATTGTTGTTTGCAAGATGTGTTGATGAAATATATGAGTTGCCAGATCTTTTCTAGTGTTCGGTGTATATCTGAGTGTTAGTGCCTATCATACAGGTCACCCATGGTCCTCTAGTTTCTCTCATCAGCAATCCTATTTGATTAAGGGGCATGGCCATAAACGCCCTTATAGATGCTGCATAGCCATAAACGCTTGGCCGATGTGGTCCAAGAGTTGGATGACTTCAACTAAAGGTTGGAGACCACAGTGTTACTAGATGGACCTACTAGAGTTGGGTTGACTGGATTGGTAATATCCATGCATCCTATGGATGCTTGTGAAATTGACCTAATGCATCCTTGATGCTAGGGAGACTTTTTTGAACCACATGCAAGAGTGTAGGACACCAAACCCACCCGACATGACCTAGAATCACATATGTGTTGATGGTGCTTATGCTTCATGATAGCTATTTGTTTTGAAGCTAAAAGAGGACAACATAGATATTTCACATGGAGAAGGTGAAAGTTTTGGGCCATCAACTAGATGCATCTAGGGACAACCTTCCAAAGAGCTATAATCTTGGAAGAACAATAACTTTGCATAATGAAGATCTTTAAAGATTGACGGAATTACTTGTGGGTTCCTTCTAAAGACCATTGGATGCAATTTCTGAAGAGCTAAACTTGATCTCCAAGCTCAAACTTTCAAATCAAGGTTTGTGTAATTATGTCTATGAGGCGATGGGGCACAACTAACCAACTAATACCATTACTTCTCGGGAAATCCCTAGATAATTAAGTTACAAATACGAGAGACAAGGTATATAAGTTTAAGGCTATGTAGATAAATCAAATTATTGCCTGCATTAAATGCTTCTCCTAAATTTTTTGTGGCGCCATCTGATGAGCAGCAGCAGGGCCATCATCTGGGTCTGTAGAGGTGCATATGGGACTCGTAGTTGCAGTCCATGTGCTCAACACATGGGCCTAATTATAGTCCATGCCTAGCCACTCAAGGTTAGCCAAGTGGGCCAACAAATAGGCCAACTTAAGGGTCAATTTTGGGCACCATAGGGTTGGGTATGTAGGCAGGGAGCCGACCCCTTGCTGGTGGGTCTTTGTGCCCTGCACAAGGCCTATATCATGTGGTGATAGTACCTCTAGGCATGAACTAGAGTGCATTTAGACCTTCCTTACAAAGTGCATGCTCTGCATATTTTACCATTACTACATCTCTTGAGACCTCATTATGAATTGGCACCTTGTCAAACACTTTTTGTGCTTTGCAAGTGACCTGTCTAACAGCTCCAAAGTGCACTTGACTGTTGCATCATTTACTGTTGTCTTTTACACAGGCATCTCCTCTGTTTGTAGACTCTTTCCCACTTGGTCTAACCTGTAAAACACCTCCAACCTGTCCCTGGAATAACCATCTTTTTGCCACATATCAGCACTCCAGGGAATAGATTGGAGCAGCAGAGCAGTACTCAAGGAACAGATTGTTCAGAGTGTAAGAAGTTGAGGTTTGAGTGTTTTGTTTCAGCAGCTCTTTTGCAGTTTATTCACAAATCTCTTAGCTTACCTTTAAGCTCTCATCTCTCAGTTTTCATGCTCCTTTCTCAGTTTCTCAGGTCCATATCTCAGCTCTCTCCATCATAGTTACCAGGGAATAGGAACGTTCCAAAAATTTGGGTGTCGAAATAGGAACATTCCGGGAAGGGGGAATGGGAACTGGAACGTCACGTTATACATGACACATCATCATGTGACATAAAACTATGCTTGAATATGAAAGAAACTGACATTTTACAGATTTAAACTTTCTAGATAAGCTCTAAAAGACCCATTTGAAATTTTCGAAGAGCCTTTTCTTTTTAGACGTTCCGGGGCTGTTCTGGTTTTGGCTTGCTTCCCGGAATGGCATTCCAGACATTTTAGATGTTGGAACGCCATTCCCTGGTAACTATGCTCTCCGTGCTCATATTCACCTCAGTCCATCTCTCTCACTCATGTAGTCACTGTGCATGCCCATGGACAGCACTAGCCTCATAGCCTCGCACAGTGGCCCTTAACGTTGGGGTGGCAGCATTGAGGTGGCTGGAGCTACTGGTCAGCTCTACTTGTTCATATTGCTCTCTTCAGAGTGGCATTTTGTGCGCTTTAGAGGAGTGTCCTTTGTATTTCAAGTTCTCCAAGTTTAAAGCAAATTCTCCCCTATATTGAGGGAGGGGGCCCTCAGTGGGTATACAGACCCAATCGGTTGTTGATCTATCCTCTATCCTTTATCTCTCTCTCTCCCCTCTCTTTGATGCATACACAAAGACGTCTCGCATGAAGGTTTAAGGGCTCGCTGCGAATTACACAATTATTAACCGTTGCATGTTACAACCAGCGCACATGGACCTGCAATACTAGTCAACCTGTCTTCTATCTTCTGCTGACCTGTATTGTTGCGTAGCAGTCTTCTCTAGGCTCTACCGACCAGTACTTGTCTCTTTGATCAGCACTATATCTTCTGTACCTACTGTACCACATGGTGCTGCACATGCTAGAGCCATGTGTTTGCTCTGACATATATATCTGCTCCTGACCAGGTATAGCCTCTGAAATTGCCCCAAAAAAAGAAAACACAAGCTATATGGTACCTTGGACGAGTTCAAAAAATGAGGAGAAAGGTTAGTGGGGGGTATGTGGAACATAAAAGGGGGTTCAACCTTTTAGATAGACCTTTTGGAGTAGAAGTCCAGCTTGGGTGGTATCAAAAGGCAAAAGGTTCAAGATGCTTCACATATGACCTTACAAACCTTGACATGATAAATATTGAGAGCATAATTGCATTGGCAAACCTCTCCTATGAGTGTAATAGCAATAAGTATACTTTAGATGAGAATGATTGGAATGTATTCAATTACTTTGTAAAGGGGCATTAAATGAACTTGGTAGGGGCTTCTTTGTAATCTTTCTAATATGATAAAAGCTTTATTATGATTATTACTATGCGCTGAGTTTAGTTTGATTTGTCTTGATGGATTTTTTAAATTATTTTTTTGCAGGACTTTGAATCACAGAAGTGGATGATTTGCAACTACCTGGGTACTTTTGTTTATATATATGCCATAAAGCAAGTTTGAAAATGCTATTTTGGCATCGAGTACAACAAGATGCTGTATGAATGTAGCCTCTATGGTTTTAATACTATGGTTTGATATGACTTAGTAAGGATTTTCATGGAAGAAAAAAAGTAAAAAGGTCTTCTATAAATGTGACAAAGAAGAATGCTATTTACGGAGTTGGGGACACATTGTCTCTCAACATGGGATTGTAATGGACATGGACAAAATCAAAATCATCATGGAATTGCCTCCTCCTACAAATTCCAAAGGTGTACAGGTCTTTATGGGACATGCCAGCTATTATAGAAGATTTATATTGCGGTATGCCATGATAGCTAGACCGCTTTACAAATTATTAGTGGAATTCTTATGGACCGATGGCTATAGATTTTGTTCCAGGGATGGATGTGATTTTATGTAGCAAAAGAGAAGTAGTTGCATTTGCTACAATCCATGATAGTGATCCCAATTCAGTTTGCCACTTTCGAAGACTTGACGAAGATAAGGTGGCAGTTATTGTATCAAAGATTCTTAGCACACATGTTGAGCTAAAGTATAAATGTGGAGATATGGAAACATTTGGAGATGTTATGCCCTACAATACATCCAACAAATCATTTATAGCATGGGACAAAGATGAGACTTATGCAACAGACATTATCAAGAATACAAAGTGCACCACCTTGGATTTTACTATAGGGGACATTTTACAAATGAGATCATTTGCAAATAAGACTGTAGCAAAAGGTGAAGTATTGGGATTTGAACAAGTGGAGCAATGGTCATTTGCACAGATGAGGATTCTAAAAGTCATTGATGATGGTATGGTTGATAACATAACATCCTTATGTGATCCCTACTATGCGGTAGGCAAGAATATGAGATGGAGCATGCAATTTTTAAACATGAGAAAGAGGCACGTGGTTTTCAATGATAAAGACAAGGTATACTACAATATCAAAGGACCTAAAAAGTGTGCCCACGTGCCAACAGGCTCTATCTCTTCAAATGTGGATGATTTCAATGTACTCAATTATAGAAGTGACATCTTATCTGGAGTGGATGAGTTCATTGGTTCCGAGAAACAAAATGATTTTAGAAGCGAAGCCTTATCTGGGGTGGATGAATTCTTGCATAGTGAGAAGGGCAAAGGCCTCAATAGCGATGTCTTGTCAAGTGTGGATGAGTTCATGCATATTAACAAACCTGGTGTTAATCAAGCTTGTGGATTTGTGAAAGCCATGCAAGATGTCCCAATGAGCGATGTTCTCTCAGGACTGGAAGAGTTTCAAGGTTCTCAATACTCTCGTAGAATATTGAATTCATTGAATGGTCCTAAGAGTATGTTAAAAACGAGGATGAGATCAACAGAGGATTATTCAATATTTAACTTTGATTGTGATATGGCCAAGGATGCAACGACCAATCATGGATGCTTGGTTACAAACAAATGTGAGGAGAAGAAGTGCATAAATACAGATCATAACAACGTGCATGAGGAATGAAAACGGTCATATATATGCATGACGAGAAAGCGAATTCAGGCAGATCCACAAAAGCAACCAAAGAGGAAGAGAGTAATGAAGGAGGAGAACATGTTAAATGCATTGGGATATCTATGTTGCAAGCAAAGATGTATCTGCTTCATTGATCTTGCAGACATCAGGGAATGTAGAGGACACGTGTGGCAAAGAAGAGGAAGTGAAAGAAATGAATACCTTCTCACAAGTCTCTCTTGCTTTCTTCAGAATGGCAATAAAAGGCTAAGCTCAAGACAAAAGGTAAAACCTCTCGTAAATGGAAAAAAGATTTGCAATAAGGCATATCGCAATATTACTAGATTATCCCATGGCACATATTGGGATTTAGTCACCAAGGCAAAGGGCGGCAACAAATTTAGCATTCACGGTAATAGAGGAAGGTCCAAATCAAGAATCTCAACTGTCAGGGTAGCAGCAATTTTGCAAGACTTCATACGTGAAAATGCTTTACCTCAACCCCATATATCCACCAAACTCCCTAACGGTGATGCGATCACTAAAATGCACCTTCCAATGGGCTTGACAAAGCTCGAAGTATTTGACTCTATTGCAGAAAAGCAAAGGCAAAGAGGGGATGACGTAGCTTCTTCTCATACTTTGTATACTCTTTGGAAGAAGAACTTTGGATATATTAAATTCCCAAGGAGGCAAAAAATGTCAAAGTGCAATGTCTGTGATGATTTAAAGCGAGTGATTGAGAGTGCAACATGTCCAAATCAAAGGGAATTATACAAAAAAATCCAAAAATCTCATCATGACCTTATTTGACATTCCAGACAAAAATGTGCATTTTGAAGGAGCAAGCTATTTCGCATCCCGATGACTACATGTGCCTAACTGTAGATGGCATGGATCAGAATACAACAACATTGCCTCATTTTGTTGCCACTCCATCTAAATTACAAGGAAAGCACTTTCTAAAGACACATCTATGTGGAGTGTTAGTGCATGGAATTAAGTTCTTTGCAAATATATGGATTGATTCCTTGTATCTACATGATAGCAATCAAGTTGTAACATCTATTATGAAGGCAATTAGCAACGTACATGCAGAAAAAGGTCACCTACCACCGACTTTGAGAATACAAGCTAATAATTGCTAGCGAGAAAATAAGAACGTACTCATGTTTGCATTCTGCTCCATGCTAGTTGCTCATCGAATCTTCAATGAGATCGAATGTGGATTTTTGTATGTTGGGCATACACATGAGGATATCGATCAGGTTTTTAGCACAGTCTCAAGAGAGCTTAAATGCAAGGATGTAGAGACAATAGATGACTTGGTAAGAAGATGTGGCAGGCAAGTTGGTGGTCATAAGGAAAGTACAGTATGTGAGAGGTTTGAAAGAATGTATGATTGGAAGAGCTTCATTCTACCTTTCATACAAACGAGTGGTGATGCATTGATAGGTCATATCAATCCACACTACTTTCGTTTTTTTTTTTAAGATGAAAAACTCGTAATGCAATGGCAACAGTATTCTCATGATACAAAATGGGAACCTGAAGAACCTTACAGTCTCTTAACTTCAATTCCCAGCAAGGAAAGGTATCCAACATGGGCTCCTATATAAGAATTCAATGAGAGGTCTAACTGTGAAATAGAAGGATTAAAAGCATTTATTACATACAAAGAGGAAATGCTCCGGAGATATACTGATTCGAAGCCTACTTGGAGAGAACACACTACCACTGTAATTAACAAGACACGAAAATTAATAAAGGACCTTGAGAGAATGCGAGGCTCAAAGGATGTCAAGGAAGAATGCAATATGTTCTGGCCAAATGTTCATAACGATTTGCGCCCAGCTCCTGTCTTTGAAAATGAATTTATATCATTACTCGCACATCCATATTGTGGATCGAAGAAGAGAGAGTTTATGCCACAAGTAGATATAGAGGTCGATTGTTTTGTTGTGGTTCGGCCATCGGATGATGAATATGAGAATTTGAAGTTTTGGGTTGCAAAAGTAGTTGATGTGCAAAGAGATTCGACACATATCGTACAAATATGCAATTCTCTGCCTTGGGATCTAATTTCTTCCATCTCTCATCTAGAATATGTGCATAGCAAATGCATCCAAATGCCTAAAAATGTGAGACATCCGGTCTAGTGCGTGTAAGCTTCCTCATGTTGCTTAAATTGCGCACTACCACTATACGCATCCAATTCATATTATACACTGGATATCACACTGCCTCTGCTAAATCATGTCTAGGCGTGTGTTTCTCATTGAGCAATGCTCTTGTCGCCTCTACATAGTCCTATTTTTCCTCTCAGCTATACGATTTTGTGTTGCTTATATGCACATGAAACTTGAATTTTAATACCATAAGCTTCTAGAAAATCAATGAACTCTCTTGGCATATATTCTCTCCCCTCCATCCTAATGGATGGTCGTAATCAGCATGCCAATCTCTAGCCCAAAACTGTTGAATTGCCAAACACCTTTGTAAAATACACCCATGTCTTGTAGGAGAAATCATCAACAAAAGAAACATAATACTTCATCCCACTCATAATGGGTTGCAAGGTGTGTAGGCATTTGTGTGAATGATCTTAAGTATGTGATGAGCTCACTTTCCTTCCATTGGAAATGGCTTACATGATTGCTTGGCAGATTGGCATGCACTACACATACATGAAGGCTCCACAAACACAGAACTTGGGCACCCCAATGACAACACGGATGCCGGCAATGTAGCTTTTGGTAATTCATGTGGCTTAAGCGTTTATGCCACATTTCCAAGTGTAAACTTCCACATGCAAAAGAGCAACCTTGTCAACTATTATGCTTGGCATGATGGCATTTAGTTTGAACATCCGACCAACCTGCTTTCCCTTTGCCTCTATACTCATGTTTTGGCACATATCCAACACCATACATGTACTTATTAAATTGAGCCTCAAGATCTCTCTCAGTCATCTGGCCAACGCAAACAAGGTGCTTTGTGATGCTAGGCACATCGTAATATCGCCTAGTGTCTGATGTTTTTCATCCACCTATTGTATGGACACATTACCAGTTTGAGGAGCTCATGCTTAGTGTCATATTCTGTGTATGCACAAGATGAATTCTTCACAAAATTCATTTCATTGAACCATTTTGCATATGGCATGATGTGATTAGATGCACCGGAGTCAACATACCACTCTTCATTAGTTGCTTATTACTAGGCACCCATTACATATTTTATTATAACATTCCACCTCAATGCGATTGATCATTTGATGCATGGTTTCCTTGAGGTAATTTCCCTATATCAATATTTGTCAACTTCTTACAACACTCATAGGCATAATGATCAGTAATGCCATACTTATTGCATGAGCCCATCTTCCTTCCTTGTTGAGTAGCACAACGGCCTTTAGTGCTCCCCCTGCCTCTTGCATATCCACCCCTATTTGGGTTGTTTTGGGACAAATTTTCTTGCTCGAACTATTAATTTTGGTGGCCCAATTGTTGTTGTTCAACACGTCCTTGGCCTTGTGCATTTCCTCTTCTTTTTCCTTGACCACCACCAATCACTCAGGCATATTGGTGAATATCACACTACTAGTGCTAGCAATCACACCCTCTTTTAACAAACACATTTCCTCATTGAATGATGGAAATGATGGAAATGTTCTCCCTGACAATTGAATGATGGAAATGTTCTCCCTGACAATAGTGACTCTTTTGCCAATCTATGTAAGCATGCAGCTATTGTGTCATCATCATCAACTTTGACACCAATATTACCAAGCTTATCAATAAATCCTCCAAGTCTTGCGCTCCACATTATGTGATTCTTAAGCATCCTTTTCCATTGTCATCTTGAATATGACCCAATATGCTATCCTCAATGGTGATGGACATGTAGTGTATTGCTTGATGCAACTTATTGATCAAAGCTCTCACTACTGGATCAATGATGGTTTGGCCTACAAGCTCAACTTTCGTGCCATCAACTATATCCCACATCTCCTTGCCAATGAGATAAGTATTATACAAGATTTCCATGCCAAGAAATTATGATTTCCAAGCTTCACTCGTAATTGTCGACATATTTAAAGATGACTCACTTGCCATTTTAACTATGCAATCTAGACACGCAACTAAACAAGGCCCAACTGCACAAAGTCCTCATACATTCAACGTGTGTAAAAGCATGTACCAACCTGCCTATTTTAGGCATAAAGCATGTAAAATCTATGTTTTTCAATGGGTGACCCCTCCTTGGAACTCAACGATTGCAAGGGAGAAATAATTACAGCTACAAACAATGCAAAATAAAACTCCCTAAAAGGTTTGGGCAATGAGCTATAGGAAAGAAAATTGCTACTCATTTTTACCTCTTCTACAACTAGGCACACATCGGGTCGAGTGGTAGACAACTTGTGGATACTCCCAAGTAGTCAATGAAGGTGGATGACCTAGTTTAGAACCAATCTTAAGCTGGAGCTACTACGAAACCCTCTTTAGAGAGGCATTTCGCGAAAGTCTTGTTTTTGTGTTGGGAGAGCTAAGAATATTGCTTGCATACAACTCATTTTTGTTCCTTGAGGATTATGGTAACACATAAGTAACTCAGCATACATGGAAGTAGAACAAGACCTCAAGAGTCTTCCTAGAGCTGCTAAAGTGAAAAACAATCTATTTTTGGAGAGGAGGAGATGTCACATGCTTCACAAATCTCTTAAATAACTGCTACTATAAGAGTAGCATTAACATCTTTTCCACCAACCTCGTCTATAGAGTGCATGTGATGAGGAAGCTAAGATCCTACTGCTCTGATACCATGTCACGAATAAAAGTGACACATCATGTAGCACACACACAGCAGAACTAGCTCTATTACAAAATAGAGCTGAGTGTTTCCTATACATGCAGGCACTAAGATCAACCACAACTACATCTAAAGAACAAGGTAAGGTTAAGTGCATGTCTCACATACTAGTTGCTGGTGTGCTCTGCCTGTCGATGTGCTGGCAAATAAAGATGCATCACCATCCATCTCAAAAAATTTGTCCTACTTTGTAGCACAAGGTATTTGTACGTTGTTCCCAGTGATACACTCTGATTGTTCAACTTGCAAGGTAGCTTTCATCATTTGATATTAGGAGACGCTATTAAATTTCCTTTGTAGTTCTCGCTTGGCAAATATCTTGAGCAAAAGTTATGACGACATTTCATCCACTCATTTTGGCTTGAAAGTTTGCATGGTATGTACATCAATGCAATTGATGTTCATGTGGACTGAAGGCTGCATCTAGCTGCTCATGTGGTGGGAGGCAAGATGTAAGATGTTGCCTCTAAAAATTCTGTTCTTTTGGCTTCATAATTAGCTTCATTTCTTGAGCTTTCCAAGTGTTTTCTAGTGCTTGTAGGGCTACACCCATTCTCTATACAAATTTACATGTAGGAAACAAAATCCTACACCCTCGGTGGCCTTCACACAATCAACTTTTCAGTTTTAGAAAAATATCCTACACCCTAGGTGGCATTGTCACAATCAAATTTTTGATTATCTTAGCAATAACACATGTTGCCTGCCAAAAGCCAAAAGCCAACACCTATAACTCTAAAGGCATACAATATCATCACCTAACACTATTCACATCCAACATGGAAGACATTTGCGTGGCACATTCATTACATACCTTCCAGCTATATTTTTCAAAGGTGCTGTCTAACAATCACATAAGTTATCTTGACTTTAATCAACACTCATAGTTTTTCCAAGTACAATCACTAGACATGGCCAACTTTTTCATCCCTTCCTCATGCGAGCAAACAAAAAGTTCCTCACATACATCTAACACTATAAAGTCTCAAAGGTCACTCTTCACTTTTAAAACTTTTCTGTTCTTGAGTTTATTCACATGGTACACATTGTTAAACTATCTATGGTCACTTGCCAAACGCTAGCTAGCACCATAGGTGGACATAATTTTGACCCTGGTGATAGGAGCAAGAAAAACTGAATGATAATTACAGGGGATAAAGAATAGACATCCTTCAAGGAACACCTTAACAAAGGAGCCGGATTGTGCAAAATTAGTATCCTTAAATTTTAAAGTACTGTTTTCCTGTATCCATTCATCCACAGGGCTTGCTCACAACCTTTACAATAACAGTTTGTGACCGCTACCTGCACTGTTATTTCAATATCCCCAATTGCAGTTTGTCTCCCCCGCCCTCCCAAAATAGTTTCAAGATTGCTTTCTCTACTAGCTGTGCCAATTTTATAAACAGGAGTAATACAGGTCTAAGAACTTGCACCAAAATAGGACAAAAGAATCAATGCCATATTGCAAAATTGGAGTTCCTAGATCTTCATGCCATATGTGGGGCTAGCGATAATTCCCAATCAAGGAACCCAGAAAGAATTAGTACTGATTACCATACCAAATTATGTGGCTACCATATCAGAATTGGTGGCCTTACACAGCTGGCGAAACTTCCTTCGCAATTACAACCCTTATCACAGGATACTACAACCTCATCGTATGGAAGCAGTCTCATTTTGCACTGGCAAGCTCCGCACGAAGCTTTTTGGCTGCATCCACCATGTTTGTCAAAGCTGGCTTCACCTCAGCATACTTACGTGTCTTCAGACCGCAATCCGGATTCACCCATAAAACCTTGGACTCCAGTACATCCAACATCTGTAAATCAAACAGAAGAGCATCAATACCTTGTTGGGTTCCCTGTCAAATGAACAAGAAAATTCACAACTGTTTGGATCTAGGAAGATACAAGTATCTACCTTGCGAATGCGGTCTGCAATCTCTTCAGTGTCAGGGATCCGTGGGGAATGAATATCATAGACACCAGGCCCAATACCAGCACCATATTTCACACCTTCTCGAAACACTTTGAGGAGCTTCTCATCGGAACGTGAATTCTCAATTGTAATCACATCAGCATCCATATCGATGATGGAGTGGATGATATCATTGAAGTGTGAGTAGCACATGTGGGTATGTATCTGTACAAGACCCATTCAATCACAATGAGTCTGTTGAGGTGCAAGCAATCTACAAAAGCCTGAATGCACAAGAGCCACATCAAGATGAAGTCCTTACCTGTGTAGTATCTTTCACACCACAGTTTGTTATTCTAAATGAATGCACTGCCCAATCCAGGTAGTGAGCTTGTTCTGACTTCCTCAGTGGCAACCCCTCTCTCAGTGCAGCCTCATCGATCTGAATGACCTGCACCATCATAAAATACAATGCTTTTCAGACTTCTACTAACACTGCGCAGTTTCACATTTTGGAAAAGAAACGACTAGCACCCACCTGGAAACAACGTTGTACCCCCCTCTCCCCCTTTGGAGCTCTCTCAACCAAGAAAAACCCAATTAAAAAACATAGTGCCTCAATTCTCGAGCCTACTGAGAATAACAATGAAAGAGATAAATGAGTTTAGTACATGAATTCCACCGGCCTCCAGGTCTTCCACTTCGTCTTTTATAGACAAAGCAATTTGATAGCATGTTGCAGACCTGCAATACGCCAGCAAAGACTTTCAAAGAGATGAAAAGATGAGAAGAAATCAATACCAAACCTCTTTCGTGTTTATGACACTCACCTTGGCTGATCATTTCTGACAAATGACCAATTCAAAATTGTCACTGGGCCAGTTAGCATTCCTTTCATTGGTCGAGCAGTCAAACTCTGCGCGTACTTCGACCAAAACACAGTCATCGCAGTTGGCCGACTCACATCACCATAAATGATTGGTGGTTTCACACAGCGAGAACCATATGATTGTACCCAGCCATTTTCAGTGAAGGCAAAACCCTTGAGCTGCTCTCCAAAGTACTCCACCATGTCATTTCGCTAGTAGATTTCACAATTAAAGGGGTCAGATATACTGAAGAACTGCTTAAGCAAGCATACACATCCAAAGAGACAGTAACAAAATGTACTTTAAAAATGCACCTCAGGCTCTCCATGCACAAGAACATCAATGTCAAGCTCTTCCTGCAGCTTGGTAACTTTGCCGATTTCAGCCTGAATGGCCTTCACATATGCCTCCTCTGAGATCCTGTAGTTCAAAAGTGCATGAACAGCAGTAATAAAACAACCAAGTCCCAAAGTTGGGCTAAATAAAGGATCTTACTTTTTTGCCTTGAACTCTCGTCGTACCCTTCGCAATTCCAGTGTTTGTGGAAAAGATCCAATGGTGGTGGTTGGCAGAATGGGGAGATTCAGGTGTTTTTGCTGCTCATCAAGCCTGAGCGATACAGATGTAGCTCGACGGTGTTCAGAACCCTGGAGTCCACTTGCCTGTTCAAAACAGCATTAAACAGCAGTTAAAACATTCAATTAGGACTGTAACATAATTCATGTGTGTCAATCTCAAAACCGTACTAGAACTCATCAGGTACATCTATCGCTTTCCTTAAATGGCATGTGAAACGTGTCCCAGTCCTTTTTCATCCAAGCTAAAACTCCTTATGAACACAAGAATATGACTCTCCCAAACTAGAAATTTTAAGGAACAGTCTGAGAAACGTGGGAACAACAGATATCACAATATCAACAGATCAAAATTGGACAAACATCAATTTCTGCTAACCGGCAGAAATAGCAGTGGTCAACAAATCTAACAGACACAAGTTGCTCATAAATGCTGACTAAACATCAATGTGTCTGCTAACCGGCAGAAATAGTAGTGGTCAACAGATCTAACAGATGCAAGCTGCTCATAAATGCCGACTTACTGCTTTCTGCACGGCCTCATTATGAACACGAGGGGAAGAGCGTCTGGAGGCCTGAGCAGCTGCATTTGCATCAAAGAAAGCCTGCTCATAGGGCAGAAAGTCAGAAGCAACTCCATTCATATAAACCCCACTCACGAAGGCCAAGAAGGATGTGTAAAGACAAAAAACAAGCACAAACTCACCTGATCCTTCTTTCCTTCAAGGGCATTAGCAAGAGCAACAACTTCTACAACCTTCTGAGCTGCAAATGCTAGCCAGGATTTGAGCTCAGCATCCAACTTTGTCTCATTTTTAAGGTCAACGGCTGTATGAAGAAGGGAACAGGAAGTGGAAACCACCACCTTGTCTGCATTCAAAGGCATCCAACTCAGATTAGTCTGGCCAATTCACAGATGCCATAATATCACAGCACTCAGCAGACCATTATGGATGCAAAGTTCATAACTCCAAATGAAGGTAATAAGCAAAAATCTTCAATACCTTTCCCTAGCGATGTGCTCAATTCCTCCAGCAGGGTAACAGAAGCAGCCAAATCATTGGCCCAAATGTTCCTCCCATCAACAATTCCAGCAAACAAAACCTTCCCATCAGGAAGCCCATACTCCTTGATGGATCCCAAAGTCTTCTCTCCTCTCACGAGATCAACTCCGATAGCAGACACGTGCTTCAAACCAATGATGGTCCTATTTTGCACAACCAGCAAATGGGGCGTCAGACTGACATTTTGCATACAATTACAGATGGTCCTGAATACATGACAATGCATTCATTTAAGGAAACCAGAGACAGAGTTCAGACACAAGCGCCTGCACTGAAGTCCTGATGGTGAGCAGGTTCGTAAAATAGTAAGACATTTGATCCAGACAAGACAAGGTACAACGTAAAAGCTTGGGCAGGAAGCAGATCTTCAACAGCAAGAGGGCCTTTTGACGCTAATACAGGGAATCACAAGTCAATACTCCCAGATGCATGAGTAGTGAGAGGGTGCACACAAAGGATAACTCCCTCCATTTGACCCACCGATGCAAACAGACCCTAACAATCTGGGTGCACACAAAGGATAACTCCCTCCATTTGACCCATCAATGCAAACAGACCCTTACAATCTGACTTACTTGTATGCTTCAGCTGGAATGTCGGCAAAGTATGTCTCCAGCAGGATTTTAATACCACTCAGCTCAGCTCCAAGGAACGCGTAGGCTTTCTTGAAAGCATCCAGCTTATGTGCCTCAAGATCAAGAACAAGGGTGGGCTCATCCAGCTGCACCCATGACGCCCCAGCTGACTTTAACTGCTCGATAACCTCCCTGTCACCAGATATCAGGACATAGTCATGAGAAATGATGCTCGCAAGACAAACATTTCATATAGCCACAGATCTCAAGGTACCAGTAGAATACTCACTTGTAGATGGGGAGGAGTGAATCGAGGAGAGAGAGACAGTTGAATGCTGGATCCACACCCTTTCCTGGCTTTGCCAAGAGCAGATACGAAACAGGACCAACAAGCACCGGGACGGTCTCGATGCCGAGCTGTAAAAACACAGAGCACAGGAGTTATTCATCTTCCTTCACCAAGAACCAATCATCACCCAACTAGGCAGATCTCACTAACCTCTTTAGCTTCCTTGTACTCCTCGATCGCTTTGTTGGACGAGATTGCAAACTTCGTGTCGGGACCAAGCTCCGGCACTATGTAATGGCTGCATCAATTTTTCAAATTGTCAAATCTCAGAAACGTGCAGCAGATCAGATCTGAAAAAACCCAGGTGGCCTCGGCAAAACAAAAACACTGTACCAGGAAGGCCAGGTGCTCGCTCAGGTGAGAACCTTCCTTACTTACTAGTTCGTGTCGAACCACTTCGTCATTTCCATGGCAGGATTCTTCTTATTACCACGAGCCATCGAGAAATACACATCGAAGCCAATATCCCCACCGGACCATTCGTAACGAGGAGGAACGGCCCCTACGAGGGCAGTCGTATCGAGCACCTGGTCG
The DNA here is from genome assembly GCF_047967505.1 of Dipteris shenzhenensis. NCBI lineage: Eukaryota > Viridiplantae > Streptophyta > Polypodiopsida > Gleicheniales > Dipteridaceae > Dipteris > Dipteris shenzhenensis. Next base: position 7,256,176 of record NC_141616.1, read on the forward strand.
TAGTAGGAGAAGGTATTGCTTGGAATATATGAGACCCCAGCGCTGGCCATTTGTTTCCAGATAGAACATCTCAACTCCTTGGCAACCTGTTCTAAGTCGGACGCTGAGGACTTGCCATCCCAAAAGGACTCAAGGGCAAACTTGAGCTCCCTCTTAGGTCCCATGCGGGGGTATCCAACCACATGGGAAGCCATTGTATTCTGTTTCTCGGATCTACACCAAATAGAAACGAACGAGCGGTGAGAAAGCGTTCCCAATGTGCGGAAGGAAGATTTATCGGAACTGAAAATAGAGAGAGGGATGCTCTCGACCAAACGACATCCACAGAAAAAGGCAGCGAAATGCATGATGGAAGCTTAAGATGAGGGAGGAAACTGAGGCGCTCTACAATCCAAATCCGTGAGAAAACTTTTATAGAAAGATGGGATCCTTGAAGATAGGTACTGAATCGGACGGTATTCGTCAGATGCTACACTTTAGCAAAGGTTAGCGTTTCGATCTGAGACAGCTTCGCAGTACCCAGGGATTGCACAAACCACAGACGAGGGTGCAAAAAAACTCTTTATAGATCATGAACGCATTTGTGGATGCTGGACTTCGCTGCAAATATGCAAGCAGCAGATGGTCGTAGTGATTTGGATCTGAGTATTATGAGCTCGTTGTAGCTTTTTCATGAACTGCTGAGCAAGATCCGAAGCTCCATGAGGAGAAGAGGCTGCTAAAAGCAAGATGCAGCTGCGAGTGCAAATAGCAAAGGCAGAAGCAGTGGGAGGAAGAGATCCGGCAGGTGTAATGGAAGGAGAATGTAACTGGAAGGCTACAATGCAGGTGGGAGGGAAGGAAGCAAGTGTGGGGAGGAGGGAGAGGCAAAAACCTCACAGGAAAAACCCACACAAACAATGGGCAGTTTGCAGGGTAGAACACATGGGGAGAGAAGCACATGAAAAACCCACAAAACAATGGGCAATGCAGAGGAGAAGACATTGAGAGAAGGGGGGGGAGAGGAGAACAGAAACAACACACAAGCACAGAAACAAACAACAATGGAAAATGCAGAGGAGAAGACATTGAGAAAAGGGGGGGGAGAGGAGCACAGAAACAAACACAGAGGATGGATGGAGAGAGAGAGAGAGAGAGAGAAGCACACAAACAACACAGAGTTGCAAGCAGAAGCTGAGAGAGAAAACAGAGAGGATGGAGAGAGAGAGGACCTGTGAAGAGGTTGGGAAGAGGAGGAAGCTCAAGGAGAAGAACTGGGAGTGAGAGTGGCAAGAAGTGGAAGGGGCCTTTAAGGGGAGAAAGAGAGAAGGGGTTGGGGGAAGGTTGAGATCTGCGGTTGAGCTGGAGACTGGGCAGCTGCAGGGACGTGATTTTGAAGGTGGGTGGTGGTGGAGAAGTAGTAGGAGTTGTTGTTGTTGTTGTTGTTGTTGTTGTTGTTGTTGCTCTTGACTCTTTGAGTCTTCCCTTTGTTTTTGCTTTTGTTGATTGAATTTTTCATCTCCTTTTCTTTTTGCTTGTTGCATCATCCTTCCCTTTCTTTTATCAGGAGCAACATCTCCTACTCAAATAGTAGATCCCATTTTCTCACCCCCTTCCTAGGTTTTTTGGGCCTGCCCTAGGGAGGCTTCTGGCCCTTGAAAGCGAAATTGTTTTTTTTTTTTTTTGGGCACTGCCCCGCTACGGACAGAGCTCTAGCTACTAGAAAGTTACTAATTTTGATGCCCTTTGAAAGCGGAACAACAACAATTATACTCAGCCACTTGGGGGCACTACTCTAGGCATGGGTGCCTCTTGTTCTGACACCTTTTACTTTTTTTTTGCCACTCTCCCACATTGACCCGTTGCTACGAGCCGCACGCCCCCCCATCGCCGACATTGAGAGGCAACAAGCCGCAAGAATCGAACCCAAGAAACCTTCTCACGTCGGCGAACGCCCACCCACCTGAGCTACTAGCTGTTACTCCAAAAACAACTTTTAGTATCACCTCATCGACACTTCATGAAAACACTCGTCTACACAAGACAAATCTCCACCATTAAAACTCACAAAATCCTGCACACAAACCCTGTTTGCAAGTCCATGGTTCCTTAAATGATGCAACCCTTGTCGTAGAGACGTGATTTTGGACATGGGTGGTGTTTGAGGAGTAGTAATTGTTGTTGCTGCTCCTAAGCCCCTTCATGTTGTTAGTTATTGTTTGTGTCGTTGCATCATCCTAACTTGTATGAGATGCAAGATCTCGCTGCTCCTACTAAGTAGTAGATCCTATTCTCCTATCCTTGTTTGCACAACTTCTTAGTAGTATTTACTTGTTTTAGTTTCTTTCTAACTAATAAACACCAGGAAGGGGGTGGATGTAGCCCTAGAAACAACAGTTGGTTGAGTCATCCCAATGGGACATGCAACCGCTCAAGAGGGCCTATGCTCAGACCACCTGAGCTACTGCAGCTCCATACTTAGAACCTCTCTCTCCTTGGTTCCCACTCTCTCTCTCTCTCTCTCTCTCTCTCTCTCTCTCTCTCTCTCTCTCTCCCCTTCCTCCATGTACCTAGCTTCTATCTAAGTAGCATTCTGCCTCTCAAGTCCCCCACCCCCTCCTCGCTCTCATATACACACATTTTATGTCTTTTAAACCCTTCATTCAACCCACCCCCCTCCCTTCAGATTCTTCACCTCCCCCATCGTGGGAGTTCTCCCTTGTGAGCACTAGATCTCATTAGGGCACCAATCAACCTCATACATTCGCCATGCCACCAATCTCTCATCCTCCTACTCCGACTCGCATTGAACACAGCCTCAACGTTTAGGCGAATGCTCCTAATCAAGGACCAAAGTTGTCGCATTACCTCCCAATGAAAATGAACATGTGGGATCCAAAAACAAAACTAAAAGTTTTGAAACCCAACATTTTATCTACCAAAACCCAATATGTCAAAAAGCCACTCGAGTTGAAATTTTGCAATCATAGCATGTATAGTGTGGGTCAATTACACGAGACAATGTTTATGTTGTAAATGCTTTCAAAGTTAGGAGACCTTAATGCCTAGCAACTATAATCATTTTCAAGGATGTTTACCCTCTACATGGATAAATAAAAATACACTTTTTCCCAAAAAAAGAACACATTGAGGAGACCACATATGCGGTTTGGGCTATGGTTGGTACTAGGTAGACATGTAGTGGGTTGTGCCAATGACTTGGCATCTACCATAGCCATGCACAAGCCATTCATCAAGTTATTAGCCTATGTTTTCTACTAGTCATGCCTTGCCCTCACAGGTTGGGCCTACATGTAAGTTTTATTATTCATGTCATGGGTTTTAGAACTACAAGCACCACCCTTTAAGGGCCCCAAGGTAGCTTTTGCAAGATATCATTAATTATGGCATGTACGAGCTACAAGGTGACCTCCTTACGATCTCAAGTGAGGTGTCTTGAGGGGTCAATACTTCCACAATGTGGATGTGTATTATGTGAGTGTGCAATATGAGTCAGATAGTATGAAAATTTTAGAAAATAACGAAACAAAAAGTCCGCACTAGAAACCCATTTCAAAGCTAGTGTTTAGCCACCAAATACGTTATCCAACCAACAAATGGGATAAAGCTATTTAAATAGATTCACCAGACTAGGACTCAAAACGAGCAAGGTCCATAATTCTAAAACCATGTCATAAAGAATGACAAAATAGATGTGCAACATTCTCGACATCATATAATCTAAAACAAACTAAATATGCTCTCTCTTTAAAAAAAAAGAAATATAAATAGGACTACAACATTCCCCTTTTTATTTTAACATTATCATAAAGCTTTTGCCAACCCCAAGCCTCTCATGACAAGTACAAATCACGTTTGCCTATTTGTCCAACATAGTGCTTTTCCTTCCACTATTTCCCATTATAAAAAATAGAGTTTAGAAGACAAGACTAGAAATCAAAATCCATGGAGTACACTAGTCTTTTCTCTTCAATATCTCATCTTTTCTTGAATCTATTAAGATCTTCTTACTTCCTCTCAAAAATTGTATATCGTTTTCCTAGAGCTGAAGTGACCAGCTTTACAAAGTGTGAATTCCTAAAGCAAAAACTCTCATGCCATAAGGAACAACTAATAAAAGGTTTGTTACATAGAGTACAAATGCAAGTGCATTTAATAAATATCATGAAAAGGGACAAACCAAATATAAACTTAGATCGTACATGTAAACAAAGTTGATAACATAAGTGAGAGTACTCACATCAACAATACATGAGAACATAAACATAAACTATAGTACTTGAGCTTGCACAACATCAGGCCCAATGGTGGATATTCAAGAATTAGTGCTCAACAAACTTCACCATTGGCGAATGATCGAGAACTTCGACGAGAGCCCGTGCATGAGTAGAGCCCTTGCATGCCCTCCCCACTCCCCAGAGATGCAGGTAGAGTAGGTAGCAAACGCATGTGAGTAGACCTCCCCCAGCCAATCCAAGATATGAGTGCAGTGAGTGGAAGTGATGACTCTGCTGCCTCGGAGTCTGAGGGATCCACGAGTCACGAGAAGGGCAACGCCCCTCCCCCCCTGTCATTTGCAAAAAAACTAGCGTCCAAGTATCATAATGCAGGCTTTTCCCCTCTGGAACCAGATGAGGCACAAAGCTCCTACATGTTGATATCACCCAGCGAGCTAGAGAAATGGATAGCAAAGTGTGGTATGAATCACGCGAGAAACACCCTGCATGTTCTCAGATCCAACTGGAAAACGTCATGCCCGAGTTGGAGCACCTGGCTCAAGGTGGGGTCTACCTCTTCTTCATAGGACGCATCCCATCATTGGACGAGATGCGCCAGTTTCTCACGTTCACGTGTGATCTGGCCCATGATGCTTATTCCGCGAAATTTCTTGGGAAGCCTCTCATGTTCTCGAGAGCTGCGGTGCTGGCAATCCCTTGGAGCCCCTCCTTTTCAGTGGATGAGTTCCTCTACCATGATTGCCCCGTCTGGGTGGAGTTCATTGGACTCCCTGCATGGCTGGGAGAAGCCAATCGACAAGCTAGCCACCTCGCTTGGCAGGGTGTTATACATCCCACCCGCATCGAAAGCCCCCGTCAGAAGAAGAAGAGCATGGATTTTGTGGGATTGAGCACAAGAGACCTCGGACTTCGTCGAAGCCCACTTTCCGGATGGTATTGGCTATTTCCTGGATGCATGTTTTGTCTGAAGGAAGACTGGACATTTTTCTCAATCATGCCTTGAAAGACCAACAAACACAGGCTTGGCAAGAGGCAAAAGAAGTGACCTAGACCCGACTTCAAAGGACAATGGAGATGATAATTCTGACCTCCCGAAAGAACCCTTGGTAGCCCAAGTATCCCCCCAACGATCGACTGATGTCTCGTCCAACAAGATTACGAAAGTGGTGCCCTCCACTAATGGATGGAAAACGATGGGCAAAAGAGGTAAGATTGTACCACAAATCAAAGTCTTGTCCATTGCTTCTAATGTTGCGGATGGTGGTGGTAAGAGGGATGGAGAATCGGGCGAGATGCAGGAAGGAGAGGGCATTTCTCCTCGCTAGACCAAGGTGCTTACTTCTCCTCAGGTGGTCAACTACGATGAAGAAGAACTCCCAGAAGCCAACCAGGGGAAGAGACTCCTGGAGGACCACAAGCCGTCTAAAGGTCCTGAGGAGGCTGATTGCCCGGGTGCTAAGCATCAAGAGACACGTAGTTTTTCCAAAAGACTCAAGGATGTGGCCAGGAATGCAGGCAGGGTCAGAGACAATAGGCTCAGCTTCTTCCACGATGCACGTAAATCATCGAAAGATTAATGGTGTGAAGGGAAAGGTGGTGGACAGGGTCTCGGTGCTATCGTGGAATGTTAGAGGTTGTTGTGGTATGCTAAAGCAGAGAGGTTGCATAAAAGTGATCAGAAGGGAGGCACCAAAAGTCGTCATGCTGCAGGAGGTAAAATGTGGGTCCACAGATGGGTTTTGGAATACATGCAAGAAAATGGAGTTCAATGTTTTTGTTAATTGCCCCAACAGGGGGAGAGGGGGGACAGCTATGCTAGTTCATAGATCCCTCAAGGCCTCAGAAAAGTTTCATGATGAGGCCGAGTGTGTTGTAGCGGTCGAGGCCACAGTCGATGGATTCCCAATTCGACTAGTGAGTGTCTACACTCCCAACTCCTCGTCTTCTAAGAGTTATGACTGCTAGAAGTGCCTCGAGGAAAAACTAGATGGGGATCACTAGCTCATAGGAGGGGATTGGAATTTTACAGAGGGGCTCCAAGATAGGTCACATGCATCGCCTCTCCTAACACCCCAAGAATGTGATGCTTGGGAAGATCTCTCACTTATTAGCAAGGGGCTGCTGGACTGCATAGACTTTGATCATGACGCCCTAGAAGGGTTTACATGGTCGAATGGCAAAGTTGGGTCGGAGTTTAGTTTGGGTCGTCTGGACCGTTTCTATGCCTCCAAAAAAGGGTGGTGGATGCATGCCCCAGTGAAAGGGGATTACCTGACCCAGACGAGTCTATCTGATCACATCTCGGTCTCCTGGTCTTTCTGCATGCCCACTATGAAGGGGAAGCCAGTTGATGTTCCATTTTCCTTTAATAAATTGCATTTGACCTCTCATAAATTTTGCAGACAAATTTGTAATGAATGGAAGAAGGAGAGTGGCGAGACCTTGGATCCATGTGACAGATGGGACGGAGCCATAAGGAGAATACATGTAGCCGCTAAAGCTTGGGAGTGTGAATATAGAGCCAGTAAGAGGGTGAAGACCTAGGACCTGGAACATGTCTAAAAATCTCTGAGGGAGGCACTGCTCGCCGCTCTATAGGATGTTGTGGTGGCGACCTTACTGGTGGAAGCAGAGTCAACCCTCCAAGCCCTTGAAATTGAAGAGGTTGAGGCCGCTAGGGTTCGTAGCAAGCAGCTATGGCTGTAAGCTAGAGACTATCCAGTAAGTTTTTCTTCCAAGAAATCAAGAGGAAACAAGAAAGGGAAGCCATCAAGCGGGTTCAGGATGCCCAAGGAAATCTAATCATAGACTTTTGGCACATTGTTGACACCTTCATAAAGGAGCTCAGTCAGATCGTGGGGGAGGAGGCAACTCGGGACGCAAGTTGGCGGCGGGATCTTGGAACCCTCATTGAAGGCCTCAACCCCTGAGTTTTGCACTACCATTGCCAAATCTTGGGTAGACCATTTATTTTAGAAGAACTAAATGAAGCCCTTAATGCAATGGCAAAGGACAAAGCTCCAGGTCCCGACGGCTTCACGCAAGAATTCTTCATTAAATTCTGGGACCTATTGAAGAATGACTTCACGGACATGGTCAACCATGCCATCGACAGGGGATCCTTGTCAACAACTGATGTCAACACTGGGCTCCTCAAGCTTTTTCCCAAGTGGGTAAACAGATTGAAGGTAGGTGATTGGCGACCCATCACCATGCTTAATATTTCTTACAAGATTCTGGCAAAAGCAATGGTGATCAGAATTTGAGAGGTGTGCATGTCTTGGAGCAATGTGGGTTTGTCAAAGGCAGGGAGATCTTCAACAACATCCTTAATGTGTCTGCCTCGCTAGACTATGCTTGGAAAAAAGGGCAGAAGGCCCTACTCTTCAGTTTCTCAACCTCGACAAGGCCTATGACTGTCTCCGGTGGGACTACATTATGGAGGTGATGAAAAGATTGGGTTTTGGTGAGGGCTTCTGCAAGATGGTCTCAGCCCTCTTCGGTAACGCCTTCGCCATCCTGTGCCTGAATGGTGGCACGGTAGGATGCTTCGATCTTAAACGATCCATTCGACAAGGTTGCCCCTTAGCGCCTCTCCTATTCACCATAGGGACGGTACCACTAATCCACATAGTCCAAACAGCCATCGGGGACGGATCTCTCTAGGGCCTCCAGTTCCCGTGCGAAAATCAGTTCAGTCTCCAACTCTTCGCGACGACACCCTTGCCCTCTCTTCGGAAGGCCCCGACAATGTGAGAGTCCTCCTCTACATCCTAGATCACTTCTGCAGAGCCTCTAGCTCCCAGTGTAGCTAGCAAAAAACTTTCCTGGTGGTAAGGGTGGCCGAAGTCCCCCTTTTTGTGATTAGCTCACTGACAAACAAATGTAGGTTGTCAAGAAAGGGGAGATCGTCCGATATCTAGGAGCATGGGTAGGCTTGGGTGTCACAAAGCGACAGAGGTTTAGTTGGTTCCTAGAAAGGGTCAAGTCTAAACTGAGAGCCTGGCACCGCATGAGCCTTGGATGGAATGCGCAAGAACTCTCGTCATCTAGCATATCCTCTTCTCCACAACCACCTATGTGGCGTCGATCTGGCACTTCACCAAATGGAGACCAAATGCCAATGGTTGGAGGTGGAGAGGCTATTCTGAGCATTTCTCTGGGCTAAGGAAGGAGATAAAAGGAGAATGCACCATGTGCCGTGGGAGCCCCTCAAGCTACCTAAGGCCCAAGGACGCCTTGGCCTCCCGGATATTAGATGCCGTAATGTGGCCCTAATAGGTAAGTGGCTACTGCATTTGTTTGTAAGCCAATCCCCCTGGGTTGAGATCACTAAATTCTTCATTGACAAAGGGAAGGTGGAAGGCTTTGAAACCTGGAAAATTCTTCAGTGGTATGATCGGCTCTATTCTGTCTTCCCTATCAAGATCGTAGGGTTTGATATAATTTCTAGTTTGGTGTCTACATGGAAGGAATGTGTTGGATGTATGGTGTGGAAGGGTGTATGGTGTCTGCATGGAAGGATGTGTTGGGTGTATGGTGTGGAAGGGTCGTCCAGGTCTGCGGGGAGATGCTAGTCTCCTAGAATCAATCTGGTGGAGCAAGGCTTTTAGGAAGGACCCATTTGCACTGCATGATCTGCCCCAAGCCCGGAGTATGCATAGGATAGGACTCAAAAAATGGGAGGACATGTGGGATGCCTCCAAAGCTAACTGGCTCTCCGTGGAGGATCTCACAATCAAATTCACACTTACATTGAGCAAGAAGGACCTGATGCAAGCAATGATCTCGACCGGATCCCGCAAGAGTGGCCTTCTAATTGCATCTCGTCCCAGGAGGGCCGCCTCAGCCAGTGGATGTGCAAAAAAACCAAGATTGGCCGCATCTCGGCGAAGGTCTTATATAGGAACTTGTCGCAAGTAGGGTCAACAACCATGGTCCTTAATAGGAAATGGAAGCTAAGGAGGGGGAATCAATGGTGGCAAAAAAGGTTAAGGGATGTTTCCCGGAAGCTTTGTGTGGTGGGGAAAGCCAAGTTCATGCTATGGAAGATCCTCAATCACTGGATCCCCGTCCGTGGCAGGTTGGCCAAACATATCCCACTATCCCCAGTCTGCTCGATGTGTAGGAAGGCCCTAGAGTCACTTAAGCATCTATTTTGGTCTTGCCTTGTGACCCGCAAAGTCTAGATAAAGGTGGAAGCAGCCATCAGAAAAGCTAGGCTGATGGGGCAAAATTCTACATCAAAGCGAGATGGAGGATGGTGCTGCTCGGAGACGCACCCCACCTACAGTCCATGCTAGGCGTTGCTTGGTCCGTCAATTTGAGCCACAATTTTTCTATTGGTTTGGGAACAGAGACACCAGATTGCCTTCAATTCGAGTATTGCATTTGGGCTTTGGGAATCCCACCTGTATTGCTTCGTGAGATCCTGTCTCAGAGATTTTGGGTGGATGATGGGTTCCAAAGACCTTGTGGTCAGCCATGCCCTCTCCATATGCTACGCGATTTAATTCCTTGCTCCTCTGCTGGCATAGCGTAGGCTGAAGGCCTCTACCCTTATAGTTAGCCAATTTTTGTAATGGTCTTTTTTTTTTGGCTTGACCAGTCCCTATAAATATACTCTTCTTTTTGGGAAGGGAAAAAAAAGAAAAAAGAAAGTGTTTAACTATCTACAAAATTGAGTCTACATCCTATCTACAAAACCTTCAGCCAGCTTAGCCAGGTATGAAAACTTTATATTCATGTTTTCTTTTCTTAAATATTTAAGAAACTGAAATTAAGAGAAAGGAGAGAGAAACGAATCTTTTGGCCAACGGAAAAAGGAAGAGAAGAGAGAGAAAGAATGAATGGAAGGGAGGGAACAGGACTAAAGGAAAGGGATGGGACGAGAGCGACCGAGGGAGGGAAGTTGTGACGAAAGGGAGGAAACGGCTGTGTGAGGAAAGGGGAATAGATGTGATGCATATTAAAGATCGTGACAGAAGGGAGCGATGGAATAAGGGCAGAGGGAAGCGACGGAAGGGCATGAGGATCCCTTCCCTTATTCCTTGGTAGCCAAGAGGATCCCTTCCCTTATTCACATAACCCAAACGGCATAAGAGTTTCATTCCATTCTGGCTCATGTGCCCCAACCTGCAATGCCACAAAGAAGTGCTTGGTTGCTCGGTTATTGCAACAACATGATCAAATACCCCTGATACATGTAAGGGATACAAAGTCCCACACTTGGCACCCCTAGCCAAAAGCATAGAGCCCTTCTGAATTTTCCAACTTTGAAAGCCAAAAGTGGTGTGAAAAACCAGCATCATCTAGCTGACCCACTGAAATAAGACTCTTGGTCAGCTTAGGCACATGTCTCACATGTTTCAAAACAAATGTAGACCCATTTGCAAAAGAAAACTTTATGTCACCTGCTCCCACTATGTCACATGCATAGTCATTTCCAAGATGCACACAACCTGTTTTTCCACTATCATAAGTGGAGAACCATTCCCTATGGGGAGTAACATGGAATGAAGCACCAGAATCCAAAATCCAATCCTGGGAATATGCATCATCTGAAGTGGTAAGCAACTCTGCAGATAAAGTAGACATGAAGAGAACATCATTGTCACTATCATGTGTGACTGCATTGATCTCCTCAATCTTCACTTTTCCTTTGTCCTCCCTTGGACTCTCTTCCTTTTGATTTGCACCCCAATTTGCATTCTTTTTCTTATTCTTTTGCTCTCTTTTCAGCTTGTAGCATTCCTTTTTCATATGGCCCTTCTTGCCACAATGGTAACACTCAATGTTCCGTGCCTTGGATTTGCTACGAGACTTCCCTCTTTCTTGGGACTTCTCCCTGAACTGTGATCTGCCCCTTTGCACATTTAAGGCTGCATCCTGCTTGTTGCCATCCATAGACTTCCGTCTAATCTCCTCGGCCAACAAGCTACCCACAACATCATCAAATTTCAGTACTCCACTAGGTGCAGAGTTACTAACAGCTGTACGGAAGGTATCCCATGAGGATGGCAATGAACATAAGAGAAATATTGCCTTAGTCTCGGCATCAAAATTCATTTTCTGAGCCTTAAGCTGGCTGAAAATAATATTGAATTCATTCAAGTGAGAAGCAATGGAGACCCCTTCCTTCATCTGCAGCTCAAACAACCTCTTCATGAGATAAACTTTATTAGAGGCAGTTTCCTTCTCATAAGTGGCACACAGTTTCTTCCACAAATCTTCCATAGTCTGCTCATTTACTACTGTGAAATAAACTGACTCTGCAAGATGAAGTCTAATAGTAGACTTTGCTAATGCATCCAACTCATTCCAATCATCCTCAGACATATTTGCAGGCTTAGCTTCAATCCTTGCCAAGGGTTTAATCTGCTTCTTTTGAATAAGCACATCCCTTATTTGTTCTTTCCACAAAGAAAAGTTTGTCCCATCAAACTTTTTAATGTTGAAAAACTCCTTTTCAGACATGGAAGAGGATGCCATGATGCAAATAAAGCAAAATCCCAAATGCTAGTGCCTCAAGAGAGAATCACACCAAATACCAGGTGCACCCAAATGTGTATGCCACTATAAAGTGAAATATCACCAAAATTCAAAGCTCAAAGCATCAAAAGATGCATCTGACTCATGTGCATATACTATGCATCCATATGAGCAAATCTGGCCCAAAAAGAAAATGCCAATAAGTGCCAAATGACTCAAGCATAAACACCGTCCACTGGCATATGCATCAATAATATCTCATCTAAGAGAGCATAGCACTATCAGTGCATCACCTGCAATGTGTCAAAGCTGTCCCTCAGCATAAAATAGCATCCATGTGCAAAGCGTCCATAAAAAATAGCATCCCACAAGGCAATTTGGGCCTATCAGTGCATCCAACAAGGACCGCAATGCATCCAAATGGCCTATAAATCATCCATTGCAACCCAATGCATACCACGAATGAGCGCACACTGCTCAAACTGCAACCAGAGTGATCTGCATAAGGTATGCTCAAGAAATCATAGTCCCACGGTAATGAGCGCTACTTAAAATAGAACCTGAGATGCTTCAAAACATGGGTGCCATTGCATAATCGGACTCAGCAAGAAAATCTGCAAATATCTCTCTTCTGCCAGAACTCCAAAATCCCAACCGATGAGTGAGAAATGGGAGTCAACACTTATCCACTGCCATGTGGCATAAATCTAAGGTTTCAAAACCTTAGAATGAAAAATGCATAACAGAGAGACGAAATCGAATACACAGAGATCTATAACTCTGAAAATCCTCCACCGAATCGCGCAAGAACCGACAGGTAGGGGTTTTTGGGTGTCCGGAACGCAATGGGACAGACGGTTTTGGAAACCGTGGTCTCAATCACTGGGTCCAACACACGGACTGAAAAACGTTTTTGGAAACAGAGCTATCTGTAAACTCCACCGGAGTGCAAATGATGAGCAACATAGAAGTTTTAGGACCTCCTGAGTCCACCGGAACTGACAGATCTGCAAATGGTTGCTCCAAACTTGAGTTCCAACACCCGGGCAAAAAACGCAGGAACTGACACAGTGAGTCAGAAATCTAATGAAATGATCCCAGATTCAAGAATGAAGGTGTTTCCAAGCTCTTGAAGTGAAGTGGACACCAAAAGCAAGCAATAGTTGCCTCTACAAGTCAATATGGAGTCTCTGTCATCGAACGGAACAGGGAAAAGCTCAAAAAACGACTTTTTCTTTGAAAGCTCTTAACAGGCTCTCCAAACCACTTCGCAAAGCCAAAGTGACTTTTCCAAAGGTTCCTCCAAGGTCTCTGCACACTCGGATGCAAGTAAAGTCACCCACAAAGCTTCCCACAGAGCTTCTCCTTCCTCCCACAGAGCTGCTGAGCTTCTAGCATTCATGCACGCTCAGCTAGATCACCCGAGCTCTGATACCAGTTGAGAGTGCTCTCAATGCAAGCAAGAACGGAAGAAGGAGAGAGAGAGAGAGAGAGAGGGAGACAGAGAGCCACACAAGTTTTGGTGGGTGCAGAACCACCCTAATATTCTTTTTCATTCATTTATATATGTGTTTGAGTATTGTACATAACTGGGGTTAAGGCGTATTGACCTTTAACCCCCACAAAAGTGTCTAAAAGATCTCTTATTCCTGTACTATTGTCGGTAAGAGATCTTGGGAAGGAGAATGTCGTGCGTTTTCGATGAGGAAAGGATGAAAGAATGTTTAGGAGAATGTTAGCTCTTTTGTTTGTAGTTTAAATTCAAATCCTCCTACACTTTTACTTTATATTTCAAATTTGAATCTCTTGGGAAAATTTTCTCTTAAATCTCTAGAAATTTGAATCTTCTCATTTCTATTCTCACTTTCCTTACCTATTCTTTTCCTAATCTCCTCCTCCCCTAATTCATCGTCCTCGACACCAACGATCCTAATAGGTAGAGATTTTACTCTCTCCTCCCCTTTCTTCCCACTCCTTAATCTCCACCACCACGTTAATCCCTTTCTTCCCACCCTTTAATCCCCACCCCTTAATCTCTCTCCAAACTTTCGTCGCTCCATTCGAATCTTCGTTTGCAAGATGACTAAAGAGAGGGGATGGGACGATGGAAAAAAGGAGAGGGGATGGGCGTCGAAAGAGAGGCAACGGGAGGGGATGGGATGGGACGAAGGAAAAAAGGAGAGGGGATGGGCGTCGAAAGAGAGGCGATGGGATTGGGGAAGGTTCACTACCCCTCCCCTTATTCCCTGGCAACCGCAGTCGCCAAGGAATAAGGAGGGGGTTATAAGGGAGGGGTAGTTAATATAGGAGATTACAAGTAAGGGGTTAGTTAAGGGGAAGGGGATTATAAGGGAGGGGGGTTATAAAGTATGGGGTTAGTTAAGGGGAGGGGTTATAGGGAAGGGGGGTTAGTAATTTAATTAGTTAAGGGAAGGTGGTTAGTAAATTAATTAGTTAATTAATAAAGGGAGGGTTATAGGGGAGAGGGTTAGTAAATTAATTAATTAATTAGTTAATTATTTAGTTGGTTAGTTTCTTAGTTAATTAGTTATTAGTTAATCTAGCGTAAAGTGGAGAGGGAGGTCTACCATTTCATAATTTAAATTTCATTAGTTTGCATATCATTTTTTATTTAAATCAAAATTAATGAATTTTATTTTCTTTTGTATTTTTGAATTTAAGTTTATCTTAGATAATGTATTTTTTAAAATTCATTTTACATTAAATGTATATTTAATTTAGTTTAATGTAGTTTTAAACATTTTAAAATGTTTAAAATGTGTATATATATATATATATGTATATATATATATGTATGTATATATATATATGTATGTATATATATATGTATGTATATATATCTACATATATATATATATATATATATATATATGTATATATATATGTATGTATACATACATACATACATACATATATATATATATATATGTATGTATATATATATATATATATATATATATATATATGTATGTATGTATGTATGTATGTATGTATGTCTGTATGTATGTATGTATGTATATATATATGAATATATATGTATATGCATATATATATGAATATATATGTATATATATATACATATATATGTATATATATATACATATATATTCATATATGTATGCATATACATATATATATACATACATACATACATACATACATACATACATACATATATATATATATATATATATATAAGAGGAAAAAATGAAGGATTTTTTTAATGTCTATCATTTTGTTATATTATTTTTATTTATTTTACCTTAGTTTATAATTTATGTGATTTCACGAGTTTGTAATTTTTATTTAATCTTTAATTCTTAATTCATTTTACATTAAATGTATATTTAATTTAGTTTAAAATATTTGGCTAAATTAAATATACATTAATTATATGTGAAAAGAATCAAACATTATATATATATATATATATATATGTATATATATGCATATATATATGAATATATATGCATATATATATGAATATATATGTATATATATATGTACAAGAGAAAAAAAATGAAGGATTTTTTAAATGTCTATCATTTCATCATTTTATTTTTATTTATTTTACCTTAGTTTATAATTTATGTGTTTGCATACTCTCTATTTCATAAGTTTGTAATTTTTATTTAATCTTTAATTTTTAATTCATTTTATATTAAATGTATATTTAATTTAGTTTAAAATATTTTGCTAAATTAAATATGCTTTAATTATATGTGAAAAGAATCAAATTTTGTTTATAACTCTTGTCTTGCAGGTAACCTATTAAAATGAATATGAAAAAGAAATTATTTCTTGCATTTTCTTTGATTCGACGGCTAGTATAGCTTAGATTACCATAAATTAGTTTATCCATAGAGGAGAGAATTCCAAAACAACCAATCAACGCCATGCTAAAAAATTCCTGACTAGTTTCTAATCGGCGTTAGTCCTATGTTCACATGTGGTTTCACACTCAATACAACCATATGAGCAAAGTTTCAAATGACAGATGACACATCAGAGTCAGAGTTCAATGGGCAGAGTTTCAGTGGACACAATGTAATTGTTAATGATGGATCATAGTTTTATTTTTGCTATCTCATTGTAAAAATTTTTTATTTATATATATTGAGCCTTGTAAAGCCTTTGGGGCTATTTTTGATCATCCATTCAAAGATTTTGTTAAATGGACACACACTTAATTGTATCAGTGGACACATAATAGCTTGGGCACATTACAGTATGATGGGCAAAATGCATTGTCTTTCAGCTTGGGAACATTACAATATGATGGGCAAAATGCATTGTCTTTTAGCTTGGGCACATTACGGTATGATGGGTAAAATATATTATCTTTCAGTTTGTACTTTAATGCCTTATTGGCTATTTTATTGAAGCATTGTTTCTAAAGTCTTGTGAATTAATTTTCATGTAGGGTTTTCTACTATTATGGATCACTCTCAAGAGATTAGAGCTCTTGTCTCTAACACCACCTTACATTTCAATGAGAAAGAGTATGCCCCTGGTAACTTTGAAAGGAAGTGGACTCACATGTACATGGGAAGAAAAGTTTGGTTTCTCATTCAAAGAAAAACCGAGCTACATCTGATGATGTCGAGGAAAGATATGGAGCAAAATAAGGAACCAGGGATATTTTTATGAAGTGTTCACAACCTAATATTGGGGGTTATCATTTTATCTTATCAAGAGGTCTATATAGGTTCGCAATGCCACCTCCTCCACCATCAAACTTTACAAATAACAAACTCCATTACAGGCTCTCATGGATGACGCTGCCACACATGGGCCCTATTCCGATGCTTAAGCATCGACGTTTAGTGTGCGCAGGGCGCTAATCATCAATAATCAAAGAGGGATTAGTCAAGTGTTGCTATATAGTGACTTTAGGCAAGTGTCGCTATATAGTGACGTTTATACAAAGTTGCTATATAGTGACACTTACTAGACTTGTAGACGGTCATTATATAGTGACACTGAGATAGTTTCCTATAGCGACATTTTACAGAGTGTTTTTCCCATACCAACCTTTAAAGATAGTTTTTTCCAATGACAAATTTTTTCCCCTTTTCATACATGTTTGATCCTTTGAGAGAATAAAAGTTCAAGAGCATGTACATCAAGTCTAAAGCTCATATATTCATGTCCAAGTTTGAGATGAAAAAAATCAATGAAGAGCATTTACATCAACGGCTTCATCCTGAGCCAAGTTTAATGCACCAAACAAGTCTATCTCTAACTCTATACCGAGTTGATCTCCTATATCATCATCATACTCTGGCATCATACGTTCACCTAAGACTTGATCATCTTCTTTAATAAAGTGTGGTGATTCTTGATGATCGTCATCTTCTTCCTCAATATTGTGATCTCCATCTTCCTCCCGTACGATGTCATTATGTGCATCTTCCTCTTGGCTCATATTGAGATCTTCATCTTCTTCATTGCTAGATCCATCTGGATCAATTGGATCTGGCATTGGTAATGGCATCTCCATATCCACATCTCTATCTTCAAAAATTTGCTTACTTTGTGGTGTGCAACTTGGATCATGTACCACCATCTTGGATCAGAACGATCCGGAAGAAAAACCACCTATATTAAAGATGGGTGCCAAATGCCATCAATTATATATATGAAATTATGCTTAAGTACATGTATCAATGGATCTTGAAAAATGAAAGCTTCGATTGATTAAATCATTAGTATGCACCTGCTCACAAGAACAAAAGTATCACTTTCATTGGTCCAAAGTTTGGTGGAGTCTATTGCAAAGAAACCGCTACTATCTTTCCATACTGTCACATGGGGATCATTGTAAATAGTTCTAAACCATTTTACATCAAGAATGAAAATACTAAATTGTTTGAAATCAATTTCATAGATTTCGCATATGGTCCCACAATAATCCAACTGCAAGGAGAGAAGATTGGTATCCGAAGCACTTGCTCGGCTATCTTGTGTAAAGTTAGCCATGACTCCATAATCATACATGACTCTCTTTGAATCGATGCATTCCACGTGAATATATCATCCATATGCACTGTACTTTTTGTACTACAAAAGAGCATTATTAAAACAATGAGGATGCATCTATTTTATAGCGTATATTGCCACAAATAATTACTTAATTACATCAAGAGGTAAGAAACTTACATGCACTCATCATTGGTATCTCTTATCTTGTCAACAACCCAATCTTCCATGGACTCCACGTCCGTATCCTCAACATAATTACAATGAAGGAAGAAATTCAAGCAGTCACATATTATCTCTTTATAATCTCTTTGGGAGGCCCTTATTGTTCTTTCAGCATCTACATCAAATCGGCCATACCGAGTGCTTCGATAACATAGGTTGCTTAAGAAGTCCAAGAGATCTTGTCGTGCTTTTATAATACATTGTGAAAGTCTTTCGCTCTCTACTATCTTCTCAGTCTCCTCCCTCTCTGTCTGCCTCTATGCATCGAATTCCTCTCTCTCCATCCGTGTCAGTGGAGAGCCTTATCAAATTCATGTGTCTCTCCTTGCTCCTTGGTCAGCAGTCCATTCTTTGAGACTGTCAATTCCAGATTCCACGTCTCTGACTATGCCTAGGATATCCATGGTGGGTGGGGAGATGATAAATTAAGAGTGATGAACGAAGAATGTGCTTGTAGAAGGACTAGGATGGACGAAAGAAGGGAGTCTGATAATTATATTATTCTTGTCTTCAATCACTTTATTTCATAGATTTAAACCGATTCAAAATCTATCATCTCATGTGTCTCTCACATTTACGGTCTTTCATCTTTTACTTCACTCAATGGATAACTCATCGCTCTAAATTTATTAAATCGGTTTTACTTTTTTCGAAGTCTAACTTATTATATACAATAAATATCTCATGATGAGAATCTAATAATTATATCATTCTTGTGTTCCATCACTTTCAATTTATAGATTTCAATGTACTCAAAATCTATCGTCTCATATGTCTCGCATTACGGTCTTGCATCGGCAAGTCTAACTTATTATATAAAATAAATATCTCATGATGAGATTCTAATAATCATATCATTCTTATGTTCCATCACTTTATTTTATAGATTTCAATGTACTCAAAATCTACCATCTTACATGTCTCGCATTACGGTCTTACATCTGTTACTTCACACAATCTAGTCATCTCAGCCTCTCCCAATTCTTTATTCCAAATCTTTCATCTCACATTATGAGTCTGCAGTTCTATAAATCCCTCTCTAGTCGTTTGTCTTCTACATCTCACCTGCAGCAAACACTTCTTACACTTTGCTCTCGTTACCTTACTCCTCTCCTCAAGCTTACTCCTTCCCATCTTGCCCACAGCCTTACCTCCTTTCCTCAAGCTTACTCCTTCCATCTTGCCTGCAGCCTTACAGCAAAACACTTCTTCCACTTTGCTCTCATTACCTTCCTCACTCTCATTACCTTCCTCCTTTCGTTTCCATTGATCTTTTTGAAGTCATCAATTCCGTCAAGCAAGCCATTAGCACCAGCAAAGAATGGATTGCTGAGAACTAGGGGAAGATGTTAGATATGCTCAATGCCCCACCCTCTTGGTAACCACCAGTGGTCCAAGGTGCTCAAGTTGTAAGGCCCCCATATGAGGAGAAGCCATGTGTGAGCCCGGGACACTAGATGGATCCTGACTTGCATGTCGGATGAGGTCTATCAATGAGACCATTGATGGTAGAAAGGTGATTGTGTGGGAGCCCCTTATTCTTGCTGGGGCCTAGGGGCTGGCCCCTAGCTAAGGGGTCCTAGGGGGGCCAACGGCCCCCTTGGTGGGGGTTCGAGGGTGAGAGCCCCCAAGGCGATGGTATAGGAAATATTCCCTGAATATTCCATGGATGACTAGTCAGTTCCACCGACTAGGTTGACTAGTCGGCTTCACCGACTAGGTTGATTGGTCGGTTCCACTGACTATGTTGATCCGACTATTGCCCTCATAGCTATAAAGAGGCGACCACCCCAATCCATTGCATCATATCAGTTCAGATCAGATCAGACCTTCCAGCTAGTAGCTCTTCACCTAGTATCTATCTAGATCGCCATCTAAGCTCCACTGTGGGAGTGCACGGGTGGATGGAGCCATCATCTATACTACATTAGTATTGAAGGAAAATTTTGTTCATCTCCAGTTTGTTGTGTACTCTCTATTCTTTGTTCAGTTTTTGTTCTGCTGCGTCGTGTTTAATTTAACATGGTATTAGAGCCCAGGCGGCTCTAAGGATCGAAGAATAGAAGAGAGGTGAGGGCTTCAACAGCATACGAAGTGATGGCAACAGGAAGCGGCTCAACAGGAAGCAGCTCAAGTTCAGCAGCTGTTATTGCACCAACAATCCAAGCGTTGAGGATTCGCCCACTAGCCTTCACTGAAGGCAAGCTAGATGGTACGAGCTACACTCTATGGAAGTTTTAAATTACTGTTATTCTAGATTCATATGAGCTTCTGAAGACAGTACTGGGAACTGACCCAAAATCACAACCCAGCAAATCTAAGGAGTACGATATCTCCTAATGCCAACCTTCTATGAGCTTGGAAATGCAAGAATGTAGATGCTTTGTGTGCCCTAGTTACAAGTACTACTGATAGTATTTTGACCTTGATTTAGCATACATCTAAGGCAACTGTGGCCTGGAACATATTGAAGAGTCAGTATGAGATGCGAAATCAGACAAGGATCTAGGACCTAGAGAATCAGCTCGTAGCTGAGAAGTTTAATGAAGGAAAGATAGCAGAGGAGTTCATAACCCAAATCAAAAATCTACATGACCAGATGGCTGGTGTTGGGATACAAAAGACTAGCGAAGAGCTAGCTCGGCAGTGTCTCCGAATATGTCCACCAAGGTTTGATGGACTGGTAACAGTGCTTAACACTCAGGTGAGACCCCAACCATTGTCATTTGAGGAGTTCTATGCTTTACTTATGGAGGAGGAATTGAGGCTTAAAGCTTGAGATGTAGGTAGCAATGGGGATGCCGCATTCTCTGCAATTGCGAAAGGCAAAGGTGGTTCCTCCACCAAAGGTGAGTCCTCTACTAGTGGTGACAAAAAGAAGAAGGGCGGCAAGAAGAAGTTTCAGGGAGAATGCTTCTACTGCAAAAAGAAGGGCCATGTGATTGCAGATTGCCAGGTCAAGAAAGCAGATGAAAAGAATGGTACCCTGAAGAAGACAGATAAGGGAAAAGAGACAGCTAACATAGCGGAAGCAGAGTTGGATCTATTTTTGGCCATTGAGGAAGAGTGTTCCTCAGTTCAAGAAGCATCAACCACTGATTCATGGGTGTTGGATAGTGGTGCCTCCCGTCTCATGACTTGCAAGAAGGGTCTATATTGTTCCATGCAGCCTCTATAGGAACCCATCACAGTGACGGTTGGAAATAATACAAAATGCCTTGTTGAGGATATAGGTATGGTTTCATTTGTTTTTGTAAATGGAGATGTTAAGAAACTATCTAATGTGATGTATGTTCCACAAATCAAGAGAAATTTGCTATCAATTGCTTCCATAACTGACTTTGACCACCATGAGGTTAGGTTCAACATGATAGGAGCAAAAATTCTAGATAGTGCTGGCAATCTTGTTGGCATAGGAGTAAGGAGGAACAACCTGTATGAGCTAAGTGCTCTTACAGCCACTGTTGGAGTGGGCACAAGCAGGCTTTGGCATGAAAGATTTGGCCACATTGGATTTGCAGTGCTGAAGGAGATGCAAAAGCAAGGTATGGTTGCTCACTTACCTGTAGTAGTAGAAATCAAAGAACCGTGTGAAGCTTGCATGATGGGCAACAACAGAGAAAGGCATTCCCACAAGAAAGCAAGAATAGGGCAAATGCTCCTCTAGAGTTGGTGCATGTTGACTTGTGTGGTAAGATGCCTACACAGGCCTTAGGGGGATCTTCCTATTTTTTATTCATTGTCGACAACTATAGTAGGAAGATGTGGGTGTACTTTCTTCACAAAAAGGCTCAAGCTTTTGGTAAATTGAAAGAATGGCTACAACTTGTTGAAAATGAAACAGGGAGAAAAGTGAAGAAAATCAGATCGGATGGTGGTGGTTTGTTTCTACAAAGTTTGGAGATTTTTGCAAGAACAAAGGGATCAAGAAACAAATGAGATGACACCACATACGCCTCAGCAAAATTCGGTTCTTGAACACCAAATGCAAACCACCATGGAGATGGGGAAGTGTATATTGAAAGGCGCTAGACTGCCAAACCACTTTTGGGCTGAGGCTATCAATACTATGGTCTACATCCTTAATTGCAACTATACAAAGGCACTCAAAGGTAAAACACCACATGAGGCTTACAGCGGTAAGAAGCCATCTATCTCTCACTTCAGAACGTTTGGGTGAGAATCCTATGCGCATGTACCAGACAAAGAGAGAAACAAGCTACAACCAAAAAGCACCAAATGTATCTTCTTAGGCTATTGTGATGAGAAGAAAGCCTATAAGTTGTATGACCGAGAGGCAAAGAAGATCATAGTGAGCCGCAATGTGGTGTTCAAGGAGTAGCCACATGCAGTGGAGGTAGAGAAGAGCTCTTCCACTCTATCATCAAGTGAAGAAGTAATTCACTATGGACCTATCCCAGGAGCTATAAAGGAGGAGGAAATATCAGTTGATGAAGGTATAAGTCACCAACCTATTGTTACACCACCGAAAAAGCCATTGCCGCGATGGGTAAGGCAGCTCTATGACCATGATAGCCAGATGCCTATGTCTATTGAGCAGCATGCAGATGGACCAAGGCAGTCTCAAAGAATCGAGGAGCAAAGGAGGGCTTCTGCTCACATAGTCAATATGGCCTTGATGGCTGAGATTATTGTAGAAGTAAAGGAGCCTGTGAGTTTGGAGGAAGCACTTGTAGACCAAGATTAGAAAAATGCTATGCAAGACAGCATCATGAAGAATGAAACTTGGAAGCTGGTAGATCGACCACCTAACAGAAAGGTTATTGGCACCAAGTGGGTTTGGAAGGTAAAGTACAAGGCCAATGGGACTTTGGAAAAGTACAAAGCCACATTGGTTGCACAAGGATTTTTGCAGGTTGAAGGGTTTGATTTTTAGGAATCTTTCGCTTTGACTGCCAGAATGACCACTATTCACACAATACTATTGGTGGCTACTCATTAAAAGTGGCCAATTTATCAAATGGATGTTAAATCAACATTCTTGAATGGTGATCTCAAGGAGGAGGTGTAAGTGGCTCAACCACCTAGGTTTGAGGCCCCCCATTCTGAGAAAAAGATATGTAAGCTGAAGAAGGCTCTGTACGGCAGGCTGAAATAGGCCCCAAGAGCATGGTACCAATGGATAGACAAATTCTTTCATAAATTAAACTTCAAAAGATGCACCTCAGATGCTGACTTGTATGTGTACAGGAAAGGTGGAAAATCTACTATTATTGTTCTATATGTGGATGATCTCCTTATTACAGGTGACTATGAAGACATGATCCAATAGACTAGAAAGGCATTGAGCATAGAGTTTGAGATGATAGACTTAGGCTTGATGCACTACTACTTGGGGATTTAAGTTTGGCAAGAGCCAAGCAAGATCTTCATCTCTCAGTAGAAATATGCAAGGGAGATCTTGAAGGCATTTGCCAATGTCCGAGTGCAAGGAGATAGCTACACCTATGGAGGTAAATGCGAGGCTATCTATGGAGGATGCCTCACCACCAGCAGACATCGGGAGGTACAGGAAGTTGGTGGGTAGTCTCATCTATCTGTGCAACACTAGATTGGACATCAATTTTACTGTTGGCGTTTTGAGCAGGTTCTCCAATAAGCCCTGTGAGAATCATTGGAATGCAGGGATGCGGGTGCTCAAGTATGTGAAGGGCACTCTTGATTATGGCATCACTTATGGTATGGGCACTTCCTTGGTTGGTCATTGTGACTCAGATTGGGTTGGAGATGTTGATTCTAGGAAATTAGTTTCTAGATATTGTTTATCTTTAGGTTCAAGTATCTTCTCCTAGATTAGTAAGAAACAACCACAACAGTGGCATTGTCTTCTACCGAGGCTAAGTATAAGGCAACATGTTTTGATGCTTGTAAAGTAGTGTGGCTGAGGAGGATCTTATGGCACATGGGAGTGCAAGAGGATGAAGCAATTGTGATGAGGTGCGATAATCAAAGTTGCATGGCCATTGCTAAAAATCTAGTGTTTCATGCATGCACAAAACATAAAGAGATTTAGTATCACTATGTGCATGATTTGATCGAGGACGGGATAGTGGAATCGGTCTACTATCCAACAAAGCAAAATGGAGTAGATATCTTCACCAAGGCACTCGGGAAGGATTAGCTTCAGGGTCATCTTCAAAGACTCGGCATTGGGCTGAGAAGGTAGTTCACCTACGGGTGGACATTGAGGGGGGGTGTTAGATATGTTCAATGCCCCACCCTCCTAGTAACCACTAGTGGTCCAAGGTGCTCAAGTTATAAGGCCCCCATATGAGGAGAAGCCATGTGTGAGCCCGGGACATTGGATGGATCACTTGCATGTTAGATGAGGTCTATCAATGAGACCATTGATGGTAGAAAGGTGATTGTGTGGGAGCCCCTTATTCTTGCTGGGGCCTGGGGGTTCGAGGATGAGAGCCCCCGAGGCGACGCTATAGGAAATATTCCTTGAATATTCCATGGACGACTAGTCAGTTCCACCGACTAGGTTGATTGGTCGGCTTCACCGACTAGGTTGACTAGTCGGTTCCACCGACTACATTGATCTGACTACCGCCCTCATAGCTATAACGAGGCGACCTCCCCAGTCCATTGCATCAAATCATTTCAGATCAGATCAGATCTTCTAGCTAGTAGCTCTTCACCTAGTATCTGTCTAGATCGCCATCTAAGCTCCACTATGGGAGTGCATGGGTGGATGGAGCCATCATCTTTACTACATCAGTATTGAAGGAAAATTTTATTCATCTCTAGTTTGCTGTGTACTCTCTATTCTTTGTTCAGTTTCTATTCCGTTGCATCGTGTAATTTAACAGAAGAGGGAGGAGAGAAAGAGACATCTAGCTCCGTTAACCTAATACGAGAAGGACGAGTTTGCTTATCTAAAGAGCTTAGAGGAGGAGAGAGGAAAAAGAAGTATGGCTACTAGTGAAATAGATAGACTACAATCATATAGGAGAGAGCTAACAGACTTTCTAAGGGAGATATCTTTGTGTGTGGCTCATTATGGAAGATTTCCACCCCAAGAAGCGCAAGCCATTCAGAAAAAACAAAGTGCTATACATGAGAAAATTCATAATTCCTTACTTCTCTTGTGTAGTTTTAACTACATCGATGATGATGAGATGAACTCAACCCTTGAATGGGTTGAGTCTAGGATTTCAAGAGAAAATAGATTTGCCTTCTAGTGAGAGGCTTATTGTAACTTTTGGCGTTTGTCAACACCTTTATAAATATTGTAAGAGTTTGCTACGTCCACTTGTAACTTTTGAAGGTATTTCCCAAACACCATTATAAATATTAAGAGAGTTTACAACTACTGAATCTTATTTTTTGGTGTAACTTATCTGAGGTTTATTGTACCTTTTGGTGTTTGTCAACACCTTTATAAATATTGTGAGAGTTTGCTTAATATTGTAAGTTTTGAAGGTGTTTGTTAACACCATTATAAATATTAAGAGAGTTTACAATTGCTGAATCTTGTTTCTGAGGCTGCATTAAATTTTAGTTTCATCTCCTTTAAAAATATCAAAAAAATTGCTTGTTTATATGTTTTCATCTATGCTTTGAAGATTGGGTTTTTTCTTAAATTTTATCCGAAAACTAGTCCAAAAGTATATGTAAAAATGAATTTGTACATTGACAAGTCCAAAATTAATGAAATAAGTGTTGACAATGGATCTATCATCAAGAGGTGGAGGGACTTGAACTTGATTGACCACTTTATCCATTAATTCATCTAGTACTGAATCGTCTCCTATATCATCATCTATTTTCTTAGTCTCATCTATCACAATGGCTTTGGATGCCATGAGTAGAGCTTCTACAACATCTGTATCTGCAGTTTTCACCATTTCCTATGTGCATATCTTTTCTATTGTATCTGTAACTTTAGAAGAAAATGCTAGAACATTTGGTTAATCATTAAGTGAGGATACTAGGAATGGCTTAAAGGGAGAGCAAAACCTTGCTAAAGATGTTCAATTCCTGTTCATCATGTCCCACCTAGTTTTGCAAGAGAAAATTAGGAATTCCCGAACAATCATCTATATATATGTACCCCCTAGTGGCTCTTTCCTAATTCTTCCATCAATTTTTGCATCTATGCTTCCCATCTACCTATTTTAGAGGCTCTTAAAATCAACAATTATTCTCCAATTATTCCATGCATATATTAACTTAAGCCAAGGGAATGGCCTTTACGTTCAATTGAGAAAGTCAAAATTGAATTCTTAGCCGAAAAGGTGGAATACCTTAATATAGCTTCAAAATTTAATGTAAAGGGAAAACTAATTAAACCTTTATTAGTTCCTCTCAAGGTCATATAGGTGACATGAAGGTATTATATAAGAAGTAGAGTACAAGGATCATAATTAATTCTCATCCTTATTAATACTAGGGAAGGGGAGCCCTCTCCTCATAATTAAAAGGAATTTCTCATTGAGTTCTCATTACCCTCTCCTCATTAATAAAACCTAAAGGATTTCCTCCTTACCCTCCCCCTGGCTGCCAACTTTTGACTAACTTTTCCAGTAACTTAATACATTTTTTATTTCTTCCCAATTAGGGGCAATTATTGAAGACCAAAATTACTCTATCCAAACCAATGCTTGAAGTATTTAGTTTAACTATTTTGGTGGACATTTCTTAATCTAATTAAAAAGGTTGAATAGCGTGTTATGGGAGACCTTGCATGAAGACTCCATCAACATCCTAACTAGAAGGCCTCCATGTGCACTTATTTTAAATTCAATTAGAGGACATACTAGAGAGAGATGCATGACATGGCAAAACATGAATGTTATTCCTAAGAAACGTACCTATAAGTGATTCCCAAACACGTACCTATAAGCGATTCCCAAAATGTAATGTGCGAGCGAGTATTCAAATAGAAAGGACGGCATCCTTTTCATATATAATAGAATTCCAAGGGTGCATTAAATTATTGGACGTACTTTCGTCCGTCCCTAAGACAGAGCGCAAATCTGACGTTGAAAAATTGAAGTTCTTGTGCAAAATTGCCAAAGCAATGGGGTCGGGGGCTCAGTGGTGTGATTAATTAGGTTAGTCGATCTTTCGATTGAAGGCAAGCGTGCAGCGTTTGCGAATTTGAGTCCTCTGTGCGTAGATAATCGAGCTGCTTCAAGTGCACGTCGTATTAATAAATGCTCCCGCATTATATATTCCAAAGGTTTCGATTCTCGCACATAGCCGTCATCTTCAAATCCGCAGTACAGAATATCAAATGCCACCGTAAATCCATTCTTAAGCAAGAATACTTTCTCTGCCGCGCAATTCATCTACCTTCTGCACGAGGCGGAATCGAAGCTTTTGTGCTCGCGTATCTCGAGACACCTGCTTATGGCCTATAAAATTCCCACTTCCAAAATCCGTTGGGTTGCTCCCTTTCTTGCACTTTTTCCCTTGAAGTGATTAAAATTATGCTTTCGGCATCGATCACGTTTTCTTTATATAATGCTTCGATGGGTATCGTGATGACAAAGAGGAATTTGACGCTCAGAACTTGCAAAGGAAGTGAGAGGCCACATATCTCCATCGACCATTCTCGGTTGGTATCGCTAGCTGCTGATGAATGACGCATAACGTTTCTTCAAGTTCCTGTAGACAGCGCCAGATAGCATAAGTTACTTTAACCAGATGCTTCATTATACGTTTTCTGTAGGACATCGCGGTCACCAGAAGCTGCGGTGCTTAGTTAGTACCCTTTCTCTCGACAGCTGTATTGATCCTACTCTCTGATTTTTCTTCAAAGTCCCAGACTTCTCCTATGATCTACAATTGGAGACGCTTACACACAGACTCCAGAGTCCCGATATATTTTTCACGTCGATCCTTCGAATACGCTATCGACTGCACATTATTTGCTGAAGTTCCATGGTGGTAAATGGTTCTGCCGATTCTATCTACAGTGGATCTGGCTTTCAGCGCCGAGGTATTACGACCAATCTGTTTCAATAGCTTGCTTTAGCTTCGTTGTTGTTTCACCGTTGGTTTACGCATAATTCGCACGACGTACATATGCAGATGAAGCGCTCGCTAAGGTCAACCGAGACAAGACGTATTCTTACATAAGGGCTTGGGAGGAGAAGGAGAAAGCCCAGTCTAACAACAAGTGAGTTTGCTGGTGTTTGCACTGTGAAGTTCTTGTCCCTCGCGGACTTTTTTTCTTATATCGTATCCATGAATTGACAAACACAATATGGTGTCCCTGTACGCGGATTTGTTTTCTTGTATCGTATGTGTTAAGTTGATGAATGGACAAACGATGAGAACTGCACGACGTTTGTTCCTTTGATCTGCTCAAGATGTTTCTGACAGGTTCGAGAAGGCGCTTGCCAAAATCAACGCATGGGAAAGCGCAAAGCAGGCGGCGGCAGAAGCGAAGATGAGGCAAGCCCAGGTAAGTTCTTTTTCTAGGGGAACTTTTTGCGAGGTCTCATAATGCTCTGCTGCATGTGGGCTCTTTTTGCGAGGTGGTTCTTTTTCTAGGGGATCTTTTCGCGAGGTTTCTTAAGGCTGCTACTGGGTGCATGCAGGAAGAGCTGGAGAGGAGGAGGGCAGCGATGCTGGCCAGATTGAAGAACGATCATGCAGTGATCCACAGGGAGGCGCAGGAGAAGAGGGCAAGAGCGCAGGCAAGAAGGGCAGGGGAGCTTGTCAAAATAGAGGAGGAGGCAGCCAGGCACAGATCTACAGGAGAAGTACCAAGCAAGAGTGGATGTTCATGCTTCTAAATTTGATTTGCACAAACATGGTTTGTCATATCCATTCACTGAATGCTAAGATAGTTTACTGAATGCTAATAAGCATGCATGAACAGCCTAGTGCGTAAGACCAGCGCTGGTCGTTCTTCCCAAAGCATCCAAAGACAAACTTCATGTTGTCATGCATTATGAGCGTCATTGTGTTTTATTGTCCAAATAAAAGGACTCATGCAAGGTGTCAAAGAAAGTATGTCCCCTTTCTCTTTGTTGTAATTTTATTATAATAGGCAAATGAAAAGAAATAAAAACATGTCTTAGTTATTGGAAAAGGGAGTAGGGGGGTGGTAAAGGAAGGGAGGGGGGCGGTGGGGCAGTAAAGGGAAGGGACCTTGGTGAGGGGTGATAACAACGGCAGGGGCTGTAAAGGGTATATTGAATAATGGTGCCATCCCTCTATTTATTTATAAGGGAACCCCTCCCTCTTATTCATGAGGTTAAAAATTTTAAACCCTTTTATAATAAATATTTAGACTCTAAGAATGGGTAATGAAGGTCTTGAGTCTTTTCATGAAGGGCTTGAGTCCCCCCTTGCCCCTTTTCATGAAAATTTGGAGTTTTCCCTTTGATCTTAGCTTTGTTGGGCTATCTCCACCTTTTCACCTCAGAAATTATCTGAATTTCTCCATTGAAAAATAAAGGCCTTTTCAATTGTGTTTTGCCTTAGGTCAAGTTAATAATGTGTTGAGTATAAGGGCCCTTAAAATAGGTAGATGGTCCTTTAGAGCCATTTGGGGGGTGATACTTGTGAAAGAAAGTTTATTCTAGTTGTTTTCTACATACTATACCTCAAAGGAAAGGACTCATGAGAGATAGAAGCTAGATTCGTAAAAGATAGCGCTTTGTTTCATACTTTTAGTTTAAGGGAAAAGAGGACAAAGCTTGTTCTTGAAGCTCAAGCTTTTTCCTATACTTTTAATTCAAGGGAAAAGAGAGAACCCAAAGAGAGGACCCATAGAGGATCTCCATATTCTTACAAAAATAAATACAATGGGGTTCTCATGTAACTTATCCTTTTTATTGATAACTAAGGAAAGAACACTTTGTGGAGGATTTTATTCTAATCTAGCTTCTTAAAGATAAATAACTATTAATTGAGTTGCTTCTTGGATATATATTGGAAAACGTTTTGTAATATCATACTCTGGAAACTTAAAGAGCTCGGGAAAAGTCTAATCAAAGCTATCTAGAGTACATTTGGTCATTATGGTAGTTTGTTAAGACATACATCGTTCATGAGCGCATGAGTGCAAATGGGTTTTTCTAGTAGTATTCCTAATTGATTACTCTTACTTTTTCCAAGACCGACATTTCCTCTTTTATTCACCTTCTCTCAATGCATTCAAAGAACTTGTAACTTTTATGAACTTACATGTATTTTTCATACTCTATTATATGAAAGGTTATAAATATCATGTTCATTCACAATCATATTTAGCCTACTAGAGTCTAGTGCACGTTTAGTGCTACTTTCCATAAATGTAACATAGTTTTGAAGCATATTTTGGTGTCTTGGTCTAAGTCTAAAATAACATCCTCATGTTGACTTCATACCTAAATGTTTCTTTCCCTCTTTTTCATCCTTCATGGTATTATCAATAATCAACCTGCTCACCTATAAGAGAAATATAGGGGAAATATGTATGTAAGATGTAGCACAAGCCCCCCACTTGAAATCTTCTAGTTATAGAATTTATAGAAACAGATCTATTCGGAATGCATGAGGACACACATGGAAGTCGAATGATATGGGTATGGCCTCTTAATATTATGTGTTCCAAAAAGAAACATACATACATCAAGCAACCAAAGCATACCAAGCTTGAGATCAATGTTATGAGTAATGTATCACTTCAATGGAGTATTGCAAGGAACCAAACCCACCTTTGAATATTATTGGCCCATCAAGGACTAAATTTTGCATCTAACTACTATAATAGATCATTTGGATTTAAGTAGTTCTATCTATTAATAAGTGGAATCCTCATAACTTATAAGGCCTTAGTTTTCTAAGCTAGTTAATTATAAGATGTATGGATCGTTATACTCATGAATATCATCATCTTCTCACCTAATCTATTTTTTAAAACCCTTAATCATATGATTTTGTAGGTCGCATATGGTTTTACTTCTGTAAACTCATCGCTAAATTGTAAGCGCAGAGAGTCCACCACACAATATTTAAGATTGCACATGAGTTCAATGGAAGGGGTTTTATTTTCTTGTGGAGTTACAGAAAATACACATGTAGAGGGGGTATAAGGGACACATAAAATCCCTTTTTTTAGCGCACTCTCATAGTGAACATTGTAGGGTTGTAAGTATATATATATTTATTTATTTATCAAAACATATATTTATAAATAACTAATAAATACATAGAATAAATATATATATATATATATATATATGTATGTATATATGTATGTATATATACACATATGTATATATACATACATATGTATGTATATATACATATGTGTATATATACATACATACATATATATATATATATATATATATTCTATGTATTTATTAGTTATTTATAAATATATGTTTTGATAAATAAATAAATATTGTATTTTATATATTTATATACTTTTTTAAATTATATTTATATTTATCCTAATAAAGTCAAATATAATAACCTAGTGTTCAACCTATTTAAACTTGCAAATTAAAAGCTAATAATAAAATGTATACCTATTAACAACTAATAAAATTTAAGAAAATAACCTAGTGTGAAACCTATTTACACCTATACGCATAGCCAAAATTTGACCATGTAGTCTAATCATGTGCCTGGAGAAGATTTGACCATGTGGTCGAATCTTTATGAGGTGTCCAAATCAAACCTTGATGGGAGTGCTAGAAAAAAGAAAGTAAAAGTAAAAATCCTAACAGAAAAACTTAAATTGATAGAGTACTAAAAAAAACTAAAACTAGAAATAGCAACAAAAAAATTTAACCTAAAACCAAAATTTAGTCCCAAAAGTAAAAACAAAGCATGATTAAATTAAAGACCTAAACCTATAAGCTAGACTGAATAGGTCAAATTAAAGGGGGGAAGCATGTAACCTACAAATACAAAAGTTTCTAAACCTATTTAATAAATTCATAATTAAAAGGGGGAAAGATTTAAACATATATTTAAAGGTGTAAATTTAAGGGGGAAAGATACCTAAATTAAAAGGGTTAAATTTTAAGGAGGAAAAGATAAAAAGATTTAAAATTTAGGCTAAAAATTAAAAGGTTTAAATTTAATGGGGAGGGTGGGACGGGGAAGGAGGAGGGAGGGGGGGGAATATGTTTTAAGGGGGAAACCTATACTTAATGAAAATTTAAGGGGATACCTAATATACTCCGCTCCTCAAATTTTATTCTAGATCCCATTAAGTAGTTCCCCTCCCCCCCCAAAATGCTAACAAATTTCACATGCTAAAAAATGAATCTAACCTAACCCATGTTAGCTAGCCTAACCTTAATTTATGTAACCCAATCACCTAAACTAACCCGACCACCTACTTTAACCCTATGTAACACAATCCTAGCACTAACCCAACCTAACTCCAGCCTAGCACTAACCCAACCCAACTACATGAAACTCCTCATCACAAGAGGGCAAGGGATGGAGAGGGCAAAGAGAGGGAGAGGAAAGGTGAGAAGTAGGTGGATGAAGAGGGAGGGATGAGGAAGGACATGGGAGTACAGGGTTTTTTCTACCCCGAGAGAGAGAGAGAGAGAGAGAGAGATAGAGATTTTCAATTGCAAGTTAAATTTTAAATTTTGAGTTTAAAGAGAACTTTATTTTTTGGGGGGGGGGCCTTTAAGTTACCTTAATTTCCACATTGTGCAAGGGGGTGGATTAATGAAATTCAAATTTTGAATTTTTATTTGAAGGGGGGACATACTATTACCTTAATTTTTATAGTGTGCAAGGGGGCCACTAATGCAATTCTAGTTTTGATTTTTTATTAAATAGGGGGACATACTACCTTGAGGATAGTTCAAGGGTGGTAAGGATCAAAAACTTAATTTTTAAGCATTAACAAAAAGAGAAGATACAATGTATGATAACCAAGGCTATAGGCGGGGATAATAAATTAAAAAAAAATTAAATCCTAAATTGCTTGCCACCTGCCTGGCCTCTCCCTCCCCCTTGCTCCCTGCCTTCATGTTCTCCTGCATAGCCTCTCGCTCTACCTCATCTCCCCTCCCCTCCTTCACTGCCTTCATCACCTCTCCCTCCTCCACCACTTATGATATTGAATAGAATGGAATGGAATGTC
This sequence comes from Dipteris shenzhenensis, assembly GCF_047967505.1. Classification (NCBI taxonomy): domain Eukaryota; kingdom Viridiplantae; phylum Streptophyta; class Polypodiopsida; order Gleicheniales; family Dipteridaceae; genus Dipteris; species Dipteris shenzhenensis. The sequence continues at coordinate 7,289,224 of NC_141616.1, forward strand.
ATTGCGCATTTCTTCATTAGTCTGTCTACAAGATATGCAATGACGGCTCTTGGTTGATCATTGTATTAGTTGTTGCGGCCAATTTCCTCTTCTGGTGATCACTTGTAGACACTACACTAGCACTAACCCTGTCGAGTGCTGCTACACTCTTCCACATTCATGAGGGCATCCTCCAGGGTTGTTTTTGTGCAGGCAGAGAGCTTAAGTACACGTCGTATAAGTTTCAAGGGTCAAGAGAGCTTGAGTGTTGGATTTCTTGAAGATAGCTTCAACAGAGAAGGGCAACATCAAATTAATGCAAAATATCGGATGACAATATGATAGTTGAAGAATGAGAGAGAGAGAGAGAGAGAGAGAGAGAGAGAGAGAGAGAGAGAGAGAGAGCAAAGAATAGGCATGGACACTCTCCTGTATCCTCATCACTTGCTAGATCCAGCATCACGTCATATCGCAGTCTCTCCCCAGGCCCTTACCTATCCCAAACAGAGAAGGTGTTTTTGCATTCCTCATTCCTCCTCACACCACTCCCTAACTCCTCTCCCCTCTCCCTACTCTACCTCATCTCCCCTCCCCTCCTTCACCGCCTTTCCTTCTGCTCACTCTCATGTGGCTTAGTCACATGGCATTTGCTGCATAATCCCCCTTCGAAGCCGCTTGCTATCATCCTCCCTCCCTCTTACTTGCACTGTCTCCTTTCAAGCTCAAAACATGGTTGAGACTAAAGGATGCCACAGATAACTCATAGGTTTGCCTTTGTGCAATGTGCCCCAAAAGGACAACGTGCTGATGATTAGGTGCTACAAAAGGAGATATACTCATGAAAGAGCTTACTAGACTATGCAAATGCATCTCGCTGGACCACGAAATGTGATTGCTATGATTTTTTTGCATGCAATGAGGACACGGGTTCTTTTTGTGTTCTCTGCAAGATCTTTTGTGACTTAGAGTACTATTCCACTAGCGAAACAACCTTCCTGACCCACTGGCTATGTTGATTCTTTGGTAATCTACATTGAAAGAGAGGCCCTAGAGAGACAAATTGGCAAGAAAGTTTGTTGAGAAGAGGACCCAAAATTTCATGTGTGGATAGAGTCATAATAGCAGGTATCTAGACCGGCTAACTGTTTAGTTGTTTACACATTGAGGCTTGTCTAACATTAGCACAATAGTTCCTGTTGTATGCTATTCCTCCTTCCATGCCCCTTTCCAAGGTGTCTTCTATTGCTCAATGCACACCATCGAATTGTAGGTAGCCAAGAAAGACAAAGATCATATTTCCCTTCGAAGCTTTCCTTGTTAAAGACTACGTGCACGATCAAGACTTGAAAGAGAGAACTCTTAGGACCTTTGATGAACCAACATAAAACTATTTTTGACCAAATGCTAGAGAAAATAGAAAATACCTTGTCTTTTGGATCCGATGCATGGAACTAGTACCATTATCCCCTTACAAAGGAGAGAATGGCACTAGTGCTAATCTCCACAATCTCTTATGAGGTTTTGGGTAATGGCACTAGTGCCATTCTCTCTCCATTGCATAAGAGAGAAGAATGGCACACTAGTCATTCCCCACATTTTCATGGACATTTGTGGACATTGGCACCAGTGCAACTATAACACTCTCCATTTCAAGGGTATAATTCTCCACTTGCAATGGGGACAATGGCACTAGTGCCATTCTCCACATCCTCCTATGAGGTTCCTATTGCCATTCTCCACATATTCCTATGAGGTTTAGGATAACGGCATTGGTTCAAGTGTAGAATGGCATTAGTGCCATTCCTCACAACCTTCGATGAGGTTGTAGGGCATGGCACTGGTGCCATTATTACCACTCTTTGAGGTTTCTAATATGCCATTCTCCTCATTGCAATGGCTAGAATGACACTATTACCATTATCCCCATTGCAATATGGAGAATGCCACTAATGCCATTCTCCTATTGCAAAGGTACAATATTGGCTTTGCAAGTGAGAATGGCACTAGTGCTATTCCTCCTTTGCAAATCCAAAATCTTGGCTTTGCATGGCTACTAGTGCCATTCTCCCACTTGCAAGTGTAGAATGACATGCCATTCCTCACAACCTCAATTGAGGTTATAGGGACTTGCATTGTGCTATTCTCCCCATTTTGTGGATTTTCAATATGACAATGGCACTAGTGCCTTTCTCCACTTGCACTGGGAGACTGGCACTAGTGCCATTCTCCCTATTCTTTGAGTTGTGGAGAATGGGGAGAATGTAATTAGTGCTATTTACTTGCAATGAGGAAATGGCACTGGTCCCATTCTCCCCATTCTTTGTGTTGTGGAGAATGACACTACTGCCATTCTCCTCATTGCAATGGAGGGAATGGCAGTAATGCGATTCTCCCCATTACAATGGGAAAACTGTCATTCTACACTTGCAAAGGAGAGAATGGCACTATTGCCATTCTCTCCCTTGCAAGTGTTGGTAGACTCATACTAGTAGGTGTCTAGACCAGCTAACAGTTAAGTTGTATAGTGCCATTCTCTCCCTTGCAAGTGTTGATAGACTCATACTAGTAGGTGTTTAGATTAGCTAGCAGTTAAGTTGTTTACACATTCAGTGACATTCTCCTCATTGCAATGGCTAGAATGGTAGTACTTCCATTATCCCCATTGCAAGTGGCTAGAAGGACACTACTGCCATCATCCCCATTGCAAGTGGAGAATAGCACTACTGTTATTATCCCCATTGCAATGTGGAGAATGGCACTAGTGTCGTTCTCCTATTGCAAAGCTATAATATTGGCTTTGCAGGTGAGAATGGCACTAGTGCTATTCCTCTTTTGCAAATCAAAAATCTTGGCTTTGCAATGGAGAGAATGGCACTAGTGCCATTCTCCCACTTGCAAGTGTAGAACGACATGTGATATACCTCACAACCACCAGTGAGATTGTAGGGACTTGCATTGGTGCCATTCTCACCCATTCTTTGGATTTGCAATATGATAATGGCACTCGTGCCATTCCCCACTGCACTTGTAGACTAGCACTAGTGCCATGCTCCCCATTATGTGAGTTGTGGAGAATGGCATTAGTGCTACTCTACGAGTGCAATAGTGCCATTCTCCCCATTCTCCAAAACTCAAAGAATGGATGGAATGGCACTAGTGCAAGTCCACTAGTGCAATATGATAATGGCACTCATGCCATTCTCCAGTTTCACTGGTAGACTAGCACTACTGCCCTGCAAAGTTGCTTACCACTTTAGATGATGCATATTCCTAGAATTGGATTTTGGATTTTGGTGCTTCAATCTATGTTACTCCTCAAAGGTAATGGTTCTCCACTTATGACAGTGGAAAGACAATGTTACTCCCCAAAGGGAATGGTTCTCCACTTATGACAGTGGAAAGATAGGTTGTGTGCATCTGGGAAATAACTATGCATGTGACATAGTGGGAGCAGGTGACATAAAGATTTCTTTTGCAAATGGGTCTGCATTTGTTTTGAAAAATGTGAGACATGTGCCTAAGATGACCAAGAGTCTCATTTCAGCGGGTCAGCTAGATGATGCTCATTTTTAAGACCATCTTTAATTTCTAGGGTTGGAAGATTTAGAAGGACTCTATGCTTTTGGACAGGGGTGCCAAGTGTGGGACTTTGTATTCCTTACATGTATCAAGGGTGTCTGATCATGTTGTTGCAATAATTGAGAAGCTAATTACTTCTTTGTGGCAATGCCAATTGGGCCATATGAGCCAAAATGGAATGAAACTCTTATGCCATTTGGGTTATGTACCGCATTTGAGTTTTTTTAACTTTGAATTTTGTGAGCATTGTCTCTATGGGAAGCATACTAAATCAGCCCATAAAAGAAGAGGCAAGAAAGAGCTTGAAAAGCTTGATTTGGTGCATTTAGACATATGTGGTCCCATGCCTACATGGTCATTAGGTGGGGTTGAATACTATGTGACATTCATTAATGATGCAACTAGGAAAGTGTGGGCTTATGCTCTGGCTCAGAAGAGTGATGTGTTCCAAGTATTTCAGAAATGGCTGGCTTTGGTTGAAAATCAATCAAATAGAATGCTTAAATGCCTATGGAAGGACAATGGTGGAGAGTATCTCTCTCATGGCTTTCATCATTTCTGTGATACATGTGGGATCAAGAGGGAGCTCATGTCCCCTGGTACTTGAGAGAAAAATCTAGTTGCAGAAAAGATGAACTCCACCATTCAGGAAAGGTTGCAATGTATGCTTTCCAATGCAAGTCTTGCTGATGGTTTTTGGGCTGAGGTAATGAAGAATGTAGTGCATGTGATCAATAGATCACCTAGTAAGAGTTTGGATGGTGGTATTCTTGAAAAGGCATAGAGTGGCGAGAAGCCCGCTTACTCTCATTTTGTGTATATTTGGGTGTGAGGCATATGCACATGTGCCAAAAGAGCTCCCAGAAGAAACTAGATCCTAAGTCTAGGATACTCTTCCAAGTCATTGTGCCACCTACACAATAGTATCATCCAAGCTTTTCTCTAGCACATTGGTTTATTTCTTAATGTGCAAGCCTTACAGACCAGGGTGTTGGCAATGGCATTGTAGATATCTTATCCTTTTCCTCCATAGCAAACTTGAAAATTTTAAAAATAGAGTTGTAAGCTTCACAACTTACATCAACAACATCACAAGCTCCAAGCACCTCCTTTGCTTGCATGAGGCCCTTGAAGTCCTACATTACCTCTCTAGCAACCTGTTCACGTAGCCGTTTTTGTCTAGGTCCTTCAACACTTCAATGACATCTCTTTTTCCAAAAAAGGGTGTATCTATACACCACTTATATATTGAATTCAACATTGAACTCTTTTTTTTCAAAAAAATGGTGTATCTATACACCACTTATATGTTAAATTCAACAAACTCTTTTCATATGGTATCATATTTTCACTTTATCAGCATAGTGTTAAAATTGAACTAGAGTTAGGAGACTATTATTATTATTATAGTTATTGGATGGGGGCACCATGCACAAGTTTGGGAATTATAGCTTCATTGAGCCATATTTTTTTAAATTAGAGGTCACCACTTGACTTTTTAGCTTAATAAGGCCATATTTGTATATAAGTGACCCATTTAATGCTCTAAAAAACCCAATTTTTGAGCTCACTAATTGAAGTTGAGTGGAGAGGATATGCTCCAAAAAAAATTCCAAACCAACAGAGAAAGTCCAAAAATTTTGAATAGTGAGTTGAAGGTAAGGGTTTCAAATTATAGGTTATTGTCTGGTTACATATTAAGAGTATTCTAAACATGCATTAATCTTTGAAGTAATGTTGTGACTTGAAGCATTTGACTGATTGGAAGCATGCACATCTTCAAAGCAATGCAATTATTAGAAGGATGCATTTTTTGTTTGAAGGTAATCATTTCAAAATCACATTTTAAAAAAACCTTCAAATCATTGATCTTTAAACCAATGCAATGACTAATTAGAAGCATGCCTTCAAAGCATCGTTTTGGTCATGCATAAAAACCATCATGTATTTGAAGGCAAGCATTCCAAACTTGCATTCCATGCAAGCACTACAACCACGGCACATACACCAATAATGTAATAGATCCTAATGTTGAAGACCTTTCATGTCTCTTTAATCACCAGTGTTGATGACAATATATGTAATCCTCAAACCATGTCACAAGAAGATCATGAAGATACTATTTGGGTCTCTTAAAGTCGATAAAATATTTTATACCACTAAGGTTTCCTAGCCCCACCTAGCTCTTTGGGTTCTCTAAATCATTTCAAAAGACAATTATAAAGATACTCTTTGAGTCTCTATGGACAAGAAGCTAGCCTTTATGCCAATAAGGCCTCCTAGTTCTAGTTAAAAGCTGCCAATTGTAAGTATTCAATAGAGAAGTTAAAAAAAAACTTTTTAATTATATTGAATTTTGACACTCTAACATAAGAAATGGCTTTATTCATATCACACCAATCATTTTGACTACAAACATGATAATTTTTGGAGTCATATCCTGGGGTGCCAACTCAATATGTATTATGTTACTACCCTCGTCCAAAATCCAGGGTATGGGGGGACAAGGTCCATATAGAATGTGGATGGATTTACTTAAACATTTTCAAATATGCAAGGGAAAAATATGAAAATCTCATGTCCCCCCTTCCACAAAATATAAAGCATATACCTTGAAAAATATGCAAGATTTTAAGGTTTGTACATATTTTTCATAATATGTGAGGCCCAAGGGGGGGGGGTCTTTTGGATGGGGGGGGGGGAAATAAAAAATATGAAAACCCATCTTCTTTCAAATTAATTTAACTTTTTCATGTGTTACCAAAATTTCAAGGTGTAAAGACATATTTGAAGCTCTTTTAGTGTAGAACACAACCATGTTAATTTAACAAATTTATACTCATTGCATATTGCTAAATTCATCTCATACTCAATATTTTGATAGGTTTTTTTACTAAAGGGAGTTGGCACCCCAGGAGTCATATTGACCAAGGTATTGCCAAAATAAGACTAGCTGTCCAAGCCCCCCAAGCATGCCTTGGTCACAATATGACTCCAAACATGGTGATCGGCATAATATGAACAAATCCATTTATTATGTTGTAGTGTCTAAATTCTACATATTTAAAAAGTTTTTGTTTAAATTTCTTTGTTTCATAAGAGCTTGAGCTTATCATGCTACACATGGACATAATATATTGCCAACCATCATTGTATATTAATAGTTTGAACGTGTATACTTAGTGGTTATTAATAATGAATTATACTAAAAGGGCATCTTTATAAGCTTCATGTGAAGGGTAAGATTGCCTTCTTGGCCAAGGGCTATGCCAACACAATTGCTAGTTGAGCTCAGGGGGCTCCATCACGCAAGTTCATGGTGACATATTGGTGTGCATAATTGGTGATCTATGCACAAAATTATTACTTTGAGGCTCAAATAAAGATAGCAAGAAAACCCTTAAGCTTACAGAGGTGTATGTTTTTAGTATTCCCTTTCATGTCTTTTCCATTCACAACTCAAAAAAAGCTCGCAAAAAAATGAAAAAGCTCGCATGCAAAGCTCGCAAAAGAATATCCCCCTACAAATACAATGGTTAAACTTGATGTAACCTTACCTTACTTTCTGTACTCTATGCTTACATCCTTCAGTGCCAGCTTTCAACTTTGTAATGTTTGAAATTCTCTTGCTTCATTGTCTATCTCCAAGAACTGTTCTCTTCATTCTTGTTCTTCGTATCTCATTCTTTGTCTTTGAATGCTCTTTGATTTCCCTTTGCAGCTGCTCTTTCAAGTTTGAATTTATCGACATTTCTTGCGCCTTCTCCATTCTTTCTTAGACATACAATGTCTTGTACATTTCCGCAGTTAAATGTTGAGTTGAAATGTATCCATACATTCCATTGTTCCCATCACCCATAAACCTCAATAGCATTGTCAGATTACAAAATGGAGGGCTCGAATTTCTCAATGGACATTTTGGGTAAATCTATTCCTCACACCATAAGTCGATATGCTGGGAGCCTACTCTTCTCATGTTTTCCTTTTGCTCAGCATTTACAAGTCGAACCTTTCCTCTTTTCTGTAGTGGTGCATATTGTTATTCTAAATTAATGTGCAAATAGTGTACTCACTTCTTTTGAGGTTCTTCCTCAGCAGAATGGTTGCACGTAGCCATTTCATGAGGGTTGGTTCTTCATCTTGCCTACTTTGAAAAAAAAAAAGATTATTGATAGCCTGATGGGTTCTTTTTGAGAGGTCACCAGAATGCCATCAAAAGAGATGCAGAATCTATACAGAGAGAGAATTTATATGGAGAGTTTAATGCAGCATCTTCTCAATTATTTGAAAGAACGTTTTTATTCCTCCCTAGACTGACACACCTGTAGTCCTAAACTGATAGATATCTGTATTTTATTGCTTTCTCCACATTTTATAAGAGAGATAAAAGAGAAAATAGTGAATTTCTTACAGGGCCCCCAACATATCCAACAACTCGAGGCTGAATATGCAAGCACATGCCGTTGGGATTTAGTGGAACTCCTCAAAGTGTGCTCCATAGTTTTCGATTATAAGGGAAGAAGAATCTTGACCTTTGGGTGGATGGAACCTTGTATCCTTTAGACCCTGCCACCCAAAAGAGTCCTCCTTTTCACACAGTGCATGATGTTGTTCAGTTTGTTGGCAATGGACATGCTGAATTGCTCAGTTATTGCAATCGATTGATGTGGGAGCCATGTATTGACATTGATAGGGTCTAGTTATCAGGCCTAGCATATGAGTTCTAGGATGTTGGTGCATTGGTCTCCTAGACCTCTTAGTTGATCATGCATCCATGCATGATGAGCCTCTTAGCCATGCTAGATGAGCTTTTTATGTTATGCTCACTAGCCTCTGAGTCATGCTCACTTGCCTCTGAGATTGTGTGGGAGCCATGTCTAGTTCTAGACCAGCATGCACAGTTTTGATGACCGTCATTATCATGTTTTGTTCTTGGTTCCATTCCAGTAGTCTCTCACCTTGCCTTCATGGGGGGGTGTTGGAATATGTAGCCAAAGTGAGTCAAAAATGTGTGTTCTAGTGTGTTCTAGTGTGAGTTCTAGTCTAGTGTGTCCTATGGATGCCACATGTCATATTGGGAGTTATCCCATATGCATAGGTGTTCATATGTGTGTGTGTGTGCTCTTATATAAGAGTTGTACTTGTCTAGTGTCATATCAATCAAGTATCAAGCTACAAGCTCTTTGGTCTACATGTGAGTACTCTCATTTTTGTTCATTGCTGTAGTCATTTCATTTCCATTTCATTATGTCTCCTTTTGAGTACCACTTCCTCTCTCCCTAGCCTACCCTCTCTCTCTCTCTCTCTCCACCATATTCCTTCAAAAATGCCATCGTTTCTTGCAACCAAAGTGTAGCCCCTGATCATCACAAAAAGGATCCTAATTCCATCTGGGTACACGTGTGTACTTTGCATGCTGAACTATGTATACTTGAAAAGTTACTCTATCTCCATCCAGTTTATGCTTGGAATTTGAGGCCACAACAAGTCTCTGCACAATGCATTGCAAAATTTGAAGAACTACTCTCACTAATGGGACTTCAGAGAGGCAATGTGAAGCTTAAGTAGGACAACAAACAATCAAGAAAGACAAAATCTTCCTGCTAAAGTGTCCATGGGTGGAGGAAAGGCAAGGAGGTTCTTGTCTAACCACAATGCTGATAAAGAAAAACATACATTGGCTCAAAGAACCCTAGGTTGGGAGTATTGGAAAGCTTTGTGTGAGTGCACTACAAATCAACCTTCACATCCACGAATTTCTACTTTGAGAGCAAAACTATGGACAAAGCTTGATGCATTTATAAAGTTGCTTAGACAATGTCAAATAGATGAGATTTATTATGAGAGATTCAAGACATCACTAGGAGAATTCGTATCATTGATGGTAGAAGCATGGGGGAAGTCACATATTACACATTACATGGTAATCCTCCTTAGATTGAAATTTTGTGCTTTAAATTTGAGTCAGTTTATGTTTCTAATACGATGTTATTCTTTACAACATATTCTTTATGCACATGCACCGTGGTTTTTAGAGCAATGGGGCTCTCTATCCATTTGGAATACTCAAGGAATGGAGAAATCGTACTACAGAGCAAAGGCGGTACTTCAAGAATACAAGGCATGGGGGTGGTATGGCATGAAACAATGCACTACACAAAATGTTCGACTGGTTTTGTAGATGTCTAGAGGCCAAGACTCTCAAGCGCAACAAGGTAGAGGTCTCAAGTCACGCAAAAGCAGTTCAACATATCAAGAAGACAAGGAGATGTGTTGCTTGGAAGTCCTCAACAGGGAGTCAAGGGGTTGTGCTTTGGTTGCAATGTAGAGTCAGACAGGGGAGGCGTTGGGTCCTAAGAGAACCCCAAATGCAAAATGTTTGATGAATAAAGTTAATACTATTTTGAGTTAATTATAGATTTCAAAATTCAAAATTCTTTTTGGAAATTGTAGAGTTGCATGTGCATGTGCATGTGCATGTGCGACATGTCAGGGTGGAGGGGTGGGTGGGTTGGGATGGAGGATGGTGAAGATCTAGCTTTACCAAACTGGAGACGAAAGACTGGGGGGGAGGGGGTGCACTCAAAAAACCCTAATTTAAACGGGCCTATAAATAAAAACCCTAAAGTGCTTTTAAAAAAACTATGTAAAGCACTTCAAAACCCTAAAATCCCTCATTTCTATGGCACGAGTTAAACAAACTGCTACACCCACTGGATGCCGTTTAGATGCTACTCGCTCTCCTCCTCACAACTTCATGGCCTCTAAACACACTGCGAGCCCTAGTGGCCAACACAATGATCAACAAGGATCTGAAGGCGGTTCTCATCATCAGGAGTCCTAACAACGCGAGTCCCCACCATCCGACTCTCATAGGGGATCCCAAGGATCTCAGCACGATGAGGGATCCCGGTGTGATCAGGGGTCCTCTCAGTCCTTCCACACAACTACCATGGAAGTAGAGATGTCTCCCAAGAGGAAAAACATAGTTCAATCAATCGTGATCAACTGCCTGTCCCTCCTCCGTCAGATCTTGGCATGGAGCATCTAGACCAACAAGGGGAACCAGAAAGGCAAAGCGAGGAGATGGAGAGATCAAAGGAGCCACAACAAGAGGAAGTATTTTGTGAGCTCGCAGATACCATGAACCTTGGCCCCAATCCTCCAACCAAGCAGGCCACACGGAAGAGCACCATCAACCCTTTGTGCCTTGAGATTGTCACATATGAGGAGCCTCTAGTATGAGCTAAGAAAGAGCCTCAGCCTGACTCATAGCCTCACTAAAAGAGAAAGGGAACAAGGACAAAGCAGACCCCTAGGTGCAAAAGGCCACCTCGACAAACCCACTAGACACAGGAAGAGGAGTCTGAAGAGGAGGTTGCAAGGGAGGAGAGACGAAAGAAGTTCAAAGCATACAAGCAGCCATGGAGCCATGTCTAGAGGCCGGTGCAGGGTCCCCCAAATATTAAGAGGTGCAAGAAATCAGGTTTTGATGTGGCACAGAAGGGGAAAGTCTATATGTGCCATAGCGGGTTTTGAACTTTTTGGGCTCCTCGCGCGATGTTGAACCTGTGCCAGGGTGAGATTCTTGTTGGATTGCTTAGAAATGACCATTATAGCACAAAAGTTATCTAATAGCATGCTTTTAAATAGAAAAGTGAGTGAAAATATTCACATGAGGGTGAAGGCCATTACCTCTAACAATCATTAGTAACTTCAACAATGGATGTCATTAGCCAATCAAAAAATGTATCCCCATGCATTTGTAGTAAGGAGTTTCTTTCAAAGCACAAGGAATCCATTGACTGCATCATGTTGGAATGGATCTTCTAGAAAGTCCCATCATTTATAATTCAAAGGTCCATCGTCATAGTCGTCTTTGGTCTTGGAGTTGATAGAGTAGTCAAACAACAGGATTGCTAGTGTTTACGGGTTCATCTGGACACTCGAAACTAATACATATGCAAAAAGAAAAGATAAAATTCTCACAACTCTCATGACTATTGCAAACCTAACACAGAGAACAACAAATAAACATAATAGGAAATAGAACGCTTTGCATAATCACTATGGTAAAGTTTAAACAAGAAAACATAGAAGCGAAAACATCAACTATATTCATGGTGATGGGTCTCAAACACAATCATCTTTCATTAGATAGACCTCTCAACAACATGAGTGAGACACATACTTGTTCTTCTCTGAATTGTAATGCAAACATCATGCCAATTGAATATGGATTTCCAAGGTATGAAGAGATGCACCCGATAGTAGGTGTCTTTTGAATGAGGCTTTATTGTACAATCCCTATGAGACATGGGAGTATGGATATGGTTCCAATTCTTTGTAGAAACCTTGCTTAAAAATGCTAGAGCCAAAATAGAAGTGAATTGACATCACAATCATTCTAGCTTGGATGGATAGGAAGGGTGTTTCAAGAGGTTTTCTTTTACATTACATCTAAGCAAGGCTTATAGCCTTTTTTGGTAAAAAAGTAAATTAATGCTCAACCATTTTATTTAGCTGTTAGTTATTTATTTTATTTCCTATTAGTTCCCTTCTAAAGAGAGCATTAATAAATTCCATGATCATAAATTTTTTTGGGGAGGTGACGTGGACCACAAAAATTTCCAAATTAAAGTGGTATTTTTGTACACTTACAAACTCAAGAGGGGGATTGGGTATTGCCAATATTAAAAAGGGCATAGCCCCCACTAAATCTACTGTGAAGTGGGAGATGGATCTAGGATACATCTTCTCAGGAGAAATTTGAGACACACTAGGCCCTTCAGATGCAAGGGTTGGAGACACCATCCAAAGTAAAAGCTCTATGTAGTAAGGAACCATGGTGGTCAATATGGAAGGTTTGGAAACATCACATCAATAAAAAAAGATTCTCTAGGAAGATGGGTGCTTTTATTGCCCATTAACTCCATTTGGTTTTTTGGCAAGATTTTAGAATATACTTTGTTAAAATAGACACTAAGGTTGAACAAGAAGGGATTGAGGACTTGAGGATACCTATGGAATCCAAAGGAGTAGACATGGAGGCAAGAGGAAATCTTAAGAAACATATTGGCTAAATAGGTTTGACATGTTTTTGATCCAAGAATAAATGCAATTATGGGAGAGAGAATCCCTTTCATGTCTAGGTTTGTGGTGGATAGTCTCTATACAAAGTGGTTGAGCTAGATTCTTCTACTTGAAATTCCCAAAAACAACCGTACCCCCACTAGCTAATTGTACATAAGCCTATCTAATAGCTCTTGTTTTTATAATCTACAAGCATTCTATGAAGATTTGATATGAAATCATTGTGAATGTAGGACCTTACCCTCTTGATTTTATAACATTGCCATTGGGACATGCCCCTAATAGGCATAGGGTTCTTGGAATGTGTTAAGAAGTATGTCCATCTTGAATATTTGGTTGAAATGAAATGACATGCTATTTAATTGTGAGGTTATAAATTCCTAGCAACTCATTCTTTAATGGTTGACACAAATGGGAATGAGGATCAATAATCAAAAACTGTGAAGACCACCTACACTAGCTCACTGTAAGGCTCCGAAGACACATTGATTTGTTAAGGAGCAACTAGGAATTACAAAATATGCTTGGAACCTGTTACATGATGTGGTGGAAGCAATGCATGAGTGTCTTATTTTGAGTATTTTGTTGAAAAATGGTTGTGTACAAGGCCAATGCTAGTGTTTCATGAGTAGCAATTGCAATTTGAGTTGGTTACTCGTGTACAAGGCTACTTCTAATGTTTCTAAACAGATAGTCATTTGAGTCCCTTTTTGTTAAGGCTATTACTAGTATCCTCTTTCTTTTGGAATGTGGAATTGTTTAAGGCTTCTATTAGTATCCTCATTTCTTTTAGAGTTCAGTGATCAATTAGGTCCTCCATTTGGTTTTAGTGACTCCTCCTATATTTGGCTCCCAAGAATTGATTTGCTAGGCTTTCTAATGTAAATACTTTGACACCATAAACAAACATAGAGCGAAAGGGTAATTTTTTTAAAGAGTCGCATTTAAAAAGTGACTTTAAGAACCTTAAGTGTATTTTTGGTTTCCACCTTGATACTAACTCCAAATACATGTGCTTATATTGCAAGCCGTAAAAAAATGACAGAGAGACCATACTTTTAAATGAACTACAGGTGTCACTAAATGCAATTAATAAGTACCACTTGATAAAGACTATAAAGAAATAATTTTGGATCCAGTCTTTCTCAATATCCAACAATGGAGCCATGTAGTGAGGGTGCCCCAAGTCTTTAGCCACCTAGCTACTCCAAGGACCTCAACCCCTTAAAAGTGGATTTAGGATAGTGGACGTCTTCTCCATCAAGGCTTCATATACCTTGGCATTGGCCTACCCACTTTGTATGTGGGAGTAAGCCCTTACACATTTTCCACTTTTTACTTCTAGGTGAGGTCCTATTAAACCTCTCTCTTCTCCTTGCACCTTGGTGCACTCGCTCATGCTTGCAGACATTCTAACAAGCCCCTAAATCATGAGTTCATTTCTAAATGCCATCGGCGTTTTTTTCATGTTCTCCCTCTCTATCCACGGGCTCCAAATTTGTCAGTGAATTCATCCTTGTGCAAGACTTCCTTGTTGCATCGATCGATTGGGTTGCACTAATCCTTGTGTGGCTTCTCTTGGAGGGCTTGTATTTTCATACTTATTTTTTGTGTGTGAATTCACCTTAGATATTTCCTCCCCTTTTTTCCCATCCATTCTTGTTGCCATATATTTGCTATGTGCTACTTGTGTTTAGCTGCCTTTTTTACCACGTGCTCTACCCCACTATTTGTCTACATGTCTAGTTGCTTTCCAACTGTTTGGCCGATTTGCCATGTGTTGCATGCATCAAATGCTAGTCTTCTTCTCTTGAGCACAATCCATGTCAAGGAGTTCTATCCAATCAACATGATTTATCCTACTTTGTGCTAGCTATGGTCCCTATTGCATATGCCAAGTTGGTCCTCTGCTAGTCTGCATCTCTTGTAATCTACCCATGCCTCAGTTAGTCGAGTCTGATCGCTCTAGATTTCTACTATCTATTCACTAGGTCTCGCCAACCCGCTATTCATCTTGTGCCATCTCGCTCTTGGGAAGTGACACCTTTACTATCGTGCATGTGTCTCGCACATCTATTAGCCTATGCCATTCTTTGGCCTGCTAGCTACTGTAACTTGCTACATGACTATTTTGTGCAATGCATCACTCTCCTGCTTCTCAGTTTTTTTCGATAAGTTATGTTATGGACTTTGTGCTCTCAAATTCCGTAGTAGGTAACCACCACGTTTTCATGCATGCGGTCTACCTTTTAGCTTCTGATTTGATGGCACGAGTTGCATTCTAGACTTATCTAAATGCCGTGTGGAGATGTGTATATCATTGTAGCCACCACAAGGTGATGTGTAGCCTAGTCACTGCCCTACTGCCACGTGGTGGTCCAACTGATAGGTAATCAGATCTAGGCTTTGATACCATGTCAATATTTTTAGCATGTAGCAATATCCAATGGTGGAGCCGTACCTCAACCCCTCAACCACCTAGCCACTCCAAGGAGCTCAACCCCTTAAAGTGGATCCAAGGTATTGGAGGTCTTATCCATCAAGGCTATATATCCCTTGACATTGGCTACCTAATTCGTATGTTGGATGGATCCCTTGCACACGTTTGCAATTTCTCACTTTTAGTTGACGTTCTATTAGCTCTCTCTCTTCTCCTTGCACCTTCATGCACTCACTCATGATTGCACACATTCTAATATCTTTAATGTTCCATCACCCAAATTTCACTCTTGTATGCTTCATGCTGAAGTGTCAATCACTGATAAGCTTCATCATCTACATATTTGCTATGCTTGGAATATAAATAACAAAGAGATATCTCACTAGCTACCATGAAAGGATCTCCACAAAAGGAGGCCAAGAAAGAGAGAATACTATGAACATACATACAATAGAAAGAACACAAGGAAGGAAAAGGAATGTCTACGACACGTAGCCAAAAGAGGGAAGAGCTATAAGAGAAGAAAGGAGATATGGAACTAAATTAAGAAGAGAAGATGGAGGCTTGAGACAGTTACACGAAGTGAAATAAAAAAGTACCTAAATATTAGTTATACGGCTCTATTTATAAACATTGATGCTTGAGATTTCCATGTCAATTGAACAACCACATCAATTTCATTTAATTGCACTGCATTGCGAGACGCAACAAAGCACTACCTAGTTGAGCAATTATAAGTACCGAAGAGTTAGCAATTCATAAATAACGTATGACCATTATTCTCAAAGATATGAGAGTAAAAGAGGAAAACATACAACAAATACAATAATGCTCAATTTGAATTTATTCCTTCTTATAATTTTCCAAGCAAGGATAATTTTTTTGTGAAATCTTCCAAAGTTTGAGCTAAGTAATAAATTTTGGGCTGCCTCATGAGGTAAGGAACAAATAACAAATCTAAAAGCTTCCTATTTCTGGGTTTACTAGTTGATTCAAATGACTAAGCTTAAACGTGAAGATACAACTTGTATAAGGTTAACTCCTAAGCATCACAAAAGGTGTTCATATTTTCAACCAGCCTATCATATTATCTCATGAAAGAAGCTACGTGCTCAAACATCTTTACCTCTATTAAGCACTTCTTCTATATTAATGAGGTAAGCAACAATTTGATGATATAGAAGAAGTTTCAAGTGCCCATATATCGAAGTGTAAATGATAAGGTTCATGCATTGACAAATATTCATGAACCAATATTTACTTGGCGTTGTGGAACTTGATTCCAAGACCATGTGGCACTATGACTTGTTACAAGATTTTCACAATCATGATGCAATTAAAAAGTGTTTTCCTGTTTTGCAAGTGTTTCTTTTGAAACTTTCAGTCTCAACTAAAATTTTCCTTTCATAGCTAATCCTCTGAGGCAGTATCCTTAAAAAATTTATACTCGAAAACCTACTACTTTGATATTATGACATGGCAGGATCCCACACATACAAACACACCCACACACACATTTTCAAAATCCTAGAACCCAATATCTTCTCTTTGACTCACTCGTCCACCTAGCGGAGATGTAGGGTAGTCCCTTTTGCAAGACAAATATATCAAAGAGAGATTGGTCCCATATAGAGAGACTATAAGATTTCTTCTTGCTCAGATGATCTGGAGTAAGCTATCAGTCCCACATTGTATTCTACTAGTAGACTTGGGGGTTAATCCTCTACAACTTGATGCATTTTTTGAAGTGGTCACTTATCCCCATAAAGTCAAAGACTTTTACACCATGGCATCTTGATGGCACAAATTGCCATAGCTTTTGGCCTTGACTTCATCTATCACACTGGAGGCCAAGGGAATCACTAGAGTTGTTATGTCGGAACCTGCACAAATGGTTTGCAGGCTTGGGACTATATATGGGCAGAATGCACCATTCCAATAAGTCGCTCCATCCATTTCGCTCAATTATCACGAGGAGAATCAGGTCATCAGAGAGGATTTATTACAACTCCACCCATACATGGATTTATTACATCAGATGGAGGCTTGAGACAGTTACATGAAGTGAAATAAAAAAGTACCTAAATATTGGTTATACGGCTCTATTTATAAACATTGATGCTTGAGATTTCCATGTCATTTGAACAACCACATCAATTTCATTTAATTACACTGCATTGCGAGATGCAACAAAGCACTACCTAGTTGAGCAATTATAAGTACCGAAGAGTTAGCAATTCATAAATAACGTATGACCATTATTCTCAAAGATATGAGAGTAAAAGAGGAAAACATACAACAAATACAATAATGCTCAGTTTGAATTTATTCCTTCTTAAAATTTTCCAAGCAAGGATAATTTTTTTGTGAAATCTTCCAAAGTTTGAGCTAAGTAATGAATTTTGGGCTGCCTCATGAGGTAAGGAACAAATAACAAATCTAAAAGCTTCCTATTTCTGGGTTTACTAGTTGATTCAAATGACTAAGCTTAAACGTGAAGATACAACTTGTATAAGGTTAACTCCTAAGCATCACAAAAGGTGTTCATATTTTCAACCAGCCTATCATATTATCTCATGAAAGAAGCTACGTGCTCAAACATCTTTACCTCTATTAAGCACTTCTTCTATATTAATGAGGTAAGCAACAATTTGATGATATAGAAGAAGTTTCAAGTGCCCATATATCGAAGTGTAAATGATAAGGTTCATGCATTGACAAATATTCATGAACCAATATTTACTTGGCGTTGTGGAACTTGATTCCAAGACCATGTGGCACTATGACTTGTTACAAGATTTTCACAATCATGATGCAATTAAAAAGTGTTTTCCTGTTTTGCAAGTGTTTCTTTTGAATCTTTCAGTCTCAACTAAAATTTTCCCATCATAGCTAATCCTCTGAGTCAATATCCTTAAAAAATTTATACTCGAAAACCTACTAATTTGATATTATGACATGGCAGGATCCCACACATACAAACACACCCACACACACATTTTTAAAATCCTAGAACCCAATATCTTCTCTGACTCACTCGTCCACCTAGCGGAGATGTAGGGTAGTCCCTTTTGCAAGACAAATATATCAAAGAGAGATTGGTCCCATATAGAGAGACTATAAGATTTTCTTCTTGCTCAGATGATCTGGAGTAAGCTATCAGTCCCACATTGTATTCTACTAGTAGACTTGGGGGTTAAATCCTCTACAACCTGATGCATTTTTTGAAGTGGTCACTTATCCCCATAAAGTCAAAGACTTTTACACCATGGGAAACCCATGCTCTAAAGAGAGCCAAAAGAAGATCCTTTAAAGAAAAAGCAACAAAACCCATGAAAGGGACAACTTTCTTATAATGTCATTATGCATATGGTTAATTTATGAAAATTGCTATTCATCTCATCTCAACATTTTTGCATTTAATCACTTCCTCTTTTTCAAAGTAGATATGGACACTCCATCAATACATGGGTGCATCAAAATGATCTTGAACAAATAAATAGCCCGAGATGGTCACTATTTAAAAAGCCATAAAACACGTGCAAGCAACCACACATTTAAAATAGCCATATATTTAAAATTTTATATTTTCTTGTGTAATTATTTACCCTTCTTTCATATGTATACATGTCCCCTCCTTACATGTGCATACCATAGTTATATTAATAGGTTTTTCTTTAGTCCCCTACTATTTGTAAATAGCCTTCAAGTCCCCCAAATTTAAAATCCCCCTTCCATGAATGAACCTACTGCCTTAACATGTTTATAGAGTGATCGCCACCACGGGATAAACACGGTATACGGCTATGAAAGGATATCAAAACACTATTGCAAAAATATAAGGACGGGATGACATGCAAACTAATGCCTACAAGCTACATTATGTTGTACATTCACTAGACCATGGCTATAAATGCATCGGCTTCTAAGGTACAAACATAGCAAAAATATCACATGATGCCTATATTATTCAGCCTTGAAACATTCTACAACAAAAATATTCGAGATAAACATCCACCATGCTCTCTCCCGATAACCACCTTTCTTTTAAAAAAAAGAAGAAATAAAGGGTGAGTCATCAATTGTCTATAGGGCAACTATCCCATAGAAAAAGGATAACAATATAATTTTGGATGAGATAGCGAGTAGTTTTGTTAACATTCCGTCGAATTCTAGATTTGCAAAACATCTAAATTAACATATGCTTGACGAATTGCAAGATGGAATTATAATCTATTCAAACGAATGCGTCATTTATACGTGCGTCATTCATACGAGCAAAAACCTCTGAGTAGATCTCATCCGAGCTTGCTTTTTAAGATATCATAAAAGTAGTGTTTCTTTAGGAAACATGGTTTTTACATCTTTATTTTCACTAGACTTTATCTATGCAATTCACAATAATGAGAAGTTTAAATGAGCATATTCATCTAGTATAAAATACCTAACATGTATGGAAATCAGCATGAGGTTTTGAAGCAGTCCACTCACAAAATCGAACTCCCATTTTTCACCATCAGATTATGGACTCACGTTGGAGATTAAAATCTTGAAATAATTGGGGGGGGGGGGGAAATAACTTTGTCACAACAAATGATCACTCAATGGTGAAACAATCCCTCCCAGAACATGAAAGAGGATAGGTATTTCATGAACCATGAACTTTTGTATACTCTTCCAAGTGTCATAATTTCCAGATACACAGGGAAGAACATCAAGTTAGTGATTTTTCGTTTTTTAACAAGCAAGTGGAGGGAACCGATGTGGATGATACTTATACAAACATTGTTTACAATGCTTTGTTGAGATGTTCCCTTGCAGCCAGCTCCCTATACATCTCTTCAATTACCTTGGCAAAATGTGCTCTTGCTTGAGGCCTTTTTATCTAGAGCACCGCACAAAAAATGAACCAAGAAATCAGTCTTGAGGTTTATTTTTTTAAACTAGAAACACGCTCTTTGTCAACATTCTGTACCACACAAACCTAGAATGTAAACACCCTGTAAGATGCTGACTATGCTCATTACCACTCAACAAAATCATACCTTGAAGGTCGGGGTGAGAAGTCCATTTTCCAATGTAAAAAGCTCTGGGGAAAGTGTGACAGCTTTGGCGAATTCAAATCCTCTCAGCTGCGAACATCAAAACACAAAAGCATATGTTAACACCTCTATCAGACTAAAAATGCCACCACCTATGCAATTGAATGACGAGATTCAAACTTTACCTTGGCTTCATATCCTATAGCATTCATGTCAGCAAGGACAGCAGCTCTCAGTTCAGGGTCGTTGCACAACCTCTGGACATCATTGGAATTCTGAAATAACGGGGAAGTCTATTAGTCATGACTCCATAGATTTACCAAACTTAGCAATAATTGACATAAATAGGATGCCAAGGCACACTTGCAGTCCAAGCTTTACACCTCAGAACTCATCCCTTATCTGAAATAAAACAAACTAATATAGAGCAACAGTAGAGAGACCTGCATGCCCCTTGATTTAGCCCATTTTACGACCTCCTCAGGGTCAACAGCAACAACAGCCACCAGACTCGAATTAAAGCTATCACCTGAAACGTTTACCCACTGCCAATATAAGATCCAATAAGCCTTCATCATCTCAGTCTTAGCAACAATTATCAGAAAATGGATCCCTCACCATATATAAAGCACTGTGAAATGAACTTGCTCCTCACATACACATTTTCAATCTTCTCTGGAGCAATATATTCTCCTTGTGCGAGCTTGAAAATATTTTTTTTCCTGCAACTTACAATTTTGTTTAGCCACTGCATTTCTCTTCAAATTTCTAAGGGTTAGCCCCTTACAAGTATGAAGATAATCAGAAACTCAGGAGGTAAAACGGACATTCATTCATGAAGAAAAATTATCAACTGCCGGTCCTAATATATATGGCCACAAAGATTGATCCACGGACAGTTTTCTAACAATTATGATTCTAGAATAGTTGTGGTTGAAAATTGACAATATGCAGCATAAAAGAACATGTTACAGTTTTCTTACTAGTGATACTTGTACTGATATATCCTCTACCAGAGAACATTAAACCCCTAGATTCTGTACAAAGTGCACTGAAGCTGTTATAGGCCAGCAAAATACCCTTGAAGGAGGATCCTACCAGAAGAAGTGATTGAAGGGAGGGGATCTCACTGTAGGCAAGCAAAGAATAACAAGAATAGAAGAAATATGCCTCTTTGTTCCTGATCTTTGTAAGAACTTACTATCTGTGAGTCAGATGACAAGAAACACGATGAACATAGAGTTTGATGACCAGGAAGTCTTGGTTGGATCAAAAGATGAAATAGCGATCATGGCTCAAGGAGTTGAAGAAAATGGGTTGTAGAGGATCAATGCACTATCGGTTCATGGTGGCAAAGGATGCTACAGGCTGTGGAATGTGAGATTTGGTCACATCAATTATGGGACCTTGTCAGAGATGCAGAAAAGAAAGATGGCAGATGAACCTCCACCAATAGCACGGTGAATGGAGTTTGCAAGGCTTGCTTGGAGGGCAAGCAACACCAGGAGCCATTCCCGAAGGAGGCTAGATCGAGGGGCAAGGCTCCACTAGAGTTGGTACACTCCAATATATGGGGCCCAGTCATCTAACTCATTTGCAGGTTCTCGCTACTTTCTGACTTTTATTGATGATTGTAGTTGGATGGTCTAATGTCATGCCCTCACAGGATCTAACCCTATCGGAACCATCGTCTACAACACCAGAATCGTGTGCAGGCAAACTCGCCACCCAACCATGCTGATCCAAACTCGATCAGCCCCATCAAGCCCAGGCTAGAGAGCCTAATGGAAACTGCCAGCCCTGCAAGCCAAACCTCACCCTTGGCATCCCATACCGCCTGGTGAACAGCTGCGCTGGTAGCTCCTAGCTCTGGTCCTCACTGGCCAGTGTGTGCAACTATGGCCGTGTCCTTCCCTTTATAGCCTCAGGGAAGAGTGCTCGCCAAGAAAATACAAGAAAAGCACACAAGCGCCAAAAAAAGTGAAAAAACAATCTTACTTACCCATGTTCCCATGGATAACACTCTAGCCTGTCATCCACATGCCTGTCCCTAGCGTGTACATGACATACTCCCTTCCTCAAAGAGCTCGATCCTGAGCTCATAAAAACTCAGAAGCAGTCAACTTGCTAGAAACAAATCACCATTGGTCGAAACCAATAGACTCAAGGAAAATCCTACCAAGAGATTCACTTGCTCAAAAACATCAGATGAGCATGAAGTTGTAACCAGCCTTTGACTGACAAAGGGTGGTGTAACTGACACTATTATCTCACAAAACTGAAATACAGCCAACTTGAACCATTGCCATTGCCCACAAGCAAAACTTAGAGCATGTAACTTCACAGCATAGCATTACTGAACTATTTAAAACAAGGGAGGCTAGAATGCCCCTACTCAAAAGCATGAAAGTGACACCTGTTGGCCCCAACACTTGGCGCCCCTTGCAGTATTTATTTAATTACTGGTTAGCTCAAATACAAGGGACTCCCTTCAAGAGCTCACCCGCAGGTGCAACCCAATACAATGCCAACCCGTGGCTGTGCCAGTGATCAACTCCCAGTGCTATTCTCTTGGTTCCCTTCAATAGCCATGCATAACACAAGTAGAACAACCTGACAGCATGCCAAGCAATGCATTCACATATATCAAAGCCATTACTGAGCCCAAGGCTTGCCAATGCACCCCCAAGAACCAGTGCCCCAATCCTCTTCCGGGGCAATGGCAGCCTTGCAGAATCTCAGCAAGAAAGACAGTAGCATAGAGCAAAGAGAGAAGATAAGAATCCGGCCAACACAAGGAACTGTTTCAGCCCGAAACAGCCCCACAAGTTGGTTGAACGACAGACAGTAGACTCTGGTAGGAGGGAGCTTCCTATGACTGACTTCCACACCAGAAAAGATCAAGAAAATGAGGGTCCAGCAAGCTGAAACAGATCCACCATGATTGCGTCCACCAGAAAGAGGATTCCAGCCCACCAGCACCTCAGTTCTCAGTGCGCCTTGCACCAGACAGAAGCTAGAAGTGAGGCGTCCAAGAATATGGCCTCAAAAGCAAAAAAGATGGATTTTTGTCACGAAGAAAGTCAAGAAAACCTCCGGAAATGGCCCAGAATGGAGGCGTCCAGGTCCAGGAAGCATGCCAGCAACAGAGAGCACCAAGGGGAGGAGAATTGTCGCGAAGAAAACTCCAAAATTGACTTCAGCCAGCAAGAGGGAGGCTGCAGCTATAGGAACGTCAAAGAAAAATGAATCTCATCAAAAGGACTTTGCACCATTTGTAGCTGAGACACAAATGGGTTGATTATCCAAACAACCTTAGCAAAATTCCAAATAAAACCCATCATTTCGCAAGTGAAGATGCTTCTTTAGGAGCAAAAGATAAGAAAGGCAAAGCATCACGCGTGGCTAACATCATTCACATGAGCATTTAGGACATCTTTTAAGTTGTATGAGTTCTTGGTCATGCCTTTCGGACTCACTAATGCTCCTCCGACATTCAATCGCATGATGGACAGGATCTTTCGAAATCACAAAGCCTTTGTCGATATGTTCTTTGATGACATAATTGTGTTTTCGAAAGATGAAGAAGAGCATCGGGAGCATCTAGCAATTGTGTTTGCAAAGCTGAGGAAACACAGGATGTTTATTAACCCCAAGAAGAGTGAGTTTTTCATGGCTGAAATTCATTTTGTGGGGCATATTGTTTCCAAGGATGGGGTGCGGATGGATCCAGCTAAAGTGGAAGCAATAAAGAGTTTGCCACAACTGAATAACTTGCATGAAGTTCGCAGTTTCTTGGGCTTGTGTTCATACTACCGCCGCTTTATCCGTCATTTTGCAGATATTGCAGCTCCTATGCATGCACTGTCAAAGAAAGGAAGAGAGTTTCGGTGGACAAAGGAGGTAAATGATCTTTTGAGGAGCTGAAACAGAAGCTTATAACAGATCCGGTGCTGATTTTCCTGATTTGCAGAAATCTTTTCATGTGCACATGGATGCTTGTGGTAAGAATGGTATTGGAGCTGTTCTAACGTAGGATGAGCACCTTGTAGTCTATGAGAGCAGCATATTACAGCATATTGCAGTCTAGGAGGTAAATGACTCTTTTGAGGAGCTAAAACAAAAGCTTTTTTTTTTTTTTTTGCCGAAAAAACAGTGCTGATTATATTACTTCGAAAAAACAAGAATACATGGGGTCAGTTTTGCAGCTGACGGGGCTGCGTTCACAAATCGGACGCAGCCCTAAGAGGAAACAAAAAGCTCTCTCTCACGGAGGGATCAGGCGGGTGTGAATAAACAGCCAGAGAGGCGGTGAGTAGCGCCACTGAAGGCCCTGCGATGTATGCTCGAAGAAGAGGCCCTACGTATCCCAATCTCGGAGGAAACGTCTCCGCTTCTCCCGGCCAGCCCGGGAATCCCCCTGGATCTGGTCCCACTGGCCTCTGAGCGTGTGGATAATCTCACTCCAGATGTCGGCCATGACCTGGGCAGTCGAAAGAGAGGTACCTCCGAGGATCTGCGCGCGGCGCGAGGTCCAAGTGTGCCATCCGACGATGCTGCTAATAATCTCCCAGACTGGCTGCCTCACCTGAGATCCTGTGTCCACCTCTGCCAAGTGCTGCGGGATGCCCTCAAGCGGCCCCCAAGTCCCCTGTGTGATGAGGAACATAGGGTCCTGCGGGCCTGCCTCGAACGACTGGTGATAGCCAGGTGTGGTGCTGCACCAGCAGAACGCGCCCCAAGTGATCAAACCTAACTCTGGTGCTACACGAGAAAGGATCCCGAAGGCCCACCTCCACACGTCCTGGGCGCGAGTGCAACTCCAAAGGCAGTGCTTTGGTGACTCCTCGTCCTCAAGACAAATCTGACAGAGTCCTTCCTGACCAATCTGCCGCAACCAGCTCCCCACTGGAAGTCCCTTGTGGGCAAGTAGCCAAAGGAAGTAGGAAATCTTTTGCGGCCGCCAGCTCTCCCACGAGGCCTTCTAGAAGGCCTTTAGAAATAACCTGGAAATACCCTGAGCATACCAACTGGGCCGCTGGGTGGGCGGTCTGCTCTGCATCCTCCCGAGAACGCTCCTACCCAGTTTCGTGCTGTAAGCGAAGAAAGGGGTCGGCCCCTGGTCTGCCACAACCTCTGGCCATCTCCACTCTCCTGGGTCCCAGTCAAGCTTTGAAAGGGCCCGCCCCTCCCAGAGCCAGAGACGCCACAACTGCAGCTGATCCTGCTCTACTCTAGGATCGATCCGCCAAACCTTCCCCACGAGGCCAACGACACGAACCCTCTGCCACGAGAGAAGGGGATCGATGAGCGCACCCTCTATCCTGAGTCGGCCGTCCCCCAAAACGGCGAAGGAGACAGAGGTGTCGTCCAGCCGGCCTGCAACAACCAGTGGGATGCCACGAGGGGTGAACTGTCCAAGCCAACAGGCATCACCAGGCATGAGGGTCTGAATCTCTGGTGGAACCAACCATCCGGCAGGAATCGCTCCATCTATCTCTATACGCCTCGCCTGAGCTTCACGGACACCCCCGGCTGCGGCTGCTAGAGCAGCAATCTCCAAGTGTCTGTAAGTGTCCCTCCAAACTCGAAGGGACCGGGCGGGCCCCCGCATCCAGCCATCCCACGAGATATGCGACCTCTCCCCCAGCTAAAGGCCCGAGGCATCTCTGACCTGACCGTTCCAGATGAGCGGCTGGCGGTCGATCTCCTCCTGACTGCTAGGAGGCGACTGGATGAGACTGAGACGGAGTCGCCTCCAAACCGTGAGCATGCTACGAATGAGCAGGGAACGGGGGCGGGTAAGCGGTGTAGAGGTGAAGATCCACCTGAGGGACGGTAGCCACTCTCCTCCTCGGCGCGGGGTGCAAGAACTGATCCCCTGCTGAAGTAACATCTTCCAAGTTTGCCCCCCCCGGGTCAAACCGCGGATAACTAACTTGCCCAGCAGGGCCTGACTTTGGAGCTCTGGATCAATGACCCCCAAGCCACCCTCAGCCTGCGGAAGAATGACTGTCTGCCAGGCTACCCTGGCTCTTGTATCTCTGAGACCATCCTCTCCAAACCACAGGAAATTCCGAACCATCCTCCTGAGCTGTGCCACGCAAGATCTCGAGAAGCACCAACAAGAGGCCACATACTAGGCCGTGGCCAGGAGAACCTGATTGACCACAAGAGCACGACCTACAAGAGAGAGCTTAGCAGTGCTCCAAAAAGTCAGCTTCCGTCGTATGGAATCTAGCACTAGGAGAAACTGCTCAGCTGGCGTGATGTCCAGGCCGACCTGAAAACCGAGATATCTAGTAGTCTGCCCCTGCGGGATCCATCTGAAACCCAAAAACCTCCCCCACTGTGAGCAGGCCCTAGGGTCTGTGAGAAAACCAACTGATTTGTTCCAGTTGATTTTCGCACCAGCTGCCGAACAGAAGACCTCTAAGGCCAGCCTCACCCTCTCCAGCGTCCTCTCATCATCCTGAACATACAGCGCCGTGTCATCTGCATACTCCGAGTCCAGGAGCTTAGTGTCCTCCCTGATGGGAAGGCGAACACCCCGAATCCCTGTCGACCTCGCACGAAGATAGTGCGTCAGCGCCTCGGCGAAGAAGAGGAACATGTAAGGAGCAAGTGGGCAACCCTGACGCACTGATCTCTCCAATCGAAATCGCTCTCCCATCCTGCCGTCGATGATGACCCTGCTGGAAGCTGACCTGTATAACGCTGAGATACCCTGAATCCATCCCACTGGGAATCCAAGTCTCTCCAAAGTACCCTCCAGGAAAGACCAGTCCACTCGATCGTAAGCCTTCTCAAAGTCGAGAAGTAGGATGGCTAAGTGAAACCCGCTGTGCTGAGCCCTCTCCGTCGCCTCTGAGAAGGTGAAGACATTATCCAGGATACTGCGATCCTGGACAAAGCCTGTCTGAGTGTCATGAATGAGGTCAGGAAGTAGTGGCCGAACTTTGGCGCTGATCATTTTGGCAAGGATTTTATAGGCAGTGGTGAGGAGAGTGATCGGGCGCCACTGACGGATCTCCTGCCGATCTCCCTCCTTCGGGATGAGGCAGATCAATCCCGAGGAGAGGCTCTCTGGCATATGTCCGCTGCTGAAAATCTGCTGGAGGGCTGCAAGGAGGGGCTGATGGATCTGATCCCAGAATGAAGTGAAGAAAGCTCTAGAGAGCCCATCCTCACCAGGGCATTTCTGCCCATCGATGGCCATCAAGGCCTCCTGCATCTCGACAGTGGTAAACGGTGCCATCACCGTCGTCTGCATGCTGGGCTGAACAAGGGCCGGAATGTGCCTCCACACCTCCTCGCGGGAACGTCTGGTGCGGGGGGCAAGCTGCTCCTGTTGGAAAAGAGTCCTGTAGAAGTCGGTAGCCAACCCCATGACCTCCTCCTGGTCGGTAATGATGTGGCCCTCCGCTGTCCTAAGACTCCGAATCTGGTCACCTGCCGCCCTCTGGCCATGAGTCCTGAAGAACTCTCTGCTCATCCGGTCCCCCTTCCTAGCCTAGTAGGAGAGGGAGGCGTGATAAGAAAACTCCGAGCGACACTAGAGGGTCTCCTCAAGAAGGGCTCTGGCTCGAAGGGCCTGGATCCGAAGCTCCTCCGAACCCGGAGCTGCCTGATGGAGCCGCTGAATGGAGGCGAGGTCCCTACGAAGAGCTCTCTCTCTGCCCCACCACTCTTGACGAGCCTGAAGGGCTGCTAGCTGGCAAATCTGACTGGACTCCTGCAGAGCCTGCGCCACCGACTCTGCCAGATCCACGCACTCGCCCCAATCTCTGTCCCAAAGGCTACCGATACTACTGCGCACCTCCTCCCTAGAGAAGATGGAATCAGGAATCCTTGCATGAACGGGGGGGAAGGGACTGAGCTGCCGAGTCTAGTGTCAAGAGCACTGGCGCGTGGTCGGAGAGCGTCGTCCCTGGCACTACACCCACCTGACCACCTCTGCTGATGGCCCAATCATTGACATAAAATCTGTCCAATCTCTCCAGGAGTCTGCCCCCTTCCCTGCGGAAGCCCCACGAGAAGTCCAAGCTCCCGTGCCATCGGCGGAAGGACGGGTCTCTCCAGCTGTCCCTCCCTCCTGTCGCAAAGAGAAAGGAGTCCCAAGCGGACTGCTCTGCCTGAGCTATACCTGTAAACTCTGGACCTCTGCCCTGCTGGTCCTCCAAGGTCTCAAGATTGTTGAAGTCACCTCCAACAATCCACGAATCCATGTCTAGGAGAAGCTCTGTAAGTGTCCTCCAGAAGGTGGCTCTGCGTCGGAGGTCTGTGGGTGCATAAATGTTGAGGACTCCTATTTTGGAGCCCTCCAACTCTAGGCCAACCCACAGCGCACGGCCTGGGATCAACGTACCATGGCCAAAAACTCCCTGGGCAATCGACTCGCAGACGGACGTGCAGACACCGCCACTCCTCCCCTGTGCACCGATCGAGGGCTCCCAGTAAGTGTGAGAGCGTCCAGGGAGGATCTTCCCGCAACTACGGGTATGAGCCACTGAAAGCTTATGCTCATGGAGCAGGAGCATATCCAAGCGACCAATCACTACTAGTTGAAGTTCCTGTCTCAAGATAAGCTTCCTAGGACCACGGGTGCCAGAAGAATGAAACCCGTTCACATTCCAGGAAACAAAGTGTAAGCTCATGGTGAGGACTGGTAGGCTGCGAACAACTGTCTGCTCATGGCCGAGGTCGATGAAGAGGCTGGTAGTTCGGAATGAAGGCGCTGACGCTTCTGTGAGGGTTTGGAGGGGGAGGCGGGGTCATCCTGCCCGTTCTTCAAAACTTTTAGCAAAGGCGTGAGGCCTTTGGTGCCATGGACAAACGCTTTCTCGAGCCAGCTCGAGATCTTTGAGGTGGTCATCCCGTAGAAGGCGCGAAGTTTCTGTGCTGTCCAGACTCTGACATCCTGTGGGAGGGGCCAAGGCAGAGGGGGCCTGAGGATCACAATCAATCTGAAACGCTTGGCGACGCATCGCCACCGCAGGCGCACGTCACCCTCGGACCACTGGGTCTCGAGAAGCTGTCCACCCGTCGGGCCTATCCAGGAGCAAATCTGAGCGTGTGTCTGCTCTCTGAGAGCCTCCCAGACCGAGTCGTCTGTCCAGATCTCGGTGTCGTCGCTGCGAAAGGTGAAGGCAAAGCTGGGTCCATCCGTCGGGGCCAAGGCTGCGATCTTCCCATCCGCCCCTTTACGGAGTAGGAAGATACTGATGTCGAGGCAAGATGGGAAGGTCCCGAGGTCGGCCACATCCAAGTAATCCCAGGGACCGGACCTGTAGAAGTCGCGAGGGAGCTCTCTCTCCTGGAGCTGAGGCCTGCCAGAATCTACAACTGAGGGGGCCGGGCTAGCAGATAAGGAAGGCTGCTCCTGGGGTGGTGCTGACTCGGGGTGCCCTGCCTGGGGTGAGGAAGGGGGAGGAGGCTGCGGGGTAGGAGACTCTCACTCCACTGAAGTGACTAGCAGGGGGGCCGGAGGTGGGAGAGTAGGGGCTGCACGCGACTGAGAAACCACCAGTGAAGCAGACACTGCGGGAGAGCTGAGAGGGGCGGGGAGGGGGCTGGGGCTGGGGCTGGGGCTGAGGAGGAAGAGGCGGGGGCTGAAGAGGAAGAGGCGGGGGTTGAGACTGAGGGTCGAAAGAAGGGAACTGCGTCTGGGGTAGGGGCTGGGGCTGGGTGGGGGGGAGCTGGGGATCGGGAGAGAGGGGGACCTGAAGCTGCGGGGGGCGGGATACAGACGAAGAAGAAGCTCTCCCTAGACCCTGGGGCGGCTGCCTGTCAAGTCTCTGAGGCACTGCTGCAGGCTGGGTAACCTCTGCCTCCTTGCCTTTGTCAGAAGTCTTCTTATTCTTTCCTCTTTTCCTTTTGATCTCGGTCCAGCCACCAACCACCTCTGGACCGGACTCCGGCTGCCTCTGCTCTGCCTGGCGTGGCTGCCTGGAGGGAGGGGGAGGGGGCTGCCGGGGGGGGGGCCCGGGGGGGGCCGAGATGGGCTGGAGAAGCGCAGGCAAGCAACAGCCAGGTGCCCAAAGCCATGACAACGCAGGCACTGGCCTGGCTGTCCTGTGACTACCATGCTCTAAGTAATGCTGCCAACATCTGTCACAGTCTCGATCTCTGCAGGGAGGGACGCAGGATCTGCCATAGCCACACGGATTCTGGGAGCTCCTGCCGCAGCAACCGCGTCGACAAAAGTGTCATGCATCACCCAGCCAAAGTGGGAACCCAGGTCCCTGACTATCGGCCGCAAACTCAGCAGCAAGGCCAGGAAATACTAGCGTCACTGGGTGGCGAGGTATGCGGAAATGAGCATCAAAGTCTGCTGCGCTGAATCCTCGGTACCAAGGGACTATCATGATGATCTTTCCATCCACAGATGTGGGGGAACCAGCAATCAGGTTGCTCGCAGCTTTCGCAGTGGAGAGTTTAAGCCAGAAGATGCCCCTTCCCATAAGGGCCACCTCCTCGATGTGGCTATCCTCTAGCATAAGGGTGGATTGTAGCCAATCCCTGATGGCTGGCCTGGAGGGAGAGTGAATCACGCGGTAGGCTTCTGGAGAGGGGGGGGTCCGGCTGGGCCTCCGGTTCCGGGCAGGGGGCCGCCATACCGCCAAGACAAACTGCGAGAGCTCCAATGAGGAAGAGGCTGCCACCAAAAAGGGAGAGCTAGACGAGGGGTGGAGCCTGGGGGCGGATGAGGAGCGGCGAGGCGAGGCGACGAGCAGTGGCGAGGCGAAACGAGGCGAAGAGGAGGCGAGGCGAGGTTGTGGCGAGGCGAGGCGAGGCGAGGCGGAGGAGGAGGCGAGGCGAGGCGAGGCGAGGCGAGGCGGGAGAGGAGGCGATGGCTAGGCGAGGCGACGGGCGGAGGGCGGAGGCGAAGGCTGAGGCGAGGGCGATGACGATAGCGAGGCAGGGGGCGGAGGCGATGGCGATGGCGTGGCAAGGTGACGGGCGAGGCGAGGTGGAGACGATGGCCAAGGCGGGCGAGGCGACGGGCGAGGCGAGGTGGATAGGGAGGTAGGGAGGTAGATGCGATGGCGAGGGGAGAAGGGCTCGCAGGAGCAGCAGCGTCGAGCAGACACAATTTTGGAAGAGTGATATTTTACTACTACTGCTAAAACAAAAGCTTATAACAGAGCCTGTGCTGATTTTCCTGATTTGCAGAAATCTTTTCATGTGCACATGGATGCTTGTGGTAAGAATGGTATTGGAGCTGTTCTAACGCAGGATGAGCACCCTGTAGTCTATGAGAGCAGCATATTACAGCCAGCTGAAAAGCATTTGCAGCTTTAAGAGAAGGAGATGTTGGTCGTACTTCGTGCCTTGTCCACTTGGGAACATTATCTTCTGGGAGCTGATTTTATAGTACAGACGGATCATCAGTCTTTGCGTTACTTTTTGGCGCAATCCAAGCTGTCCGAGAAGCACATGAGGTGGGCAAACTTCTTGTCTATGTTTCATTTTCAGATTGTACATGTTGAAGGCAAGAAGAATGTGGTTGCAGATGCCTTGTCTCGAAAGCCACAAGTTTCAGCTATGACAATTGCCTATCACAATGAGCTTGATGCCATGAAGGATTAGTACTCAAATGATGAGCAATTCACTGGAATTTATGATCAGCTTGTTAATGGGTAGAGACATGAGCATTATGTACTTAAGGATGGTTATACAATGATGCATGGCAGGCTGTGTGTCACCAAGCAGTTGAGACAGAAGGTCATGATCCACCGTATGCAGGACATTGTGGTATTGATGCTACAATTAAGGTAGTGGAGCATCTTTTTTAAATAGCCTACGCTGCGTCGTGATGTTGAAGAATATGTTCGTACATGCATGACCTGTCAGAATGTGAAGTACGATAGTCAGAAGACTCCTGGATTGTTACATCCTTTGCCCATTCCAGATGGACCATGGGAAAGCATAGCCATGGACTTCATTTTTTTATTTACCCAGACTCTTACAGGTACTGATGGAATATGGATGTCATTCTTGTACGGAAGAAGATTGGGGCAACTCATATGGCAAAGTTGTTTATGCATAATATTTTTAAGTATCATGGCATGCCTAAGTCTATCATGAGTAATAGAGACCCTCGCATGACCAGCTTGTTCTGGCGGGGACATTTTGATAATATGGGCACTAGTCTCCAGTTCCCTTCTGCTTTTCATCCGCAGGAAAATGGACAATCAGAGGAGGCTAATTCCACAGTTTTGATTTGCTTACGTGCTATGTTTCGGAGCACCAATCACAGTGGGAGAAATTTTACATTCTTCTACAAGTAAAGCTTCATTTGAGATAGTGGAAGGCAGCCGTAAGATTCCACCCATCTTGTAGATAAAAGATAAAATCTTTGAGGCTGATGAGCGGATGTGGCTTATCAAAAGGTGAAGCACGCACTTCAACTATCATAGGTAAGCAAAAGAAGGTAGCAGACAAACACCGTCGTGAAGTTAAAGAAGGTGATTATGTCTTGCAGCATTTTCAAAAGGCAAGGCTGAAAAGTACGCGGGGTCGTACTCAGATTTTTCCTAAGTTGAGTATGAGGTATTATGGACCTTTTAAGGTAGCTGAGAAGATTAATGATGTAGCATTTCGGTTACACTTGCCTAATCATTGAAGGATTCACAATGCTTTCCATGTGAGTCTTCTCAAGCCTTTTCAGGGTGATGTGCCTGAGGATCTGCCTTGGGAGATGCAGCCAAAGGTGGAAGAGTTAGACGAAATTCTGGTACCCGAGTAGATTCTAGCACATAAGGAAAGGAAGGTAAAAAATAAAGTTACCCGACACTACTTGGTGATATTTTTGAATTATTCATCATTGCATGCGAAGTGGATGGAGGAGGAGGACTTGCAAATACTTCTCAGGTGTTGCTGCTTTACCTTGAGACTTTCCAATTGGCACTCATTCAGGTTCAGCAGAGCGACAAGATCTGGAGCATTGCTTGATGCTCAAGGGGGGGGGTTAGCACCTTCACTCCCTCTGTACAGACACGCTTGAGTATCTGGAGGTCGCTTGGTGTTACAATATGTCTCACCCGAGGTACTGGTTGCTAACAGTACTTCTGCCGCAGGACCTCTATGATTGGTGTACTAGTCACTTGGTTATGATACATCTAACGTGCAATGATATATGTATTTGTTATCCATGGCTCTACAAGTATGTATACATTGTTGGTTTATCTACTGGCAGCATGGTTGGTTGTCCTTTAAGATTTGGATGGCCTGCTGTTGGCTATCCTTTCAAAATTGGTTGATTTTTTGGCGGCATTCCTTTCAGATTTGGCTTTTAATTTTGCTATTTTCTCCTCCTTTTTTCTGTTGTTTTTGTTTGCAGGCAATTGTGGACGTTTGCCTTCTTTCAAGAGGGGGGTATGTCATGAGGACGTGAATTTATGGTAACTTTGATTTGCAACTCCCGTAATTTACGTGTGACTGCCTTAGGCCTCTGGGGCACGGAAGTCTGGCCACGTGTGCGGGACTTGGGGAATAAAAATTTCAAGTGGGCCCTTGGAAATTGTGAATGTGCAAGCCAATTACTAGGCAATTAATTCCTAGGACCAGTGTGTGCAACAAAGGGGGAAAAAGAGTGGTGCAATTAAAATCTGCTATTTTTGACACGGGACTCCAAAAACAGCACAAGGCACCTGTTTGGCATGCAGGAGGCCAAAATCAGGCCAAAAAGAGAGAGAAAATCCATTGCAATTTTGCCTGGAGGGTTTCTAGGGCTGGGCGACCTATTTTCTAGCTGAGTTCTGGTCTTCTGCTGCTGTTGGTGACCTCTAGAAAGCAGGGCGACTTGTTTGGATGCTGTTTCTGCTTCCAGAAGTTGACCAGGAAGTGTTGCGCAATTTCTCTACAGGCTGGTTTTTCTGTTTCTGGGCCCCAGAAGTGCTGTGAATTCTTCTACAGGCTAATTCCTCTAACTTCTGGGCTCCCGGAGAAGAGGCAATCCATCATGTTGCCTCCCTAGTTGCAGGCAGACTATAGAAAGTGGGGCGAACTGATTTCTGGCTGATTTCTATGAATTGCTGCTTATTTCGGGGCCTTTTCTAGGTGGGGAGACCTGTTTTAGAGCTGCCTTTGGGCTGTGCCATGGCTGAATCATCTTTTCTTTGCTGGATTCAGGGTTTTCCAGTTCAAACGACCTGAATCCTATCGAATCTGGGTAGAGGAAGGCTAGTTTCTGCCTGCTTTTGCCATTTCCGGACTGGTTGTTGGATGGCTATTGCATTTGGTATTGTTTCCAAGCAAAGGAAGGCTGATTTATGCTCTTGGGAAATGGCCAGGGTGACTAAAGATAGGGGTGACCTGTTTTGGGAGGGTTTTCCTAGTTGGATGTGCCAGAGTTTTGGCTGTCTTTGGCTTTTTCTGCAAGTGTTTGGCCATGTTTGGCTGGTTGGGCACCTGGCTGTGTAGGTGCAGTAAGCAAACAGATAGTTTATGCCTTTGGGTTTTGTTGCACGCTTGGTTGAAAGGAAGAGTGCGTGATTGGATGCATATTCGCCATATAAAGTTGAGCAAGATATTGGAAGTCTGTGGAGACCTTGTAATCAGCCTCTTGGCTTCATCAATATGTGTGTACTTCATAACCATTCATGTGTGTGTAGGCCAGTAAATAGACTGTGCTCAAAGACAAATATAGAAGCAACACTTATAAATTTCCGTCCGTCCACAAACTGGACAAGATACAATACCAAAACGTTTTCCTACTATATGCCTGGGACCTCTTGATTGCCCGCATGGTCCACTGAGCATATGTAGACTCTCTGTCCAAAGGGTCTCTTACATCTTGCTGTCCGGAAAGCCAGCCTAGGTGGGCACCTCTTGCTGCAGGTATCCAGCCTAGTTCACCTCCTGGATAAGGCCCAACTGCTGCTGCTAGTGCTGCTCCTTCCTGCTCTTCAGAGGTTGCTCCAAGTGATAATCAAGGAGGCCCAAATGGCCACCTTATATAGGGCTCAAAGGCCCAGCCAAAAATACCGACTCCCCAAGCCTTATTGACCGACCCAGGGGTTAGCTCCAGCCGACCAAGAGTCGGCCCCTTTTCCAGCATATATGACCCTGGTTGGCTGGCTTGGACCAGCCCAACCAGGCCACACCTCCTCCTCCATGCTGTGGGCTGCCCCCAGCCCTTGTGTAGGGCCCCAAACCAAGTCCTCTTAGTCCCCAATCAGCCGCTTTTGCTGCGTAAATTCATCATGCTGATCATGCCTCTGTTCCGGCTCCTGCCAGCTCCGTACAGCCACATGGAGCTCCTATGTACTGTCCGTACATCTGCTGTAGCAGGTCCGTACCTTGGCTGACATAAGCTGCCTTGTCCATGCAGGCTTTCTTGTGTTTGATGTGAGGTGCTGCCCATGTGGCAGCCCCCTCTCTTTGTTTTTCTCTTTGGGTGTGTTGCCCAAATGCCATCTAATCAGCTGCCCATGTCGCATCGTCGGTGGATCTTGGAAGTGCGCCTAGAAGCACTGCCACTCTAGTCGAGCCAAAGCACTACACCCTCGTGTGAGCCCTTCTTGGGTGGCATGGGTCATCGTGAAGATTGATACTCTACTGCATCTACTATGGCACTATGAGAGAATTAGATGCAAAATCCAATAGGCCTACCTGTCTATCTCTTGTACGTGCATTGAAGTCACCGAGAAGAAGTATCACCCTGTCTAGAGAACTCTATGATGTCATCATGTATAGTCCCATATGGGTTGTGTCCCTCTGTAGTGACCTCATGTGCATACGGTGATGTATTTGGGGGGAAATAGCACACCGCAATGAAGATCGGTCGTGTATCTAGTGGTTGGATTCATACCCGCATGAGTCGAGCATGCTCCTCTCTTCGTACCACAGATATGAGTGGTCTCATATGTGATCTGAAAAGGACAGCTGCCCCCCCCCCCCCCCCCCCCCGACTCGCATACCCCACTGTCTCTCCTCATATCCTTTCTGTGGGCTGACTCCGAAGCGTATCCTGTCACTGTGGGCAATTCTCTCTTTGGACTCTCATGCATTTCAGTGTAGAAAATCATGTCTCTAACGGTGTATGTTTCTGAGAAACCTCCCGGGTCAGACCAGAGGGTGCCATTGCAATTCCATACTACCATTTTCAAGCTATTCTCCACCCCCGACCCCGGTAGGAGACACCGTCATGTGCTCTCCACTCCACCTTCTCTCCTTTCTGACCTTTCTACTCTCTCGTATGATCACTTTGCCATCTCGGTACACAGCCCATTTCCCTTCCTGTCTTGCTGCCATTACACGTGCCATCCCCTCCCGTCAGTGCTCTTGTTGCAAGAGCATGAGATCGTCATCCAAGAAAGTCCTGGTGCCCTTCAGTGTTGTCCTCATGCTCATGAGGGTGGACCTATCTTGTCCGAAGCCTCACAATCAATGGCCTGGTTGGCGCATCCTCTTTGCCCACCCGCCAGGTTATCTCACATGTCAAGTTAACTCCCATCTTAGTGAATAATGCTGCAGCATCTGCCAAAGGGATATCTCCTACTGTTAGCCCTCTGACTAGAACATTCACGGCCTTGCTGCCCCTTCTCTTGTCTTCCTCTAAGGCATCAGAAATGAACTCCTCCTTGGGGACTATTGTGCCACTTTTCACCACATCTTTCCATTCTAGCATTTTTTCTTTTTCCTTAATGATTTGCTGAGTGAATCCAATATGTTTACCTTGCAAAGTGGCCTATAAGGTTACCATCTCTTTCCTGAGTGCCTTATTCTCAGATTTCAGCTCATCTCTTGCATCCCGCTTCATAAATCCCCTTTGCATCCTTGAGCTCTTGCATTTGTTCTTTAATGAGGTTCAGCTCCTCATTTAGGGGGGGCAGAAACTCCCCATCCTCCCTATGTGTATCTACCCTCAGTTTCTCATTCTCCTGTTTGAGGTTAGTGATTTGGGCTTCCAATGCCTCAATTTGGGAAGCAAAAAGACTGGTTATATCCATCTGAATTTTGCATAGTTGATTTGTCCTTTTTTTTTGCATATCCCCTTGGCATTTTTTCATGTCATTTTGCATTTGGGCGCGTATATTTGAGAGCTCCTCTTTCCTAGGGGCCTTTTTTTGAAGCTGTCTTTGCCCTTTGTTCCACTGTTTTCCTGTTTTGGCAGGTCCGAGATGTGTTGGGAGCTAGTGGATTGTAGAGCCTTGAGGCCATGGAGCCTGGAGCAAGTCTAGGGACAGTGCGCTTGCTGTGCCCTGTTTTCGTGGAGGCTTGGACTGTAGGCGCTGCGCTGGGCAGCCTTGCTTGGCTAGGCCAAGCTATGTCACGTGGCCCAGCTAGCAGCCATGTAGTGGTTGTGGCTCATGCCTCGGGGCCTAGAGGCCCGTGATTCAAAGGCGCCATTTGAGGAGGGGGATGGTGGGGGGAGTTGGGGGGGAGGAGAGAGAGAGAGAGAGATGATATGATTGTGTTAACGTCCTCATGAGACTGGTGACCACTATCAACAAATAGTGATCTTTTACATCCGGTGAAAGAAAATACTATAGACTTGCTATGTAGTAAGTAGTTGTTGAGCTAGCTTGCATGCTCGCCAAAGTATCTTGTTGCGGTGTTCCAAAACTTCTTTTAGATAAATTCCTAGCTTTGTAGTTGGCTGTTCTAAAATATTTTTTGGGTTGCCTCTATTGTCATCATATCTTTCTCTGATGTGTACATAGGCCCCACGTCTTACGAGTACATGCTGCTCATTTTCCACGTCCCCTGTGGGGTAGATTTTGCATATTCTTTCTTCTTTTGGGACCCTAGGTCTTGCCCACCTTCCCTTCTCAATCTCTATATCGTGTGAGAGAGTTCACATCGGTAGCTTTCATTGACTTACTTTCCAAGCTTTCATATTAAAATTATTCCATGTACCAACCGATATTTACTAAAAAACAAAAAAAGAAATGGATGCAAACCTATCAATTATCTTGAGTCTTCCGCCAGGTAGCCATGATGCTATATCTCCTGTATGCAACCATCCTTCTTCATCAAGAATCTCTCTCCTGCAAACAACCAACAAACAGATTAGAATAGAAGAAATTTTCAAGAGTACTATATAAAGGTGAAGACAGGTAATCACGTTTGCAATTCATCTTTGTAATAACCCTTGAAAACAATGGGGCCTCGAACACAAATTTCTCCTCGGGGGTAAGGCTTGTCTTCAGAGGTATAATTCATCTCAATAACATCTACCAATTTTACTTCTGCAACAGCAAACATTGCACTTTAGCAACACATGATAGTTTCAACCCCAAACATCACCTAGTTCTTTCCTAATGTGATGCTTTTTTATGGAAAGTATGCTTGAAAAGACAAAATTATGTTTTTGTATTTATTTATCGTTCCCCTAGCTCATCAAGGGTTTAATTCAAAACATAACCTTATTTCTGGAATATTGTATCCTTTGCAATTTTAAGGAGTGATGTGCCAACATTTAAAGATTCAATTCAATAAAGAATGGTGTACAACCGTCAACCTTACACACACACACACAAAAAGAATTAAAATGCTTGTTTGCTGTTAAAATGGTTACTTTAACCACACATAAAATAGTGGATACATGATACCAGATCATAATTATTTTGGCACAGAGAAACAAAGAACCAAGATATTAGTTATAATAAAAAACCTCAGTCAAACCATCAACATCATGCAAAAACTGGCAATCTAGTATTATTGTGTTCAACATGGTTCCTCTAATTTTCCATGTTGCGATAAAGGGGAAATAAGCTATGCTAGTGGGAATTAGCACTACAGCTTCTATAAGGGTGTTTTAACTAAAGAGGGCTAAATAGGAGGACTGCAGAGGAGACTACACGAATCTATCTCCCACTCTTTGTACTTGCCATTTCAAATGACCTTTAGTTCCTAGACTACTTTGAGCGCTCTGCTTCTTGTTTCCTCTCACTGTGCGTAATCTCTCTCTCTCTCTCTCTCTCTCTCTCTCTCTGGGAGGTTCTCACTCCAACTCAGCTCAAGATGAAAGCCACAGATTTTACCAAAGTGAAGGACACTCAGAAGGAAGAAAAATGGACTGTTTACAGAGATGGAAAAGCACTAATCAAAGACTTCAAATCTAAACCCTAAGCCTCTCAGTCCAAAACTGACGTAAATGCAGGCTGATAATCTTTAATAGTAGACCATAGCTAGCCTATAACAATCTCATAGATGCTATGCTCCCAAAAGACTCTCAGTCTTTAACTGATGTTGGTGTTTATCCCTTTTTTATTTGCACTTTTCTCATAGGCCTGTGAGGCCTCTTGAGATCACGAGTTTCACGGTGAGGGATCATTGCTGGCCGACTTGATGATACAGATACTGTTGTATGAGATAACATAGTCCTTCTATCCTCTTCAGCAACAAGCTTACAGAGACACCCAGAAGCCCTAGAGGTGTTTTTCGAACAAAGAGACTTGGCAGTCAACCTTGGCAAAACCAAGGTTATTATTTTAAATACCTCACTGGCAGTACTCCATCGCCAAAGTTTCACTTATTGAGGGGAGCCGGTGGAGATTTTACAATCATACACCTATCTAGGGGCAGTCTTTTGCGGAAGCAATCTTCTCGATGACCCACGCGGCCAAGGCATGACTTACACGAGGACAGGGAGCTCTAGCTCGGCTAGAGAGGCAGTGCTTGCAGGCACACTTCTAGGACCCCCCATGACGCACTTGTGAAACCGACAACCATTTACACGTGGCGGCATTTTGAGGGGTTGGAGGTGATTATGGGATCCATGATGATTCGGAGTAGGCCTTCAATCCCCCACCAAATTGTCCGGGCAGAGTTCACCATGACACTGCTTCATATTGACGCCATCTTCCGGATGCTCACCTATCTTCACAGGGTCTGGGCCTTGCCTAGGTGGAGACTACCAAGGGTGGCACTAGAGTCATCCATACGACTAGCCGAGAGTGGGGTTTGCACGGCCTGGTACGCACGCATATCCAGATGGTTTGACAGCCAAGGTATTCAAATGGACCGTCTCCCCTCCTTTCAGTATAGCTTGAATGCCCCCAATCCCTTGGTCCCACGAGAGGAGATCATTTGTATTATACGGTTGAACCTACTCCAGCTCTATGCATCATGGACCTAGGGGGGAGACCAGGAGTTTCCCACCAAGATCCAATTCTACTGCGACCATTTCTTGAGAGTATCGGAAAATGGAATGATTATCAAGCCCCGGTATCAAGGGCGACATGCGAGTCTCGCACGCTTTGAGGGTTGCCAGTGGATAGATGCGGGTCTCGTCCAAATCAGCTCAAGATCGAGGTAGGGAGAGCCACAGGTATGCCTAGAGACCAATAGATCTACAGGTTATGCACCTTGGGGGAGGTGGAGATAGAGGAGCATTTCCTATGTACTTGCTCAGTTTACTATGAGATCCGAGAAGGGGCACGGTTTTGGGCCTCTCTTGGTTACCGAGTCTACGTTGGCCTCTATCTAACAGAGATGCAACGACACACAGAGACCAAGTTGCGTGAGATCAGATAGCAACAGGAGACGTTTCCGAGAGACACAAAGATTGATTGGGCTCAGCGACACGTCGCAAATATCTACGCATTCGAGTATTTAGGTGTTATGCAACATTGTCATACAGAGACAAGCATGGAAATTGACTGCACCCGCTGCCCAACCTGAGATAGATAGGGATAAGACATCCCAAAAATGCTGAGACTCTCAATGGTAGACTTTGAGAGTCATGGGTCAGTAGAAGAAAAATGTTTTACATTGCGCAACGCCATTTCTAATACTGCCTATGACTCAAACTCCATTGTTGGGGACCTTCAGTTCCTCTGTGCTCTTGGCCAATGCTTCTATCTACTCCCTCTAGTTTATGTCTTTAGCTCGGGGCTGTGCCCAAGACATCAGTATCCTTCTAATGTGTTTTCCCAAATGCTGTAGGCATAGTCGCTGCTGCAACAAATGCATATTTTCTCAAATTTGTGGTTGGACTGACGATGGTTTGTGTACAGGTCATCCTTGTATGCTGGTCGCAGATTCATAAGGTGAAAACCATCGTTTTGGAGCGTCTTTCCATCTTCTCGGTTTTGTTTCCTAGTGTAACGTGCCAAATTCTGCTGCCCTTGCATTCAAATGAACCCCTAAGCAAAAGGCTAAATCTAGCCCAAAGTCTAGAAGCTAGTGGAGAGAGCGGAGAGGCTAGCGGGATGACATGGAGAGGCTAGTGGAGAAGAGTAGAGAGGCTAATGTAAAAGTTCCTCTGTCTCAACCTCCTACATGTCACATAGTGTGCATATGCGCCTCTCCCTGGGTAACCGCTCTGCTAGGCCACTCTTGATACGAAGTCTGTGTGAAGAGACCCGAAACTGCCCAAGGGAGATCCTCAACGAGTGGGGTAGGTGAATCTGCGTGTATCCTGGTGGATCAATGAAACCCTCCGCTGTGATATGTAGGAAGTGATCTCTGTAAAAGCCCAACTTCACTGGAAGATCACTCGGGCCCAACCAAGTCCGGTATGTGTATAGCTGTAGTAGATCCTCACGGATAACCTGGTCGACCTCGTGTGATAGGAGGGGAGAGAAAGGAGCATCCATGCTGTACTGGAAAGGGGATAGTCTGTCCATGTGGAGCCCTAGTCTTGCAAACCATCTCTCCGTGCGTGCATACCAACACCTCTGATCTCCCCTTGCTGCAAGTGCCATAAAAGAGGACAGTGCTAACCATGGCATCCTGCTACGCCCGGATGTGTAATCCCCATACTCCCTGACTCGGTACAGACATGTAATGACCTGAAATGCAGCATCTAGCTGTAATGGGGGTGACCCAAACTCTGCCGGAATGATCTGGTGAGGGATAGATGGCTTACCACGGATCATCCGTGATAACATGAGAACCTGTAGCCGCTCCACCTTGGCCCACTCTGTATCCGATAAATCTAGCCCCCAGCATGGCCTGCCATACATCCCTGCAGGGCGAGGACCAAGGAGTCAAAAAAGAGAGAAAGAAAGAAAGAAAGAAAGAAAGTTTATTAAAGTGTTCGGAAGACCGATGGGTCTATGAGACTGTGAAAAACCTGATACAATGAGCTGTGGTAGTAGAGCTACTAAACGAGCATCCACACCAATGCAGAATGCAAGAAAGCAAAATGGTAGTACTAAATCCCAAGTACAACATAGTCATATCTCGATTGTGTATATCAATCAATCAATCTCAGCATCATCATCGACATCATCATAACCATCATCATCATCATCATCAGCAACAAGACATCAAGATGGATGAGGCTCTGGAATTGGAGGCATGAGGTCATCAATAGAGCATTGTCGCCTCCCCAAGGGTGCAGTCCTGGTACGTCTCCTGGTCGTAGCTCTGCGTCTAACCAGGGCCACTGTGACCCCCGCCGATCGGGCTCCGATCCTAAACAAGGAGGGGCTGTCTCGAAGTATGATTTGTGAGTCAACCCTCTGTCTGAGCTATCAGGTCACAGGCTCCGAGTCACGGTCACGTCGAGGTCTCGCCTCGTGGGGGTCTATGTGATTTGGCTGAAAGAACTCCGTGATAGAGCTCTGAGAGATATCAGTCGGGGGAAGTTTGCTCCTGTCTCCATGCTCGAAGTATCCTATCTCAATGTCTGAGCATCTCGTGAATGAAACCAGCCAAACATCGTTGGTCTGGGTAGGAGAGAAAACGGGCCAAAACCCCATTACTATCTCTGAAGAGGAAGTAGAAACGCCCTCGGATCTCATAGTAAACAGGACATCTGAATATGAAATGCTCCTCTGTCTCAACCTCCTGCATGTCACACAGTGTGCATATGTGTCTCTCTTTGGGTAACCGCTCTCCTCTGCCGCTCTCAATACGAAGTCTGTGAGAAGAGATCCGGAACTGCCCAAGAGAGATTCTCAACGAGTGGGGTAGGTGAATCTACGTGTATCGTGGTGGATCAATGAAACCCTCCGCTATGATATGTAAGAAGTGATCTCTGTAGAAGCCCAGCTTCACTGGAAGATCACTTGGGCCCAACCAAGTCCGGAATGTGTGTAGCTGTAGTAGATCCTCACAAATAACCTGGTTGACCTCGTGTGATAGCAGGGGAGAGAACGAAGCATCCATGCTGTGCTGGAAAGGAGGTAGTTTGTCCATGTGGAGCCCTAGTCCTACAAACCATCTCTCTGTGCGTGCATACCAACACCTCTGGTCTCCCCTGCAACAAGTGCCATAGAAGAGGACAGTGCTAGCCATGGTATCCTGCTACGTCCAGATGTGTAATCCCCATACTCCCTAACTCGGTACAGATACGTAAATACCTGAAATGCAACATCTAGCTGTAATGGGGGTGACCCAAACTCTGCCCGGATGATCTGGTGAGGGACGGATGGCTTACCACGGATCATCCGTGATAACATGAGAACCTGAAGCCACTCCACCCTGGCCCACTCTGTATCCAAAAAGTCTAGCCCCCAACATGGACTGCCATACATCCCTGCTAGGCAGACCAAGGAGTCAAAAAGCAACCCTTTGGTCTGTGGATCCTTAAAGTGAGAGCAGAAGCTCTGCCTCTCGAGTCTAGCCAATGAAGCGTATCCTCTGCTCAGGCGTGCATGCATCGCAGGTCTCATAGTGAAGATGGGTCCGGAAAAGAGAACCCCAAGATAGGTCTATGATGAAACTACCTCAACAGGGGACCCATCAAATGCAAAATGCTCATCGTGTATGACGGCTCAAGATGTATTGAAGATCATAACCTTGGTTTTACCCAAGTTGACCTTCAAATCATGAGACTCACAAAAGGATTGTAGTGCGTCAAGGTGTCTCTGGAGTCCCTCTGCTAAGGAAGATAAGAGAGCCATGTCATCTGCGTAAAGCAATATCCGGATCTACGTGTCCGCAAGAGAGTAACATGCCCCATCTTGTGCCTGCATCACTGTCTCGAGCTCGTCGATGTAGAGGCCAAAGAAGGTAGGTGATAATGGGCACCCTTGTTTGACCTCAAAAGTGCTCATGATCTCATATGTCCATCCAGACCCTATTCGGACTCTGCCTGAAACTCGCTCATAAAGTGCCATGACAGCCCAAATGATCTCCTGGT
Source organism: Dipteris shenzhenensis (assembly GCF_047967505.1). Classification (NCBI taxonomy): domain Eukaryota; kingdom Viridiplantae; phylum Streptophyta; class Polypodiopsida; order Gleicheniales; family Dipteridaceae; genus Dipteris; species Dipteris shenzhenensis. Next base: position 7,333,406 of record NC_141616.1, read on the forward strand.
CATAACCCAAATCCTGTAGGCGACGTATTAGGCGAGCTCTCGGAACAGTGTCAAATGCCTTGCGAAAATCCACAAAGCAACAGTAAACCCTCTGCTTCCGTGCCCTCGTCTCCTCGACGATACATCTGAGCGCGAGAATATGGTCCATGGTCCCATGATCCCGTTTGAAACCAACCTGTCCCGTTGCTCTGAGTCCTCGACACTCTGCAACTCTGCTGACCTCAGAATCAAGTACTGATGCATAAATCTTGGACATGACATGTCCAATCATAATGGTCCTGTAGTTCTCCGGGTTCATGGGATCCATCATCCCCTACCTTGTGGATGGGTGAGATAGTGTTGATGGTCCAGGTGCGTGGAAACCCCAAGCAGACAGCTAATTGGAACTAGAGCTGACGCTGAAGCTAAAGCTGAGACTGGCGCTGAGGCTGAGGATGAGGATGTAGCTGAGACCGAGGCTGAGACTGAACCTGAAACTGAAGCTGAAGCTGAGGCCAAGGTGGGTCCCGCCTTTGCTTTGCTGTCCACTCCGAGTCCACTACGGTTGTAGCGTGTGTTCACATCTTCGAGTTTCAGTTGTGTTGTTTCTTGGCTTTGTTATCGTCTTTCTTGGTGGCTTTATCCGTATCCTTGCCACCTTTCCCCATTTCGTAGGCAGACCCGCGTTCGGTGTAGGACTTAGTCTTTTTGCAGGAGTGGGAGAGGGAGAGGGTTGTACCCCCCCCTCATGACAAGAGAACCCCCAAGGGGTTGAAACGAGGCTGTAGGTCGGGGTGGGGGAGGGGCTGTAGGAGGGTGTAGACAGGGAGGGCTGAAGGGGGGGGGGGGTTGAAGCCAAGAGGGAGGGAGGGTGGCGAGGTTAGGCTGGGAGCCAAGAGGGAGGGACGGTGGAAGGAGGAGGGTGGAGCTGGGAGGCAGCTGAAGGAGGGAGCTGCAGGAGGGCGGGGCTGCAGACGAGGAGCTGCAGGAGGGCGGGGCAGTAGGCACGGAGGGGAAGCGGGGCTGCAGGCGGAGCTGCAGGCAGGGCAGCAGGAGCAAAGGGCAGAAGGGGAGGAGGGAGCTGCGGGAAGGGAGATGCACGGAGGGGGGAGCTGAGGGGAGGAGGAAGCGGGCGGAGGAGGGAGCTGCAGGGAGGAGGCAGCGGGCGGAGGAGGGAGCTGCGCGGAGGGAGCTGCACGGAGGGGGGAGCTGAGGGGAGGAGGCAGCGGGCGAAGGAGGGAGCTGCAGGGAGGAAGCAGCAGGCGGAGGAGGGAGCTGCAGGGAAGAGGCAGCGCGGGGCTGCAGAGAGGAGCAGGGTGGAGCAGCAAGGCGAGGAGGAGAGGCAGAGAGAGAGAGAGAGAGAGAGAGAGAGAGAGAGAGAGGTATGCTAGCATCTACAAGAGGCCAAAGTGGCCTATGAGACCAAAACCAATACACGTGCAACTATGGAGTCTCATCAGTTTGAGAGAAAAAGGCAATACTGGAATGAACTCTATTCTAACTAAGAGTAGAAATGGAATGAAGGGAAAAGCTCTATAGACATAAACTATCCGAGATACTCCTCTCTCCCGCTCATCCCAGTATATCCATCATGATGCTATGTAGGCCAAAGAGATCAGCACATTTCGGAAGACGCCTCCGATGCCGTGCAATGATGGCCCGAATCTGTCCATGGAAAGGGTGCCTGGGGCGTGGCATGGGTAGTCGGGGACGCTGTGCCCGACTGAGTGCAGAGAGAGAGAGCGAGAGAGAGAGAGAGAGAGAGAGAGCCCTCATGGGCATATGAGACAAAGTACAATCCAAAAGTAACTCATATAAGCCACTGTGGGCTCAAGCAGAGGGCTCGCTAAGGCCCTTTCCTGAATACTGTGTGAAAATAAACTCAAACCTTCAATCTTAGAGTCAAAACACATAACCAGCTGCCATGGTGGCTCTCCTATGAGCCGTGAAAATATCTCCTATGTGTGTTTGCTAGGTCGTCTCTCACTGTGGCAAGGGACGTGGTTTCCATGATCTCTGTATCCGATGGACCATATCGAGAGTGACACCTGTACCTGGCCGATCCTGTCTGAGTAAAGCTATGATGGGCTGAACATCCATCATGCGTTCTCTGGTCCATCTTTGCATCATGTGTGGCCCCTGCATCTCAGGTTGCAGCTCTCCTTGTCGTCTCCTCCCGCTGACCCATGCTGCCCTCATATCATCAATGTCCTCCTCTACTCCACACTATCCAAGGGCAGAGATAATCCGTGCAAGGCCCCCTTCATGAACAAGGGAATTGTCAGGTACACTTTCCCCTATTGTGCTGATGATGGATGCGTAATCTCTTGCACCCGGTCATTGCTTCATGCCATTCATAACCAACATGTGGGTGTTGCAAACATCCTGATGAAAACTTGCCCATGTTGTATGACCATCTCACTACTAGTTAACATTCTATCGCATCTAATTTCTGATGCATCACACTCATCTAAATATAATGGATCCGAATCAATCACGCTGTTGATACTTACCTGCATGTTCCCAATACAGGCATTAGGGTCTCCAAGGACCACCACATCTCCACAATTACATCCTCTTGCCAAAATTTACCTGCTAGTCCAACTCTAATATTCAGTGCATTCTCTTGTTTGTTCTTGTGTACCAGCTGGCACACATGACATGGCTACAGAGAAGCGGATTTGCTTGCCCAAAATAACACACCAGTTTGCTCAACGACAAGGTCAGAAACCAATCCCACCCAAAGCTGAATGGACAAGCACCACAAATATGGTATAGAAATACAAGAGAGTAGACTCGTACAATGAGAACAGTAAAACTCCATAAAAGGTCATTTCATGATGCATGGGCAAGGCAAAGCGGCTTTGCTTGCCCAAAATACTACACCACTTCACTCGAAAACAAGGTCAAATATGGTATAGAAATACAAGAGAGTGGACGAAATGAAACTCGCACAATGAGAAAAGTAAAACTCCATGAAAGGTAATTTCGTGATGTATAGGCAAGGTTACACTCACACATGCTTGTGGCTCCCATAGTGGCAAAGCCATTAACTCCAATGCATAGCAGAGCTGCCCTCTTCCTTCTGACTCCTTTGTGTCTCCTACAGAACTACAACTATGGACTGCTTTCCTTGACCAATCTCCTGGGGATGTGCTCCACATTGTGAGCCCAGCCCACAGATTTCACTTAGTCATCGCTTCTCTTTCAACTCCTCTCAGGTCTATAGCTCCTCTTTGAATATCATGATGACAATCCAGTCTCGACTCCTCTCAATTCTCTAGCTCCTCTTTGATTAGCCCTTTTGACTCTAAGCACTTCACTCCAACCCGAATGGAATGGCTTCATTCTATTGACCGGGCTCTACCCAAGTACAAAGGTTCATTTGTAATCATTGCCCACGTTCTAGCAATAATAACATCCATATTGTTGTCTGTCAAATTTAATTCTTCATTTTAAAATAGTAATATTTTAACTGGAAAGGACACCAATATTCTTGAATATGTCAAACCCGTAAGGACACCGGTCACTTTTGTGTTCAGTAGATTTTTCTAATAGACACACACAGTGTATGTACACCTTACTGCCATTGATCTGATAATGTTGATCACTGGCTCGCACTTATTTGCTTACCAGCTATTCATTCATAACTGCATATGAACGCATACACCAAAGGAGATGCAAATTACTCTCTTTGAAATTTGTGGCCTTTGTCATAAAGGTGTTCTTACCACAAGCAGGATTGGGGGAGCCAACATGCCCAGATGTGTTATCCCCATCATCACAAGATGAAATCACACAAGCTGTCTCAGTCATACCATATCCCTCAGACACGAGCCCACCAAAGCAGCTGCATACAATGCCAAAACCAGGAGCAGGAGAAATCAAATACAATGCACCTTGCAAATTGTGACTGCAGCCTAAACCAAAAGGTTGAACGACATACATTCGAAGAAAATCCAGCACTTCAGGTGATAATGGCGATGCTCCAGAAACCATCATACGAACACGACCCCCCAATCTTGCTTTTATCTTGTTAAATACCAAGCGATCCCAAAGAGGAGATGGAGATTTTCCTGACATGACAAAGAAGGTTGCTTAGATTAGAAAACTTGCCTCTCAAAGGCAAACCCTGCCACATGCTTTTTATCAACAACTCACCACACTCCGCATTAGCAGTATAAATGGACTCAAACCATCAAGCCATTTAGAACCTAACAAGTAAATTATCAATTAAAATCAATTTAAGGATCACAGAAAGAGATTGCATCTATGAAATTTAAGATGAGACTTAAAAAAACTCTCCAGTCAATCTATAAGCAAGGCAACAAATTAAGGGGACACATGAATTCGCAAACCATCCTTTTCTTAGTTTATTAGAGACTCGCATTTCCAGTTGAAGGTCACCATGGTTGCAACGCGTCTTCGACAAAGTATCAACCAAATTGTGGGTGTGCTGTTTCAGAAACTAGAAGGTGTTGTAACCAAATTGTGGGTGTGCTGTTTCAGAAACTAGAAGGTGTTGTATGCCAAAGGGGCCTGATATACTAGATTGTGCAGAAACATACAGAGACGAAGCAGCATCTTTTCTCTCACTTCTTAAATTCCCACACCTCTGCATGGATGTTGGACACCTCCCAGTACTTTTCAGATTCCTGGCACAAAGTTGGTATACAAGTTTAAAAGCAAATCTGATGGTACCAATGATAAGCACAAAGCAAGGCTTGTTGCAAAATACTATTCTCCAAAAGGGCATAGATTATGAAGAAACTTTTGGAGGATGACCGCCATCAGGTGTGTGCTTGCAATGGTTGCACAGTGTGTTTGTCAACTGCATCAATTAGACATAAAAACACCTTTCTGAATGGGGACCTCTTAGAAGAGGTGTATGTGAAATAGCCCATAGGCTTTGTGATGCCTGGTCAAGAGCAAAAGGTATGTACATTGAGGAAAGCCTTGTACAGCTTAAAGCAAGCTCCTCAAGCCTTGTATGCTAAAATAGATGCATATTTCACCAGCTGCGGTCTTTGCAATAGTCCAACTGAAAACATCCTCTACATCAAGAAGGATGGAGGGGACTTGCTAATCATTATTTTGAGAGTGGATGATATGCTGAGGGCACCAATGCAAAGAAAATTGTAGATTTCAAAACTGAAATGCAGTTGACATTTGAAATGTCAGATTTGGGCCTCTTGCATTAGTAGTTGGGCATGGCGTTGTTATGATACAGTCAAAGCACATGCAGAGACTGTTAGAGTAGTTGAGGTTTCAGGACTGCAAGCCCATATGGAGCCAGGGCTGAAGTTATCCATGCATGATGCCATTGAACCATTTGATGCCACTATCTATAGTCGAGCTGTTCGATGCCTCATCTACCTATGCAATACTAGGCCAGAGATTTCACTTGCAGCGTGCAAGTTTATGCAAAGCCCAAGGACACTTCCTTGGCAGGCAGTCAAGTGTGTTTCAAAGCACACGGTCATTTGCATTGATGTTTCCTGGGGGGTGACTTGCAGTTGCATGCTTATAGTGACTCGGATTGAGGTAGTGCTTATGACACTCAGCACTCAACCAGTGGAAAATATTTCTTTTAGGGACATTCATGCATTTCATGGTTCAGTTACAAATAGCTAACGGTGGCTCCCTCCTATTGTAACGTTGAGTATAAAGCAGCTGTCACAACATGAATGTCTTTGGTTGTGACGATTGCTTGAATCTACATGTGTCATTCGAGTCTCCCACTCCAATTGTCACAGACAATTGTAGTAGCACAGAATCCTATGTTTCATGCCAACAGGAAACACATTAAAATTCACTATCATTATGCCAGAGAGAGGTTACAAGCAGGGAAGATCAGCCCTGACACATCAGAATCTGCTCGCCGTGGCACTAACTTGAGAAAAGTTTAAGGCTTTCCGTAAGCTTTTAAGTTGTTTGCATTTGGTGATTGAGATCACACCTTCTACATCAAGACAATGTCACTGTAGGGGGTGTTGGAAATTTTAAGGCAGTAGTCAATGTCAGGTTAGTAATAAGGTTAGGAGCAATTTTTCCCTCCTTGAGGTTGTTCCCCCCAATCATATTTAGTGCTTGAGTTAGTTGTTTGTAAGGGTCTATGCCCAGGGTGAGAGTCTTAAGGGCTCAGTTAGCAGGCATTTAATGTATTGAGCCACCCTTCTACACTAATGAAAGGGATCCCTGCCTTATCCTAGATCATCTAAGGGAAATGCCTTATCCTATAATCCATAACCTTCTTCTAAATAAAAGGAGAGCACGACATGGCTCTGTTGGAAGTTCCACTTTGTACACACAAAAAGACATATCAGTTGCTCTAGCCTTCCATATAATTTAGATTCAAAGTTAAATATTGCAGAATATTTACCCCTCTCAATAGCTTGTTTCTTTGCATTGTAAGCAACAAAAAAAAGCCTTTCTCGCAGACCACCAGATGTTCTGACCGCTGCCAATATTCTGCAACCCCAAAAGCATGACATCAGAATAGAAACAATTTCCTCCTAAATCCATTAGAACCATGCAGAATAGTAGAGACTAGTAAAAGTAAGCACTTCTATCAAAGATCGTCTCCAAAAAAACTTTCATAGATCATCTACCCATCATAAATACGATTGTATAGTCGAGGTACACTTGCAAATATTGTAGGCCGTAAAACTCCCATGTCATCCATTAATTTCAGCACATCCTGTACAAACACAGCTACCACCAAAATTAACACAACTCTGTCATAAAACTTGAATGACCTTCAAAAACTTCAACCACAAATTCAATCTTGACAAAAGGTGAACCAGACAGTGCTGTGTTTTCCACAAGGAGAGAGCGGGAGTACTATGAATTCCTCAACTCTTTCAGATCCTACCACTACCAAATAATTTTGATGAGGACAAAAGTTTTTACCCCTTGATAAAATCCAATAGCCGCCCCTTGTTTTGTCATACAAATAATATTAGCTCTCTCATATATGTGTGCTAGAGGCAAATAAGAGATGTACCTGTCCATCCCAAGAACCCCTAATAAAAATAAGCTTATTTGCCATTAAGAATGTGCATGGCACATGAACACAGAATACAAAAACTCACAACTTCCAAGCAACTGTCCCCACTTGAAACTTCAAACGTTCATAGCTTATCACCCAAAATAAAGCTTACACATCTGTTGGATTGATAGGATTGCTTAGACAAGAACCAGCCACATTAGCTAGAAGGTTGCCATGGCTCAGCACAGCTCCCTGCAAAAACAGCACATTATGAGTACTCGTCAAAAGAGAACCTTAAAAAATATACAAAGAGTCAAAGCGCTTGTTGCAAAATGTATACCTTTGGAGTCCCAGTTGTGCCACTAGTGTAGCAAATAGTCGCAACATCTTCTGCTAAAGGAGGCCGCAAAGGCCTCATGTTGCTTCGTCCCTAAAGAAAAACGTAAAAGAGCAAAAGAAAAAGTTGAGTTGAGGAAAGGTATATAGAGCATTTAAATGAATCGAAAATGGGAAAATGAACAAATTCACGACCCTCCAAAGTTTTAAACACCTGCCACCCCGCCCCCATGAACCAACAAACAAACAGACAGAAAAAATGGTAAAAAAAATGTTTTTGCCAAATCAAGAAGCAATATCAGAGCACATGCAATGCATTTGCGGTCAACTGTATTGATTATTAACCTGAAATCTTATTGGAACATTTACCCACAAAAAATTGTACACTAATTTTGTAAAACCCCTCCTTTTAATGATGGAAGACACATTGGCTTACTTTCTGCATGCTGGGAAACAAGATGCGGATGCAAGATGAGGAGCTCTTTGATGTAGATAATGCTATTAATTGCATAATTACACGCATAGTGATTGTTGCTCCATTAATGAGGTCAAGGGTACATTAATCTTTATTACGCGGCTTCAGGAAGCCTGGTAAGCTGATAGAAAAGCATGAGACTCTTAAACAGATACTATGAATTTGGCAGATATTTACCTAGATCCCTCAAAACTTACAAATTAGATATTTTGTAAGGCAAAAGGAAGAACAATGACATAGAGGGAGGGAGGAAAGAGAAAGATACAAAGGGAAGAAGGAATTTAGAATAGACAAGAAACAAAGCTAAGAGTACGAAAGAAAAGGAACTTCAGAAGTAAGACTACGCTTATGTTCTCACCTATACCTGAGCACAAGCTGTCATCTAGGTATCAAAGATCTTGGGTAAACCTAGTGCTTACTAAGCTATACAATCCCGACCCAACAATTACAACTACAACAACAAAAAGGAAGCCAAAGAAGAAGAAGAGAAAACGAAATGTGTGTGTGTGTGTGTGTGTGTGTGTGAGAGAGAGAGAGAGAGAGAGAGGGAGAAAGACTTTATTAAATTCTTTGAAGACCGAAGGGTCTATGAGACTGAAAGAAGCCTGATTCAATGAGCTGAAAGAATGGAGCCTCTATTCAGGAATCATCACCCATGATGAATACAACTAAATCACATCATATCAGAACTAATACATGAGAAAAATATGGGTCCATGGCCAAGTTGATGAAAGAGGTTATGATGATAGGAAACATGCGATCAAATGTTGACGGTGGTCCTCGTCGACCACCTGTGATCTGCTTGTCTGTAAGATCTGGCTCGAAAAACTCTGTGATCATACATTGAGTAGAGCCCAGCTGTGTGCCCTGACCCCACCTATGTATCTTACGTAAGTGCTCTCTATGTCAAATAGCCTCATGGATGAAGGCAACAAGGCATCTCTGATCTTGGTAAGAAAGAGAGAGAAATAAATAAATAAAATTTAGTAGAAGTCTTCAAAAGCCCGAAGGGTCTAGGAGACTCAAAGAAATCTGATACAATGAACTGAAAGGGGGTGGAAGCCCGGCAATGAATGAGGTGATGGTGACAAGAAACCTATGATAGAGCACTGGCGGTGGTTTGTGCGTGTGACCCGATGCGATCTCCTAGCAACGGTGAGAGAGAGAGAGAGAGAGAGTCTATTAACGTCCACTGGAGACCAAAAGGTCTATGGGACAGCAAGAAACCCTCTAGTACATCTGCTTTAGGGAGGGCACATGGCAGCTCCCAAGGAATGCAAAAAGCCGCCCCCATTATTTAGAATACCTAGATGATAGTCTGGAAGAGTAAATAGCCAAACATCAGTTTAAGACTGAGAGTCTTTTGGTTTTGATTTGAACTCTCTGATTAGTGCTACACCTTCAAGGTAAACTGCCCATTTTCCAACCTTTCTAGCAGCCCTGACTTAAGCTAATTCAGTTGCCTTAATCTTAAGTTGAGCTTGTGTAAGCTCCTCTGCTATCCATACTTTGGTGCCCTTCAACTTGTAAGATTGTCGAAGAAGCTTAATCCGCATATCTTTTGCCTTCAGTGTAAGGATAGCATGACCTTTATAGTGCAAAATAGAAGCTGGCCTAGAGTCATCATCATCTTGCTCATCATCATCCACCCATTCAATGTTGGACAAGCTTGCTTTGATCTTTGTCAATATTTCACTATATGTGTCCTCTTTGTACCAATCTTCTGTCTAATCTTCTGCGCATTATCACATCTAGCTTCGTGTTCTTTAATCTCTACTTGAATATCTCACTTACATACTTTGGTGTCCACTTCCACAATCACTTCCTTCTTAGCAGTTTGTACTTCAGTGTGAACAAAATCTTTGACTTTAGAGACTAGCTGCGGGGTAGGGGGGGATCCTTACAAGATTTTACAGTCTCATCAATTACTGCCTGCTTACTAGGCCCTTCCAGAATGTGAAGTCAAGCCTTTACTTTTGCCAGTTCCAATCGTAGCTCTCTCACTGCCTGCTGCAGATAAAAGATCCGATCCTGTTGCCCAAGGATGGGTCATTTTGAGCCTTCTTGTTGGTAATTCCATGCATATGGAGAGGGTGTCATGGCTACAACTGTAGAGTACCGAGTCTTGACGGATGTTGAAGGAGTTGAGGGAGTTGAGGGGGACTTGGAGGAGAGGGTAGGCCAGTAGTCCATAGTTGGTTGTCTGTTTGAACCCCGTAGCTTAACCTAACCCCCGGGTTATGAAACTGAAACCTCTTGCTCTTATTTCTCTATGAAATCTTACTCGTAAAAGACAGCAGAGGCACTATCATTTCTCTCCCTCTCTCCCTCTCTCAACAGAGACACTAGGGCCTAGGACAACAGTCGGGCTAGACCCCCCCGAAGGATTTTATTACTTGAGAGAAGAAGGAATACATGAGTTCAGCGTGGAAGCTGTTCATACAAATCCAAACATGAATGAATTCCATTACATGAGCTCTAAGGCTGCCCTTCTTAGCAACAAGCCACTTGTCAATTTCTACATTACTTTCCTAATTACATGCCACTAAGGGCAACTCTGGAGTCTTCGAAGCACTTGGTCACGCGAACCGCCCCCTAGACTCTTGTTAGGCTCCATTGCGCTTAGGAAAATCACTCTTCCTAGTACCTGCAACAATTAATTAAAGCACGCCACCATGGTACCCATTAATTGCTAGCGCTTTGCATGTAAATAACACACTGTGGACTAATTCTAGTCACGGTAGGCGTCCCCACTGAACACATGTGCACACATAACAAATATAAGAATATATATTTATTCTCTGGTTGACCGAAGTCAACACCCTTGATCATAATTAAGGGGCTTTGACCAAGGGCCGAGGCGCCTTAATTATAATTAAGTCTCTCCAACCGAAGTTGGCACAACTCTCCAACCGAAGTTGGCACATCTTGGTTAACCGTAGTTAACCCTCTTGGCGCATGCCAAGTCTCGTTGACCGAAGTCAACACTCTCTGACCGTAGTCAGCTCTGTGGTTCTCTGGTTAACCGCAGTTAACTCTCTTGGTAATAAACCAAGTCTCCCTGACCGAAGTCAGGTTTACTTGACTAGAGTCAAGTATCTTTGACTATAGTCAATTCTTTGACCATTAAAAGAACTCTTTGACCATAATTAATACATATGAAAACTCTTTAATTATGATCAAATAAATGGTCAACTGTACTTTGACTTAGGATATTTACATGATGGTGACATCCCCTCGGCTTCTATTCAATTGAAAAGCTTCCTTGTAAACATCTAGAAGCTATGGATGATCAGACAACATGTCTTCATCCATCCACTTGGCATCTAATGCCGTATAATTCTTGAATTTTACAAGATACCTGTAAAACTCCTTGCCCTGAGGGCCTTTGCGTACAGTATGGTACACAATCTGCTCTGGCTGAAGGACCTCTTCCAGCTCATCCACTTCTGGTGGATCCTCTGATACTGGCTCTGTAGGCTCTGGCCCCTGAAATTTCTTTAGAAGACTCACATGAAATGCATTGTGAATCCTCCAATGCTCTGGCAATGCTAACCTGTATGCAACCTCATTTATTCTTTTTGTAACCCTGAAAGGGCCATAATATCTAGAGGATAACTTTGCATACACTTTCTGTTTGCCTTTAAACTTGCAGAGCCTAGCTTTCTCGAACTTCAAAAGTACCCAATCCCCTTCCTTGAAATCTAGCTGTCTCCTATGCTTATTTGCAGCTCTTTTATGCTTCTCTTGAGACCTTTCAATTGCTGTCCGTCTTTGCTGTAAGCTGTCTGGAGGTCTCTCACAAACTGATCAGCTGCAAATATTCCATCCTTAGTCCTCAGGATAGGTGGCAGAATCACCTTCCCATAAATGACCTCAAAGGGGGCTTTCCCTGTAGAGCTGTGTACTGTATTATTGTAAGCAAACTCTACCAATGGTAGGTACTTTTCCCAGTCTGAACCTTGGTCACCCACGTAGCATTTCAGCATATCCAATATTGTAGAATTTGCTAACTTCAGTTTGACCATCTGTTTGGGGATGGAAAGAAGAAGAAAAATTCAAATTCGTCCCCATGTTGTTAAATAAAGCTCTCCAGAGTAGACTGGTCATTCTGGGATCTCGATCACTGACAATGGACTTAGGCATACCATGGCGCTTAAAGATCTGTGCCATGAAAAGCTTAGCCATATGATCTGCCTTTATGGTTTTGCAAACCGGAATGAAATGAGCTTACTTACTCAATCTATCAACGATAGTCCAAATCCCATCATTCCCTGACTTTGATCTTGGCAAATAAAAAATGAAGTCCATTGTAATACTTTCCCACAGTGCTTGAGGCACGGGAAGAGGCATACGTAGGCCAGGTGCCTTCCATCTATCATACTTCACTTTCTGACACGTCAGGCATTCAGTAACAAACTAATGTATATCTTTCCACATTCCTGGCCAAAAGAAATACCTCTCTAGTGCTAGAGTTGTTGCTGTAATTCCTCTATGTCCAGCATAGGGAGGTGCATGGCATTCCTCCAAAATCTTTTTCCTCATCTCCTGGGTGATACATAGGCAGTCATCTTTCATTAGATACCCATCTTTCAGGGAATAGTGACAGGTGGACTGCCCCTCTTGCATTTGCTGTAAAATCTCGCCAAAGTCTGCATCATTAGCATATTGCTCCCTCATGCCTTCCAGGTCTTGATGATAAGCAATAGTCACTAAGCATCCCAAAACTTTTGGTTGTACACATCCACTGTATCTCTTGCATCCATATGCAAACTGTCCCAATCTTGAAGAACATGATCTCTAAACTGTTTAGGCATAAACTGCAGGTAGAAGGCTTTCTTAAAGTCCTTCCACCTCTTTGGGGTTGACCCATCTGTGGTCTGTGCACTCCACCATGCACTAGCTGTAGCTATCAAGTGCAAACTGACCATTCTTAACTTGGATTCTGAAAACTTTTTTGTACCGAATGCAGCATCAAACTGCCTGATGAACTGCAATGCTTTGTCTGTATGACCATATTGTCCATTATAGGTCATAAACTTGACAGATTTACCTCCCTCTTTGAATTCCTTGGTCTCTCTGGAAGACTTTCTTTTCCTAGACTTCTTGTGTTTCCTTCTTTTCCTGGATGGTTTATCTGATAAAGAAGAAGATACAGAAGTCGAACTCGAGGTAGACGGTGAAGGACTCGGAGATCGGTGAAGGACTGGGAGATCGGTGATGATGCCTCGATCTCTTCCTACTATGAGATCGTCCCCTATGAGATCTCTCTCTCTCTAGCTGTACACGAGAGTGTGCCATCTCTTGTATACGAGTACGTACCATCTGCTCAAATTCTTGCTGATTTTGTTGTACACTTCTTTGTCTTGGATGTGCATCCCTATCTTGTGAATCCCTCTGGATAGGTGATTGAGCCATTTTCTTACAACTTGTCTGAGATCTGCAAGTTTCTCACACACACTGTGTATGCAACTGATGCACGTTGCCTTTGCTTTTCAGAAAGAAAGTACCTTAACAAGAGGTGTCTTGTATTCACAACTTGTGCCAGTAATGTGGGAATAGGGAGAGAGCAAAGTGTGAGAGCAGGAGCAGGAGAGAGAGAGAGCTGAAAACGATAGTTGCAATTAGATGAGTGTGTTACAACTGATTAGAGTGATAGGTTTTGTCTAAGTGACAAAACACCAACCGTAGTTAGTGAACTAACTATGGTTAGGGGAAAAAACCTCTAAGTGAGGGAAAAGTGCCCCTAACCTACTTATTATATTACATTGGTCACTGCTAAATTATAACAATAATTCTAACACCCCCCTACAGTGCCAATGCCATGTACAAGGAAATGATCAATCACCAAAAGGACATAAGTTCAGGGCACTGCGAAATGCCTCAAACTTTTCACGTGGAAGTGCTTTGGTGAAAATGTCTGCAACATTGTCATGTGTTGACACATAGATCATACTGATCTCTCCTACATGCAACTTCTCTCTAACGTAGTGATAGTAAACCTCAATGTGCTTCGTGCGAGCATGAAACACAGGATTCTTTGCCACTGTAATAGCACTCTGACTATCAATGAGAATTGGAGAAGGACCCTCCAATGAAAGATGAAGATCAGCAAATAAACGACGCAACTAAACACATTCAACTGTCGCTGTGAAAGCTGCCCTGTACTCAGCTTCACATGAAGAGGTAGCCACTGTAGATTGTTTCTTGCTCAACCAAGAAATCCAAGATTTGCCCAAAAAGAAACAATTGCCACTTGTGGACTACCTAGTGTCATAGTCTCCAGCCCAATCTGAGTCACTGTAGGCATGCATCCGCAAGTCACCCCCCCTGGGAAACATCAAGCCAAAAGACTTGGTACCTTGCAAATAACAGAAGATGCGTTTTACAGCCTGTCAATGCATAGTCTTTCGGCTGTGCATATATCTGCTCACTTGAGAAACTGCAAACTGAATATCAGGTCGTGTATTGCAGAGATAAATGAGGCATCCAACAGCCTGACTGTAGAGTGTGACATCAAATGATTCACCTGCTTCATGCATTGTAAGCTTCAGCCCCGGCTCCATGGGAGTAGCTATGCGCTTACAATCCTGCATGTTGAATCTGTCCAAGAGTTTTTGCACATACTTGGATTGAGACATACCGATGTCACTTTTCTCTTGAGTGAACTGGATCCCCAAATAAAAGTGTAGCAGCCCCAAATCTGACTTGTCAAAAGTGGTCTGCAATTCAGCTTTAAAATCTGCAATGTTATCTTCATTTGACCCTGTGAGCAGTAAGTCATCTACATAAAGAATGATGACTAAAATATCCCCCCCATCCTTCTTGATGTAGAGGGTGCTCTCAGTTGGAGCCCCTTGCTGGTCAAAAAGCATACCATGCACGTGGGGCTTGTTTCAGCCCATACAAAGCTTTATTCAACTTGCATACTTGAAGTGCATTTCCTGAAATTTCAAAGCCTGGAGGTTGTTTGACATAAACCTCTTCCAACAAGTCTCCATTAAGGAAGGCTGTTTTTATGTCCAACTGATGAACATTCCATTGAAAATTTGCAGCCATTGCTATAACTGACCAGATGGTTGTCATTCTGGATGTAGGAGCAAAACTCTCCTCATAGTCTATGCCCTTTTTCTGAGCATATCCTTTTGCAACCAGCCGTGCCTTGTACCGATCAATGGTGCCATCTGGCTTTCTTTTAACTTTGAAAACCCACCGTGTACCTATGGCATGTTTACCTGGTGGCAAATTGACAACTGCCCATGTCTGATTTTTCTGAATGGACTGCACCTCATCGTGCATGGCATTCATCCAATGCACATTATCCTGTGCCTCTTCAAATGTATCAGGTTCCTCCTCATCAAGAAGAGTACCTGCATAAGCCGATTCAACTGAAAGAGCACCTCCCCCATGCCTTACTGCACTCCGAGTTCTGCCAGGTAATGGAGCATCAATTTTACTCTCCCTGAGAGTTTGTAACAGCCAATTTGGGACTGTTTTTGCTGCATGTATATCTGCAATGTCTTGATGAACAACCTCTTCCACGGCTTGTGGAGGTGGTAAGACATCCTGTGGCTGAATCGGAGCATGTGGAGGTATCTGAAAATTCTGATTTGCATCAGATATATCAACAGGGAAACCCAAGGCAATGGGTAGTAACCCCTCAAAGACATCATCGGAAGAAGAAGGCAAATCAAATTCAGCTTGAGTGAGCTGAATTTTCTGAAAATATAACATCTCTACTGACAATAATCTTGCGTGTGACAGGATTGTAGAGACGGTAGCCCTTGCTCTCTGCACTGTACCCAACAAAAATGCATTTGATTGCCTTATCAGACAACTTATGCCAAAACTCAACGGGCACATGAGCATATGCAAGGCATCCAGAGACACGGAAATGATCCACAAAAGGCTTTCTCCCTTGCCAAACTTCATAGGGAGTCTTGGACTTCAAAGCTTTTGTGGGTGCCCGATTCAAAACACAATTGGCACACATGAGACCTTCAAGCCAAAATTTGCGAGGCAATTTTTTGCTTTTTAGCATACATCTATCCATCTCCATAAGAGTACGATTTTTCCTCTCAGCTTTGCCATTTTGCTGAGGAGTTAGCCTCACTGTAAGCTGATGTACAATGCCCTTGTCTTTCAAAAACTGCAGACAAGTACTCCCCTCCTCTATCTGTGCGTAATGTCTGTATCTTGAGTCCGGATTCATTCTCAACCATGGCTGCAAAGTGTTTGAAAACCATAAACACTTCTGATTTGCGTTTCAGCCCATAAACCCAAGTGTAGTTGGAGTAGTCATCTATAAAAGTGACAAAGTAAAGATGACCACCCAATGATGGAGTCCTCATGGGACCACAGACATCACTATGGATAAGCTGTAATTTTCGAATAGCTTTTACTTATCCATCCTTCTTAAAAGGAGATCTGTGCATTTTACCAAGAATGCACCCTTCACAAGCATGTGGAGGAGGTGTTTCAAGAGGAGGCAATGCATCAACCATGGCATGTTTTTGAAGCGTCATCAAGCTGCCATAATGCATGTGTCCATATCTGGCATGCCATAACTCCGCATTCTGCATAGCAGCAGTAGGAGTGGAAACTGCAAGAGCATGTGCTGGTCTTTTCTCATACATGTCAAGCTGAAAAAGACCACGTAACAAAGTGCCAGACAATCTCAAGGCATAGTCATGCTCTCTGTCATGGACTGCACACTTGTCATCTTCAAAAATGACCTGAAATCCAGCTCTGTTAAGAGTGGACACTGAAAGTAGATTTTTTGTGATACCAGGCACGTACAAGACATCAGAAATTCTGAATGTTGAGCCATCAATGGCTGTAAGTTCAACTTCTCCTGTACCACGAACTGAATAGGAGGAGTTGTTGGCACATGTGACCTTTTTACCAACGGGTGGTGGATGCAGAGATGTGTAAAGACACTTCCTGGAAGTGATATGCTTTGAGGCACCGCTATCAAAATACCATGTATTTTGTGTCTCATTGACACTGAAAGCTGATGCATCCTTGGAAGAATCATAACTGCATGTCAGAAAAGCATAAGAGTCATCATTACAAGTGGCTGTACTATCCGGAGCAGCCAACTGAGAGTCTGAAATGCAAGACAAGAAGGCATAGTCGTGCTCCACAAAGTTGGCTGTAGCTTGCTCATTGTCAAATGCATGAGGAGCTGAATCTGAAACAGCCATACCGGAGCTATTTTTCTTTTCTTTTGCAAGCCTTTTCTTGCATTCTCCAATGTAGTGACCTGGCTTTTTGCAGTAATGACATATTCCCTTCTTCTTGGGCTTACCTGCATCACCCTTAGCCTTTTGAGAAGGCTGTCCTGAACCACTGGAAGGCTGATTTGCTGAAGTCTTTGCCTGTCCCTTTACTTTAGGCTTGAATTTTGAAAGCATGGCATGTTCACCTGCTCGTGAAGCCATGTTTTTCCTGGTCTGCTCTTCCTGCAGCAGAAGTCCTATCAACTCGTGAAAATTGAGAGGATTTGCACCCCCCCCTCAACGACAAATTCAGCGAGGTATGAAAGCTGAGATAAGACTCAGGAAGAGAATTCAGAGTAGTGGTAATCATCTTTGAATCAAAAATGATCTCATCAATATTCAGCAACTGCTCTCGTAAATCCTGTAGCTTTGTGAGGTGCACTGACATGGAGTCACCCTCTTCCATATGTGTATGAGACGATTCTCTTTTCAAAAAAGACACCCTGGCATCATTCTGAGCTGCATACATGCTCTCCAAAATATCCCATGCTGCCTTTGAGGTCTTACACAACCGGATATGCGGAATGATGAATCTTTTCACTGAAAGAGAAATACACGACAAAGCTAAAGCATCACGAGAATCCCATCTCTTCTGCTCTGAAGTTGTAGGTATAACTACACCAATAACTTATGCTGCAGCTGTACCCTGTGCACGACCTCTGCCTCCTCCTTGTTAGGGAGGGGTATTAGGTGCCCATTTGCTGGCCGGAACTCATCCACATTTACATAGTCCCACAAATTACGAGAAATCAGAATATTGCGTACCATAAAACTCCAGAGGGAGTAGTTGGTACCATCCAGCTTATCCTCTTGTGAGAGACCACTAAAACCGAAATCATTCTGATTTTGCTGGGCCATGTCTGAGAAAGAAAATACAGCAAATGCAAATCTGAATTCCCTTGCTAGGAATGGAGTGCACAAATCCAAAAAAAAAAACACAGCCAAACACTGGCTAAAAATGCAACTCAAATCTCTGTAATGTCTCTGTCAGAAATCTGCCAGAGCATCCAATCTATCCCAAAACTTGCCAAAAGTGCTTCAAAACACTCACAGAAAGGCAGTGTGAACTGAAACCTACAAAATTAACACAAAAGCCCCAATTTGTGGCTTGAAATTGCAACCAGAAAGGGGCAAATGATCTAAAAGCCCCAACGGAACAGCCTAGACTGGCTGTACAGACTGATGCGAAATGGTACGGAAGGTGCACAAGCTGGGGCTGTACAGCGACGATGCAGGAGGAGCTTGGGCAAGGAGCTGGGAGCACGTCCGGGAAGGAACACTGCTCTGATACCAAATGTGGGAATAGGGAGAGAGCAAAGTGTGAGAGCAGGAGCAGGAGAGAGAGAGAGCTGAAAACGATAGTTGCAATTAGATGAGTGTGTTACAACTGAATAGAGTGATAGGTTTTGTCTAAGTGACAAAACCTTATCCTTCACTAACCGTAGTTAGTGAACTAATTGTGGTTAGGGGCAAAAACCTCTAAGTGAGGGAAAAGTGCCCCTAACCTACTTATTACATTACATTGGTCACTGCTAAATTATAACAATAATTCTAAAAAGTAATGGGCTGCCAGTTCAAAGCATAATCCCACAAAATTGCCAAGGCATCAACAACTATATTGCCCCTTTTCTGGCTGTTGCAAAAAGCACTCAGAATGCATCTGACTATCTTTTCCTGAGCACAAAGGCATGCATATTCTTTTTCTGCAAATCTCTGATTTTACTGTGTTTCTGTTGCTTTTCTAACAGTAATATTCTCTCAGATAGGTGTAAACTGCTGGCAGAAACAGTCTCTGCAACTGTCTTTTTTTTTTTTTGGGGGGGGGGGGGGGGGGACTAACCAGATAGGTAACTACTGGTTACCCTAACCAGACTGACTGGTTCTGGTTCTGGTTCTGGTTAGTCTGTGACTGGATGGTTACTGTCTGGTCAAACTGACCAGACTGGTTCTGTTCTGGTCTGGTTACATTGACAGACTAGTTAGTCTGTAACTTGGCCACTAACTTAACCAAACTGGCTAACGGAACCAGTCTAGTCTAGTTAGGCTGTCCTCTGACCAGATCTCTAACCAGGGTCAGCTAACTGTAGTTAACTTGACCAAGGTCACACTAACCATAGGTCTGCCAACAGGCTGCCACGTGTCAGTGCACCACATCAGTTCTGAGCTGGATGATGCCACGTGTACTGCCATGTCAGCACCACACATGTGCGCCACGTCAACTCTGCATGAGGTGCCACGTGTCAAACTGCCACGTCACCTAGGCGCCACCTTAGCGCACAGTTTCCATGTTAGTTTGCTGCACCTAAGACGCCACGTCAGAGATGATGCGCACAGTGTCGCGGCATATAGAACTAACGATTTCGAATGCCCTGGCGTGATGGACTTTGTGAGACTTCTGTCAAGGTCTCTATCGGGTGACGAAGATGGGCTTGCGTTGCCTCACCATGTGCGTTCACGTGTAGGCATTCTGGCTGAGGCAAAGGGCGCACTAAGACCCTTTGCTGAGTACTGTGCTGAAATAAAAAGAGCTCAATGGCTCAAACAAAAACAAGTACCAAAAAAATAAATATATCATATCATATCATGTGCTATCTGCTATCGGGTTTATTGAAAGTCTTCGGAACACCAAAGGCTGTATGAGACTAAAAAAGACCTAATACGATGAGCTGATGGGTGGAGCCTCTAAACAAGCATCAACACCCATGACGAACACAATCATAGTGATACCGATACAGGACTGCTGACTGGTTGTGTTGACATGGCTGCTGACGCAGATGCTGATGTGACAGCCAAGCATGCCACAGGTTGTGGATGCCCATGACAATCTAGGACGTCAAAAATGGCAAAGCACCCCAAAAAATCTTGTATTCAAACCTGACGATGTGGTCAAAGTTTGTATTAAACTAGCCAATGGCCTTCTTCAGTCACACTTGCCCCATCAGGGTCAAGACGATGGGTAATTCTAAATCACCAAAGCCTCCAAAAGCTACCCAAAATCGGTAATGTCAATGATTCAATCTAGGAAAGCATCCATGATTCAAAGCTTGCCTAAAAATTTGGGGAAAAACTCTCTGAGGGCAGCTCATTACCTAGCTACATCATCAAAAACTGAACAAGTTCATGGTACAAGCTATGCATCCTTGAAAACAATTTTGAATGCTCACTGGAAGTATCAAAGAACAATGTGATAATTGAATAATAAATGCATTACTCGAAACAAAAATGAAAGTATCAGACAAAGGCACAGTAATACAGCACTTAAAATAGTGAGCTGTCTAAGTTCCTTACCTGAGCCTCCAGCCTAGAGTAAGATATAATCTCGACTCCTTGCCTTGAAGGAAGTAATGGCACAAGCTGTTCATTTCCACCGACTACCTGCACAACAATTCCGTTTAAAGACAACAAAGCACACAAATTAAAAAGCTTGGAACATGACTGTTTCAGAAACTGATAGAGAAATAAAGGGTGCTAATGCCATGGGAGATATGAAAATACCACAATAAGTCGGATTGGAGTAGTTTCTGAAAGACAATCCAGCAACTGCAAGGCAAGAAATCAATTCCTATCAACTGCAACTTCATTTTAAGATATTATATGTATGTATGTAACATAGCATACTACATAAATCCAAAAACACATTACCGAATCACCGTGTGTGTGTGTGTGTGTGTGTGAGAGAGAGGTGTGTGAGTGTGTGTGTGCGTGAGCGTGAGAGAGGTTCGATCCTGTCGTGAGAGAGAGAGTGTGTGGTAGCGTTGGTGTGCGTCTCCTTTGGAACGCTGTTTTGCACGTCTCGTGAGAGGTAACAGAGCTGAGCGGAGGAGCGCCTCGCCTTGATCCCCCTGCAGGTTTTTCTTCCCCGTACGTTTCGTACGTTCCGTACGTCCGTACGGTCTTCGTCCCTGCGCAGATCTGTGTGCAGGCCGTACTGTCTCCCTGCTCTCCGTCCTCTTTCGTACTACGCAGAAATACTCTAACCTTTCCGTACAGATTTCGTCAGCCTCTCCGTACAGCCTAGTCTCCTTGTCAGTTTCCGTACAGCCTAGCCCTTCGTCAGTTTCCGTACGCCCAGCCTGTACCGTACCACTTTCCTAGTTTTCGTCAGTTTCTCTATACAGTTCAGCCTACGTACAAATTTCCTTGGGTATTTTTCTGCAATTCATCATCGTCCGTACAGACTTCTCTGTACAACCCCGTTGGTGGTCTGTACAGCATAACCTACTCAATCCCTTTCGTACTTCATCCTCGAGCTCCTTTTCTTACTAAGTCATGGCAGAGTATTCATATGAAAAAACCTTTCAAAAGGAGCGTTCGGCTCCCTGCAAGAAACAAAAGCAGGTTGAGGGTCAGCATGACCCGCTGCATGACACGATTGAGGCTCAACTAGTATATGATGTAATGCATGAAGGATTTGCAGATACGAGAAAAGAGTGGAAAGACTCGGTTCCTTCAGTTGGCCTCATGGTTGAGGTCGATGAAATTGTGGATCCAGTCAGAGAGTATGCCAAGAATGCAGTCATATTATTCTTTCCAGGCCGGATGCCACCTGCTGCAGAAATAGGCAACTGGCTGACACGCACATTGGCTGGCTCTTTTGTTCGTAAAGTACATTATGCAGCCAGGGGTTTTTTTGAGGTTATCATGGTGGATGAGATCCACAGACAAATGCTTTTGGAACATTCACCTCTCTTTTTTGGGCAGCAAATGGTGCATGTCTTGCCATGGTCTCCCACAAGGGACTTTCAGGCTCTAATCCGACATAGATGCCCAGTCTGGGTTGAAGTTGTTGATTTTCCCCAATGCATGGCTTCACTTCTGCCCAAAATCGCAGCCTCTTTAGGTAAAGTGGTCTGCCCACCACGGCCAAATGGTAATTCAAACAGATTTTGCATTCTTTGGGATACTGATAACCCCACACCGGACTCTTACTCAGTCACGGTGAATAATGTGAACATGGGGAGTGCATTTTATAAACTCAAATGGGGTTTATTTGCAGGGGCCTGCTTTGAATGCAAAAAGTTTGGACACATGGCTTCACAGTGTCCACTGAACCAACATAAAATACATCATGCCTCCTTGCCAGTCCACATGCCCACTAAAGATGCTCCTACTCCAGTTGCCAACAAAAATAAAAGCAGTAGACAGCATATTGGGAGTCAAGATAAAGGCAAAGATTCAATAGCCACCAATGCGAATCTTACTTTACATTCGCCTCCTGCTACTCAATCTTTGTCCAAAGGAAAGCAACCTTCAACTGATGGCTGGCAGAGCCCAAGAAAGGTTATATCTGCTCGAAGAATTCCACCCCCCCGCACTTGGAATGGTGCCTCTTCTAGCGGAAACACCCCAGAGATCAATACAGGAATTGGAATTACATGGGCTGCAGTAACAGCCAGCAGAACACTCTTCCCTGAAGAAGACGTTGCTGCTTTGCTGTCCACTTCTCAGGCGACTACTTCTCCTCAGGGGCGAGGCCTCGACCCTGAGATAGAAATGCAAGGCTGACCTCATACATTTTGCTGCTGTACATAGTTGTTACATTACTATAAATATCTGTATATATGACTGCTCACATCACCTCTTTTATACTCAATGTCCAGGGCATGTGTGACAGTAGGAAATGGAAATCTGTGTGGCTGTACATCAACAGATTTCAGCCTGACATAGTAGCATTACAAGAGCACAACCAACATATTTATGCAGGCAAGACGGGACACTACTGTGGGTATGACATTTTCTATGCTGGGGAGCACTCTTTCTCAGGGGTTGTCCTTCTGATTAAACATGAGCTTCAACCAGTCATTGCATTAAATGATAACAAAGGCAGATGGCTTGTTCTCCAATGCATTATAAGAGGAGAGGTGTTTGAATTTGCTTCAGTTTATGCACCTCAGTCATCCCGAGACAGAACTGTAATTTGGGATGCTATGCAACAATACCCGTGGAGATCTCATGCCTACATATGTGGGGATTTCAATAATGCTCCACAACAGGGAGACAACACTTCCAACCACGATCATATGTTATCTCCTGAAAGGCATGCCTGGTCTCAACTACTTTTGCATTTGGATCTAGTTGACCTCTGGAAGGAATTGCAGCCTCAGTCACCAGGCTACACTTTTCAACATAATGCTCTCTCTGCTTATAAGGCACGACTGGATCGTTGGTACAGTGTTGCTCCACAACAAAATGGGGATTTCGCATGCAAAATGTGGATTGACTATGCCTTTGTGCATTCAGACCATGCACCACTATGGCTGAGACTATCTTTTCATAAGATGCCAGATGATAGATTGCCACAAAGGCGACATCTAATCATCAACAACAGTTATTTGCAACATGCTGAATTCAAGGCAATGGTTACTGAAGCAGCTCATTGTCTTTCATCTAACAGCCATTTTCATGTTGATGATGCCTGGGCTTCTTTTATTTCTAAAATGCAAATGGTGATTAGAGCGTATGGCAAGTCTTACATGAAGACGCTGAGGGAAACCATTGCTCAGGCCAAGTCTACTTGTCAAGACCTCACTGAACTCAGTCATCATCGTTCGTTGTCCATGCATGAGCAAACCACATTATTTTAGGCCAGACATTGTCTTAAACTAAATGATCACAGGAAACTGGCAAAATGGGAGACTAGAGCAAGACAAAGAGCCTTCACAGATAAAGGTTGCTCTTCCAAAAAAATTTTCAAGAGTTTGCATCAGAGGAGAATCAAAACAGAAATTTGCAGAGTGCTTATGCCTGATGGATCATGGACTACTTCACGGTCACAGCTTGCCTCCGTTTGTGTGCATCACTTCTCTCAGCAATTTGGCTCTGAAGCTCCTCCCTCGCAACAGGTTTTGCTTGCACGAAATTTACTGTTGCAAAATGTTTCTCCAATCATTTCTCCTACTCAAGCTTTGGAATTGGAGGAACCCTTTACTGAGAGGGAACTGTCAGATGCCATCAAATCATGTGGCAGATGGAAATCCCCTGGATGGGATGGCTTGACAGTCGAGTTTTTTCTAGCATACTGGCCTCTTTTGAAGCATACATTACTATCTATGGTAAATGTTGCATGGCAACATCAGAAAATGCCAGACACATGGAAGAGAGGTCTTGTTAAACTCATTCCTAAAAAACAAATTTGTGAGTCTTTGGCTGATTGGAGACCCATCACTCTTATGCCCGTAATTTACAAAGTCACTACTAAAATGATTGTAGCTCAGCTAAAGGGGTTTTTACATGATGGGTTGCATCCTGCGCAATATGGTTTTGTTCCGCGTAGGCATATCACCGATAACATTGCTAATGCCTACATTGGAATTGAATATGCCAAATACACACAGCAGGATGTTTTGTTATTGCAAGTTGATATTGCCAAAGCTTTTGATACAGTTCAGTGGGATTTTATTTCATCAACTATGCAGGCTTTGGGTTTTGGCACAAAAATGCAGCAACTCATCAATTGGCTATATCAAGATAGTGAAGCTGCCTGCATACTTTCAGGAGATATTTCTCCATCCTGGACTCTTGCTTGCTCTGTCAGACAAGGATGTCCACTGAGTGCTTTACTTTTTGCCATAGCCACTCATCCACTGCTTCAATATCTGGATCACCTCTTGGACACTGACCAGCTGCACGGTTTGGAGATCCTTGGCAGTCGCAGCATGATTGCTCAAGCATATGCTGATGATTCATTCTTTACTCCAAAAAATACTCGGGCTGATCTGTCCATGATCATGCATGCTCTTTCTACATATGGATTGGCTGCTGGCCTTCGGGTAAATTTTCAAAAATCAAAATTGTTGCCTTTACATGAACAGGACTGGCACAACCTTTTGTGGCCTGGGGAAATTGTCCCTGCTTCTCAATTCATTCGACATCTTGGTTATCCTTTAGGCTGGGGACTCACCCGCTCACAACAAACTGATTGGGTGCTAGTAAAGTTGAGGGCAAAACTTGAATATTGGAAGCTTGCAACTTGGCCATTACATGTTCGTCTGCGAATTACACAATCCATTTTGATAGCATACATACAATTTTATCTGCCTCTTACTATGTTCACTAAGGCAGATTTAGTTTCATTTATGTCAGCTATCATGGAAATTTTCTGGCGTTCAAAACATGGCAAGAAAAGTCTCAGATTACTCTCCATGCATCGTCTCTGTTCTCCAAAGATGCACGGGGGTCTGAACATTCTTAATATTCAAATGCATTTACTTGCTCACAGGGGGAAAATGATGATGCAGTTTCTACAAGGAGATCAGCCTTGGGCTTTTATGATTCGCTCTCTCTTATTACATCTTCATACATCTGCTTTTGGGAATTGGCAGCTTACTCAGTGGGAATTTTTATTTGGTTCTATCCAAGGCAAGATCAGAGGATGCCCTTTTGTCTCTTCTCTGCTTCTTGATTGGAAACACATTCTTTCCCACTTGGAATGGAAAGGCAGGGACTCTCTCTTGGGCAACTCTTTGAGGGAAGAGAATCTCTTTTGGTCTAAAGTATTCCACCCACCTTTGGCCATACAAGAACCCCGACGTTCATATTTTCTCTCCTTCAAAGGCATTTCATCTGTGGCAGATGTACTTCAAGATGATGGCACAATTCTATCTTTTTCTTTGGCTGCTCGCAAATATGGCCTGGGAGCTCATTATCGTCCTTTATGGCATAAAATTTCAGCAATGCTCCAACCGTACTTGCCGGTACCTCATTTAGAAATTCAGCATCGGCTTGAGGATTGGATTTTACGCTCTCCTTCCTCACATGTCCGTCCATTGAAGCTTTCACATATCACAGTGTCATCATTGTATAGAGTGTTATTACCTCCACCTTGGATTTCCAACAGAGCAAATACTGTTTGGCATATGGATCGTCCAATGAAGTGGTGGAGAAAAAGGCTGCGTCTCCTTTGGCATTACAAAGTCCCTCTTCGACAACAGCTTTTCCTATGGCGAGTTCTCCTTGGCATTTTTCCATCTAGACAGTTACTCGCACACAGACATATTGCTTCAGCTGTTTGTCACAGATGCTCGCACTCTACTGAATCAGTGCTCCACATCTTTTGGTCCTGTCCAACTACTTCTGATCTCATTGCTCTCATCAGACAGAGGCTTCGACAGCGATTTCCTACTGTTACTTTTGGCAGATTTTTCTGGCTGTTTGGATTTCATCCCCAGAGACAGGGTTTTGATTTATTTTTTGTATGGGTGCGATATTGGACCCTATGGACTTTATGGATGGATAGAAATCATAGAGTCTTTGGTGATCCATTATTTTCATCCTTCCTTTTTTTCAAACGATCTCTGCAACAATCATTCTACGATTGTTTTCAGACTCGTTTGATTGATCAGGATGTATATACGGCCTATACTGAGATCTTTTCTTGAGTAGTAGCTACTTCGCTTTTTGAAGCAGCTATGAATGTAATTATTCCATAGCAATAAAGATTTCTTCTCACAAAAAAAAAAAAGTGTGAGAGAGAGAGAGAGAGATGCGTGCGGCCATACCCACACACACATATGCCCCTTTCTATGTGTCACCATCATTGGGATGAACCACTCAACTTGAAAAGGCATATCTTTAACATTGTCTCGACTTATGTCTTGATATGACTTCTTCAACATTAACACTATTGTCCTACATTTTGAGGTTGAAGAAAACCTTATAACAAAGAAATCAAACAAATCCAATCGGAATGATATCTAGAGCAAAAAGCAATATCATATTAGCTTGTTTTAAAACGTAGTATATACATCATGGGGGTAAAACAGAAGCCGATTGAGAGGAATCAACAAAGCACATAAGGTAGAGAGCCAAGATCAATGGATGCAAAGTCTGAACGAGAATAATGCCACCTCATAAAATACCCTATGAAGCAAAAGTGCCACTAATTACACGCTTTGAAAGAAGTATTACTTGTGTCTCTCGTTGCAGTGTTCAAAGCCTCTGGTCAACAACCAGTGAAATTTGGGCACCCTCTCAAGCCATCCAGACAGATCCGCTCACAAGCCACAAGATTTCCACTCAAAACTTCTCAAAGCATGGGATTATAATATATTCTTTCTTCTCATAGAATACATTATGAACTGAATTTTTCACCAACCCCTCATTATTGAGCCATTCAGTTTCCTCATTTTTCTGGGTGTCATCGTATTTGCCCCTTGTGATCTATTTCTATGCCCATAGGGGAACTATGGAGTCTCAGTTGCATTTTTGGGTCGGATTTATGAATTTGCTATGGTCAAAGGTGAATACGTTAGCATTTTGGATAAGTGGTAATGTAGGGATTAGTTTATTGATTAGGAGTTTAAACCTATGGCACCCCTTTATTCAACGTATGACATGGGTATACATTACATGGGGTTATACTAAATGTACAACAAGAAGCTCCACTCCCCTAATTGCTTCAAGAAGAAGGAACAGGAACAAAAGAAACACCATGCCAATCTTATTGCTGAAGACCTGGAGAGACCAGGCTGAACCTGAAGAGCCCCCTGAGGAGATACATGCAACCACAGCTGAGGTTCATGGCCTCTCTCTTGAGGAGCATTATGACTGGGATTCTTGGGCTTTCTAGGCCCTAAATGCTGTGTGTTTTTGTGTTGAGTCAATAATGATTCTCAGCATTGAGTTGTCCCTCTAAAAGGAATGTATTTGGAGTCAATAAGGGTACTCTGCCCTGGGTTGTCCCCCGAAAATCATTGTATTGTACTGCACCTCTCTCCCTCTCTAGTTCATGATCCCCTTCCTCCCTGTCACCCCTCACCTCTTCCACATTCAATCCCTTTCTGTTCCTCTCCTCTTCTCCATATCACCTTAATACCTTATCCCCTAGCAGGGTTTAACATGATTTTGCCACCTTGTTTGCTGTGGAAATTATATATTCCCTTTTCAATCCACAATTATGCACATTTCTGTAGCCCATTATAACCACTACTAGTTGTGGAAGAACACACACATGCTGTAAAAACTTCAGCCTAACCAGATGGCAGAACCTATTTAAGACCTCCTTCCAAAAAGAGATTGTGACTGCTCAAGATTCAAAGTCAGGGAAGTTCACCGTCTGCACTTTATCAGGAGTACAAAATACACAAGTCAATTCAGCATGATGTATGATGAACTTTACTGCTTCTGGACCTGAAGCAGCAAAAACAAAGTACAGTATTAAACACTGAAATACAATTCACCACAAAATAAGCATGCAACCAAGTCAACAACTCGTAGATAACTTACCTAGAGTGTCATACAAAGGGACTGAAATGTAAGAGTAAGAAGAGCAAGCATGTTCTGTGATGACCCATTCAGGACGATTGATGAAATACAGCCCAACACAGGAGCCCTGCAGATGAAAAACAATGGTAATTTCATAAACCATTGTAGTTCTATAATTCACATAAATCAGTATGTTGAGTGCATAATAATGATGATGATCAAAACAAAGTACCTTTGAAATTCCATGTGAAACAAGGCCAGACCCAATAGCTGCTCGAGCAGCGCCTGCCTCTCCATATGTCATCCACTTGTACCTTCAAGCAACAAAGATCACAAGAAATCGATGCATGTCAACTAAAAGACAGCATTTTTGACAAGGTTCTTGAAAATATGCCTTAGGTGCCATACTTCCACAACTTACTCTCCAATGCTCCCATCTTCATGAATCCTTGTGCCAAGGTACTTCAAGTCTTGAAAACATTTCGCAGCATGTCTGCACCAGGAAATTATTTCAAAATAAAAGGTTATACAATGATCACAAAGCCCATCATGACACATAATACATAATCCGATTCCACAAGCTTTGAAATGACTATGATAGAGATTGAGAAAGTCCACTTACACAAAGTTGTCATGCAGTGTCTTGACTTCTGGACAGTCGGGAAAGTGATCAATGAGTTCTGTAGGGGATCTAGCTGATCTAAAAACAGAAAGAGAAACGTATGAGCTGACCCATTAAAATACAACTAATTTTCATAACTTGGTTTCAATTATTCCCAAAAAAAGAAAAGAGTAGAAGAGGGGAAATTTCATCTGTAAATTCCATTCTTTTAAAACAAACTCTCTCTGCTTTCTTCAATGATATAAAAATGATGGCAATCAGACAGAAAGGACTATTTTGACCATACCTATAAACATTCCACTTCCCAGTACTCAATTTTTCTGGTAATACAACGCTATATCCATTATCTGCCAAAAAAAAAGGACCAGTTTAGACATCAAATCTGCTTGAAACCCTCATGTTTACTATTCAACTGCAGAAGGGGACTGAATAATGACATGAGAAATACAAATCCTGAAACGGCGGTATTAATTCTGCAAGTAATTAAACAACTAAAAGAAAGCCAATTTTTCCATTTGCCTTTATCATCCCTAAACTTAAATCAAACAGTTCCAAAAACGTCCCTTACCCTTATTTCCACTGACTGATACATTATCGCGTTCATACAAAGAACAAACCCCCTTGATTCAGGTGTAACACAAGAAATTTGCCACAGGACTAAAATATTAATATCCGCTGTCTTATCGGTCTATAAGACAGAATTTGATCAGTGGCATAGCTTGAGAGCATTTTATCTCACTCTAAATTTCCAATATTAAAAACATAGCTTGAGAGAGCGGCATAGCTTGAGAGCATTTTATCTCACTCTAAATTTCAGATGTTAAAAACACCTCAAAAGCAAAATTCAGGCAGCAATGAGTGAGCAGATTCAAATAACTGCAACATTCAAGATTGACACTATAAGTAGTAACCGCCCAACACAGGCTGGCTGTCCTATTTGTGGGAGGGCAGTAGGATTCAGGATCTATCGGACTGGTGATCACTATCAATTAATACTGATCCCTTACATCCAATGAGAGAGGATTACAAACTTGTCATGTATTGAGTACCTATGGGCTAGCTTGTGTGCTAGACCCAGCACCTTGATGTGATGTTCTAGAATCTCTTTCAAGTACTTTTGGCTGGCTGCTCCAACAGGTTTTTTAGATCTCTGCTGTCCCCATAGCCTTCTCTTATGTGTGTGTGTGTGTAGGCTCTACATCTCAAGAGTACGTGTTGTTCATTTTCTACCTCCCCCATGGGACAGATTTTGCAAGTTCCTTCCTCTTTAAGTATCCCAGGTCTTGCCCATCTACCCCTCTCTACCTTGAGATCATGTGAACTAGTTTTTGCAGATTAGATGCAATTTAAATGTTGGAATGTCTTACCTGAGGTATTTCTACATTCCATAGCTGCCCAGAGAGAGAGAAAGAGAAAGAAAGAAAGAAAGAAAAAAAGTTTATTGAAGTCTTCGGAAGACCGATGGGTCTATGAGACTGTGAAAGACCTGATACAATAACTATGGTAGTGGAGCTACTAAATGAGCATCCACACCAATGCAGAATGCAAAAAAATGCAAAATGGCCTAAGTATAACATAGTCATGTCGATAGTCGACTATATATATCAATCTCAGCATCAACATCGACATCATCATAATCATCATCAGCAGCAGCAGCAGGACATCAGGATGGATGAGGCAATGGAGGCATGAGGTCAGCAATAGAGCGCTGTAGGCCCCTCAAGGGTACAGTCCTGGTACGTCTCCTGGTCATAGCTTTGCGTCTAACTAGGGCCACTGTGACCCGCGTCGGTCTGGACTGACCCTAAACAAGGAGGGGATGTCCCCAAGTATGATCTGTGTGTCAACCCTCTGTCTGAGCTGTCGGGTCACTGGCTGTAGGTCACAATCATGCCGAGGTCTCGTCTCGTGGGGGTATGTGATCTGGCTGAAAGAACTCTGGGATAGAGCTCTGAGAGGTATCAGTCGAGGAAGAAGTATGCTCCTGTCTCCATGCTCGGATTATCCACTCGCGGTGTCTAAGCATCTCATGAATGAAACCAGCCAAACACCACTGGTCTGGGTAGAAGAGGAAACGGGCCAAAACCCCATAACTATCTCTGAAGAGGTAGGAGAAGCGCCCTTGAATCTCATAGTAAACAGGACACCTGAAGATGAAATGCTCCTCTGTCTCAACCTCTTGCATGTCACACAGTGTGCATATGCGCCTCTCCCTGGGTAACTGCTCTACTCTGCCGCTCTCGATACGAAGTCTGTGTAAAGAGACCCGGAACTTCCCAAGAGAGATCCTCAGCAAGTGGGGTAGGTGAATCTGCATGTATCCTGTTGGATCAATAAAACCCTCCGCCGTGATATGTAAGAAGTGATCTCTGTAGAAGCCTAGCTTCTTTGGAAGATCACTCGGGCCCAACCAAGTCCGGAATGTGTGTAGCTGTAGTAGATCCTCACGGATAACCTGGTTGACCTCGTGTGATAGGAGGGGAGAAAACGAAGCATCCATGCTGTACTGGAATGAAGGTAGTCTGTCCATGTGGAGCCCTACTCCCGCAAACCATCTCTCTGTGCGTGCATACCAACACCTCTGGTCTCCCCCTGCTGCAAGTGCCATAGAAGAGGATAGTGCTAGCCATGGTATCCTGCTACGCCTAGAGGTGTAATCCCCATACTCCCTGACTCGGTACAGATACGTAATGACCTAAAATGCAGCATCTAGCTGTAATGGGGGTGACCCAAACTCTGCCCGAATGATCTGGTGAGGAACGGATGGCTTACCACGGATCATCCGTGATAACATGAGAACCTATAGCCGCTTCACCCTAGCCTACTCTGTATCCGACAAGTCTGGCCCCCAGCATGGACTGCCATACATCCCTACTGGGCAGACCAAGGAGTCAAAAAGCAACCCTTTGGTCCGTGGATCCTGAAAGTGAGAGTGGAAGCACTGCCTCTCTAGTCTAGCCAATGAAGCATATCCTTTGCTCAGGCGTGCATGCATCGTGGGTCTCATAGTGAAGATGGGTCCGAAAAAGGCGACCCCAAGATAAGTGTATGATGAAACTATCTCAACAGGGGACCCATCAAATGCGAATTGCTCCTCGCGCATGACGGCTCGAGATGTATTGAAGATCATAACCTTGGTTTTACCCAAGTTGACCTTCAAATCATGAGACTCACAAAAGGACTGTAGTGCGTCAAGGTGTCTCTGGAGCCCCTCTACTGAGGAAGACAAGAGAGCCACGTCATCTGCGTAAAGCAATATCCGGATCAGCGTGCCCGCGAGAGAGCAACCTACCCCTCCCTATGTCTGCATCACTGTCTCGATCTCGTCAATGTCCGTGCCCTCGCCTCCTTGATGATACATCTGAGCGCGAGAATGTGGTCCATGGTCCCATGATTCTGCCTAAAACTGGCCTGTCCCGTTACTCTGAGTCCTCGACACTCCGCAAATCTCCTGACCTCAAAATCAAGTATTGATGCATAGATCTTGGACATGACATGTCCAATCATAATGGTCCTGTAGTTCTCCAAGCTCATGGGATCCCCTGCCTTGTGAATGGATGAGATAGTGTTAATGGTCCAGGTGCATGGAAACCCCAAGCAAACAGCTTCATTAAATAGCTTTGCTAAGATCGGGGCTAGGAGGTTAATCCCATATGCAAGGAACTCAGTGCATAGTCCCTCATGATCCTTCATCGACCATTATGAAGTTTCATTATGGCATCCTTTATCCCCCCCCTAGTGAAGAGGGTGCAGGATGTGGAGAGAGAGTATATTAAAGTCTTCAGAAGACCAGTGGGTCTATGAGACTGTGAAAAATTTGATAGAAACAAGCTGAAAGATTGGAGCTACTGAACGAGCAAAATCCAGTCCAATATCAGGGAGGACCCAGTGACCGGCGGGACAATGTAGTATAAAATCAGAGATAGAGTGTTGTTGACTATCTATGGGCGTTGCTTGGTGTGATCTCCTAGCGGAGGCTCTACGTCGGGCTAGAGCTACAATGACGTCCCTGCAATTAAATGCTAAGAACACTTAGAGCCTATAGGACCCCATATTATATTTTGCAAGTCCCAAATCTAGAACAATAATCAAATCCCCCTAGCAATCTTCTCTAATGTTCAAAAAGTGGCTAGGCAACATTTTCAAGACCCCATAGGTGAGTCAAGGTATGCATTTGGCCAATCCAAACCTTATTTTCTTCTAAAACTCTACTTTCCTACACAAGCTTGTGTATGCTCGAAACACACTGGGCATCCGTGTGGCACTGGAATATTAGATATGCTCAATGCCCCACCCTCCTGGTAACCACCAGTGGTCCAAGGTGCTCAAGTTGTAAGGCCCCCATATGAGGAGAAGCCATGTGTGAGCCCGAGACACTGGATGGATCCTGACTTACATGTCAGATGAGGTCTATCAATGAGACTATTGATGGTAGAAAGGTGATTGTGTGGGAGCCCCTTATTCTTACTGGGGCTTGGGGGCCAACTGGCCCCTAGCTGGGGATCCCAAGGGGCCAGTGGCCCCCTTGGTGGGGATTCGGGGGCAGGAGCCCTCGAGGCGATGGTATAGGGAATATTCCTTGAATATTCCATGGACGACTAGTTCGCTCCACCGACTAGGTTGATTGGTCGGCTCCACTGACTAGGTCGACTGGTCGACTCCACCGACTATGTTGACCCAACTATCGCCCTCACAGCTATAAAGAGGCGACCTCCCCAGTCCATTGTATCAGATCAGTGTATCAGATCAGCAGATCAAATCTTCCAGCTAGTAGCTCTTCGCGTTACGCAAAGTGGTGAGATGGCCAAGCTGGCTAATCTTATAACAGAGGAGTTCTCTGAATGTTTTAGGGATGAACTACCTTATGGGTTACCTCCAGAGCGGAAAGTTCAGCATAAGATAGAACTGATCCCGGGGGCAGAACCTGTAAATAGACCTCCCTATAGAATGAGTTTTACTGAAGAGGCGGAGGTGCATAGACAACTGGAAGAATACCTCAAGTTGGGGCAGATTCAACCAAGTTTCTCACCTTTTGCTTCGCCAGTGATATTAAAGAAGAAAAAGGATGATATGTTTCGCCTCTGTATAGATTACAGAGCATTGAATAATATCACTGTTAAGCACAGGTATCGGATGGCTCGGATTGATGATTTGCTAGATGCATTACATGGAGCCGTGATTTTCAGTAAGATTGATCTTAAGTGTGGCTACCATCAAATCCGGATTAGAGGCGAGGATGTGCATAAAACCGCTTTCAAAAGCAGGTTTGGTCATTATGAGTTTTTGGTAATGCCCTTCGGACTTACCAATGCGCCAGCAACCTTCGTCATGCTTATGAACGATTTACTACGTCCGTATATCGGAAAGTTCGTAGTACATTTTATTGACGATATCCTGATATTCAGTAAAAGTATTACTGAGCATCGTGAACACTTAAGAGTAGTGTTCAGTACTTTGAGGAAAGCCAGTCTTTATGTAAATAAAAAGAAAACTATACTGTGTATGGTTAGGCTTGAATATTTAGGGTTCATAATTACTCCACAGGGGGTAGAAATGGATCCGAAGAAAGTGGCTGCGATACTAACTTGGCCAATCCCTCAGAGTTTGACGGCGTTGCGATCATTCTTGGGATTTGTCCAGTTTTATAGAAGGCATATCAAAGGATATTCCGGAATAGTATCGCCATTGACTGATCTGACCTCAGATAAAGTACCTTTTATATGGGGACAGAATCAACAAGAAAGTTTTAACACTATAAAACAAGCTGTGGTCACAGGACCGGTGTTAAAAATAGTTGATCCCCAGAAACCGTTGTTCCTAGAAACCGATGCAAGTGGCATTGCGGTAGGAGCAGTTCTCCTTCAAGAGGGAAGGCCAGTAGCCTTTGAAAGCAAGAAGCTTTCTCCCTCCCAAAGGAATTGGCCAACTCATGAATTGGAGTTGCATGCTGTTATCCATGCTTTGAAAACATGGAGGCATTACTTGTATGGTTCAGAGTTTTATGTGGATGTGGATCATGATACTCTGAAACATTTTTGTAAACAGCCTGACTTGAGGGGCCGCCAAGCTAGGGTGGGCAGAGCTCATGCAGGAATTTAATCTAACGATTCGGTACCGAAGAGGAAAAGACAATAAGGTTGCTGATGCGTTGTCTCGCATTATGCACAACCTGAGTTTCACGGTATTAGAGAATGCTCTAATGACCGAGATAAGAGAAACTCAAAAGGTGGACGAGTTTGTCCAGAGCTTATGGCCTAAGGCTCATGTATTGAAACCCGGGGAAAGTGAGAAGGATGACATCCAGAAAAGGCCAAACATATGCAAGATATACCATAAGGGATGGTATGCTAGTTAGAAATGGCAAGGTTGTAGTACCTAGTCAGAATGATCTCAGGCAGAGAGTCATTCGACAGTGCCATGATAGCCCGTGTGCGGGACATCCAAGAGTCGAGAAGACATATGATCTCGTGAAGCGAGATTTCTTTTGGCCAAAGATGAAAAAGCATATTCATGAATATGTGACACAGTGTTTCTCGTGTCAGGTAAGCAAGGCCGAGCGGGTGAAGCCACTCGGACTTTTACAGCCCTTGGAAATACCACTAAGTAAGTGGGAGAGCATTTCCATGGACTTTATTGTAGGGCTGCCTACGACACAAGGAGGGTATGATTCTATCCTTGTGGTGGTTGATCGTCTAACCAAGATGGCTCACTTCATTCCGACTAGAGAGTCTGTTAGTGCCCCGCAAGTGGCGGATTTGTTCATTAGACATATATTTCGTCTGCATGGATTGCCTAGATCCATAGTGTCAGACCGAGATGTCATATTTACCGGTCATTTTTGGACAACGGTATTTGAGACACTAAGGACTGAGTTGGGAATGAGTAGTGGGGATCATCCTGAGACGGATGGTCAGACGATAGAGTCAACCAGACTTTAGAGGATATGCTGAGGGCATATGTGTCATTGAGGCAACATACATGGGACAAGTGGTTGCCATTGTTGGAGTTTTCCTACAATGATAGAAAACATTCCTCTACCAGGTTCAGTCCGTTTGAGCTGAACTATGGTTATAGACCAGCAAATCCAACTATAGTTGTAGTACCTCAGAAAGTGCCTAGTGCCGCGAACTTTGTGGTTCAGATGCGGGAGATGCTAGCACTTGCGAGAGCGAATATCCGCCAGGCTATGGATAGAGCCAAGGTGTATGCAGATGAAAACCAGTCTATAAGAGTATTTAAGGAAGGAGAAAAAGTTTTTCTCAGAGTCCCTTCGCACTCGAAGTCGCTGATTTCAGGAGAGTGTGCTAAGTTATCACCTCGATACTGTGGGCCGTGGTTAATTCTAAAGAGAATAGGCAGTGTAGCCTATAAATTAGAATTGCCACAGGGGTGTAAGGTGCACCCGGTTTTTCATGTTTCGCGCTTAAAGAAATTTTTACATACAGGTGACTCACTAATCGAAGGTGTGGTTTTGTTTCAGGAGATAGAGGATATTGCAAGACGCAAACCAACAAGAATCCTGGACCGAGGAACAATGCAAATACGAAATCGGAAGATATCCACGGTGTTGGTTGCATGGCATGGTCAGCCTCTATCCGAAGCTACCTGGGAATCCGTATATCAGTTGCGGAGAGTATTCCCAGACTTTATCATCGAGGACGCTGATGTCTGAAGAGGGAAGGATTGTTACGCTCTAGCCGAGGTAGCATGACCTCGGAAGAATCACTCGACATTTCCCTTAAAGGATCTATTTCTGTAATATATGTGTTTGCGCTTCATGTAAATGATCGGGAGGGATTTAATGTCAAGGTCCTAGGTGAGGGCTGATAGCACCAGACTAGGTAGATCTAAGGCCAAGGGTCTAGTGCAAAGATTGTGCCTAGGGGCAAAGGAATTAATACATCCCAAGAGAGGAGTGAAATGTTGCATTAGGAAGGCCCTATATGGACGACATGTAGCCTCTAGATCTATCTAGGGAATTGGGGCTTGCTGAGGCTAGAGAGAAGAGAGAAGGGAATTATTCACGTTGATTTTTGTAACGAAGGTCTCTGTCTGCTCGTTAGCCTTAGCGAGATATGGCTCGGAGGTGATTCATGGTGCTACTCCCGTGATCAACTAGAGAGAGTGTTTGACAAAATTACTTCAAACGTTGGATGTAGGGGGGGTGGAGAGAAGGGTGCAGGGGAAATTGCCATGTGGCACATTAGCCCCTCCCTTCATTAAAGTCCTAACCCCTACTACCAATGACACACTCAAAAACTCTAACCCACCTTACCAATGACACATTGGTTTCCCTTGGGCCCAACATTTAGACCACGCTTGACCTTGCCTTGGCCTAGCACTTGGGCCTAGTGATTGCACCTAGGCATTGGATGCATTCCTAGGGACTTCTGGGAAGTATCACTTCCCCTAGGCTAGTCCCCAAAGTCAAAGGTAGTCGTGGTTAGCAAATTCAGGTACCCGTAACAATGATACACCTGAGTGTGAGTATGTGATCCATGGTCCTGCGGTCACTTCGAAACCTGACCTGCCCCTCTATCTAAGCCCTTGCATCTCTACGAATTCGACTAACCTCAGTATCAAGTAATGATGCATGATCTTAGACATGGCATGTCCAATCATGATGTAGTTCTCTAGGTTCATGGGATCCCTTGCCTTGTTAATAGGCGGAATGGTATTAAGGGTCAGGTGCATAGGAAGCCAAGGCAAATAGCTTCATTAGAGAGAGTGAGAGAGTGAGAGAGAGAGAGAGAGAGATTTATTAAGGCGTCACGGGCCTATGAGACAAAGTGCGAAGCCAAGAAGGTAGCTCATACAAGCCACTGATGGCTGAAGCAAAGGACTCTAAGACCCTTGCTGAAAGCTAAAGTGCTAAACTAGTGAACAAAATACCGGAGCAGCAAATAACAGAAGAGTATCAGGTACTCAGAGCTAGCGCTCCTAGTACATGCCCAGGTTCCATATATCCCGATAACTTGGTGGCTCTCTGATGAGTTGTGAGGAGCACTCGTATCTCTATCTATCGAACTGTCTCTCGAAGTGGTGGAGGGCGTGGTCTCCTCGATCTCTGGATCCACTGGGCTACGTCAAGGGTGATCCCTGGTCTCTGGTGGTCACCTCTGAGGAGGGCTGAAATAGACCGAACGTCGATCGTGCATGCTCTGGTCCCTCTCCGTGCCGCACGGAGTGTCTGTCTCTCGACTAGCAGCATCATGGCGGACACTCCCATAGCTCATCCATGATACTCTCATCTCATCAAGCTCCTCTCCCTCAGCCTCATTGGCAGCTGACTCAGATGCATAGAAGTCTGTAACAAGTGTCTGTGCTCTATCGATCTCGGTGACCTGTGGCATCAGTCCTTGCTGGTCTCTGGTCTGTCATATCAGTATATCTCTCTGTCGACGCATCTCAATCAGATAGAGCCCCACACAAACCTGATTGAGAAAATGGATCAGCCGTGTAAGTGGACCAAAGCCATGCCCCTCTTGAAAAAGGCAATGATATCGCCCTCGGATCTCATAGTAGACTGGGCAAATACATAGAAATGCTCCTCTGTCTCGATCTTCTCCATCCGATATAGTGTGCAGATACTCTGCACTCTGGATATGCCTGCAACTCTCCTTACCTCAATCCTCAGCATGGTTGTTAAGACACTCGTGTCTTATGATAAGACACTTAAGACACTTAAGACACGTGTCTTACCTTAAGACACCTTTAGACACTCTTGCGTTTTTTTTTTTTTGGGTGGGTGGGGAGTAACAACACACATTGAGTTTGACTTAGCCATGCTATCATTGATCGTGACTTTGGATCTAGCAGTGGCAGTGACCTAATAGATTCAGATTAGGATGAATCTTCAAAGATTTGAGTCTTGTGAGTCGAAAGCTTCCTTTCAATTATATGTATCGAGATGCAGTTTTCATTCATGTCACATGTGACAAGATTCAATTGTCAGTTTAAACCTTTCTCAAAACTTGTGAGCTCTTCAGTCGTGAGTCTTAACTTTAACTTTTAAGTCTTGAGTGATGAGTCTTGACTCTTAACTACATTGTACAAGTGCATTGTTTCTTCTTGCATTATTTAAGTGTAGCTTATTGTACTTCTAGAATCTAGCAGCTAGCTATGCTAGCAAGTTGTACATTTGTATACTTATACATATATTAATTAAATATTTATTATTATAACCACAATGGCATGTCTTACA
The DNA here is from genome assembly GCF_047967505.1 of Dipteris shenzhenensis. Taxonomy (NCBI): domain Eukaryota; kingdom Viridiplantae; phylum Streptophyta; class Polypodiopsida; order Gleicheniales; family Dipteridaceae; genus Dipteris; species Dipteris shenzhenensis. The sequence continues at coordinate 7,372,496 of NC_141616.1, forward strand.
TGTCTTATCTTTAAGACACTTTAGACACTCGTGTCTGGAGCGTGTCTAACGTGTCGTGTCTTAACGTGTCTTACAACCATGATCCTCAGTTGATGTGACGAGACTCACAGCTGCCCGATGGCAATCCTCAACGCATGTGAGACTCTCCTATCCTCGAGGTACCAAGGTTTGATGATGAGACCATGCTCCAAGACCCTAGGGAAGTGGTCATGGTAGAGCTAGATCTTGGTGGGGAGCTCCTCTACCCCCAAGAACTAGATGTGTGGAGCTAGTATGATACGGTTGATCTCATCTCGTGGAAAATCGGCTTGGGTGGTGTATCCATGCTGTACTGAAAGGGGGGAAGTCTGTCCATCTGCATGCCGTGACTACCAGACCATGTGGATACCCGTGTGTACCATGCTGTATCAACACCACTCTTTGCTAGTCGCCTGGAAGACTCCAATGCTAGTCTCAGTAATCTCCACTGAGGTAAGGCCCAGACTCTGTGAAGGAAAGTCACTGTCTAAAAGATGGCATCAACTTGGAGAGGGGTAATGGCGAACTCTGGCTGTATAATCTACTGGGGGACTGAGGGCTTGCTCTGAATCATCCTGGATCCCATAATCACATGTAGCCCCTCAAATCTCTTCCACTCTGTCGTTGAATATCATTGTCACCAAGTTGTAAATATTCCAAAGTCAAAGCATAAGTTGACCATTTATTGATCATGATTAATGAGTACTTCATTTATTTAATTATGTTCAAAGAGCTACTTATTTGGTCAAAGTCTTGACTCCGGTCAAAGATACTTAACCTCGGGTTAAGTAAGCCTAACCTTGGCTAGAAAGATCTGGCTTCGGCCAAGATGGTTAACCAAGCAATTAAAGTGCTGACTTCGGTCAGAGAGTGTTGACTTCGGTCAACAAGATTTCGGTTAACCAAGATGTGCCAACTTCGGTTGGAGAGACTTGGCCGTAATTAAGGCGCTTTGACTATCGGTCAACGCTCTTCATTATGATGGCCTTGGTCAACCAAAGAAATTGTTCTATGTTTATGTGCTATGTTTGCCTCATGGGGACGCCCACAGTGATTAGGATTAGTCCAGAGATTAATATTCACATGCGAAGCGCTAACAATTAATAGGTGCCATGGTTATGCGCTTTATTTAATTGTTGCACGTATAAAAAAGTTTCTAGACTTAGGCATTGAGGAGCCTCGCGAGCGATTAGGAGTTATTCACGTGACCAAGTGCTAAGAAGACCCCAAAAGACCTTACCCATGGACATGGGATTAGAATTAGGCTAGGAAATAGACAAGTGGCAACTTGCCAAAAGATGAGCCTTGAGCTCCTTTGTATTTTGATTCATGTTGGAATTTTTGTAACTCGGCTTCCATGCTGAACCATCTATACTCAAATCTTTGAAGTAATAAAATACCTTGGGGGGGGGCCAGCCCGACAAGTTGTCCTGGGCCCTAGTGTGTTGTGTGTGTGTGTGTGTGAGAGAGAGAGAGAGAGAGAAAGAATGAAAGAATGAAAGTTTATTAAAGTCTTCGGGAGACCGTGAAGGTCTATGAGACTAAGATAACTGATACAATGAGCATAACGGTGGCGGTCAAAACAGGCCAGCCAACCGTTTCTACAAGTTTGCTATTATGCCATAGTTTGCACAAGTGAAAGATTGAGAGAATTGACATAATGGCTCAGCAAGCTGATTGCAATCACTCCTTGTCACCACAATGTAAATATCCTAAGTCAAAGTACAGTTGACCATTTATTTAATCATAATTAAAGAGTTTATATGTGTTAATTATGGTCAAAGAGTTCTTTTAATGGTCAAAGAATTGACTACAGTCAAAGATACTTGACTCTGGTCAAGTAAACCTGACTTTGGTCGGGGAGACTTGGTTTATTACCAAGAGGGTTAACTACGGTTAACCAGAGAACTACAGAGCTGACTACGGTCAGAGAGTGTTGACTTCGGTCAACGAGACTTGGCATGCGCCAAGAGGGTTAACCACGGTTAACCAAGATGCGCCAACTTCGATTGGAGAGTTAAGCCAACTTTGGTTGGAGAGACTTGGCTATAATTAAGGCACCTCGACCCTTGGTCAAAGCTCCTTAATTATGATCAAGAGAGTTGACTTCAGTCAACCAGAGAATAAATATATATTTTTATATTTGTTATGTGTGCACATGTGTTCAATGGGGACGCCCACCATGACTAGAACTAGTCCACAATGTGTTGTTTGCATGCAAAGCGCTAACAATTCATGGGTGCCATGGTGGTGCGCTTTAATTAATTGTTGCAGGTAGGAAGAGTTATTTTCCTAAGCGCTACGGGAGCCTAATCAGAGTCTAGGAGGCGGTTCGCATGACCAAGTGCTTCGAAGACTCCAGAGTTGCCCTTAGTGGCATGTAATTAGGAAAGTAGTGTAGAAATTGACAAGTGGCTTGTTGCCAAGAAGGGGAGCTTGAGAGCTCATGTAATGATTCATTCATTCATTCACGTTTTGGATTTTTCATGTATGAACAGCTCTACGCTGAACTATGTACTTCATCTTCTCTCAAGTAATAAAATCCTTCGGGGGGGTCCAGCCCGATTGTTGTCCTGGGCCCTAGTGTCTCTGTTGAGAGAGGGAGAGAGGGAAAGAAATGAGAGTGTCTCTGCTATATTTTTACGAGGGAAAGGTTTACACTCCCCCAGAAAGATACTGCATACATGGCAGTCGGTCTCACCAGCATGTCAAAAAGCCAACCCTTCATCGGAGGGTCCTGGAAATGTGCCTGGTAGCACTGCCTCTCTAGTCGGGCTAGAGCACCTCGTCCGTAATTCGTGCCGTCCCTGCATGGATCATCGTGAAGCCTAGTCCGGTGAACACTACTCCCAAGTATTTATAGGACTGCACTATCTCCACTGGCTCGTATCGGTATGTCAAACTATGGCGACGAGACACTGCTCACGAGGTGTTGAAAATCATAACCTCGGTTTTCCCAAGAGTAACTGTCCAGTCTCTCTCTCTGCAGAAGACCTCCAAAGCCTCTAGATGTTTCTTGAGTCCCTCTGCTGAGGATGATATGAGGACTATGTCATGTGCGTACAATAGTATCTGCACCATGAGGTCAGCTAGAAGTGAACCCTCTCCGCCTAGGCGGTCTACAAAGGAGTGATCTCATCAATATAGAGCCCGAAGAGAGTCGGTGAGAAGGGGCAGCCTTGTTTCACTCCAACATTGCTCTCAACCTAGTCTGATAGACCACCTGGAGCATGTACCCTCCTTCTGACGGACTCATATAGACTTATGACCCCCTAGATCATGATCTCTGGGAGCTGATACTCCTGTAGCCTCCTGATCAGATGAGAACATGGGACAGTATCAAATGCCTTACGAAAGTCTACGAAGCAGGTGTAGACTTTCTGATGCCTCGACATCCTCCTGAATGATAGACAACAAGGGTGAAAATGTGGTCTAGGGTGGAGTGTTGTCTCCGAAAACCTGCCTGCCCAAGAACCCAGTGCCCGTGACCCTCTGTGTGGCTCTGTTGATCATCCTCAGCAGAAGGATTGCAAAAACATCTAGAGGCTCTGGAGATGTTTTGCACAGAGAGAGAATTGGTGGTTAACCTTCGAAAAACCAAGGTTATGATCTTCAACACCTCGCGAGTAGTGTCTCGTCACCATAGTTTCACATACCGAGACGAGCCAATGGAGATAGTGCAGTGGGGGGTAGTGTTCACCGGACCAGGTGTCACGATGATCCATACACGTACAGCACGACTTAACGAGGAGGGGGTGCTCTAGCCCGACTAGAGAGGCGGTGCTTCCAGGCACATTTCCAGGATCCTCAAACGAAGGGTTGGCTTTTTGACATGCTAGTGGGACCGATTGCCATGTATGCAGCACCTTTCTGGGGGAGTGATATTTCAGCGACAAGGTGAAAGAGATTTGAGAGGCTACAAGTGGTTATGGGATCCAAGATGATTCGAAGTACGCCCTCAGTCCTCCATCAGATTATATAGGCAGAGTTCACCATGACCCCTCTCCAAGTTGATGCCATCTTTCAGACAGTAAGTCTGGGCCTTACCCAAGTGGAGAATACCGAGCCTAGCATTGGAGTCTTCAAGGCGACTTGCAAACAGCGGTGTTGATACAACATGGTACGCACAGGTATCCACATGGTTTGGTAGTCACGGCATTCAAATGGACAGGCTTTCCCCCTTTCAGTATAGCATGGATGCACCACCCGAGATGATCCCACAAGATGAGATCAACCGTATCATACGGTTGGACCTCCTCCAGCTCCATATAGGGAGGGCTTGGGGGGGACAGGAGTTCCCCACCAAGATCCAATTCTACCATGACCAATTCCTGAGTGTCTCTGACCATGGTCTCGTCATCAAACCTCAGTACCTCGAGGATAGGAGAGTCTCACATGCATTGAGGATCGCCATCGGTCAGTTGCAAGTCTCATCACGTCAGCTGAGGATTGAGGTAGGGAGAGCTATAGGCATACCTAGAGAGCAGAGTATCTGCACACTATGCCGGATGGAGGAGATCGAGATAGAGGAGCACTTTCTATGTGTCTGCCCAATCTACTATGAGATCCGAGGGCGATATCATTGCCTCTTTCAGAGAGGGGCATGGCTTTGGTCCACTTACACAGCTGATCCATTTTACCGATCAGGTTTTTGTTGGGCTCTATCTGATTGAGATGCGATGACAGAGAGATATACTGATGTGACAGACCCAAGAGCAGCAGGGATTAATGCCAGAGGTCACCAAGATCGACAAAGCATAGACACTTGTTACAAATTTCTATGCATCTAACGCAGCTGCCGGGGAGGCTGAGGAAGAGGAGCTTGATGAGATGAGAGCATCATGGATTAGCAGTGGGAGTCTCCACCAAGATGCTACTAGACGAGAGATACGCACTCCACATGTGACACGGAGAGGGACCAGAGCACGCATGATCGAGGTCCGGTCTATTTCAGCCCTCCTCAGAGGTGACCGTCAGATACGAGGGGTCACCCTTGACGTAGCCCATCGGATATAGAGATCGAGGAGACCACGCCCCCTACCACTTCGAGAGACAACTTGACAGACGCATATACGAGAGCTCCTCACAACTCATCAGAGAGAGACCAAGTTCTCCAGATATATGGAACCTGGGCATGTACTAGGAGCGCTAGCTCTGAGCACCTGATACTCTTATGATACTTTGCTACTCTACTATTTTGTTCACTAGCTTAGCACTTTAGCTTTCAGCAAGGGCCTTAGTGAGCCCTTTGCTTCAGCCCTTAGTCGCTTGTTTGAGTTACCGTTTGGTTTTGCACTTTGTCTCATAGGCCCGCCAGGCCTCCTACAGACATTAATACATCTTTCTTTCTTTCTGTCTCTAGATATATCTTAGCCAGAGTGTGGCCAATCATAAAAGTGTGGTAGTTCTCAGTTTCCATGAGATCGCCTGCCTTGTATATCAATACTATGGTGGTGCTGCTCTAAGTAGGCGGGAAGCCATGGCATACAGCATGGTTGAACAACTATGCTAGCATTGGGGTCAAGATCTTTTGTCCATGTGCGAAGTGCTCGGTGGATGGTCCCTCATTATCTGGTGATCTCCGGTTGTGAAGCTGGAGAAGAGCAACCCATACATTCTATGCCGTAAACAAGTGACACGTAGTGGGTCTAAGCATATATATGTATATATATATTGTATATGTGTATATATGTATATATATATACATATATATGTGTATACATATATAAATATATACATATATATGTGTATACATATATACATATATATATATGTATATATACATATATATGTGTATATATAATGTATATATATATACACATATATATGTATATACATATATACATATATATATATATATATATATATGTATGTATGTATGAATGTATGTATGTATGTATGTATATGTATATGTGTATATATATATGTATATATATATATATATGTGTGTGTGTGTGTGTGTGTGTGTGTGTGTGTGTGTGTGTGTGTGTGTGTGTGTGTATGTATGTATGTATGTATGTATGTAGAGAGAGAGAGAGAGAGTGCTCAATATAGTTGGCATGAAAGCAAGAGAGCTACAGTAGATTACAATGAGTGGGAGGTATACTGATATATTCCCCTCCACTATATCACTTCTAACCGTCTCTAAGCCTTGCCATTAGTCCTAAGCCCCACTAACTTGGTGCGATTTTTTCCTTTATTACAACCATCCTAGCCAAGTGATATACCTTTGTAAGACTAGAATAAGTCCAATCATACAAATTTAGAATAAGTCCAATCATCCTAGCCAAGTGATGGTCAAATACCAAGGCGCCCTACTGTAAGAAGGCATCCACCATCATGTATGCCCCTAAGGTCAAAAGAAAAAGTGGTATAATTCTTTGCCTCATATGTTGTAGCACCTCTTGGGTCATGTAAGTGTTGATCCTTCTTAACAGCCTCATTCAAAAGAAGACCCACAATCAGAAAGCCCTTGGCTGTCAACATGGTCAGAATCTTGCACACTCCACAGCAATTCGAAGCCTGGGCACACAAATTCCATTGAAACCACTACCCCTTGAATGTGGGTTCACAAATAAAAAGAGTACTCCATCCTTTGTGCAATCGGGCATTTCTCCTAGGCACACAATCTCGAGGGCATCTTGGTTCTAGCTGCAATTGTAGAGATAAATTCCATCCGCCCCCACATCTCTCACACCCAAGGGACATATTGTTGTGTAATTCCTCCAATAGAGGAGGATGCATGAAAGAACAATCAATACTTCCTCTGTAGGAAAGAGTGGACAAGCAAGACCCTCAAAAACAATAGCAAATACCAACCAAGGTGCATTGAAACATGTTAACAAGTACCCCTTCTTCCCTGAAGGTAAGCAATAACTTGCATACCCATGTTGCCCCCACTCTCATCTGATGTCCACGGCTAAGAACATGTGCTCTTGAATCAAAAGGAAAACTACTGCCCATCACACCAAAGCCCACTGAAACTCCTAACAAAGAATCAATTGCTACGGCTGCTGACGTGCTCGATCAAGAAGGCCATGCACATTCCAATTCGCAAAGTTCCAACTTGGGGGGGGACAAGGCCTTCTTATGCATGGAAGCCTAGGCATCAACAATCGTGGACTTCTGTGATTTCAAATAAAAGCTTGGATGGCGAGTAATTTTGCTGGCAAACCGAAATACAAATGAATGTACTTAATCACTAATCTGACTAACAAGAAAACCCGGAATGATAGACCACACAAGTCGAAATGTCTTTAATAAGAAAAGCTCTTACACACAAGCTAGTAAATGCGCATCCGTACAGAGCTTGTTTCATCTGCTTACAATACGTCCTAGCACTCAAGCTACAAAGGATGAATCAAAGATGACACCACAAGCTCCAAACACACAAAGCGTAAAGGTAGACTGATACACGATACAAACTGTTCAGAACAAATCTGAATATAGAGATGTCGATGGAGAGATACTCGAGGTCATGGAGAAGACATGCCAGCTAAGAGAGCCAATCTCCAAATGTGGTGCCTCTTCCAGACGTCATGGATGCCTGCTCACGGATGCCTAGATCTCCGACTCTCATAGCTGTGAACCGCCTCAAAGTCCCTCAGCCAAGATGAGAATCACACCATAGAAGCATGCATGGGATAGTGCCCATGGCACTAGTCTTTTCACCCTTCCACCAACATTAGTTCTCTTCACCACCCCTTGGACGTTTACCACAAATTTGTGTCTATGCCACGGCACGTCAAAGGCATGACTAGCTACACATTGTCTCTGCACCTAGCAGGCTCGCACACTAATTGAATGGCCAATGTATGACCTACATAAGTGTGCCTTGGGTCCTAAATGCATAGTTGCTATTGCAAACCCATGCCTTGTTTATCCCACGAGAAAGCAAGCTCAAAGGTATTCATGTGTCAATGTGTGATCCACAACTCCTTCCCTTGCTGTCCCAACCACTCCTCCATCATACTAAACATGTGATCCCTCATCATAAGAGAAGAGCCACTGCTCTTCTCTTGTGAATACGAAGTTGAAGCCCAAGAAAAGACGGGAAGGGCTCCCAACTGCACCAATGGAACCTCCTTTCCGAGGCTGCGAAATCAGCATTAGCATCTCCAGAGCAATCGGGTAGTCAAACATCAAGATTCAAGGACTCAACCGCTAGAACTCCCGCATGAGGGGCTGTCCTAGTTGAGACTTTGGCCTTGGAACCTGAGAGGAAGGAGAAGCCTCTAGTACCGGCCTTGAAAGAGAGCCTACGAGGAGGCATGAAGTGACTAAGATGATGAAGCCACACACTCGCCAAGGGACCTAGGTAGAGGCAAGCTCTGAATGACTAGCTAGGTGGAGAGGGAGGGAAAGAGGCTATGGTAGAGGGGGGAGGGGAAGGGGGAGGGATGATAGGGGATGAGTAGTGAGGGCGCAGCTTCGCCTGCAATGGCAACAGGATGGGGCGGGGAGGGTAAGGGCAAGCCGATGGAGGAGAAGAGGAGAGAAGGGGCATGGAAGAGGTGGGGGTAGAGGGAAGGGGGTGCCGGGGGCCAGCCAAGGGGGGGGGGGGGGGGGGTAAGACTGGGAAGGAGCAATCTCTCCTAAGCCAGAGCTTGGGTCAACAATTCCTGAGCCGGTCGGAGGACCTACAGTATTGTCTTAAGAAAGCTCATCGGGAGATCATCAAAACCTCATCCGAAGCACCAGGGTTCGTCCTACAGGGAATCCCTCTGCCTACTCCTCTTGGGCCATGGGAATCTCCCGCTTGCCTGCTATTGCCGGCTTGCCCAACATCTGCAATTCTGCGTACTCGGTTTCCTGTGGTCCACCCGCTTCCAAGCCCCCTCGAAAGGCTCAACCATAGAGCTATGGGTTTGCATCTTGTGCTGATGTCTATTTATACAAGGTGGTTTGTCCGCACAACCCTCCCGCTACTACTACTGACCTAAGCGAGGCTATAGCTCAGTGGTGGCTCAACCTATACTGTGAGGATAGGCTCTCGCCAAGTGTCCCATCTGTCCTCACCAAAGACGTTGCCCTGGGAATCCTAAAACCTCAACCCTCTGACGGAACCTGCCCTTGCCCAAGGTCTCGAGAAGGATCTGCTCTAGTAGGGACTTTGTGTACTCTACGATCACCATGAGCGAAAACCCCGTTATTAGCCAAAACCGAAGCTGTTGTAGGCAAGGACTCTAGAGCTATACCAAAACACCTTGAAGGTTTGTAGGATGTGGTTATTCCAATATGGCTCTTACCTTTTACGGATCCATACGAATCCCTTTGTCACGGGGGCGTGAAATTCTAAGTACTTTAATGTACTACAAGACTGTGACAACTTTGGTTTTAAAAGTCCAAGCGTGGGCTTAATAATGTGTAATTAAACGCGGCATGGTGCCTAGCACATAAGCGTAATTAATCTCTAGGCCCAAAGGCATTCCAAGGAATTAAAAGAGTGGTTGTTGGAAAATGATGACATGGCATTTTTAATGGGCCCCCTAGAGGGCCATGTACCTTCAGTGGCCCCCCTAGAGTTCCAGGTGGCTCTAGTGCCTTCTACATGCTCTTTTGCCATTCCTGGACCTTCCTGGGCCTTCTAAACTTCACATGTGTGGTTTTCTCTCTCATCTTCTCCCTTTGTTGAGATTTTGGACTGGTTTTTCAGCCTCCTTCAGCTGAATTCCGTTTTTCTTCAACTCCTCACACGTTTGGATTCCTCGACTTCCGTTTGGCCCGATGGCTTCCCCTCTACCTCCCCTTTGCAGTGATATGCTTTTCCCTTTGTGCATTTGGTAGAATGGGCAGAGCTGAGCACTTCTTTTGCTGGTCGAATTTGCAAAAGTGGCTTTTTCTGGACCTTTTTGCTTCTATAGCCTCTTGGGCCTCTCCTCTTGCAAAGCTACAGCTTTCTATTGAATTTCGAGTGGTCCCACGCGCTGGTTGACTGGTTTTTCTCAGTTTTGGAGGACTTTCTGGCGATGAAACTTCTCCAAAACCTTCTCAATGCATTCCTCTCTCAAGCACGCTTCTTTTGAGCCCAAGAACTCCCACTTGTTCGCGATAGAAGTGCTTCTTTTCGCATTTTTCAATGGAATTCTTGCTGGTCGGCTCTTGTAAATGCTCTTTCTTCATGCCTTTGCACTCCTCTTTGGCTGAGAATGCAATTGGGCATTGGCTACTATGTCCTTTTGGCGATTGAGGACTTGGCTCGAGTTTTCAAGGCTTGGTGAGATGTGATTTTGCTGCTGCAATTTCTTTTTGCCATAAGCTATTGGTTGGCCTCGTGTGCCGCCTCTTTCTTGGTTCACAGGTGCCCAGGCAATGCTAATTTTGGAGCTTTGAAAAGCTTTGTGAATGCCATCTGGAAACCACTCAAAGAGAGTGCAGCAGGGGTGCAGTGTGATTGCATCTGGACAGCCAATGGAATTGCACTCGGAAAAGAGAATGCCTCTGGATTGAGCCTATGGGTTAAGTGCACTTATGTGATGGTGTTTTATGCTTGAAAGCCTTGCGAAGGCTCAGTGAATTGGGGCTGCATGCTCAATTGCAGGGAAGTTCTCCCAGATGCAACTTATAATCATTTCACTGTGAAATATAAAGAAATACTGAAAGGGGCGCCACGGTGTTTGGGGCCAATCAGGTGCACTTGTCTATGTTTGTTGAGCAGGGGCATTCTAGCCTCCATCCCATTTTCAGTGGTTTTGTTTGTGAACAAATGGGTAAATGCCAAATGGTGATCATGCAATGGTTAATGGTTGTGATATATGCTTTGTGAGCTGTAAATAAGTGCGGAAGTGATTAAAGGTTTAGTTCCACTGCCCTCTGAGTGATTAGAGGCTGGTTTCATTGGTTCCATTGCCGGGATACCACACACTCTTCCTCAAGAGGTGGGCCTCGGTAGTTTGGTGGAAGGATATCTTTGCTACACTTTTTGACAGCTGAATATTACAGCCATAAACATGGTGAGTACCCATGAGCAAGAGAGCTCCACAACTCCTCAAAGGAGAAGGCAGGAAAGCCTTAATGATCCAGCTAGTGTACAGCTGCAGGAGGGAGCACAACAAATGCCTTTTGAGCAGGCCACACATGAAGCTACAACTCAGCTCAACGGTGATACTAGTTCTAGCAGTGAGTTACATGATGCTACTATGTTGAATGCACAGCTTGCAAGTGCAGTGACTGCTTTGACTCAGCTGACTCAAAACTTGGCTCAGATTGTGTAAACAAATGCCAAGAAGAAGAAGAAATCAAGAAAGCACAAGCACGGAAAGAGTGAGTACACACATGCATCAACTTCTCATGGCGGACAGCACACTCATGCATCAATTTCCCATGAGGGACAGCCATCAAAAATGACTCAGAAAGTGACTTCCAAGAGAGAGGAATCCCCCAAAAGAGCACTTGAGAAAGAGGTACAAAAAGTACAGCCAATGCAACAGTATGAGCAGCCAGCACAAGGCCTTGGTTTGGGTACTTCTACTCCTCAAAATAATAATGTGCAGTCCATAAATGTGGCTCAAACACCTCAACCATATTTGAGACAGCAACCTGAATATTTTGTTACAGATTCTATCTTTGATGCTATGTTGATTTCGACCGCCAACTGGGCATAGAAAGCAAGCCATGTATGACAATGTGGGAATGCAGCCAGGCATGCAAGCCACAGCACATGCTCCCATGCCTAATGTTCAGCCAAGCATGGCTCTCCCTAGTGAAGGGAATGCTGCAAAAATACAGCCATCTTTTGGGACAGCCAACATCAAATGTACATAAAGAATTTAAGGATGGTGGTTCTCATGTCAAGTTTGAGACATATAATGGAGTAGGAGACAGGTACAAAGCCCTCACATTCCTTCAACAGTTTGATGCTGCATTTCTTGGGGTTTTGTTTACAGAAGCATCCAAGATGAGGAAGGTTGCCACATTTTTGAAAGGCAATGCACTTAAGTGGTACACCAACCTTATGCTTCATGGAGATGCACCTGCTACTTGGCTAGAATTTAAGCAAGTGTTCTCTTCTACTTGGCTTACTCCAACTTTTGAAGTTGAAGTACTTTCACACTGGCATGACTTGTCATACAAACTTTGCAAGAATCTTGATGATTACACCCAAAGGTTTTGGGATGTTTCACTACCATTGAGCTCTTATAGGCATGTTTCTTTAAAAGAGCAAATAGAGAGGTACTGTTGTGGATTGCCTAGTGAGCTACGTGATTATTGCATCAAAACCAAGGTGGGTTCTATGACTCAATTAATTGAGAATGCAAGGACAGCATATGCATGGATGCACGAGAAGAATTTGGGCTTTATAGACAGCAAGAAAGAAGACACCAAATGGGCTGCCAAACACCAGGATAAGAAGGACATCAAATCTGAAAATAAAAAGTATGGCAAATGACTGTTTCAAAAGGGAGGAAAAGCCCAATTCAAAGCTGGTCAAAGGCATGGACAGCCTAATAAACAGCCTCGTACCAAGTTATCTGATGAAGAGAAAAAGCCACTCATGGAGCAAAACAAATGTTTTATGTGCAAAGGAGAGGGACACCGCTCTTATGATTGCCCATCCAAGAAAAGAGACAAGTCAGATGATGATAAGAATGATGATAAACAGGCTGATCAAAAGGGCAAAAGGCCTAAACCTTCCGCAGGACTTCTTCCAGATGTGATTGGGAGTTTGCCACGTGCACATGATGAAGAGGAAACGAAAAAGACTGAGATGTGCACAGCATGGGGAAAATTCAGAAATCAGAATTGTTTGTTTTTCTTTGATTCTAGGGCAAAGGCGAATTTCATAACTCCTGATATGGCAGGAAGGCTTGGCATCAAGCCTGAGGAAATGGGGCCATCCAGCATCTGTGATATGGCCAACACACCTGTCACTCCTATCATTGGCAAGTTGAGGATGCATATCTAGGGATATCAGGATGCAGAGGACTTCTACATTATGCCTTTGCCAGAGTGTGATGCTTTGCTTGGGATGCCTTGGATGTACAGGGTGGGGGCTGATGTGCACATGAGAAACAAGAAGATTTCTTTAACTCATAGAGGCAAAAATCATGTACTTGATGTAAAGTTGAAAGGGGAGTCCATCCCTGTAGTTTCAGCTTCTTGTATTTCCAATGTAATAAAGCGTCATATTTCAGCGTACTTGATTTTTGTCAAAGAGGACAGCCAACCAGTTCAGGAAGGCTCTACTCTTTTTGCTTTAGATAGAGAAAGGGCTGCTTTTATTTCAGATTTTCAGGATTGTTTCTCAGATGCACTCTCAAGAATTACCTCCCAAGAGGCCCGAGAATCATCAAATTGATATAATTCCAAGAAGCTCACCGCCTAATATACCTCCCTATTGTGTCAGTAAGACACAATAGGAAGAGATAATGTCACAAGTGAAGGAACTCTTGGAAAAGCGATTAATACAACCAAGTAATTCTCCTTACTGCTCCCTTGTGTTGCTTGTGCAAAAGAAGGATGGCAGTTGGAGAATGTGTATTGATTATAGGGCTTTTAATAAAGTCACAATTAAGAACCGTTTTCCAATTCCACGCATTGATGATATATTGGATCGGTTGGAAGGTTCACCAATGTTCAATTGTATTGACCTTAAAAGTAGATACCATCAGATAAGGATACGGCCTAAAGATGTCTACAAGTCTGCCTTCCGCACTTCATTTGGCTTATATGAATTCCTTGTGATGCCTTTTGGTTTCACTAATGCACCTGAATGATGGACAGAATTTTTAGAGCACACAGAAAGTTTGTGGGCACTTTCTTCGATGACATCATTGTGTTCTCTAAAAATGAGCAGGAGCATAGGAAACACCTCACTATTGTGTTTCAAGAGTTGAAAAGACACAAGCTGTTAATAAACACCAAGAAAAGTGAGTTCTTTATGCATGAAATTCATTTTCTTGGTCATATAGTGTCAAAGGATGGAGTCAAGATGGATCCTGCAAAAGTTGAGGCCATAAGGAGTTGGCCAATTCTGAAAAATCTGCATGAAGTCAGAAGCTTCCTTGGGTTGTGTTCATACTATCGGAGGTTTATAAAGTACTTTGCTTTGCATGCTTTACTAAAGAAAAGCTATACCGTTTCGCTGGGGACCAAAGGAAAATGCAGCTTTTGAAGAGCTGAAGCAAAAGTTATATTCTGAACCCGTTATTATCTTGCTAGATCTTGCAAAACCCTTTGCTGTAACTTGTGATGCATGTGGGAACAGCATAGGAGGCACTTTGATGCAGGATGGCAGAGTGGTTGCATATGAGAGTAGAGTTCTCAAAGATGCTGAATTGTACTTGCAGACATACGAGAAGGAAATGTTAGCAGTGACACATGCTTTGACCACATGGAAACATTACCTTCTTGGAGCTGATTTTTATGTGCAGACAGATCATTAGTCACTTAGATATTTTCTCACACAGAGAAAATTATCTAAAAAGCACATGAGAGGGGCTAACTTCCTCTCAATGTTTCATTTTCAAATTGTACATGTGCTGGGTAACAAAAATGTCGTGGCTGATGCACTTTCCAAGAAACCACACCCTGAAGCAGTCTCCAAGAAACCCAGTGTTTCAGCATTGAGCATTGCTTACAACAATGTCCTAGATGTGATGAAAGATCAGTATGTTAATGATGCTAATTTTTCAACTATTTATGATCAGCTTTCTGATAGTCAAAGGCATGATCATGTTGAAAGAGGGTTTCATTTTGATGCATGGACGACTCTGTGTCACTGATCAGATGCGACAAAAAGTCATAATGGAAAGTCATGCTCCTCCATATGCAGGACATAGGGGAATTGTTGGAAAGGTCACCTCCCCATCTGTAAGCCCCCAAATGAGGAGTGCGTGGGGGAGGGAGACCTAGGGCAGGATGTGCCCAAAGAGAGATTACCTAGATGTGTGGATCTGGGACAGATTTGGAGCATTCATGGTTGGCGGGGTATCCCGAGGTACAGAAGCCTACGTGGAGAGCTATTGAGCGAGGTTTGTGGGCAGGCGCAACATGCTCTGGATATGGCAGCAGCAGGGTCGGCCTGTGTAGATAGGCTGATTGGACTGGGTATAGCCAGCCAGACAGGCCTGGTTATGGGCTGGCCAGTGGAATGCCCCCTGCATAAGCAAATAAGGCAGTACCCTGCCCTTTATATAGGGCTAGCAGCCTGGTCGGCTGGCCAATCAAAGTCGGCCAGCACACAGCCCCAAAAGGGCAGCACACAGCCCCAAAAGGGCAGCCCACAGCCCCATAAATGGGGAGCTGTGGGGTCCGTTTTCAGACAGACTGAGTCGGCCAGATTAGGGCTGACCAGTCGGTATTTTTGCCAGGCCTTGGGGCCTATAAAAGGAGAGGCCCTGGGCCTCATTTCACATCCAGCTTCCAGCAGATCCAGGGCAGAAAGGAGCAGCAGGAAGCCACCCTCTGGACCTACATTCAGGAGGATAGAGAGGTGCTTGAAGGGCTGCAGACTTAGCCAGGAAAGGGCTGGGACCTTGGCTGTCATCTAGGGCAGCAAGGTGCTGAGGTCACTATACCTTCTGGAGCAGCCATTCACAAGAAGGTTGGAGCAGTGGAACAGGGATCTGTGTGCTGCAGACAAAGCTTGGCAGGGGCTGCCCACCTAGGCTGATTCACAGGCAGTAAGGTGGAGAAGAACACACTAGACGGAAAGTCTACATACGCTCGAGGTGCAGCACGCGGACTCGAGTCTAGAGATAGCCAGCAGATAGGAGAAGGACCTTGTGGTAAGATCAGAGGACCACATCATTGGTGGGACTCTGGATCTGTCTCTTTTGTATTGTGTCCATAGTTGTGGACGGACATATATATTTTTGGTGGTTTCTCTATCTGGTTGGTTCATTGTCTATTGATGAGTCTGCACACCCATTGTATGCACATAAGTAAAGAAGTTTGTGATTCCACACCCCACACCGCACACTGTGTGAGCTCCTGGGCATTACTATAAGTCTTTCGCTACGTGTACCCTCTGTTGGGTATTTTCTAACATGGTATCAGAGCCCAAGTAGGAGGCTCACAGGTGTGGGAGCCTGAAGGCAGGGACCTTGCTGAAGGATGACCCTGATTCAGAAGCTCTAGGGAATCGACTTCCACGACTGGAGGATTGTGCCCTTGCGAGAAGGAGGGTGACTCAGGTTCAGTCAGGTGCGTTCAGAGTTCTGGTTTACTGAAATTGAGTTTGGCTGACTTTGCTGTGTGGTATAAACAGCAGAGATCCAGAAATCACAGTGAGGATGTCTCACATAGAGATGTGGGTCGACGAGGAGTCAGATGCCTTTGTGAAGGTGAAGGACAGCATGGAGAGCTTGGTACCTTCCAGGTGTGTGGCTGTTGACACTGACACGAGGGTGGATTCCATGGAAAGCCCTGGGGTCTCATGGTCAGATGGATGCTGGATTTCAAAAGGGGACAGTACAGGATTACACAGGATCTTGGCGGGTGCCTCATTGAGGTACAGGGTTTGCTTTCAGAGCGAACATTCAAGCAGTACAACAGTCTGGTATGTATTTGATATTCTGCATTTGATCCTTTATAGCATGCTGTGGAGAGATTCTGCTCTTCATTTGTCTCACGTGATAAGAGATTGGAAGGACTTCGAAGGCAGAAGGGGAAGTATTGGTGCTTCTTCAAATGCTTCTTCAAATCTTGGACGCAGATTGCTAGAAGGTGATGGACAAAGAGTACTGAAGCCAGAAGAGTACCTGCTTGAGAACTCAGCGAGAGTTCATGGTCCACGTTATCTGGAAATATTCATTGGTTGCAGACCTTGCCAAAGGAAGGACGGGTTGAAACAGACCCTCAGAGCATGGTGCCTGGAAGACTCCAGGTTGTTCACTCATTATGAGGGGGACGACTGGAAGATCGTGACAGCTCAATTGCTCAAGTTCAGAGGCGGGAACGTGACTGAAGGAGGTGGTACCAAGAGGTGCTACTAGAGATGGACCAGTGTACCAGGATGGTGTGCGGAAGCGGAACCGGACCTGGTGGAGCAGGAGCCACTAGATGAAAAGCTAGGAAAAGATTTCGACATCGAAGAGTTCCAGAGGACTACGACCACGGAGTTACTGGAGCATCGTCATCGACGTGCTGGCATTGGGCCGACATGTGTCGGTGAGAGGGGGTGTTGGAAAGGTCACCTCCCCATCTGTAAGCCCCCAAATGAGGAGTGCGTGGGGAAGGGAGACCTAGGGCAGGATGTGCCCAAAGAGAGATTACCTAGATGTGTGGATCTGGGACAGATCTGGAGCATTCATGGTTGGCGGGGTATCCCGAGGTACAGAAGCCTACGTGGAGAGCTATTGAGCGAGGTTTGTGGGCAGGCGCAACATGCTCTGGATATGGCAGCAGCAGGGTCGGCCTGTGTAGATAGGCTGATTGGACTGGGTATAGCCAGCCAGACAGGCCTGGTTATGGGCTGGCCAGTGGAATGCCCCCTGCATAAGCAAATAAGGCAGTACCCTGCCCTTTATATAGGGCTAGCAGGCTGGTCAGCTGGCCAATCAAAGTCGGCCAGCACACAGCCCCAAAAGGGCAGCACACAGCCCCAAAAGGGCAGCCCACAGCCCCATAAATGGGGAGCTGTGGGGTCCGTTTTCAGACAGACTGAGTCGGCCAGATTAGGGCTGACCAGTCGGTATTTTTGCCAGGCCTTGGGGCCTATAAAAGGAGAGGCCCTGGGCCTCATTTCACATCAAGCTTCCAGCAGATCTAGGGCAGAAAGGAGCAGCAGGAAGCCACCCTCTGGACCTACATTCAGGAGGATAGAGAGGTGCTTGAAGGGCTGCAGACTTAGCCAGGAAAGGGCTGGGACCTTGGCTGTCATCTAGGGCAGCAAGGTGCTGAGATCACTATACCTTCTGGAGCAGCCATTCACAAGCAGGTTGGAGCAGTGGAACAGGGATCTGTGTGCTGCAGACAAAGCTTGGCAGGGGCTGCCCACCTAGGCTGATTCACAAGCAGTAAGGTGGAGAACACACTAGACGGAAAGTCTACATACGCTCGAGGTGGAGCACGCGGACTCGAGTCTAGAGATAGCCAGCAGATAGGAGAAGGACCTTGTGGTAAGATCAGAGGACCACATCATTGGTGGGACTTTGGATCTGTCTCTTTTGTATTGTGTCCATAGTTGTGGACGGAAATATATATTTTTGGTGGTTTCTCTATCTGGTTGGTTCATTGTCTATTGATGAGTCTGCACACCCATTGTATGCACAGAAGTAAAGAAGTTTGTGATTCCACACCCCACACCGCACACTGTGTGAGCTCCTAGGCATTACTATAAGTCTTCCGCTACATGTACCCTCTGTTGGGTATTTTCTAACAGGAATTACAGCAACAATTACAGCAGTGGAGCAATACTTTTATTAGCCATCTTTGAGGAAAGATGTGGAAGAATATGTGAGAACATGCATGGTTTGTCAGAAAGCAAAGTTTGACAGGCAAAAGGCACCTGGGTTGTTACACCCTTTGCCAATTCCGGATAGATCATGGCAAAGCATAGCTATGGATTTTGCGTGTGATCTTACACGTACTCCTACTGGACATGATGGATTGTGGATAATAATTTGCAGGTTTAGCAAACAAGCCCACTTTGTGCCAGTAAGAAAGAAAATTACCGCAGATCAAATGGCCAAATTGTTTCTGCAATATGTCTTCAAGTATCATGGGATGCCTGAATCCATAATCAATGATAGAGATCCGAGGATGACCAGCCTCTTTTGGATAGGGCTGTTTGAAAATATGGGCACTACGCTGAATTTTTCATCATCTTCTCACCCTCAGTCTAATGGACAATCGGAGCAGGAAAACTCTACTATCCTGGATATGTTTAAATGATATGTCTCATACCACAAAAGCAAATTACAGAATTATTTGCCTTTGCTGGAATATGCTTACAATAATACGGTGCACACATCCATAGGTAAAGCCCCTTTTGAAATAGTGGAAGGTGCCAAGAAGATACCTCCCATTTTGCATACAAAAGAGAAAATCTTCGAAGCTGATCGTTTTGTGTAAAGCCTTGAAGAGGCTTACAAGAAGATCAAATATGTCTTGCAAAGAAGTCAGGACAAGCAGAAAAGAGCAGCAAATAAGCACCACAGGGAATTGGTATTCACAGAAGGTGATTGGGTTTTGCTGTGTTTTCAAAAGGCAAGGCTGAAAAATAAAAAAGGCAAGGAAAGGTTGTACACAAAGCTGAACATGCGTTACTATGGTCCTTTCCAGGTTTCTGAAAAGATAAACGAGGTAGCTTACAGCAGGCTGAAGTTGCCTCCGCATTGGAAGATACATAATGCCTTTCATGTGAGCTTATTAAAGCAATATCATGGAGATGTTGCCGAGGGTTTACCTGATGAGGTACAACCTGAAGTGGAAGAACAGAGCAGATTCTAGCACACAGAGATAGAAAGCTCAAGGGTAAAGTTATCCGTCGCTACTTGGTAAAATTTCAAAATTACCCATCACTTGATGCGAAATGGATGGAGGAAGGTGAACTGGCAGATTCACCTTGGATATTGCAGCTTTACCTTGATGCTTTCCAGTTAGAGCCGACTGCGGTCCGCGCTCCTACAGGTAGTTCAGCAGAGCGAGCGTCTGGAGCATTACCTAGTGTTCGAAGGGGGGTAGCATCTCCACTCCCTCAGTACAGATAGGCTCACCGTGATTTCATGAGGTCGCTCGATGACACAGTATGTTTCATCCGAGATACTGAGCTGACAGTATTTCTGATGTGAGACTTCATGATATTGATGCATCTTGACTATTGATCGCCGAGGATCACATAGATTTTGAGCAGTGTATATGGATGGATGCATGCCTCTCCTAGCCATATTTTCACAGTCCCTGTATACTATAGCTGCGGCTTTCTTGTATACTCTTTCATGGTATATTTCATGCTCGCTCCTGTGTTTTGGGGCAACAAACTATGGTTTGTTGTTTCAAGAGAGGGGTAAGTATCACGGGGGCGTGAAATTCTAAGTACTTTAATGTACTACAAGACTGTGACAACTTTGGTTTTAAAAGTCCAAGCGTGGGCTTAATAATGTGTAATTAAACGCGGCATGGTGCCTAGCACATAAGCGTAATTAATCTCTAGGCCCAAAGGCATTCCAAGGAATTAAAAGAGTGGTTGTTTAAAAATGATGACGTGGCATTTTTAATGGGCCCCCTAGAGGGCCATGTACCTTCAGTGGCCCCCTAGAGTTCCAGGTGGCTCTAGTGCCTTCTACATGCTCCTTTGCCATTCCTGGACCTTCCTGGGCCTTCTAAACTTCACATGTGTGGTTTTCTCTCTCATCTTCTCCCTTTGTTGAGATTTTGGACTGGTTTTTCAGCCTCCTTCAGCTGAATTCCGTTTTTCTTCAACTCCTCACCCGTTTGGATTCCTCGACTTCCGTTTGGCCCGATGGCTTCCCCTCTGCCTCCCCTTTGTAGTGATATGCTTTTCCCTCTGTGCATTTGGTAGAACGGGCAGAGCTGAGCACTTCTTTTGCTGGTCGAATTTACAAAAGTGGCTTTTTCTGGACCTTTTTGCTTCTACGGCCTCCTGGGCCTCTCCTCTTGCAAAGCTACATCTTTCTGTTGAATTTCGAGTGGTCCCACGCACTGGTTGACTGGTTTTTCTCAATTTTGGAGGACTTTCTGGCAATGAAACTTCTCCAAAACCTTCTCAATGCATTCCTCTCTCAAGCACGCTTCTTTTGAGCCCAAGAACTCCCACTTCTTCGCGACAGAAGTGCTTCCTTTCGCATTTTTCAGTGGAATTCTTGCTGGTCGGCTCTTGTAAATGCTCTTTCTTCATGCCTTTGCATTCCTCTTCGGCTGCGAATGCAATTGGGCATTGGCTACTATGTCCTCTTGGCAATTGAGGACTTGGCTCGAGTTTTCAGGGCTTGGTGAGTTGTGATTTTGCTGCTGCAATTTCTTTTTGCCATAAGCTATAGGTTGGGCTCGTGTGCCGCCTCTTTCTTGGTTCATAGGTGCCCAGGCAATGCTACATGAGTCATTCTTTGGTTGGGTACTTTGCTGATTTTATTTTGGAGCTTTGAAAAGCTTTGTGAATGCCATCTGGAAACCACTCAAAGAGAGTGTAGCTGGGGTGCAATGTGATTGCATCTGGACAGTCAATGGAATTGCACTCGGAAAAGAGATTGTCTTTGGATTGAGCCTATGGGTTAAGTGCACTTATGTGATGGTGTTTTATGCTTGAAAGCCTTGCGAAAGCTCAGTGAATTGGGGCTGCGTGCTCAGTTGCAGGTAAGGTCTCCCAGATGCAACTTATAATCATTTCACTGTGAAATATAAAGAAATACCGAAAGGGGCGCCACGGTGTTTGGGGCCAATCGGGTGCACTTGTCTATGTTTGTTGAGCAGGGACATTCTAGCCTCCATCCCTTTTTCAGTGGTTTTGTTTGTGAACAAATGGGTAAATGTCAAATGGTGATCATGCAATGGTTAATGGTTGTGATATATGCTTTGTGAGCTGTAAATAAGTGCTGAAGTGATTAAAGGTTTAGTTACACTGCCCTCTGAAGTAATGAGAGGCCGGTTTCATCCTTCTCGGGGATAAAATGGAACGATACTTCTTCAAGAGACTAGGGAAAGAGAGAGTCACTAAAAAGTGTGGCATAGGGTGTGTTGCATCCATATGGTCAACTGTGAAACCATGGTACCACAATATGAAGAACACCAGATGTGGGCCAAGGAAAATCAAGCTCTGCTCGACAAGGGCCTAGGTGATGTCAAGTGAACTCAGCTAGAGGAGAAAAACACCTCTCCCATAGATGGTAACCTGTTGAATGAGGTCACCCTCTAAAGCCAAGCTCGCCATGACAATCTTCACCTGTAGTTTGTCCTCCGTGAAAAGTGTAATCCGAAAGGATGTGAGAGTCGAGGGAGTTGCCATGAGAGCCCCTCTTGCTAGACCAAAAAGGTCATTGCCAAGATTATGTACCAAAAATAAAAGCTGCGTTTGTTAGCAGAAGGAAGGAAGGAAGAGGAACAGAGAGATGGGAAAATAGGGAAAAAGGAGAAAAACAAGGATTCTGCAAAGAGTAGCAACCCCAAAAAGGGCCCAAACAAAGGAGCTTCAATAGGAAATAGATACTCTACTGCAAACCCACAAATTGATAGCCAACTATGCTAGTTAACCAGCAAAGTCAAGAAAAGAGTTCACACAAACGAGGATGCTGCAGGAGCAGGGAGCTGAGTACCTCCAACAGCTGCTCACGACCGCGGTTTGGGGGGGGGGGGGGGGGCAAAAGGTCCCGCGACCAGGAGCAGCAAGTGGGCCTCTACAGCACACAGTGGGGGGAAGGCCCGATACAAGTGGAGGAGATGGGGGAAGTCACGGGGAGGAGAGGGGATCACAAGGCATGGCGGGGGGAGAGATGGCGTCAGGAGGGGAAGCGGGATGGGTGCAAAGAGGTGGGGGACTAGCATCCAAGAGACAGGAAGAGCCCGGATGTTGTTGCATCTCAAGTCTTGACTCAATCTGCTTGTGTCCGCCTTAACCAGAATAGGTCACCTAAACTTGATGGCTCCTGGGTTCCAAAGATTATGATTCTTGGGTTGGGCCTCCGTTAACCAACTTAGAGACTTCATCCCATAGTTACAACTAGTCAGTCCCCAATCCAGGTAGGAAGCACTATTGATCAGAGTCCTCAACTCTTAGCCCCCTATGCCAATGTATAGCCACAATCCATAGCTGTAATTAGCATACAAGCCCCATTCCCATCTAGAACTCCTAGATAAACACTCAAGTTAGGATTACTCATCCCAACCACTTGACTCCACCTTCTAGGGCCTCCCCTGGCCCATAGGTGAGTAAATAGCTAACCAGGTTTAGGTAAATATGTAAAACCTATTGAGCTGCCCACATGTCTTCCCTTCATGCACACATCATCAGCCTATATGCGTGGTTACATTGGTTTTCTAATCCCTAGACCCAAGTTGCAGCCTCAACTCCTAATGAAAAGAAGGAAGGAATTCTAGAAGCAAAAAATGTATGTATATATGTATGCATCTTCATTCTTCTGTAACAAGATACATACATAACCACTTAAAACTATGTTTCTAATGGCTAAAGTGGTATTCAAATAGAATTATTCCCATCAATATGTCGAATGTTGTATTGAAATAGCAAAACTCGCGCAAGAAAGCAACGACAAATTACTTTGGAAGCTAGCAATGTAAGGCAAGGAGAGCACATACTAATATAAAATTCTCCAACTGTAGGCTGAATTCTTAGTCCATTGCTTTCCCCTGCAAAAGTAAAAAAACATTCCAAATTAAAACCTCTCTCTCTCTCTCTCTCTCAATAATTTCACGATTCTCAAGGGTACAATCAAGAAAGGAATACAAACAGTGAAGCTGATTCAATCAAGACAACCAGAACAGAATTATTTTGAAAAACAGAGCTCTCTCAGAATGTAAGTCCAATGAGGTCTATAGCATCAGATTTGGATTTATATTCAGCAGGGTTCTCTCACATACAGCAGTTATAATTGGGGAGACTCAGATTTTGAAATTTGGAAATGGATAATTCACCGGGTAACAAGACACGTGGGGAAAAGCAACAAAAATATAGCGCCATTGGGGCAAATATCCAGAAAGTGGATGACACAAATGCTAAGGCATGCATATCAGCATCTAAGGATATCATCAAGATACAAGATGCCAAGATTGAGTCACTACAGAAAAGTGTCAAGAAACCAAGGGAGATGGGATTATGCACAAAGTAAGAGACTCTATGCAAAAGGATTTCAATAAATAGAAGGAGGAAATGCAAGCAGAGTGGAATACTCAGCTCAAACAAATGCACGATAATATGACTCGAATGATTGAAGAGAAAGCCAGCCAATATGCATACTCAAGTTGCTATACTCAAAGCTGAAAATGAAGTACTAAAAGCATGCATGCAACAAGAGGAGGGTGAATTTCAGCCACCTCTCAATGAGGAGCTGAGCACCATCAAAGAGCAGGTCAACTCCCTCAAGGCATGAGAAGATGAGAAAACACAGAAAGCATTGGAAGAGATGAAACCTGCAAATGAAAATTTCAGGAAGGAAATGGCTGTAATTCAAGCTAATATGCAGGGCAAGCATGCAGAATTTACACAGCAAATAATAGAAGGGAAGGAAAAATTTATGGAATGGAAGGAAGTGGTCAAAAAAGGTGCAGCAGCCCTGGAAAAGGCTTTCATTTCTGATGCATTGGAAGAGGAAAAAAGACGAAGTGATAAAGCCCTTAATGTGCTAGCAAGAGGCTTGGTAGTGGGAGATACCCCGATGGCAGATGTGAACGCGCTCATGACTAAGACGAACATCAATCTAACCTTTGAGGCTGCATGGTGAGTAAGAAGAGATGATGTACCCACGAGGCCGCTCATAATAAAGTTCAGGACTGCCATGGATAGATCCACTTTTATGAGCATGAGAGCCACCTTGAAAGGGACTAAGATATACCTTGATGATGATCTTACATTACTGCAGCAAGAACATCGGAAGGAAGGAATGATGTGTTATGGCAGCAAGAGAGAGGGCAAATGGGCGTCTATAGGGATCGTAAGGTCATAATCCGTGAAAGGAAAGACAAAGGAGAGGATGCAAATGGAGATAATGTATGACAGTGCCCAGACCATGGGGTAAAGGACAGCATGAGTTGAAAATTGCAGTATGGAATTGTAATGGCACCCTACAGTCAGATCCAGGGGGTTTTTCAGAAAGCTACAATGGTAGGGAGATGATATTCTATACTGAAACACATGAGAGTCCTGAAAGAGGATTACCTACAGTCACTGGATATACCTACAAATCAGCCTCTGGGCAAGAGACAAGAAGGACAATGGGATACGAGGCTCTGGAGGGGTAGCAGTCCTAGTCCTATTTAAATCGCATTTGAGGCCACTTATAGCTGTGGTGCGAAAGGAGGAGCCTGCACGACACATGTGGTTATGATTCCAGCCACCTAACACACCACCGCTCTTTATTGCAGTGTGCTATTTCCCTCCAGACACATCATCCTATGCGTGCGAGGTCACTACGAACGGTCACAGCCCTTATGAAACGATCTATAAGGACTTAGTGGAGGTTTACCGACAGGGAGAGGTACTCCTCCTTGATGATTTCAATGCGCATACGGGGAATACACAGGTAGAGCTTCTTTCTTCCACCCTACTAGCCGCACACACCCACCCCTTCCCCGACCCCAGGGTCAAAGCGCGGCTTCTCAATCTCAGCCCTTTTCCTCACAGGGTCAAGACAGGGGGGCCCAGAGTCGGTGCAGGAGTCCTCCCCTTTCCTAAGGACCCCAAGTCCAAAGCCTCGCCTGGGATAGTCTCTTCCACCAGAATTCTAGAGGCCAGGTCCTAGAACTATCTGGATATACCAGATGTGTACCTGCTGGCACTCGAGATATCAGCCCTTTTCCTCACAGGGTCAAGAGGGGCCCAGAGTCGGTGCAGGAGTCCTCCCCTTTCCTGAGGACCCCAGGTCCAAAGCCTCGCCTAGGATAGTCTCTTCCACCAGAATTCTAGAGGCCAGGCCCTAGAACTATCTAGATATACCAGATTTGTACCTGCTGGCACTCGAGATATCAATCCTAATTTTACTCCAAAAAGGGGGCACCATTGCCATAGTTGGAAGCTCGACTCAACCTTTCTAGTGCTTCCATTCCATGCCCACAGGTAAGTGCAATGGACTCCCATTCTGATGTTGAGAGTCAGATCCTCAGGATGATGGACAAAGTGGCTAGGGCAGCAGGGGAAGGAGTTGTGGATCATGCATGGAGACACAGCTACATTCCCGTTAGGCTTTACTAATGTAAGAGGTTTGGGCCTAGTACCAGTGGTGATTTGCATATCCGAATGTGCAGCTCAAATAGATGGTTCACTGGCTATTGAACCAGGTGTGCAAACATCTTGGTTGATGCAGTGGGCCCTAAACATGGGCATTGAACCAGGTGATTCCTTTACTGCGCCGTTGCATGGACACGGACTACTCACCATCCAAGCCTCCCCACAGTTGTCACACAGGCTTCCACTCATAGGAGGCCTTGTTCGCCAACACAACCCCCCCCCCCCCCCCCCCAAAAAAAAAAAAGAGAGTTGGACCTTCTTTCAAGCTCCTAGCCAGAATCCCTCCTGGTAATCTATGGCTTTGGGTGGATGGAGACAATGGCCCAAACCTTCCTTTTTCTAGGGGTGGAGGGGTGGCTGGGGCTGCTGGACAGGCCAACCAGCCCCTAAAATGGGGCCTAACTTGCTAACCTAGCTGAACCAACCAATCAACCGACCCATGTCCAATATTGGCTGACCTGTGCAGACCATATGGCCGACCTCCAAACAGGCTTCCCTGATCGATTGTCACATGCACCCCTACACTATGGAGCATGGTGACACAGTCTACCCCATTTGTCGTATGCCGTGACCCCATTGTGAGCCCTAGTCCAGGGACAAGTCTGGCACGAGCTACGGGGGTCCATTCCCAGTTTCCAAAGTCACAAACCACAGCGGAGCAGTTCGGGTCACCAGGGCAAAGCGTTGCGAGATATCCACCTAGCAACAAGTTCAGTAAGAGGGGAATGTCACATGCACCAAGGTCAAGCCCAGGTGATAGTGACAACTCGCTGCCTAGTCAGCAAATCGCAGCATTTTGGCAAGCATTGCGGGTTCCCAAGGGCAGCACACAGTGTGGATGGAGGACAAGAGGGGCACCCTGCATAGGCAGCCCCAAGGCCTTCTTGAAATGGCCCAAAAAGGGCCAGCAGCCCGCTCGGCCAAAACCGACCAGCCAGTTGGTTGTGCTTGCCCAAGGTTGGCTGGTTCCCAGCCCTATATAAGGGGCCTTCAGCCCCCCTTTTCACTCACTCATCCTTCCTCAGTTCGGGACTCAACTTCCAAACCTCCAGCAGTGCTTCCAGCCAGCATATGAGCAAAATTTGGGTACCCTAGTTCCGCAGCATAGTTCCATCTCCCGTATGTCGTAGTTGGGGGAGTGGTCCCAGCACAGTTTTGTATGCCAATTTGGCAACCATGTATAAATAAAGCAGTGTACTATAGTTAGGTAGATCTCTTGTATCTCTCATGCTTGAGTTATCCTTGTATGTTCATCTATGTTTCTGCTCAGCTAGTCCCCGCATGTTACATTGGTATCAGAGCAGTATAGTTCCTTCTAATCTAAGTTAGGTTGGCGGGAGTCTGGGCAGCAAAGCTTAGTTACGAGGACTCATTTTGCAGAGGAGGGAGCAGGCCTGGGAGATTATCAAATTTTGTATTTTGTTAGGTAAATCTCATGTATCTCTCATGCTTGAGTTCTCCTTGTATGTTCATCTATGTTTCCGCTCAGGCAATCCCCGCATGTTACATGGTATCAAAGCAGTATGGTTCCTTCTGATCTGAGTTCAGTTGGAGGGAGTCCTAGCAGCAAAGCTTAGTTATGGTGACTCAGTTATGGGGACTCAGTTAGCAGAGGAGGGAGCAGGTCTGAGAAATTATCTAATTTTGTATTTTTGTTTGTACCCCGGACTAGTGGTAGTACCATTACTCCATAAGCCTCTCCCTACCAACCTTCATCGCACATCACGTCTTCACCCGTATGCATTTACATCTTGGTTGCGTTTGCCTTTGCCCCCTTGGTAAAGTAGTCGGTCACCACGATGATGTATCGGGCTTGTGTCCCTTTCGCCACCACTGGACTAATAGGTCCTATGAAATCGATGCCCCATTTTTCAAAGGGTTAGTCCATGAGAACTCTTATAAGAGGCATTTAGTCTTGTGGGATATGGAAATTCTTTGGCAGGGGTCGAAGTGCCTGGCATACTCGATATACCTTTGTAAGACTAGAATAAGTCCAATCATACAAATTTAGAATTTTTTGTTGTTCTAAAGATCAAAAATCTACAAAGAAAATAAAAGAGAAAATGAAAGAGAAGAAAAAAGAGGTAAACAAAAACTTTTATGAAAAGCAAAAGGAAGACATACTTAGCAAGCAAAGCAACACTTATGTCGTCATCAGTGCCCAAGCATAAGCAGCTATACTGGGTTTCTAAAGACCCGCGGAGTCTCTTGGGCAAACCCAGTGCTTGCTAAAATACGTCAAATAAACAAAAGAGAATGAAAACAAGAAATAAAGAAGAAACGAAGCAGGTGACTTAAGCAAAAATAAACAAGCAAGTCAAGAAACAAAAACTTCCAAAAAACTAGAATCTCTCTCTCTCTCTCTCTCTCTCTCTCTCTCTTATTTAAAACATAAAAAGTTAAAAGGCACTTTACACTTATGTCTCGTTTCTGCAAAGAGGCAAAAATACATTTCTAACTTAGAAAGCACAAGTATACTCAAACAAACTCTCTTTTGAAACTAAAAGAAAAACGGGCTATTCAGCTCCCCGCTTTTTGTTTTCAGCTTAAGTTCAATCATTCTAAACAAACCTAAGGCCGAAACACCATAGATAAAAGACTTCATATCTAAGAATGTGCGAACTTTTTTCATTATTTTCCTTGGATTATACCTCTTGTGTAATAGTAAAGTGATCAAATTACTACAATGAGTGATAAAAGACTCCTTAGTTGTACAAAGGCGGGAAAATCTATGGAATTGGGAAGAAATGACTCCATATTTTGCCAAATCAGAAATGTTTGAGTCAATGTGAGGCATTTTTATAATGTGTAAACCACTATATTCAGGTTGTTCACGTTTATCGTATATATCAACCTCTAATCCTATGGTAGATTGAGAAAGTCTAAGATCTAAGAAAACACAAGAATCCCCTTTTGAAGTGCAGTTCAGTTCACAAGAGTCACGAGGATAGATTCCTTCTCCAAAAGCTCTAGCGTCTTTGTACATAAAGTCTTGAAAGTTAGGAACATCTGGTACAAATAAATCATCTATAAAACGCCTAACTTGACTAAGCTTATGTAAAATGATAGGGCAGGTATTGATAGAAATAAGACGTTGCATAAACTCAAATTCATAAGTGAAAAGATAAAAGTTTGCTAAAAAGACGGCACAATTAGTGCCCATGGGGATTCCTATAACTTGTTGAAACAAAGAATCACCTATTGTGATGTAAAGATTATCTAAAAGAAAATCTATCCAAGAGCAAACATCTTCTACACTTACTACCTTTGTGTATCTTTTCTTTTTAGAACCTATGTCATGATCTTTATTTTTTAGCCACAAAAAGTCAAAGCATAAGGCTGTTTTCTCAACTTTTAGCACTTTGCATCTATCTTTGTCAAATCTCAGCTTGAAAACTTCAGCTACTAGCTTTTTAATTCTAAACTTCAGGTCTTCCAGCTCAATCTTTGTGTAAAGCGTCGTAAAATCATAGGTTTGAAGGAGAATAGGAGACTCTTTTTCCTGAATGCTTCGAGAGGAATTAAAAAATTTTACAACAGGAATCACTCCTACAGAGTCATTTAAAATCCAGCTTGAGTTCGAGGGGACATCTGCCTCTTTTAATAAGTCCCTCCAAAGTTCATGGACACTAGGCAACATGGCTTTGAAGTAGTAGCTTAGCCATTTAGAGATATTCGTCAAAGTAGTCTCACAAGCAGCTGCAATAAATCTTGGCTTTTTTGGAGTTTTGTGAAACTTCCAAGCAGCACAAAGAAAAGGTATGCTTGGATTGCAAACAAACCCAGAAGACTTGCAAAAACTCTGATGTTTTGAGATCAAATCCTTTTGAGAAACTAAGGCGGGGGCGTAAGTTTTGGCAGACGAGTTCACTTCTCTCAAAAGACATTCTAAGTAAAACTTTTTGCAAATAAAAACAAAGTTATTGGAACATTTGTCCACATAAGAAATGACAAAATTCCTATGGAATTTTCGAAGAAGAGTTTCATCTTCTTTCGAAAGATGGTTACTTTTCTTTGAGCAAATAACCGAAGGGACTTCTTCTAGTTTCAAAGCAACTTTCTTCAAAATCTTCCCTTTCCATTCTGATAAGATATTTTTAACTCCTAAACATTCTTCTAATTGCAA
The DNA here is from genome assembly GCF_047967505.1 of Dipteris shenzhenensis. Classification (NCBI taxonomy): domain Eukaryota; kingdom Viridiplantae; phylum Streptophyta; class Polypodiopsida; order Gleicheniales; family Dipteridaceae; genus Dipteris; species Dipteris shenzhenensis. The sequence continues at coordinate 7,402,498 of NC_141616.1, forward strand.
AACAAACTTTGAGATTCCCTTATCGATAGCTTTTAAAAGGCAAGACTCTTTAAAAGAGTACAATCGAAATTTTATGCCTTTCATGAAAAGGTCTCTTAGGTTACTAGAAAGCAAAATTGAGGTATCAGTTGTGACTACATGTCCTAAATCAGCATCAATAAAGCTTTGGAATCTCTTACTTTTACAACAACAAGGTTCTTTAAGGATAGAAGATTTTGAATGCTCTGAAAGCCTTTTACCTATCTCTCCATAGTTGAAAGCCTTTTGTCCTAAAGTTTTTACATACTTCCAAGCTACTACTGGATGCTTCCAAATTCTTCTCACAAAATGAGGGAGAGAATCCATTACTTCAGGAGACTTCAAAATGGAGTTTAAGCCTATCTTGTCAAGTGAGGGAGAAGTAAAAATACAAATCAAGAGTTCCTTATTTAGATAGACTTCTTTGGTTTGAAATGAAGCTTTTACTTTTAAGAAGCGATCCAACGAAGTTTTAAGTTGTATATAATGGAGCTTATTTAGATTCAAATCCTCAAAAGAGAAGTTTTCCAAGGTGTATTGAAGTTTAAAAAGAACTTTGACATTATATTTTCCAAAAACTTTTATTGAAAAAAGACCCAGTGACATTAATCTATCTAGGTAGAGTAGTCTTCTTTTATAGTCTCGAGAAGCAAAAACTCTTGGAACTGAGGAAGTTAAAGGAACTAAAGGAGGAGGAAGTGGAGGAAGAGGAAGTGAGGGAGGCAACTCACGAACTACATGTGAGATTGCAGGAGAGCTAGGACAACCTCGTAACATAACTTTAGGTTTCCATACGATGTTAGGTGTATGACTATGTTGGTAATGATGAATGTTAAAGGGCTTGATATGAGTTCTCCACATCAAAGGGTTCTTTTTAGAGGTTCTTTTATTTTTACGAAGAGTTGATTTTCCTTCTAAATTAAAACCTCTTGGGAAGAAAGTGTGTAAAGTTCTCATCCAAAACAATTCACGAGGACGAGCAGCCTTGTAAAAGTCCTTGGCATTATTAAAATGGCCCTCTATATGCTCAATGGGAAAGCAACGAAAAGATTCAAAACCAGACTTTGCCATTGCTGCATATAAGGGTTTTGAATTCTCAATTAAGGAATTCTTCCTATGAATTTTTCTAGCTTCCCTAACATGTTCTTGAAAACGAATAAAAGCTGTCCTATAGGTTTGTCCTACATAAAGCATATTACTACTATGTATGTTATAGACAACATAAATTACTTGCGTGGCATGAATAGGACTAATAGAAATAGAAGTCTTGAGATGCTTGTTTCTAAGACGTCTTAGTTTATTAAGAATTCTTATGTTATTATTAGTATAATGAGTGCTAACTAATAAAGCCTTAAAGTTAGACCAATTAATGTTACCTTCCCCAAAATCATGAAGATTATTCATGTTTGACCTAGCTAAAAAGTTATACCTTTCTCTATATATGTTTCTTCTAACTTTTTTGTTTTGATTTACAGTGCTAGACCCAACTAAATCACCTACCAAAGAGACAAGACCATCACTAGAATTTCCAATGTTGTTCGGTGAGGTCAAACGATCCAACATTGGGGAACTTGCTTGCACTCTCCCTGCCCATCCCAAGGCAGTTTCTCCCTTGCTATAACCCCTAACTCTAGCAGGAGCGAGACTAGTATTTAGGGGGGGGCTTGCTTGCACAGTCGTTACTCGTCCTAAGGTAACTCCTCCCTTACTACTACAAGGGAATGTCACAGGAGCCAGATGACATCCCAGGAGATTGCCCTGTTGGTTTCCAAAAGGCGAATTCATCATAGCATGTATCGCTAAAGCCAATATACCCCCAAACTGGCGAATACAGTTAGGGTTAGCCAGGGCCCCAAGGCCACTGTAAGAGCTTAATCAACCTAGAAGCACCAAAGAAAGAGAGAGAGAAAAGGAAAGTTACCAATAAATTTAAAAATTCATTAAAAAAGCGATCAAACAGAGAAATAAACCAAGGAGAGCAACTAAAACAAAACGCAAAAGCATACTTTTTAAAGAAATAAAATTATAAATAAAATAAAAGTAAGGGGAAGAGAGACAGAAATTAAAAATTAAAAATAAATAAATAAACAAAAAGAAAAGAATTAAAATAATAATAAGAATAAATGAGAATAAGATTAGCTGTTGGGGCTTCTGCACCCGCATAAGATAAAACGATGTAGTTGAACAGCTGATCACCACTTGGACGAAAATTCAAAGAATTTGCATGTCCGCTAAGGTGATAGAAAAATATACCTTTGTAAGACTAGAATAAGTCCAATCATACAAATTTAGAATTTTTTGTTGTTCTAAAGATCAAAAATCTACAAAGAAAATAAAAGAGAAAATGAAAGAGAAGAAAAAAGAGGTAAACAAAAACTTTTATGAAAAGCAAAAGGAAGACATACTTAGCAAGCAAAGCAACACTTATGTCGTCATCAGTGCCCAAGCATAAGCAGCTATACTGGGTTTCTAAAGACCCGCGGAGTCTCTTGGGCAAACCCAATGCTTGCTAAAATACGTCAAATAAACAAAAGAGAATGAAAACAAGAAATAAAGAAGAAACGAAGCAGGTGACTTAAGCAAAAATAAACAAGCAAGTCAAGAAACAAAAACTTCCAAAAAACTAGAATCTCTCTCTCTCTCTCTCTCTCTCTCTCTCTCTCTCTTATTTAAAACATAAAAAGTTAAAAGGCACTTTACACTTATGTCTCGTTTCTGCAAAGAGGCAAAAATACATTTCTAACTTAGAAAGCACAAGTATACTCAAACAAACTCTCTTTTGAAACTCGACCGTGTTTGCAAAAAAATCTAGGGGATCATTCAATTTCCACGGTAGCTACAACTTACAAGCAGTGCCTCAGGGTCTTCCACCCATGGGGGTAGTGCAGCCATTTCCTCAGCGTGCTCTTAGGGGTCTTCCATCCGTGGGGCCAGCTCAACTCATCCTGCATGCCCAGATGATGAGACTCTTGGGTCTACCACCCATGGGGATCATCCAGTTTCAACAGCTTATTCTCTTGTAGTTACCACCCGAGAGGATCAGTCAGTTCATGCAGGTGGTCATCACGATCACATTCGCTTCGCAAATTCACACAGTCCCTTAGCAGCTATCATCATCCAAAATTTAAGCAGGAAGGAATGTCACATGCACCCCTACAATAGGGAGCATGGTGACACACAGTCTGACCCATTTGTCGTACGTCGTGAAAGGGTTGTGAGCCTTAGTCCAAGGATGAGTCAGGCACGAGCTACGGGGGTCTGTTCCTAGTTCCCAAAGTCACAAGCCACAAGGGAGCAGTTCGGGTCGCCAGGGCAAAGCATTGCAAGGTATCCACCTAGCAACAAGTTCAGAAGAGGGGAATGTCACATGCACCAGGGTCAAGCTGTTAGAAATGACCCAACAGAGAGTACCCACAGCAGAAGCCTGATAGTAATGCCCAGGAGCTCACACAGTGTGATGTGGGGTGTGGAATCACAAACTTCTTAACTTATGTGCATAGAATAGATGTGCACACTCATCAATAGACAATGAACCAGCCAGATAGAGAAACCACCAAAATAATATATTTCCGTCCAAAGCTATGGACACAATACAAAAGAGAGAGATCCAGAGTCCCACCAATGGTGTGGTCCTCTGATCTTACCACAAGGTCCTTCTCCTATCTGCCAGTTATCTCTAGACTCGAACCCGCATGCTCCACCTCGAGCTTCTGTAGACTATATGTCCAGATCCCTTCCACCTTGCTGTCTCTGCACCAGCCTAGGTGGGCAGCACTCTGAGCTAGGTCGGCAGCTCTACAGCCCACTTGAATCCTCCTGGATAGAGGCCCACAGGTGGCTGTTCTGCTGCTCTTTCTGCTCCCTGAATTGCTGCTCCAAGTGATGATTTATGCGGGCTGGAGGCCCTCCTTTTATAGGCCCAGGGACCTGTCATAAAAACCGACCAGTCAGCTTCATACTGGCCGACCAGTCTGCTGCTGGTAAAGCCCTTTAAGGGCTCTAAAACCGGGGCCCTTTGGCCCACACTTCTAGGGCCTTTGGCCCTCCAATCAAGGCAAGGGCCCAGCCCTATATAAGGCATGCCACTGCCCACTAGCAGCCCCATTTGCTGCTCCACCTGGCCTCCATGTGGCCGACCCAATCTGCTGGTCTGCCCCGCCCTTCTGCGCCATCTCCTCTGCCAGACAGCCCGCCATGCAGGCGCCTCCAGCCTGCCTATGCCACCACCTGTGCGTCTCTTTTGCAGGCCCATGGATCCCTGCTTTGACAGCTGCCTACATGGCAGACTGTGTGCTGCCCATGTGGCAGCCCCAATATCCCCTGGTCTACCTCCCCCATGCTCTCCTCATATGGGGGCTTCCAGACGGGGAGGTGACCCTTCCAACACCCGAGTAGCAGTGACAACTAGCTGCCTAGTCAGCAAATCACAGCATATTTGGCAAGCTTTGGGGGTTTCCGAGGGAGGCACACAATGTGGAGGGGCACCCTGCATAGGCAGCCCCAAGGCCTTCCTGAAACGGCCCAAAACAGCTTGGTTTTATAGGCAAGGACCAGCAGCCTGGTTGGCCAAAAACGACCAGCCAGTCGGTTGTGCTGGCCCAAGGTTGGCCGGTTCCCAGCCCTATATAAGGGCCTTCAGTCCCCCTTTTCACTCACTCAGCCTTCCTCAGTTCAGGACTCAGCTCCCAGCCTCCAACAGATGAGCGACATTTGGGTGTCCTAGTTCTGCAGCATAGTTCCATCTCCCACATGTCATAGTTAGGGGAGTGGTCTCAGCACAGTTTCGTATGCCGATTTGGCAACCATGTATAAATAAAGTAGCGTACTATAGTTAGGTAGATCTCTTGTATCTTTCATGCTTGAGTTCTCCTTGTATGTTCAGCTATGTTTCCACTCAGCTAGTCCCCACATGTTACACCTTTACATGGCCTGGACCCCCTGGAAACATCTGACCCAGGTTGGGTCCATTCCATGGCAAATCATGCCCTATTAAAGCCCCAAAGCCTGCCCAATGTTAAGCCTTCCAGCCACCCATGGCTGGGTATCCTTTGCAGCCCATGTGGCAGCCAGATCTGGTCCAAGATCTCCCCGCATGGCAACAATGCATGCTGTCTACAAGGCAGACAAAGTACTAGCCCTTAGTGTGCTTCAGATCTGCTCGCCCCTATGACATACCAAATCCTAACATTTTGCAGGTGCCTCTCACCATTGTCATCATATGCTGAAATGGGAGGGCAGAAATAAAAGGAAATCCTCATTTGCATTGTTAAGAGCTTTGGAAGACTTCAAGGCCCTAAAGGCATGGCAAGCAAATAAAATAGTCCCTATCTTCAAAGGTGGGACAAAAGGATACAAAAAGTTGAGCAGTTTAATGGCAAAAAACACATCAATTGCACCATACAACGGTCTAAAGGTAGGAACAATGCACTATAGGGCTGCTTGACACAATGCCAAGTCCGAAAAGAGGTTAATCTTAGATTAGTTGAGAAGTGAAATTGTCAAAAAAAGCGGTGACATTGGGGTCCTCTCTCCCCAATACTGTATGGCCCATTTGTTGATAAGTTCAATAAGCTCTTGTGAATTCATGGCGGAACGAGGATTCGGATTACAAGCTTTACGCTCCTGCTGCGTATAAATGGACACTGGACTCTGGAGTCCTCTTTGCACAAAACTATTGCCAAAACCAAATTTATGGTTAATTTTACGAACACAGTCATGTTAAGCATAATCTACGAGAATCAGAGGAGCCCTTGTAGAATGAAAAGTTAAGTTGGCATGCACCATGCCTCAGCTTTCTGACACGTTACAAAGGCACGCAATTTGTTTTGCTGCAATTATAAGCATCTCCAAATGCCTCGTTTTTAAATCTACAGTTGTCGCTTCGAGAGCAAAGTAGCATCATGGGTACATGACCTATTTGCTCAAACAGAAGCATAGGTTGGCAAATGTCTAGAAGATCGCGGAGAGTGGCACAACTCCGACGTGTAGATGGCACCAAGGTACCACGGTCCCCAAAGTCCTTATTTGAGCGTGCGAGCACAGCCATCTTTCGTTCCGCCTTCCAACGACGACGCAAAGCGTTTAAATACACTTCTTCGTAGCAGCAACGATTTGCAGACTACCATCCAAAGAGTGGGCGTAAACTAACCCAATGCAAATTATACACAGGGGAAGGGATTCACAAGTTGAACTGGAGCCAATGGGATCATGAGAGAGAGAGAGAGAGAGAGAGAGAGAGAGAGAGAGAGCAGGTGGTCGATTTTGTTTAATTGTTCGAGGAGACCAAATACGACCCAATGAATCTGAGAGCACTCAGATTGATTGGAGTCTCGAAAATCGGCAGGGGAGGCACTGCGCAAAGCAGAGGAAGCAACTGGAGGCAGCACGTATGTGTGCAAGCGAGCTGCAGACTCAATTTTGCAGAGAGAGCGCAAGGCAGAGGAACCAACCTGGAGTGGAGGGAAGCAAGTGCGTGTTGATGGTGTGCAAGCGGCGTCGAGCAGACTCCATGGGGGATCACAACAGGAATCGGTCAATTCAGCAGCAGACAAATGGATCACGTTGACGACAAAACAAGATCGCCCAATTGAGTAAACCGATCAGTTAGCGTCGTAGATGTGCAAATCCGTCAATTGGATACCAAAACAAGATCGCCCATTTGATGGAATTCGTCCAGCTGACCTTGCAGCTTAGAGAAGTTCATCATCAGAGAAGAGAAGTTGATGGAAAGCCTATGTTTTACACTCAGCAATTCTATAATTGAAATTGCCAAATTATAGTAAGGTGGGTAGGTGCCCCTGCCGCCCTTCTTGGATCCCAGCCTTTTTATCCAACCGCCCCCGGTCTTTTTCGTTTTCATTACATCATCGCTTATGTGTAAGGGTCACATCGCTTATGTGTAAGCCTTAAGGGTCACCTCTCCAAGCGGGTTGGCCATGCGTCATCAAAACCTTAGAGCACGTTCGTGCCGCAAGACGTAGCATGTCTACTATGCTCCTCGCATAGAGCAAGCAACAACCACATCGCCTAGCGTTTTTTGCTCATGCTCCATTTTCCATCTTGAACGCGCCCTCGCAAAAAGGTTGATTGGCTCTACATCCTCAAGACCCGTATTGCCCTGGTGGAAAGTCCAATTAACCTATTCCAACAGGGCTTTGATATGCCACTTTCTGGCACCTAGCATTACAAAACCTGTCGTGGGAACGTATGAAGCCTAGGCATAAACGCAGCACATTTGCTATGTAGGCATCGCTTGGGAACGAGTCCTTACCTGCCCTCGAAGGTATTGCCCGTGGTCATATTGTACTATCTCAACAATGTTGCCAAGAGCTAGTAATGATAGTAGATGAGAAACAAATCTCTAGTAATGCAATAGATGAAAAATGCAAGTATTCTCGTAACACCCAATGATAGTAGATGAGGATAGCACAGATCTAAGGTTAAGTAAAATGGTTAAACCTACATATTGCTCTCCACATTTATGTTCAATGCAATTATACTATTGGTTCCAATATGCCCTTATGGATTATTCAAGCATAAGTAACTTTTAGAGCATAATAAATTTTTTTTAATGGCAAAAAATAAGGCCCTAACATATCTGCTCTTGATAAATGGCAAAAAGTGACCTACAAAAAGACTCAATGATGTACTTTTTTTCCTAGGCCAATGGTTATGTGGTAAATCTTAAATAGTCTCTAGGTGGTTCATGAATCGTGACAGTTTATTTGTGGCTTGGCTTTCATTTATGCCCTCATTGTACTTTGATCATCCTTTCATCATGCTAGGCCATTGCCTTTATTATTATGCAACAATGGGGCCTCTCAATGCATTATCATCCTAGGCCCCACCCTTTATTTTATGAATTGATGGAGGTTCTCAATGCGTTATCATGCTATAATTAGGAGGAAAACACCATGTCACTTTCGATTGATGTGGCTCTTCATTTAGTAATGTATGCCTTGAAGGCTATGACAGAATGATTACCTTGGTTTTTTAGTTAAAATTTATATAAAGCATGACATATTTTAGTGGGGGTACAAGAGCAATATGAAAGGGTCAACTTTACTTCGAGTCTGATGAAGACCGCGGTCAACTTTACTTCGAGTTTGATGAAGACTGCGGTCATTATCTTCATGTGTGCCTTCATATGTAGTCTAATGAGTTAGAGTATGGTGTTGACAATTATTTAAATGCACTTTGTCTATTGCATTGCACCACTTGAAGTTGCCTTGTTTCATCTACTATTTACATATTTAAATTAGAGTGACGCTTGCACTACTTGAAGGTACCTTATTTCAAATGCTACTTACTTATATATTTAAGCTATTTTATATAGGAGTGACAGATTCACAATATCTTATACGCAAACAAATTTGAGACTAAAAGTTCCACAATGAGATAAAACAATTAGCTTATGAATTTCCATGACTATACCAATGTTTTCAATTCACATGCATCTCTCTCTCTCTCTCTCTCTCTCTCTCTCTCTTCGTGCATGCACGCATTTGTGTGTGTGTATGAGAGAGAGAGAGAGAGAGAGAGGGTGGGGGGGGGGAGCTATCTTAATGTTAGTGGAATTCCAAAGAGGCCTATGGGATTGAATCCTAAGAGGGAGACGTACAAATGTCTAGCCCACCCTAAGAATCTATTGTCGAATCTAGAAGCAGTGGTAGAAATAGATGCGTGTCTCGAGGATGAGTGAGCCTTGAGGTGATGTGTCATATGATTTATGTGGGGGGAGCTTTGTTCCTTTAAAATGTGTGGAATACTTAGGCCGCTATGTCCAAGATCTATTGCTATCATCATCTCTAAGATAAAGCTCAACGTTGAGCTTTAAAAAGCCCCACTGTAATTGCTCTTTAAACCAACCAAAACTTGACATGCTTGTGCCCTATGCACCTTGGTTTATCTTAGTTGTATAATCACTTCAAAACGCAAAAATTGACTTGTGCTTACATCCATTGACATCATTTGCGTCCTATGCACCTTGTTTACCTTACATGCAGAATCAATGCAAAATGCATGAATTAGATTTGCAAAGAAAAATCAATGCAATAGAAGGAGGCAATAGGAGGAACATGTAAAAACAGATTGTAGAAACCCTTGTAGCATTATTTTAAAATGAAGTAAATAAAATCTTGGTTTGTCATTTGCTCATAAATATTTCCTAAATCCCTATTCAATGACCCCCCAAAAAATCCATCCCTAAACAATCATAGGAAACCAAGCTTGGCTTTGTTCAAGCCAATACTACCAAGTGATGGTCGTGTTCAATTAACTCAATAAAGAGTGCATCCATCCCATCCCAATGGGAATGGACATGTAGGATAGTCCTTGTTTGATGTCCATCATCCAAAATAGTGATGGACATGTAAGATAATCCTTGTGTGATAAAATGGAAGAGGTCACATTGAGACATTCTAGGGGTGCTCCTATATCGTCAGTGCACAAGTTGGTCTCTTATCCCTTGTTAGTGTACATATCATGTGCTTCTTGAATAATGATTGTATGTTCTATATCCTTTCAAACTTTATTTTTTGGGATGTTCTATTTAAAATGACCAACTTAATACACAAGCTTAAAGTTTTACTTAAAGCAAGCACGTGTAATAGAAAACATTTGTGCGTGAAGACAACTTACCACTCAGATGTTTTTCAAGCTTTCGATTACATTAACTTGTAGTAATCAATATTAAATTGCATTGTATTATAGAACCCTTAGCTTGTTCATAATGGTAATGGTTGGAGCAATGTGGCAACATTGTTTTTCTCTTTTGTTAATGTAGCAACACATTGTTAAACTCCCACACTTTTAGTATTTTGCTTTGCTTCTATCTTGCACTATTTTGCATGCCTATATGTATTCCAAACATAATAACAACCTAGTCACATTGTTTTTGGTACATAAAATCATGCATCCTTATAGCTTTCCTTCCATCTTCCTTCCATCTCAACAACACCTTAAAAATGATTTAAGGGATAGTAATGCAAGTCATAAGAGTGAAACTTAAATTAAGAGATCAAATATATATCAAGCCTCGAAACTAGAATCTTATATTAAACGATTGAAGTTGTAGTATGAGTAAATGTGTGATATACTGATTATGATTTCAAAGTGATAGATTTGTTTATAAGCAAATGCTTCCTCTTATTTTGATCATTCATACAACTATATCAAATATCTATGTTCTTTATGCACCCCAAATTCACAACATTTGACATTGTGGAAACCTAAATGGATATCAAATTTTGTGAGCCTTTGATATAATGTACATCTTTGATGGATGCCACTCATCATTTACACAGGCATTACATCACTTTCTTTCTATTTTCATTCATAGCAGTTTGCCATTCTGGTTTGTCAACTGCATCTTCTAAGTACAATGGCTCTTATGTGGCCATGATGGTAGTCATAAGAGCATAATTAGTAGTTTCAATCTGAATTGTTTTTCCTTTCTGAGCATATATCAATCTTGCTAGTGGTCTGCTTTCTTTGGTAGACCATCTGAGTTGCTGCTCTGTTGGAGGATTCTCTGGCAATTCTTGTTGTTCTTCATTAACCTTTTCTGTAGGTGATTGAGTAATCGATGTAATCATCTCCTATGTATTTGATGTTTTTCATGATGATTCATCACCAAAAATCACATCTCTGGAGATTATGACCTTGCAGTTGATGGGATTATACAACTTGTATGCTTTGCTCTCTTCACTATAGCTAACCATCACCTCCTCTATTTGATGACTTTGATCTTTCTACTTGTTTGGTTCTCCTACCATGGCTTTGAATTCTTGAAATCTAGAAAATACTTTAGATTTCTCTTTCAAAAAAAAGATCCAACACAATATCTACTGTAGTCGTCGATGAAAGTCAATAAGTATATTAAGCCGTTGATGATATGGGTCTGTGCATAACCCTGTATATTTGTGTGTATCAAATCAAGAATACCTCTTGCTCAAGAGGTGCTTTCGCCAAAATTGGTTCTCTTTTTACTGAAGCAACATACTTCACAAACTTTTCCAAGGAACTGAAGTTTTGGTATTCAAATTGACATATTTTAATTTCTTAGTTGCATCAAGCTTTTGAAATTGACATGTCCATATCTCTTATGCCATATTGCAAAAAGTGGCATCGGTTATTGTGCTGAGTTGACATTGCATGCAAGTCTGGTATTGAAACTAGCATTATGAACAAGCGTCCTTCCTTGACTACTTTTCCCACTAGCTAATGTCCTTTGGATTTATGTTGATAGTGCATCAAAGAATGACTCGATAGTTGTGTTTTGTCATTTGCCCAACTGGCAAGAGATTCTTGCTGAGCTTTGGAACATAGAGTACATCTTCACCAATCCTTTCGTACCAATGAAATTGTTCATAGGGACAATGCATTTCCCTTGAACTAGACTTGGTATGGTACCTGCCGTGTAGATAACATTATTTAGTCCTTCTAATGGTTTCATATCTATGAACCATTCCTGATGCTTTGTCGTGTGAGATGATGCATCGATATCAATGTACCAAGGATCTTGATTTGCTTGATCAACATGGTGTAGCTACATTCCCCTTTGGAATTACAATCTATGACAATGTACACTATATCAATCTTCACTATGTTGAGCTATCCAAACATGACATCTTGGACATTTGTTTAATCAAATGATATGCATATTTGTCTTTCTTATCCCATTCTGCCTATGCTTGGGAAATGCATTAGGCAAATTTTGGACTCAAAAAGGTCCTCTTGGGATTAGTCCCTTAAGATTTGTGATTAGCAAACCAGCCAATGGGAAGGCTTGGGCATTAAAATAATGGAGGATTCCATATTGTCCTCTCATTGTTGGAGAGTCCTCCCTTGGTTTGCCACTAGGCTCCCACTTGCCTCCCTCTTGCCCAGCAATGGGAATGCCAGGGTTGGGACTTAAATTTGACTAATGTCAGAAAAGAAAGAGACAGTACAAAGCATACAAATAGCTGAGACAATCATTTGTAGAGTGTAAATATTATGTATAGTTTGTATTACAGTATATAGAAACAACTCAGCTTATAACAACATCCAACCTCAATCGGATAACAATTAGAAAATAGAGATAGTCCAAGAAATGATGTGGTGGATAAGGCCATCGGGACAGTTATAACTGTCCCTACAGTTACAAAAGTATCCACTACTTGCTATTGTAACCCCCCCTTACCAGAGGTCTACTAACCCTCCTTGGTTGAGGTCCACATGGGTGGAGGAGTCATCCTCAACACCTGGCACACCCAGTGGTAGAACTTTTTTGCAAAAAGTGGAGGACTCAAACCCTTCACTAGAAGTTCCATCAGTTGAACTTTGATGGTGTACGTGGAGTTCAGGTCTATGACTGCTCCCTCATCAAAAACTGGGTTCTCTTCATTTGCATCCTCTTTGCAGTACTTGTTCAGTTCTGATTCCTCCTCAAATGCTGTTTGTTCTTCTGCAATATCTACACCCGGGGCTAAGGCATGGCTTGGGGTTGCTGTGTTTTCTATGTCCTTATATGTGGCATCCATGAATGTGGTGTGCTTTGCATCCAACTCTGTTAACAGGTTCGGCTAGTGTGTTGCAGCCATCTTCTCAAACTATGCTTTCAAATCAAACAATGATGTGTCATCATGCATGGGCATCTACCTTTGTTTCGCATCCTGTGTAGTAGATCAGAGCATCTCTAATTCATGTGCCATGATATCGTATGCATATGCAGCAGATGCAAAGGCATCATAAGGTCTTTGAGCAATTACGAACATGCATTTTTTGAGATTTGACCATAGGTCTTGAGACGTCTTTACCAACTGATTCTTCTTATCTTTGATTTTGGCGGAGCTGAGGAAAACTCCATCTACCTCTGGGGTAGTCGATAGAGCGAGCGAGAAAAAGCGAGCGGGCCCAAAAAGGTGAGCGATCTTTTCCACAATCCCTTATAGAGGTAGCCAACATAGCTCTGTGAAATCCACTATTTGGGAAGAATCTCCAAAATGAAACTTAACCTACTTTCCATATTTGGGAGAGTAAAGCAAGTTGATAATATATTATAATTATCTTGATAATGTAACTTGGACTTGGTAGCATAGGAGAGACTAAAGCAACTAACACCTCCTTTTGTCGCTCCACACAAAAATGAGAAGGCCAAGGAGGGAGGAAACGAGGAGCGAGCGATGGCGAATCGAGGGTGATGGCGAAGGCGAGGAGGGAGAAGAGAAGCTGCATGAGAGGAGGGAGAAGAGAAGCTGCATGAGAAGAGAAGCTGCAAATTCGTCACTACCTTGAGTGGCCCTCCACTTTACGTATAAGGCGCCTCAGCACATCTTCCCTCGAACAAATGCTCAGCGGATGCCTTGTCGACCGCGTTAGCAGCTCGTCACCAAATGCGAATTTGCACCTTCTCTCGAGAGTGTCCATAAGGATCCTGTAGCATGGCGATGAAAACGCTACCCCATGCACCGGCGCCAACGCCGACGATGCGCAAGGGATTGTTCAAGAGCTGTCGGAGCTCTTGGAGGCGGTGATCAAAGGAATCCGAGACCGTTTGGGGGAGAGAAGGAGAGTGGCCATTGGCATAAGAGCGAGGAGAATCCATGAGAGCGATGGAAGAAAGCTCGCGAAGTCGAGACAAGCAAGCATTGGAGAAATGGGTCTGCGAGAGAGAGAGAGAGAGAGAGAGAGAGAGAGAGAGAGAGAGAGAGAGAGAGAGAGAGAGAGAGAGAGAGAGAGAGAGAGAGAATGTCCAATTTTACTACCCGTTGTGTGTGTGCCTTCTGCTGTCCATGCCTTGTTTTGCCTTCTACGTCCAACCTTTAGTTGCCTCGCTTCCAGATTTAGCTATTGAGTCAAGGAAGGATTTATTACTAAATCTTCACTAAATCTTGACTATACTTGATTCTGTTCATATTGACAGAAGGTAATGGTTCATATTGATTCTGTTCTTAAACATATTCTCTCGTTCGGTTCCTTTCTTATTGATCCAACTAAGCTTTTGGAAGAACTACACAAGCTAGTTGTCGATCATGGGTCTCTTGCAAGTTCACTCAGAGTAGAGAGGCTATCGCTAGGGCGTTGGAGGTCTAATCTAATGCCTTTACATTGTTTTTGGGAACTCGCATTCCTGTTGTTACCTCGGATTCTTTTAGAAGATATATGACAATCATATCTCTTACAACAAATTCAACACTTCAGAGCGTCAGAGCAATTCACCTACATCATGGAAAATGAGTGCAAGAGAAAGAAGAACTAGCTGGATGGGAAATAAGTACTTGGAAAAGAAGAGCCAGTAATCTTTCATGGCCTACTTGTCTCCTGGCATTTTAATGAATGTGAGAGCCCAGTACACTGTACATCTTTGCAATGCAATGTACATTGAGCATACTGAATTGCACTATTTACAGTAGTGCAGTGTACACTGCATATATTGTATACTAGTGCAGTGTCCACTATAGCCCAGCTTTGCAGCTCGTCTTTAATAACATTGAATGACTAACCCATGCGTTACTAACTAATGCTATCATTACTAAAATTAACATTCTTACATGACTAGCATTTCATGCGTAAATGTATGCATTAATTAACATTCTACCATTAAAGTTACAACGTTCTAGTTTTATAGGCAAGGATATTAAATTTTTCCTCTTACCAGATTCGTGTTTGCAAGTTATGGAGCCTTTATTCAGATTACCATCTTGTGAAATGATTACCATTTTCATGGAAAAGAAACAGGATATTATGAACCATGTCATGGAGCCTTTATGAAGATAATTGTGACGGCGCCATCTAACTCGCCACCTTTCAAAGACATAATTTTTTCACGTCTTCTCTTCTTTTGTCATCTCTTCCTTCTATCAACATCTTCTCTTCCGCTGCCATGTCCTCTTCTATCAACCTCTTTTCTTCTATTTCCATCTCTTGTGCTTCCATTTGCTCTTTTGATGCCACCTCTTCTCTGGCAATGTCATTTTTTATCACACTCTTCTACTAGCTACATCTTCTTTTGTAAATGAAGAGCCGCTAGCTATTCTAGAGCTCTGTCTTCTTTTGCGCTTGCAAATTGATGAAATTGTTCTCGTAGTGGGTGGCACCAATCCTTTAGTGTTCATTTGTGCATCTAAAACATGCCTGCATTTGTGTTCATTCGCTTTGGAGAATCAGAAACATTGTGCATTCGTTACGACACTCCTTTATTGGAGGTCTCCCTAGTAGATCTCAAGGAACACTTTCACCTTGTGGATGAGGAGATTAGTCTACATCAAGAAATCGGAGTGGATGACATTGCCATAGTGCTTCCCTTGGTGGACTTGGAGGATGGTCAAAAAGGGTACAAGATCAATGGAAAACAACATTCAACCTTCAGAGTTGAGGTGATAAGAAGGAAAGATTCTCATAGTGACTTTCAAAATGCTGAAGTGAATAGTGTTATTTCACTTATAGAGAAGATGCCTTTGAATAGTTCTTTGCATGTTGCGTTAACTTCTGCAATTAGAGTTGAGAAGGTTGTTGAATTGCCTAAAACTTATGATGGGTATGTTGTCTTTGAACTCCCCCCTTTGCCTGATGGATCTCCAATGTCTGGAATGGAACAAAATGCCGATGGTCATGTATGGACAAAATATTCAACATGTTCACAAGACTTTTTCAATGGAATTGTAAGGATGAGTAGATGTTTTGGATACTTGAGTATGGAATCTCTAGATTACCAACAATTTGAAGAGGTTTTGGATACAATCACACCAATGACACAAAGGAGAAGGCTTCAGAGAATAGTGCAGAGTGCAAGATGTGATGCTAGAGGAGGAGATGGTGAAATGGATTCAATACTGGGTTTGAAAAAGAGATGCAGATATCCATATGTGCAAAGTATCTTGTTTCCTGGGTAGTTGCAAGATGAACAACAATCACATATTTTCAAAATGTCGACCATTGGTCTAGGATCAGGGGTTGGTGAATCGAATGCGGCCAGGAGGTAGCCTTGGATCACAATGGGTGCATTTTGACCATGTCCATTGAGTAAAAGGATGGTCAACTATGGGTGCTCATGTGTATAACCCTTACATAAGAGAACTCTTAACAATAGCTATATGTGAATTCAAGGTGGAAGATACCCATGCACAAGTGCAATTCTGGAAGCTTTTGAATATTTAGATGGAGAAGAATGGTTTTGAACCACCTGAATTCCGAGGATTCATGGCAGATGGAGCAGGAGCAAATTGGCTTGTAATCCACACAGTTTACAATGGTGGGCCTGAAAATGTAATGGAGGGTAAAGAAAGGACTTGTGGTTTTCACTGGGAGATGAGCATGGTTGAGCATACCAAAAGATGCATTAAGCCACAATTTCAGGAGGAGCATAAGGTTCTATGTAGGAAATGGAGGGAGGCAACGACAGCTGCTTCTGCAGATCAATGCAAGAGAACATTGACCTTGTATTGGTCTCCATTGCATGTGAAAGAGGGTGAGTTGCTAGCACTCCACCCATGGTTGGCTTGGTGGGATGTTAGAGTCAACCAATGGGGGGGAATGTTTTTGCAGCAAGAGAAAAATTCTGGGTTTGTTCCTATAGTAAATCTTTCGGAGACAAAACACTCTAGCATGAGAGTAGCACATGGGTATGCAAGACACATAACATTGTATGAAGCTTGTGCTACAGATCTTGCAATGAGTGTCCTTCAGAGTGCTCACTATAATGCCTTTTTGAATGGAAAACACCTGGGTACAGGTCCGAATTTGGATGTTCTACGACAAAGAATACTTGATGGTGGTGGATCTAGTAAAGGAGATAGAAATAGGCTTGTTGATTTGTCACACTATGATTGAAGAGGCTGGGTTAGACTCTCCAGAGATGGATAGACCGATGACAGAACCGATAAGTATGAGAAGAAAAAGGAGTTCTATATGTTCAACTGTGGTCCGTGCACTTGATAGTCATCACCTTGAATACATCACTGTCACTACAAAGAGAGTGATTGGAAAAAGATGACAACTTGATTTTTTAAATCCTACAAACTAGGTAGTTTGTAGAGAGGCAAACATTCATGATGCCAATTGGGCAATTAGGAGAACTGAAGCACATAGTGTTGTCACATGCTTTGGTTACTTGACAGAAAGTCGGAGACGGTGGGGCAATGATCAACGCACTTGGTAGAAGTGCAAGCAATGGTGTGCCAGCGCCTTGCTTTAAGGGAAGAAGGCAACATTCCAATGGATTAACAGAACAATTTGTTTGGTTTTGCAATAGTACTGTGACCCATACATGGAAGGCGGATAATTCCATTCAAGGTGTTCCTGGAAACTCTCTAGGTGTGTGGAAGGTTGCATGTGGGACATCAATTATTGTGGATGAGAGGGAGACCCTGGTAAGGGCAGGATTTGTATTTGAGACTGATGATGCTATTGGTGTCATGAGCTTCCCATCTCGTATGCAAAAAATCCATACGCCAAGCCATGTGCGCCAGTCTCGTCGTGGTGGAAAGCTTGTCATGGAGAACTAGGTTGAATAAAGAATTCAAAGAAAGGATAAGCAAGGCAGTTGCAGAGAATGGGGAGGTTGTAAGAGAGAGCATTATTATTCCAAATGAGGTGCATCTTTTCCACATTCGTACATCAGGTTCAATTTCCAAAGTTCTAACATACTGTGTCTCAATTTCAGAATTCCCACGTTGTACATGTCTTGATTTTGCTCAAAGGGAGACAAGTAAAACTCCTTATATGCCTTGCAAGCACATATATTTTGTGTCCATTGTAGTGCTGGGATTGAGTGATACAATGCATCAGTTTATGCATCAAGCAGCGTTGACTAAGATTGAGTTGTTTCAAGCACTGGCTAGAAAAAGAAATCCATCTTCCATAGACTAGATGATGTGAAAGACATTCTGTTGTTCTTTGCTGAACATGTAGATTACAGAGGTAGGGATCCTTCGATGTTTTTGTAATCGAAGTAAGGATATACTTCTGCAAGCATAAGAGGCAAGATATGTCAGCCTTTAATGTGAATAGTAGAAGATGCAATAGATGTAATGTGCTTTTTTGCTCTACATGCCTTCCATTTTTTGGATCAGACGTTTGGAAGATGTACTTCTGCAAACATGGAAGGCATGATATGTACATGTAGAGTATGAGCAGGTCTTGGCTATATTCTACCTGCTCCTATGTTGTTGTCTCTCCATAAGGATTTTAGTGTGAAAGTAAGGAGAGAAAGGTATTTAATATGATGTGTAGGCTACTCCTTTTCTTTGGATGGGTGTATGGAGGAAGATACCAAGTATGGGGAGGAAGGATATGTGTAGCCTGATATTTGTCTTCATGATGCATGTATGGAATATGTAATCATATAAGCATGGCAGGCATGATATGTAGTGTAAAACTTGTGTGCAATGTTAGTTCTTTTTCAAATCTCGTATTCAGTACCACTATGTTTGCTTGCCAAATTTATTGTAATGTAAAATATATGAGAAGGAAGGAGATGTGCAATTCGAACAATGTGCCCTCTAAGTAGTCTTTGTTTTTGTGAATCATATATTTTATATACTATTGAATCTCTCTCCATAATGAGTCTAATGTGATAGCATGAGAAGGAAGGAGGGAAGCAATATCATTTTGGGGCATGACTCCTCTCTCCAATGAAATTTGATTAATCATATAGTGGATTAAGGGCTGCTCGCTTGCCTGTTGTTTAATCACGCTCGCTTTTCCTTGCTCGCTCTTTGGTAATCCTCTCTACCTCTTCTACCATGTCCTTGAGTTGTTGTTCAACTCCTTCCAATGCATGGATTTGTTCCTTCAATATAATATTTTCAATATTTAAGTCTGTGTGGGTTGGACCCATTTGATCTAGTTGCAGAAAAAATTCTACTTTCATTTCCTGTGGCCAAGTTATTATAGTTGGTAGGGATTCCTTCTGTACTCTCACCTGGGTAGTGAGCTTTGAGATTTGCTTGTCTTGCACTTCTCTGTATTGGGCATATTCTTTCTTGATTTCCTCTAGTTTAGATTGAGTGTCATTGAACTTCTTCTGCATTTCTAATTGCTTAGGCATATACTCTTGTACTGCCTTCTTATCTTCTGTCAACTCCTGCACTTGCTTTTGCAGCTGCATCTGTACCTTTCTCTGCTTATCAAAATAGTTCTACAAGACTGTGAGGGCATGTTTTACCTCCATGCTAGAGACTATTCATGTTGCTATGGCAGACTGGTCACATCTTGTGTTGGGGATTGCTACAAGTCTGTCAATTTGTGGATAGGGGAAAAGGCCTCGAAGTTTAATTTAATTTTCTTGGCAGATTTGGGCTCTACTGGGCTAACTAACAGCTCTTCTCTTGCTAAGGGTGTATCCTAGAGGTGTTCTGCTAAAGATTGGCCAGAGTAGCTTCATCTTTGGAGTATTGAGCATCTTCCAAAGCTTGAAGCATGGCTTGCTTTGTCTTTTCTTCCTCATGCTGCTGGCTGTCTTGCATTACTTTGGTGCACTCCTCTCGGTAATGAACGATTACCTCTGGGTTCCTCGTACTGATTTGGCCAGCAAATTCAAACAAGCCAGCAATAAATGGTGCTATCTTGGAATGAGCATTTGAAGCACTCAAATCCTTTCTGGCTATCTCGCTCAAAAGGCGTGAGTGGAGTAGATGTGCCCACGATATCTTTGTCCCCTTCTCTGCTGCACTCAGTGTCACATAAGAATCTCTACTCATAGTATTTGTCTTTACTAGCAACTGCATCCTTTCTAAATACCAAACTATTGGCGCCTTTTCGAATCGTGAACATTATTGATAAAAAAGAATTCTTCTGTGTCTCTGGTGGCGCGAATTATTTCTGCATGTCGGAATCAACATCCTTCTTATACACAACCTCCTCATTGATAATGGGTAGCTAAAAGACCTGTGCTATAATTTCAGGGGAAACCACTACATTCTCTGCAAGCATACCTCCGCTTCTTTGGAAGCTCTCATATTGTGCCAGTGCATCATGGGGCGCCTTCCATGATGTCCAAGGTAAGCTTGCATACTACAATAAACCGATTTTCTTTAGCCACTTCTGATGTTTGGAGAGATCCACCGATACCTTGAAATTTGCAAAGCTGGCCATGAGCATCTGCTTCTTTAGCAGAGGAAGGGGTGGTTCTCCCTTTGATTTAGGTCCACTATGAGTATAGATTTTTCCTAGGCCGGGCTCTTGCGTGGGCTTTTGCAAGCAGGGGTGAGAAAATTCTTGCAACCCATGTCTGCGCGAGGAGCACTGTATTGCTTAAGAGCTCAAGGGTTGGCTCTTGCTATTTTGAGGTGCTAGGAAGTGTGAGCTGATGGCTTCTCTTAGGTGCCATTTTTAGATCACTTGTGTCAGAGAAGCTTGCATTGATGTGTTGTGGCAATTGACGATTAGTCAGTTCGACATGCAGGGAACTGGCAGTGCATTTCGGCGATTGGGAGGGACTAGTGTTGATCTTGTGTTTGGCACTACGGGTGTTATACTCCATGATGGAGTTCATCAGGCAGGGGTTGGTGAGGATGAAGATTGTGGAAGTGAGATATTTATCCGAGGGCAGAGGCTTGTCGATAGGACTCGATTGAATACCTCGTACATCCTTGGGTGGTGCGATCGGTACAGAGAATCCAGTATGCATGGCATAGATTGCATAGGTTTTGGTGGAGAGTTAAGGCACTGTCGGAGTCTCTTTGGAATGTCAGCAGAGCTGGGTTGGATGCCAAATCAGTGGTCAAATCAGACGCATAGTCTTTTCTTTTGCCTGAAGCAGATCGAAATCAGACGTTTCAGTCGGATCTGTGTTGTCAGAGCAAACTCGAAAAGACTCATTGGATTGGAGTCGGAGTCATTTGTCCACTCGCACGCACTCATTGGATTGGAGTCACACTAGTCAGACTCGAATCGTACTCGAAGTTCTTAGTCGGCATCATAGCAATTGGATTGGAGTCGGACCCTTCGTGAGCGAACTGGCATCAGATCACTGTTGGGTCTAGGATTTCCACTGTGGCCATGCATGCTAACTCCCCTATACCTTCACCACTTATGTGATTGTATCTGTATGGTTTAGAGCATATCTAAGTTTTGCTGGAGATGAGACAACTCGTTTCTTTTGTGTTTGGTTGAACTTCTGTCAGAGTTTATTGTACACAAATCCTTCAACTTGAATAGGTGAAACAAAAACATCATCTTGATTGATGTCAGTAGAGAGCTACAGAGAGATTGTATTTATCTTTTCTTGAGTGGGGTTACGCCCAATATAAGCTTTTAGCCTGAAACCATTCATTGGTTTGTCAAATGCATTGCCATGAAGGTCAGTCAATTGAAAGGTGCCTTGATCAAAAGACTCAAGTACCTTGAATGGGCCATCATATCTTAGCTTAAACTTCCTTGGCATTTTTCCCAACTATGTGTTGAACATCAACACCAAATCACCCTTCTTGAACAACTTGAACTTTATGTTTTCATTAATCCATGCTGCTCCTTTTTTGAATAATATAAGCAATATGTGAGCTTCTTAGGCTGTGTGGTCTCGACGGTGACTCACGTGTCGTGGAGATGTTTAAGAGATGCCAATGGAGCCTCCACTCCAAGCTACTCCTTGTGAGAGCAATGCAAGGCACAAGCTGTCTACAGGTGCCACTCAAGCGGCTTTTGGATTTTTGCAATGTGTTTCCATGAGAGAAAGAGGGAAGGGGGAGAGGGGAGAAGAGAGGGGAGCAAACCACTTTTTGCATCAGGCCTTCTCCACCCAGAGAGAGTAGGTTGCATGCAACCTTGTCTCTTCTAACCTTTAAAGGTCAACTAGCTATTCTACCAACACATTCTCTATAAGCCTTTCCTTAATGGTAAGACAAAGTCTAGGCACTACATACTCCATTGGCATCATTGCCTCCACCCCGAAGGCTAGGCTGAAGGGGGTACAATGCATGGCCACCTTGTAGGATGTTTTGTAGGCTCATAACGCCACTATGAGCTTATGCTTCTAGTCAGTATGACTAGCCTCTACTATACAAGCTATGATCTTACATCATGTTTTATTGGAGCTCTCAGCCAAGACATTTGACCTAGGGTAGTATGGCATTGACTTCCTATGTATGATCATAAACTCACTAGTCAGGATTGCTATCGTTTTGTTGAGGAAATGATTTCCTTGATCACTGACTAACTCTAAGGGACATCCAAGCCACGTGATAACTTGTTCATATAAGGATTTGGCGGTGGATCTCACATCTGCCTTCACGGTGGCTCTCCCTTCTACCCACTTGGTGAAGTAATCTATGGACAAGATGATGTATCTGGCCCTGGTTCCTTTAGCTACTGGACTTATGGGTCCAATAAAGTCGATGCCCCATTTCTCTAAGGGCTGATCGGTTAAGACTTTGGTTATGGGCATCATGTCCACCTTGTGTGGGATTGGACATGCTGGTAGGGGTCGCACCATTTGATGAATTCAGTTGCACCTCCGAAGAGAGTCGGCCACCAAAGGCCAGCTTGGAGCACCTTACATGTTGTAACATCAGCGGCAAAATGATCTCCTGCAATTCCTAAGTGGGCTTCCTCGAGCACCTTGACGTATTCGTGCTCGCACACAAATCTTCGCAGGATGCCATCCTTGCCCCTGTGGTATAATTGGCCTACAATTAGCTGATATGGTGTTGCATCCTTAGTGAGTTTGCAAGCTCTATTTTTCTTAAAAGCTTGGCCAAGGAGTAGGCCATTGGCCAGGTAGGGTTTGATCTTGACCGCACATTTAGGTTTGATGTCGAGGAAGAAGAGAGAAGCATCAAGGGAGGTAATCTTTGACTCCCGTTGGGGCTTCAACGTTTGGGATTCTCGACAGGTGGTCGGCTAGGACATGGGTTTTTCCTTTATGTACAGCGACTGTGAAGTCGAACTCTAAGAGGATTAGCATCCACCTGGTGATGCGTCCAGTTATGCATGGCTTGTTGACCAAGTATACTAATATTTGGTGGTCCACGAAGAAGACGAACTTGTTAGCTATTAAGTAGTGCTTGAAATTCTTGATTGCATAGACCATGGACAGACCTTCCCTCTCTATTGTTGTGTAGTTAACCTCGGCCTCATTTAGTTGGCGACTCGCAAAGTACACCAGGTAGTCCAAGTTATGCTCCCCTAGTTGGGCTAACACACACCTGATAGTAAAGTTGGAGGCATCGATTGTTAGAATTATAGATATAATTCAGCAGTGACCAATGCAATTTAATAAGCTAGTTAGGGGCACTTTTCCCTCTTTAAGAGGTTTTTTCCCCTAACCGCAGTTAGTCTACTAACTATGGTTAGTGACTACTAAGTTTTTGTCACTAGGACAAAACCTTATCTCACTCCTTCAGTTGTATTACTCTTACACTCATCTATTTGCAACTAAGCTTTCAGCTCTCTCTCTCTCTCTCCTATTTCTTGCTCTCACTGTTGCTCTCTCTCTTTCTCACATTTGGTATCAGAGCAGGTTCTTCCTGCTCTTGCTCCTACTGCACATTCGCCTCCAACTCTAGCCCAATAGCTCCCTGCTCCAATCGCTCGTTGTTCATATAGATCGTCCGTACCTACGCTGCTCGTCTGTACCTGCGCTGATCATCCGTACCTACGCTGCTCGTCCGTACCTACGTTGATCGTCTGTACCTACACTACTCATCCATACCTGTGCTGCCTTCCGTACTATTCCGTACGTTTGCCGTGCATTTCATACAGCAAGTCTACAGCACCGTATAACTATAGTACCCGCTTCCATTGCCATCGTCATCGTCATCGTACAGCTCTATTCCGTACAAGTCGTATAGTAGAGCCATATAAGTCATACAGCAGACTATACAGTTATCCATACAACTGCGTACAGATCATCCATACAGCACATGTGGCACTGTACACCTGAGCCCTCCGTATATCCCTGGCAGAATTCTGACAGTCACATTTGGTTTAGCCCAAAAATTTGGGGCTTTCTGCTAAAATTGCTAAATTTGGGGCTTTCTGTGCTTTTGCCCCTTTCTGGTTGCAATTTCAAGCTCGAAATTTGGGGCTTTCAGTTTTGCAGTACAATTTCTTGCAAAAATTTGAGGATTTTGTGATTACACTACAATTTCACAATGAAATTTGGGGCCAGACATAGCACAATTCTTGCAACATTTGGGGCTTTTGATCAATTTGCCCCTTTTTGGTTGCAATTTTAGGCCTATTTTGGGGCTTTTGTGTTGGGAGAGCAATTTTGGAGATTTCAGTTCACACTGCCTTTTTGTAAGTGTTTTGCAGCACTTTTGGCAGATTTTGGGAGAGTTTTAATGCTTTGACAGATTTCTGACAGAGAAATTGCAGAAATCTGAGTTGCATTTTCAGCCAGTGCTTTGCTGTGTTTTTTGGGAGTTGTGCATTTCATTCCCAGCAAGGGAATTCAGTTTTGTATTTGCTGTAATCTCTTTCTCAGACATGGCCCAGCAAAATCAGAATGATTTCCAGTTCGGTGGTCTTTCATAGGAAGACAAGTTGGATGGTACCAACTACTCCCTCTGGAGTTTTATCGTACGCAATATTCTGATTTCTCGCAATTGATGGGATTATGTGAATGGGGGTGAGATCTGATCAGCAGGTATGGCACCTAATACCCCTCCCCAGCAAGGAGGTGCAAGAGGTTGTGCACACGGTGCAGTTGTAGGACAGGTTGGTGCAGCTGTAGCCACCACTCCAGAACAAAAGAGATGGTATTCAAGGGATGCATTAGCTTTGTCATGCATCTCTCTTTCAGTGAAAAGATTTATCATTCTGCATATCCAGTCATGTAAGACCTCGAAGGCAGCGTGGGATATCTTAGAAAGCATGTATGTAGCCCGGAATGATGCAAGGGTATCTTTCTTGAAAAGAGAGTTAAGTAATACACATATGAAAGAGGGTGACTCCATGTCAGTCCACCTCACAAAGCTACAGGATCTCAGAGAGCAATTATTGAACATTGATGAGATTATTCCTGATTCAGAGATGATTACCACCACTCTGAATTCTCTTCCTAAGACTTATCTTAGCTTTCATACCTCGCTGAACTTATCATTGAGGGGGGGTTGCAAATAATCACTTTTAATGAGTTGATAGGACTTTTGCTGAGATCATTAGCGATGAATATGGGTTGGGGGTCCTGCCCTTCTAGATCTAGGTATACCTCCTTGACCGGGGCTGGCCCATCATACCCTTGGGAGCACCCGTCTTCTCGAGATCTCTTGGCCTGTTGGTATAAGATCTTGCAATCCTTGATTGTGTAGGCCTTGTAGTGGGCTGGTACCTGTTGTAGGTCTTCCTTTTCTTCAACCTCCTCCTCTATTTCTACAGGAGAAGTGGTCCTTTTGGCCTTAGGCGAGCTTTTGGATACAAGAAGTTTTGGACCTGAAGGGGGCTCTTTCATTGCACTTATAGAGCCAACGGGGGAGGTTATCTTACTCACCCTGGCTCCCCAATTGGAAGAGAACTCATGGTGAGTGGTCGTGGCACCTGCATATGATAGCTAGTGGAGATCTAATTTGACCCTTACTATTCCTTTGCTTACCTCTCGGGGTTTGAGCATGTTAAACATTCTAAGGGGAACCACCGAGGTTAGACCCTCAAGGTGATCTGGAACCCTATTCTCTCTGGGCCATGAATGTTGGCTAAGATGTGCATCCAGTTCTGAGAGAATTCCGTCTCAAGAAGAGGTGCATACCAGAATTCATCAGACTCATTGTCATCCTCTTCCCTGTTGCAGGGTTGGAATAGCTTCACAGATGTAGTTTGGGTGGTTCAGACTCCTTTTCATCCTCTTCCCTGTTGTAGGGTTGGAATAGCTTCACAGATGTAGTTTGGGCGATTGTGTTGCATTCCACGATGAAAGGTTGTCCTGACAATGGGTGGGCCTTGTAGGTGTGCAAGTCCACTCGCATGATTTGTTCCTCGTGCCGCAGATAGATGTTATGAGTACACCAATTGTGTATGAGCCCGGACATTCATAAGAAGGGTCTGATAGCCTCATATCCTAGCTGCCGGGTGAAGTCTATGACTATGAACCTGGTAGGGTACGTGAATCTGAATACTTTGATGTTAATGCCAGTAAGGACTCCCAAGAGTTTTGTAGTTCTGCCATCGGCCAACTTCACTACCAGATGGGTTTGATAGAGTGCGGATTTTCCCCACTTTACCCAGCATTCCTTGGTACAAACACTCACTCCCGCCCCCCCATCCAGGATGGCATCAAACTTTTGGTGTTGATAGATTATGGGGATAGTGGCGTTTGTGTCATCACCCTCGAAGT
Source organism: Dipteris shenzhenensis (assembly GCF_047967505.1). Taxonomy (NCBI): domain Eukaryota; kingdom Viridiplantae; phylum Streptophyta; class Polypodiopsida; order Gleicheniales; family Dipteridaceae; genus Dipteris; species Dipteris shenzhenensis. The sequence goes on from NC_141616.1 coordinate 7,428,770, forward strand.
ATTGGCCTAGCTTATTGATGGGAACCTTGGGTAAGTTCTACCCCTTTTTTGGCGACGATTGGTTGGCCTAAGGGATGGCAAGGCCTAGGGGCAAGAGTGGTCTATTCATCCAATTGGATAGGTCGTGCCAAAGGATGGGATTCCCTCTTAGCAGGGAGGTAATCAGCATTTTTACCTCTGTCAATAGGGGGTTATATTATATTATCAGAAAGATTATATACAATTGTGCATTTTTACCTCTGTCGATAGGAAGGCAGCTAGCTCAGGCACTATCGCAGGGTTCTTGTGAAGACTCTCCTTCCATGGATAACAGGTCCTCAAAACCATAAAGGTCTCCTTCTTCTTGTAGGTTTTGCAATATTGGGCCTTCTTGGAACATTTTCTGCATCAGGTTTGGTGTTTCTCACAAATCAAAGCTGAAACTTTTCTCTTCTTCCACCTTTTTCGGCACCTTGAGCGATTTTGCCCCTCCGTGGCCCATTAGGTGGGCTGGATGGATAGCATTCGACCCTCTACTTGCCTTGAGTCTATGCTTGAACTTTTGCTAGCAGTCTCATACCACGTTTTGAGCCTCTATACATATTGCTTCTCTAGGACTAGGTTAGGATAGGTTTCCTTATAGGAGGGTGGGGGTGCTAGGCCTTGGGCTTGCACTAGCTTGTTTACTTTTGAGCTCGGAGGTACCTCAGGGTCACCCTAGGTGGAAGCACATTCTGAGGCAGAGGAGGTGGCAAGGGTGGCTGTCTCCTCATCAGAATCATCCTGGATGAGCACCTGGTCAGACCCATCACCTATCGTATGGCCTTCTTGGACTGGGTCAGCGGATGTTGAGGGATCTCAAGGCCTTGCGGTAGGGGCTCTTTATCTTTCCTTGCCAGTTTCCTCATTCTCTTGCCTAATGCCTTGGCTTGCATCCTTGTGATGACTTTTAGGGGTACTGCGGCCACTTGGCCTTGTTCGATACTAAGCAAGTTAAGGCTGGTGCTCTTAGGCGGGGTGACTGGGGTTGTTAGTCTTCTCAATGGACAGTCTTGAATAGATGCTCGATTCCACACCCCACACACAAGGGTGTGGGGCTGGTCATGGGTGGAGCGGTGGGGGTAAGATCCCTATAAGGGCAGTCCTTCAAGAAATGCATCCCTGGCACTTGAAGCATGACACCGGAGGGTTCGAAGTACCTCTGTAGGGGCATTCACTTGCACTATGGGGGCCCTGGCAGGTATAGCATTGGATCGGCGGCTTTGGGCAATAGAGTTTAGGTCTTTAGCCCTTGCATTCATGGGAGCGGTCTAGAACATGGGGACTTGCTGATCCTCTTATAGGAGATTTGTGACTTAGGGTGCCACTTCCTTCCTCATAGGGGTAGTAGTCGAGGGGTCCATGATCTGGATCTATCTCCTCCTAGTCATTGGGCACTTCCTCTACCAATACTTGATTCACTGAAGTTATACAAGGTAGTGGAGGTTGAGGGCCCAGTATGTGTGGTGGTAATAGAGTCGGCTGAGTCCTATACGGGCTTGAACTAGCCAAAGGGACACCTTGTGTATTTAGAGGATTAGTCGGAGCCATCAGGGCTAATGGGGGTCTCATTTGATACATGGGTTGGGGAAGGGACCTTAGAAATCGACATTGGGAGGTATCGTGGTTTCCCCACCTATGGTAGTGTGTGCAGTAGAGTGTTGGCCTTGCCCTCAGGCACAGACACTCATTGGAGGGATAATTGTCATTGCATACCCCACACCAGACATTGTCTCTCCATGGAAACAAGTGGGGGTTGCTTGGCGCCTCCTTGGAGGTTCCTGACCTCCACTGTTGGCCTAGCTGATTTAGCAAATTGGAGGCCAGCTCACTCATATCTAAGCCCTTGGGCTCATTGGTCTCCTTCTTGATCGTTTCTACACTGGGAGACCTAACTGATGGAGCTATTTCTGAGGGATTTGGGGTTTTATCCGCACTCGCCTTGGCCATCATGTTGTCACTTATACGGATGGCTACCTTGCTCATAGATCGAAGGAGGTAGGATTCATCACCATTAGGTGGTTGTGCAACTTTGGGTTTGCTAATCCGATGAGGAAGTAGGGCAACAGTTGTTCATCGCTCATCCGCTCGTACGGTTCACAACGGGCATTGAGGTGCTTGATCTTGGCAATGTAATCCCTAAGGGATTCCTTGTCGTTCTGCTTTACCTCATACAATTGGTTAATTGGGCTCCATTTATGGCCGTTGCAGGCAAACCCCACAGTGAAGGCCTTTCCCCACATCTCCCACTTGACTTTCTCTTATGGGGTGAGAGCCCTATACCATTGGCCTGCTTTGCCATCCAAGCTGAGACCAAATGCATTGGCCATTTCTAGGTCCCTGGGAGCACCAAAGGCTTCACAAATTTGCTCAAATCGCTCCATGTGGGAGACCGGTCTCCTTCTCCAAGGAATTTGGTCATTAACTTGGAGATAGCTATGGGTTGGCTCCTCGAGGGATTCGCAATCCCTGCGGGAAACATGGGGGGGTGGCCCCCCTTCCTAGGGCATTTACCAAGATGCACATTGCCTTATCAGTTATTACCAATGTTTGAGCAACTGGTGGAGGTTGTGCCACTGTGGGCCTGACGGGACACAGGGTTGGCTGGCCCTAGTGGTGGTATCCATGTAGTTGGTGGTGTTGGCATTGGAATGGATGTGCCAAGGCCTGCATTCATTGGTGCAATAGGTATGGATGGAAACGGACGTACTCCAGAAGGGGGTGGGTCATGGGGGGGCATGGGCACGGTCATGCGATGGGCGATAAGGTGGAACCGATGAAGCCCCATAGTTGACGAAAGTTGGTGGCACATGGGCTATTGGGTGTTCATAAGGTCCTTTCCTTGGAAGCCTCTCGCATCCCCTCGGTTGGGGTCTTGCCCTCGGAATTGCCTCATCCATGGAATCCGTGCATCCCCATTGGGGATGTCTTGCGAAGGAGGAGGGTTCTAGGTCCGGGAAGGTGGTTTTCATCCCGGTCTGCATTTTCAGAGCTAGATGTTGCTGACCTTCCCTTCCTGCTATAGATATGCCGACAAAGGAGTTCTCTATGTTTGTCGACTCTATTCGGCCTAAACGTCCGAACATGTTGGAAAACGTACCTCTTAGCTTGGCTGCTACCAAAGGTGTGGGAGAGTTGGGAGAGGCCACACTAGTGAATGGGGCTTTGGAAGCCCTTGGACCCGCGGGGTCTTGCATTACCTCGTTCAAGCTCTCTATCTCATCGGAGCTAGATAGATCTTTCTATCGGGGGCCTATTATCGAGTGAGAGCTAGGAATCGAGCTTCTAGATCCCTAGCTAGGGTGAATGGTGGGCTGAGCGTAGCTTGAAGCACTATCTTCTAGCATGGGATCCTTGGACAAAATTCTCCTGGACCTAAGTGCATGTATGAGACCTCTAACTAGGCACACTCAAGCTGAACTGTAGTTTTGGAATTTTTATATTTTGGACTACCCTAGAGGTATCCCCATGGTCGTAGGGATAGCTCTATGGCAACGATCATAGGGATAGGTTATCGCACCGGGCAGTGGGATACTAATAGAGTAGCGGGTGGTGGGATAGGCATAATGCACCGGTTGGTAGAATAGATCATGCCATGCGTTTGGCGGGATACGACGTAGATGGTATCCCCACGGACATAGGGATAAGTTTAAGACAACAATCGAGGAGATAATGGGGTTGGTAGGATAGTGACTAACGCATCGGTCGACGGAATAATTAGCAATGGGCATGAGGATAGAAAAATAACGGCTTACTTTCGTGATCCGATTCTTCCCAAATCATTAGGTAGTTTCCCTACTAATACTTGGTTCATAGGAGTGATTCATGGTCGAGGTGGTTGAGGTCCTAGTATATAGGTGGGGGCAATGAGAGATTTGAGCTCTAAATTGCCCTTGGTTGGTAGGAGTGGCTCTCTTGTCTTGCTAATTGTCCTTGGTTGGATGGTTTGGATAGTGGTGGCCTTGGTTGGTACATGGGTTGGGGGACGACGGTCTAAGATTATGGACATTGTGATGTATCCTAATTTTCCCCATCATGCACAATGGGCACAATAGAGTGCTGGCCTTGCCTAAGGTGGAGGCACTCATTGATTTCCCACACAATTTCACACCAAACATTACCGTGATTTTAAATAAATGAGGATTATGGGTTTCCCTTGCCATTGTGGTTCACTTGGGACAACCATTAGGAAAAAAGGGAGCTCATTTTGGGGCCCTTAGAGAAATTCACGATTTCTTCATTTTTCTTTCCTCTAAAACAATAAAATATGACATAACCCCACTGATGTCGGTGCAAATTTTTGACATCACCACGCGGCGTGTCCAGAGCGGGCCAAAACCCCCTTATAGGCTTTTGAAACACGTAAAACGAGCCCTCCGAGGCCCAAAAAAGGCCAAAAAGGCTCGGAAAGCAACAAGTACAAATGAAAGCGATTTGACAGATAGAATAAAGTAGCTCAAGTGTCCTCATTGAATGCAAACTCGACCACATTTCTTTTGTTTTCCTTTTTCTAAAATTTTCAATGTTACGTTGTCCTGCCTTTGATTGGTGGAGGGCTATTTTCTTTCTCGGCTAAAAGGCCTCAAAATGAGCTCCCTTTTTTCCTAATGCACCACTATGAATGCCTTACACAGTATATATTCCAATTGATCTTCTCCTTGGGATTCAAGGATATGAACCACTGACCTACCTTACTACTATCAAGAGTCAATCTGAATGCATTGACTTTGTCCAGGTCACCAATGTCATCGAAAGTTTCACAAATTTGCTCAAATGTTTTAACATGGGAAACTGGGTCTCCTTCACCTGGGAATTTCTTGATAAGATTGAAGATCGTGATAGGCTTACTCCTTGAAGGAGTAGAATCCCTTCCAGTGAAAGTTGGTGGCATGGCCGCCATCCTAGTGCTTGCACTATGTTTGAAATAGAGGATAGAATCACTCACACCTCACACTCCCGATCGCAGCTCAAACAACACTCAAAGAGACAGAGGGAGAGAGATAACAAATAGTCTGATATATTCTTCCACAACAGTGGGCTGTCAAAAGCTCAAGGGATGAGCACACAAAACAACCAATAGATGCTATCCCAAATCCTGAGTCTACTCCTCTCCCTGCGTGCTTGCCTGTGTGCAAGGCTAGTGTGTGCAAGTGATGAGGAATGATGGGGGGAGTGGTGGGCCCATTGTTGGGCTATGAAAACCGACCAATAGGGGGTCGGATCCCTGCTACTGCAGCACTGACCTGTTGGGCTCCACCATCGACCAGGTTGGTCAACCTCTTGGAGGCTAATCTGGCCAACTAGAGGCCTAAATAAAGGCCCATCTGCCTAGCACATGGGATGCTGATATAGTCTCCAAGCTCTGCCTTCTTGTTGGTCCCAGGAGATGCCTAGGATGCCGCACCATCAATTACTACTACACGGGTTCTTTAACAGGTAGGTTCTCTGACCTTTTCTTCCCCTACCCCCCTATAGTTTTTTGCCCCTTGTCTCCACAATCGGGATCTCACAGGTGGGGCAATGACTTTTTAACACCCCCTCTCAATAACATAACAGTGGGCCGATCCCCATGATTGAATGAAGTGTTCCATCTGCTCTCTGGGAAGCACCTTCGCGAAGACATCTGAGATGTCATCGTTGGTCGGGCAGTACATCAACTCTATGAATTCTTCGTCGATGAGTTCACGAACAAGTGGTAGTGAACCTTGATGTGCTTCATCCATGCATGAAACACGGGGTTGTTGGTGATTGCTATGCAACTTTGGTTGTCACACATAACCAGCGTCGCATCTTCTTGGGCCACATTCATGTCCTCCAAGATCCACCTGAGCCACAATGCTTCACATGCTACTATACAAGCAACCCTGTACTCCATCTCTGAAGATGAAAGGGTGATAGTAGGTTGTTTCTTACTCAGCCATGACACAACTCCTGCTGAGAGTAAGAAACAATATCCAGAAGTTGATCTCTGGGTATCAATATCACCTTCCCAATCACTATCGCAGAAACCTCCCAACTCAATTCCTCTCGTATAAGTGATGCCGTAGGCATAGATACCCTTCAAGTACCTTAGCACCCTCATACCTGCGTCCCAATGGTCCTTCTTGGGCATGGCGGAGAATTGACAGAGCAATCCAAATGCATAGGAAATATCCGGTCGGATATTGGTCAGGTAAAGCAAACTCGCCAACATGCATCGATATAGTGATGAATCAACCGGCGGCTGAGATGGATCATGCACACTCAGCTTTAGATCAGTTTCCATGGGAGTCGCTGCTGCTTTGCAATTTTCCATCTAAATTCGTTTGAGCAGTTCCCTACAATATTTCTCCTGTGAAATAAAGATACTACTCTTTCCTTACTTCACCTCAATCCCAAGAAAGTAGTGAAGTATGCCTAAGTCGATCATCTCGAAGTCCTTCATGAGAAGTCTCTTGACCTGAGCAATCTTCTTCGTATGATCCCCTGAGGTCATCCACATATAGAATCAATACCAGCCACAAATCCCTCTCCATGTTGAGATAAAGATTTGTCTCTGATGGACTCTACTGAAGCCCGATCTTCTGAAAGAAAACATCTATCTGCTGGTACCAAGCTCTGGGGCTTATTTCAGCTCGTATAAGGCCTTCTTTAGTGTGCAAACTTTTGATGGGGATCCTAGAATCTGAAATCCTGGTGGTTGTGCCACATATACCTCCTCCTCCTCCAGGGTTCCATTCAAAAATGCAGGCTTGACGTCCATCCAAAGAATAGGCCAACTATGATGAGCAACCAAGGCAATGACTGTTTGAATGGTCACCATCCTAGATGTGGGGGCGAAGGTCTTGTCAAAGTCAAGTGACTATGCATAGCCTTTCACCACCAATCTCGCTTTGTTTGACTTGAATTTAAGCTTGTGTACACCCATTGAGTCCCAATGACCTTCCACTTGGTTGGTTTGGGCACTAAATCCCAGGTGTCATTTTTCAAACTGGAATCCATCTTTGCCTACATGGATTCCTACCATTCAGGAATATCCTTCGCTTCATGGAAGGAACGGGGCTCCTCAATCTCAAAATGCTCCTCCTCCTCGAGGTCTTCAGTAATCTCCACCTCTTAGATGGTGACCTTGGGTGGGGGTATGACGGAAGTTCAAGAACCTCTTCTGCAGGCTATGGCTCTGACTCCTCAAAGATCATGTCCATGCTGACAAGGATCTTCTTCTTTTCTGGGTCAAAAAGGCGATAGGTCCTGGATTCTTCACTGTATCCCACAAAGATACATCTTCGGCTATAGGAATCAAGCTTCGTTCACTCATCTTTATGCACATGAACAAATGCATTAGAACCGAAAACCCATAAATGAGATATTGTGGGCTTCTTACCATAGTAAGCTTCATATGGAGTCTTGTCATCAATAGCCTTGGCCTTGGTTCTGTTGAGGATGTGAACGGCAGTGTTCACGGCTTCACCCCAATAAGCTTTTGAGAGATTCCTCCCTCACAACATGGTCAAACCTATCACTGTGATGGTCCTATGCTTCCTCTCAGCAACTCCATTCTGTTGAGATGTGCGAGCCGTCTCTTGATCCCGCGCTTCTTGCAAAATCCATTGAACTCGGTAGAAGTGAATTCTTCTCCTCTATTGGTGCGGAAGGCTTTGATTACTTCCTCGCTCTCCTTCTCTACTTGGGTCTTCTAGTCTTTGAATTTCTCATAAGCCTGAGACTTCCTGGCTAGGTAGAATACGCATGTCATGCGACTGAAATCATCCACAAATAAAAGAGAATACCGCAAACTTATGAATGAATTTGTCGAGCAGCTTTTTGGCCCGTGATGAGGCCTCCTATGGGAACTTGTCCTTGTGTGGCTTGCCCCTCCAAGCAAGCCCTGCAAACACGATCATTGCCTGCAATCGGTGGAAGTCCATCCACCATCTTTGACTTCTGCATCTCGACGAGAGTGCCATAATTGGTGTGATCAAACCACTCATGCCACAATTTGGATCTACCATGGTCCCCATGCACCAACTGAGCATTGAGACGATATAGCCCATGCTCCTCGACTCCTTGAGCCACCACCTTTCCATTTGCCTTAGATGTGATAGTGACTTTGCCATTGTCGAATAAGACCGACATATTGTGCTTGTCCATCTGACTGACATAAGGTTCTTGCACAAGTTCAATACATACAGTACATCGGAAATCAGCTCCTCGTTTCTTGTAGTCGTGATGAATGGAATACTACCAACACCCTTCACAGGGCATGTTCGGTTATCCCCCACTGTGACTTGGAATCGGGATGCATACCTTCCATGTTTTTGAACCACTCCTTGTTGGACATGTGCTTTCAAGCTCCACTGTCCATGTAACAACCTTCCTTTCCTTCATTGACTGCATAAGCGGAGCAATACTCAATGATGATGAAGAGAGCACCGGTCATGATATTTGCCGATTCGGTCTTTGGCTCCTCCTTGGACTTGGACTCCTTTCACTTGAGGTCCACCTTCTTCTTGCGGTACTCTTTAGCAAGAATGACCAAGATTCTCATAGTAGAAGCACTTCATCTGCCTCTTTTTCTCTACATCCTTGGTCTTGCCGCTATTGTTCTTGAAATCTTTGAACTTACCCTTACCGGGCTTGTCCCTTGCCACGAGAGCCTTCTCGTCTGATTGAGTAAATAGCTTTTCTCGATCCTCTTCTTGCAATAGTAAAGGGCCAAGCTCCTCAAAGGTGAGAGGCTTGGTCCTCTGTCCTACAATGACCGTAGTCACGAAACTCTTGAAGTTGCGAGGTAGCTTGTGTAAGGTCAACAATGCTAGATGACTTGAGTCTACCTTCTCACCAATTGTCACAAGCTCATCCCTTACCACCTTGACTTTTGTCAGATGGTCATGAACATTGTCCGCCTCATTCATGTCCAAATTGTACAATTGATGTTGAAGAAGCAGAATATGAGATGTGTTGTCTGTTTCATACAGATCCTTCAGAATAGCCCACGTCTCTATAGATATCTCGACCATCTGGATGTGCGAAAGAACAGAGTCCGCCGTGGTCCCAATGATTAATGCTAGGGAGTGGGCATCTCTATCTTTCCAATTCTCAAGATCCTCTCCATCTAATGGAATGAGAATCTTCCCCTTGCTGTCCAACATATCTTCCAGCTTTGCCTCCACCTCCGTTGTCAACTTCCACAACTTCCGAGCCACTAAATAACTTCGGATTTTCACCTTCGAGATCGGGTAGTTCGACCCATCTAGTTTCCTTGATTCTTCGAAGTTCGAGATGGTGAAGGAGAGAAATCTGGAGGAGGAGAATCCTTGTCCTCCATTCTTGCTGTAATAGCGAACAACAAATTGAAAAATGAATTTGTAGTAGAGAACTTGACCACGTAGCAAACCTAAGTGTTGTTTGGAGTCACCTTCTTGTTGAGGAACTTTGTTCTAGAGTTAGAAACCCCACTCTGATACCACGTTGGAAATAGAGGATAGAATCATTGACACCTCACACTCCCGATCACAACTCAAACAACACTCAAAGGGATGGAGGGAGAGAGAGAACCAAAACTCGGATATATTCTTCCATAATAGTGGGCTGACAAAAGCTCAAGGGATGAGTGTACAAAACAACCAACAGATGCTGTCCCAAATCTTGAGTCTACTCCTCTCCCTATGCGCTTGCCTGTGCAAGGCTTATCTGTGCAAGTGATGAGGAATGAGGGGGGAGTGGTGGCCTTTTATAGGCCCATTGCTAGGCTGTGAAAACTGGCCAGTAGGGGGCTGGCCCCTTGTTGCAACACCGACCTACTGGGCTCCACCACCGATCGGGCTGGATGGTTGCTTGGAGGTTGATCTGGCCGGCTTGGGCCATACCTATATAATACAACCACTCACGTTATCAATCTAAAGGCCTCTTTTTTTGAAAGCCCTTACAACCTTCATCCCTAGAGCTTTCTCTTTCTGCAAGCTACGAGGTCACTTTCACAAGATAGACTAAATAGGGAAGAAGCTTCTATTATCAAGATGGAATTTAGTACTCTCTTTTCTTTCAAGGAGCAAAGAATAAGCTTCAACAACCAAAGAAAGATACAAGCATTCACAATTAAAAAGCTTTGTCTAATTCTTGTGGCCTCCAACTTTGACACCATTGAGATGACCCTCCTCAAATTAGCAAGAGTCTAGGAATCTAACTCCAATTTGGAAATCACCACCTCTTCCAACTAACCCTAAGCACATGGAGGTCAAGAGTAGGTCTACGGCTTGACCCTAGCCTAGTAGACATCAACGTCCCATAACAAGGACATCCCCTTGCAAGGGAGGCATCGACATAACTTGCTAGTTTGCCATCCCTATGGCCAAAATCCACAATTTGGGTACACATCAATGAATGCCCATGGCCCCCAAGCCCTCGTGCCCATAGATAGCTGGGTCATGATTAAATATTTCATGAATGCCTTCAACTTTTAAGGTAGATGGTATTGCCATGCTAGGGCCTTCCACTTAAGCTAACTACCTTGCCCACTAGGTCTTGCCTACCCCTAACCTATCGTTTGCCAAGGAGGTAATAGGTAGGCATCATACAAGACATATAGTTGTTATTCATACCATCAACATCAAGACACATGCATGACCAAGGATCTGCCATGAGTGCAACAAGGGAAAGGTAAAGGAATGTCAACAAGTTTCAATTAAGCACAATTTTATCGATGGTGAAACTAATCGCAATGCCAAATCCATCATGTATGAATGCCTTGTGCACTGGTTCCCGAAGTTGACCTCATTACCACGACCCTAATTCCAAATTAGTGAAAAATGGCTAAAAAAAAGCGTTTGAGAAGAACATACCTTATAGTTATAGCGAGGAAAATGGATGCCAAACCTTAAATGAACTTGTCACAGTTTCAAATCCATAATTTATGAATGTCATCATCTACCAAAGTTAAGATACCAAAGGCAATGTACTTGGATGAGCTTTGAGAGTAGATCATGAATATTTGAAGCATCAAAAGCTTCACTACTAGAAATGGTTTCATAGGCCTCACTATAGCTATTCAATTTATCAATGTTCTCTACCATCAAATAGCAAGAAAGAGGCTGTCCTTCTCTAAGAAAAGGTGGTGCAACATCTATTTACTCAAGAGCAAAGCACAATACCATGCTTGAGAGGCCTTTTTGACCTAAATTGGGGGAACATGCAACAAATGCCTTATTTCCCATCATGGGTAAGAGACATGGTAGAGGTACTATCATATGGATATATTGTATCAACAACAATATGCCAAGGTGACCCTTTGAGTTGACACATGCAAAGATAAATGAAACAATGAGGTCACAACCACTAATTATCAACAAGTATATTGCCATGTGAATTGATGGGTTGCAAAAAATTGATGATAGGGTCACAAAAAGTCGATGATGTCATATGCATATCGTGATCCACCAATCTTCAATGAAAGCAATATGAAAATTGAAATAGCAAGCACTAGGCAATGACGTAATGCAACATCAATTCTTGATCGCAATTAAAGAGGTTTAGAGAGAGAAGCCACCAACCTCCACACAATCCTTCCGTAAATTGCAAAGCTAAGATTGAATGTTTCTTTTGAATCATTACAAAGTTACAATGCAAAAACATGCAAAATAAACCCTTTTGTCTAGAGGGCAAGCAAGCGAACGTGTGGGGGATTTGGGAGGGGGAATAGTCAAGCAAAGGTCCTATCCATTACAGAGAAAACAAGTTTACCTCCACTAATCTTCATCATATTACACTTTCATCCAATCATTATTCATTACTACTTTACCATCAAAGGGAAACAATTTGCTTAAATCTCCAAAACCAAATTATAGCAAAAACCCTATGCATGCGTGATGTAGAGTAGGCACCGAGGTTGCTATCAGCATCATGACCACAAAAGCAATCACCGGCCAAGACACCTTTAAGGTGGCATCCCACAGCCAATGCCTCAGCCTACTTATTGACAGGGAGTAAGAAAAGATAGCTTCCCTCAATCCGCAAGCATGGACCTCACAAAAATACAAATAACCATAAAGCCTCTAGCAGATTCCTAGGCCCACAAGATTCCTTTCTTCTTTGCTTATAGCGAGACAAAACTTACACAATGGTCCCTTGGGCCCTTAGAGAGCATATAGACAGAGAGGTCTAAGGCAGCATTGACTATAAACATGCCACCTTCCAAACCTATTTGAAATCTTCATGCTAACTTTTTGGAGCCTCAATGCCTACTTGATGCATTGATCATCTGCACAGTATTGTCCACGGAGCCTTGCTCTCGTAGGCCACACTAAAAGGGCTAATAGCTCTTGTGCCCTGTAAACACACACGTACATGATGATAAAGCAGCTCCCACATCATCAGAGCAGGCTTCTTTCCGAGTGTCCGACTTTCCTAAGATATCCTCACTGTTTGGCACATCTGGTGCACCAGGTGCTCACAAGTCTGTTATGTTAGCAGCTATTCTTCCACATGGGCCATCGACCTTCTTCCCAACGTAGAGTGCAGGTTGAATAAACACAGCCTTCCACCTGGGTGGTTCCTTATATCATAGTTTTCTGCACACAAGCTGTCAGCCCCACCCCACTTCTCAAAAATAAAAATTAAAGAGACAAATAGCTTTGATTCAGCTGCTTCAAAACTACTGGAATAAACCACTACTCAGCCAGTGCCACTGAAGTCCCGATATCAACTCCAAAAGGCAAAGAAAGGCTGAATGGGGCTCTGCCAGATTAACAAAATTTCTTTGTCATGATTACATGTGTTGAGTGTTCCGACTTTCTAGATGAGCACCTTACCACCATGAGATAGAGAGCACTTGTATGAGCAGGGGCACCTCATACGTATAAATTACCTGTTCTGGTATCATCACAGTGTACATGGAACAGACCCCACACAAGTGTTACGTCAGCCACAGAGAGCATGGCTACAATGTCCTGAAATTCCAAGGATAGAGATAAGCACTAAGGCAAAACCAAAATCATCCCTTCAAGTTTTGATTACTTACTCATCCATCTCATCTTCTTTCTTCAGTTTGTTGTTGTACTCTTCATCGTCTTCCTCAACCCCTTCATAGAAGGCTAAATACTCCTTTCGTATTTTCATTCGCAGCTCCCTTTTCCCTAGCTTTTTAAGATATCTCAAAAGAACTTTGAAGGCTGGCCTATCTGGTGGTACACTACCCTGTCGCATTTCATCAAACACTTCCATGGCTTGGGGAACCATTTGACATTCAAGATAAGCAGTCATGACTTCTGTGAGCAAAAGACCATCTGGTTTTATCCCTTCCTTTTTTAAGTCCTTCAGAAGCATTTCACAATCCTTCACTCTCTGATTTATTGCAAGGCAACTTAACATGTCCTTGTAGAGAAAGGCATCGGGCTTGTACCAGACCTCTTTTCGAGCCATGTTGAAAACCTGTAAGAAGACAATAAGAACACGCGATTAGTAGTATCCCCCTTCATTTTAAACTATTCTCGCACAATGATCACATGTTGCTTCAATGGAGACAAAAGGTAAATTTGATGAGGGACCTCACCTAGGAAATGGTATTTCTTGTAAAGGCATGAGCGTGTTGCAAGACGCAGCTGAATGAGAATAGAGGACTATTAAGTATCAACTAAAAATGCAGCTTTTAGTTGGTAAAACTTAGCTGGACAACTTTTTCAAAGAGTGTTTCATCAAAGAAAGAGTGCTACTTGGTGACATCACACTGTAGCATTGTAACATCAAAGATGAGGTTGTCTACATCATTACTCAAGTACTCATAAAACAGCTTTTTGACAAGCATCGACAAGCCCATGGTTTGATCAGAGGTAAGACATTCCCATTAAACAAGCTCTTGGATGATCAGAGGAAGGTCATCCCAAAACAAATCATATTGACGTGAGAAAGCATTTCATCAGAGAAAGAGTACTACCTTGTGACATCACACTAACATTGTGCAATAAAGATAATTGTAGAAATCTTTACCAAACCACTTGGAAAAGAGCTTTTGACAAGCATCGACAAATAGTGCCTGACATAGCATGAAACTAGCTGCACAACTCAACCAATTTCTTGGGCAGCAACAGCAATAAATTGTCCCCCAAAAGGAGAGAGCCTTTGGCCTGTTGTCTAGGCTGGAAAATTTAGAGATGGAAAGATAAGCAAGCTTGTCAAGTATGGGAGAGGAGTGTGGGAGGAATGTTGGGATTGAGATGTCACCTCCACACCTGCGAGCCCCCATATAAGGACATCAGGGGGGTTGACTTGCAGTAGGGTATGAAATCAGAGAAAAGTTGTGTGAAAGGTTACATGGGCTGAGGATGTGGAGGTCCTAGGGGATGGACTGAGAGAAAGGAATGGGATGCCTCGTGAGCAGCAGGATCTGAAGTAGCAGGTCCTTATAAAGAAGCCGTATATGAGACTTTGGAGGGCCATTTGTGGCCCTGGAAGAGAAGACAACAGATGGATGGAGGTAGCCCTGGAAGGACAGTACAACGGGCTACCTATGAATCTATTTATAGGTCAAAAAAGGGGTCACGGGGCAAAAATGGGTCAGCAGTCTGCTGCAGCAGGTCGGCCAATCTGTGGATCTCGTTGGATAGACCTGGATCTCTCCAGCCCTGTAAAGGGCCCCCATTGGGACGTCATGGCATCCAGCAAGGTACTCATTGGGTGCACATTGTCAGCAAGAAGAAATGCATCAAGGAGTGCATGGGAGCAGCAAAGAGCCAGCCCAATGAAGCTCATTGTGAGCACATGCCAACAGAGCTGAGAAGCGTACAAGTGTGCAAAGGTCCACATCTAGGCAGCATCCAGGCTGCTAGATGGTAACATTTTGACCACTACATTTTGGAGCCTTCCTCCATATACATTTTTGGCTATTTTACATGCTGTGCATTCTCTAGCTTCTCTCATAAGATTTTGAACACACAGAGTTGTTTCTCTTCTGTGGTTGTGTGACCTTGGGCAGCATCAATCTTTCACTGCTGTCTGAAAGGAGCTCTCTATCTTCTGACATGGTATCAAAGCCCAGTGGTTCAGATTATAGGGTTTGTATCCATTGCATGGTGGTGTAGTGTCATTTCCAAAATCTTCATTCCAAAGGCTTCATGACTCTCTATTCCAAATTTTGGAGGCGGCAGCAAATTGGATGGGAGTGACTACCCGATCTGCAAAGTGAGAATTCAGAGCGACAAGGGGGCAAGGAGGGCGACAATAGGGGGTGGAGCTGAAACCCCAGCCCACACTGGATGTAACAAGAAAGGTAGTAAAGCTTGCAAATCTCAAAGAGGTGGAAGAAAGGAAGGACAAAGATGCTGACAACAAGCATGGGACATCTTGAAGACCTATACGAGACAGATAACTCTACAAGAGCTGTTCACCATGAGGATGGAGGGAGTTATCATGCATGATACCTTATGAAAGTGAAGGTGATTAGGGATTAGATGGCAGCCGTTGGTCAAAGGGTGGACCCGGTCCAGTTACCAATGGTCTTGTTGTGAATATGATGCCAAGGAGCTTCAGATGTTTTGTGACAAGCATTATGACTTTGAAAAGGTCAAGGCTGTTGATGCAAAGAAGGCCACAGCAAAGATATACAATGGAGAAGATGGCAAGGATTATTGCTTGTACTAAGGATAAGGACTCAGGAAAGGGCAAGCCTAGCAAAGGCAAGTCCAACAAACAAAAGGGTGACAAGAAGTTTAACAAGGACGAAGACTCTTGTGGTGGTGGAGGCAAGAGAAATAAGAAATGCTTCTACATGACTAGCCTGAACACTATGCAAGAGGCATGAGGAAAAACGTGACTCAAAAGGAGTCGTGCAAGCAAGAGTCTAAAAAGTCAACAGCAAACATGGTAGCAAGTGCGAAAACAGAAGAATTCTTCTTGGTAATGACTCTTGAGTGTTGCCGAGACCAAGCATGTAGAGCCAGGTGAAACTGTCTTGAAGTCCGACATTGAGAAATTGAGTATAAGCCTTTGTAAAGGTAAAGGACAGCATTGATTCTCAGAATGTTGTGTTGAGTATGAGGCTATCACATGCAAGGAGGAAGTGCCTTTGGAGGGACTTACAAGGGCCAAAGTCAGGATGCAATATAGAGTTACACATGACCAATGAGAGTGCCTCTTATAGACACGAGGAAGTCATGTTGTGGAGGCCATCACTGCCCACTGCAAGACTTGTTTTGAAGAACGTGAAGTACTAATATGAACAGGCATTTCTAAGACTTCTTCATGGCCCATTTGCAGAATGCTATAAGCGGGAATAGGTGAACCTGTTGAAGCTGACATGGTGGAAAAGAAACACCAATAGATCAGGAGGGTGTACCGTTACTGGTGGGTTACTCAGGCAGAAGCTCTTGAGATTACTGGAGAGTGATGTAGGATTTCTGAAAGAACACATGGTGGTCGGGATATATGTGGAGCAACCAAGGAGATTCCATTACTTTGTGGAAGAACACATGGTGATTGGATATATGTGGAGCAGCCATGGGAATTCCATTATTTATGTGTGTTTCTTGGTTGTGGATAGTGTCAAAATAAGGACAGGTTGAAACAGACCCTGGTGGCATGGTGTTTGGCAGGATCCATAATATCCTTGGTTTATGAGGACAGATTGAGCTTGATGGAGGTACCAGAATCGCTTGAGGAAGTTGGCATACTCATACCATGGATGTTCGGTGCTACAAAGATTGTACCTGGAGCTGCAGGTTCGAGGACAAAGGATCAAGGACGCCTTTGAATGGTTCCAGAAAACGCTTCTGCCTCTGCATCAATGAGTGGATATTCATCCACAGTGGCCCTTCCAGGCCATCTCGGTCCATGTATCTATAACTAGAAGAAACCAGGAACATGCCCAGACTCATCTAAAAATTACATTTCCAGGACCACAAACAGCCCTCCAAAGGTGCCATATTTGTGCTGGCCAATCAGGGTCTGCTACTTTGCAGATGCTTCAGCCCTCTTCCAGCGTCTATTATGCAGCCCCATTGCCTGTACCCCCTGCCCCACGGCAGCCTCTCTCAGTCTAGGAGTCTGTGAGAGGGGGTGTTGGGATCTAGATCTCACCTCCCCGAGCATACAGGTTGATACAGAGCTGAATGCCAGATGGAGGTAGAAGGAAACATGCAAATTTGCAAAGTCCACATCTAGGCAGCATCCAGGCTGCTAACACTTTGAGCATTACATTTTATATCAGGGTTTGACCATTTCGGAGCATTCCTCTGTATACATTTTTGGCTGTGTGTAAGACCATTTTGGAGCATTCCTCTATATACATTTTTGGCTTGTTTACACATGGAGTTGTTTCCCTCCTATGGTTGTGTGATCTTGGGCAACATCAATCTTCTGCTACGGGGAGTTACTCTCAGTAGCCCCTCACAAGCGTGGATACCTGAGTGAACTATAGTCTGTGGCCCATAGTCCTATCCCTCAAATCCATTGCCACCATGGATAGTTCTTATATATACCTTTGTAAGACTAGAATAAGTTTATTTAGATTTTTTGTTGTTCTAAAGACCAAAAATCTACACAAGAAAAAAAAAAAAGGGGGAAAATGAAAGAGAAGAAAAAAGAGGTAAACAAAAACTTTTATGAAAAACAAAATGAAGACATACTTAGCAAGCAAAGCAACACTTATGTCGTCATCAGTGCCCAAGCATAAGCAGCTGTACTCGGTTTCTAAAGACCCGCGGAGTCCTAGACTGCCCCAGTTGGCATCTCCTCATACGGAGCTATACACATGGAGATTTTATGGAGTAACCAAGGTGCATTGAATGGGCATCGACTTTCAACACAGAGGCGCGCGCACACACACACACACGTATGTACGGAAGTATGCATGTATGTGGTATCCACCTAGATGTAGTCAGATGAACCACTTGGACCTCTGAGCTTTTATTAGGCAGACTGTCATATTGAATGCACTTTTTTCTTCTTCTTCATTCCCATTGGTTTCACATAAACACAACATGCATAATGGTTTTTGCATGAAAACACTAGGAGGGAACTCCTTGCAATCAAGTGTCGTGGCACTACTCTCTCTCTCTCTCTCTCCCCCAGCCACCCACTCACACACACACACACACACACACACACACACACAACTTGGAATTATTTATTGACCAGCAAACTCAAGTATGACCGATAACAATAATATGCGTCGCAGCTAATACTACAGACAGCTCACCTTCAACGCCAAATCAACCTCGTCCTGTCTCTGTAATTCAGTGAGAACTGCAATGAGGTCAACTTTCAACAAACGAGCCACCTTCGATTGCATCACATTGCCAAGTCTCAGGCTGTCGTTCTTGTATCTTTTAACTTCCCCCAAGACTTGCAGCGCTTCCTTACCAATTCCCTTCCTTCCTCTCCAAAGGGGCCCCCGAGGGCGAGAGTACCACTTTATTTGTTGCAGTTCAAATGCTGAAGTGTGCCTAAATTCCGAAGCCTCCTCGAGTGGCACCAAGAGGAAACGCGGCAAAGACCTCAAGGGTGAAAGATCGGAAGGTGTGAGAATGTCGGAAACAAATGAGGGAAGCTTCTGAGAACGCAAGTTACGGCAGACCTTCGAGAAAAAGGCCATAGTAAGGTAGCAAGAGGGGTGAGCATTGACATTGAAAGTGGTGACTTTCATATGGTACTTCACATTTCCCCTCTTTATATACAAATTCATCGATGGATACATCCACTCATTTGAAGCACATAACATATGCTTAAACATTCAACCAATTTGAATTAGTTTTGGTGAATGGAGGCTTAATTAAGCTATTTTTATCTACTTATTAATTTATTTATGCTTAATTAAGCTATGTTTATCTATGGATTAATTTATTTATCCTTCAATTAAACTATGTGAATCTCTATGGCCTAATTTATTTATGCATAGACTATATGCAAGCAGGCTTCCCCAAAGGTTCAAGAAAAGATTCAAACCCAAAACCTTCCTTTCCTAAAGCGTGTGCCCTACCCTCAAGCTACATAGTAATATAATATGCCCATCTCCTTATAATAGTATTATAAAGCCTCCCTCCTTTATGCCCTTCATAAATGGTCCCCCCTCCCCAATCTCAAGTGTCCCTTCCCCCTTATTTAAATCAAACTCTCCCCTCCCCACCCATGAGATTGCCGCTCCCCACCCCTCTCTCTCTCTCTCTCTCTCTCTCACACACACACACACACACACACACACACACACACACACACACACACATATTTGACATGGTCAAATAATACGTGGTTTCTTATTTTCGTTTCCAACTCTCCATGAAGGGCATCCTCCACCTCGACCAAGAGATTGAAGCATAAGGATCCTTTAGAGCCTCTCTAAGATTGGACCTGCATTCCACCAAAAGGCACATTAACCCACCTTTTCTGCTTCTTGCTTTTCAACTCCCATGCTTAGGCCACCTTCAAAACTGCCCTTATAGTTTTATCCCAATGAGCGCCAAGATCCAAGTTTGGGTCTGCCTCCGTCCTCCAGACATTGATTATTGCTCCCACCTTATATGGGATATAAAATGACTTGTTGGCTTGACCAGGTACTGAAAAGTACCACCCCATTGGAACATGATCTAATAGCCCTATATCCACAAAAAACCTGTCTATCCTACTGGCTCTAAATGGGCTCCCATGGGGTGAGATAACCACCACCCCTACCTTAAAAGTAAAACTTGTCAAGAAAACACTTCTACTCCTCCCCTCCCTTAGAGAGGAGAATTGACAAAAACATTGAACCCCATTTGATAGAAGGCAGCTCAAATGTGGCCCTGATAAGGGCATGTGGCTTCTTGAAGCAATATTACATCCACCCCCCATGATCTCCTAACAACTACTAAACACCCTGTTTGTTCGACTTTGTCACAACAAGCCTCTCCACGAGACTAGCAAAATCCCAGGATAGAACCCTTACCTCCATTATTGAGCAAGGGTTTGTAGGCATCACGTAGGAAGTTGAAATGATCTTCCTTACCACCTAGTGTGCCCACACTCTGAGCTAGGTTCTTAATCCATTTAGAAATCTCCTTCGCACCGGCCTATTCTGATTGCCTTCTTCTCTAGGTTTCATTAACGTTGGCTTTTCCTCTAGTAGTCTTTTCTTGCTATTGGCATCGGGCTTGACCTACTCAACTTCATCTTCTCCCACATAAACACTAATCGGTTGAGCCACTGGCTATTGATCCTCCATCCTGGGACTATTTGCAACCTGGGTTTTATCTATAGAATCAACGTGAGCCTTCCCTTCCTTCCCACAACCTTCCAATTGTCATTACTCTTACTTCCTTTTGAAACAACCTCCATCCTGACTGAATCTAGGCCTACATATCATGAATCAATGGACAGTTGTCCTCCAAGATCCTTGATTGGACTTTGCATTTCACCTTGCAGAGTGTTAGTCAGCATCAAGGGTTAAGAACTCACTTGAGCTATGGATCTCCACCTTAAGCATCTTAAGCTTCTTTGCACCATCACCTTCCCTATGCATGATGGGCATCTGCTTGTTCCCATGTGATTCTTGTCAAGACCATGAGCAACTTCATTAACTGAGTCATTTCAAGCAAGTCTTGTATTCTTCTCACTCGACGACTGGTTACATGTGTAATGTCCCATCTTTTTGCAAATATAATAGGCATTTGGGAACGGACCACATCTAACCCTCCGAGTAACCACCACTTCTTTCAATGATAGATGCACATTGATGAAGTCGGGGATATCGTAGCTGTGATCCCATAGATCCACACCCTTTTAGATCCAAAACCCTTCCTTGTTGAAGTAGGAACCACCGAAATCTAGCCTAGAGAAATAGCCACCAGATCTAGTGAAGTTCCCATCTATGTAGGCATGCTTGGGAAATCAACCCACATTGGGCATTCCTTAAACATAGACTCGTCAAGGCTAAATGATGGACTCTAAGGACTCAATTCCATGAAGGATTTTCTAAGGATGTCATTACAGATTTCCTCTGAAACACAACATTAAAAAAAAGAACCAAGCTTCATACCCCTCCATAGGATCCTCACACTTGACAGACAAAAATGGGCATAGTTCACCCAAAGAAGGAACCTTGCCAGTGATATACACCTCCATTGTTGGCCAGCTTCTCCACTTCTGGATTGACAGTGTCAAAACACAAGAAACATGCAGTCTTGTGTTTAATTACATCCTCCCTAAGGTCTCTTTTAGCCAACTCAACCTCCCTACGAGCAACATCTGCATAGACCAAAATCCCAGGCCACCTCTTAGGACAGAGGGGAGAACCCTACCATGAGCTTACCTAGGACTGTTTTCGCATACAAAGTAGGACTGTCTTTTTTCTAGCTTTCATCAAGTTCCCCTTCACCCTTCCCTTCATCCATATAGCACCCCCACTCAAGACTTGCTGCCTTGGATCAATGTCACCTTGTGTGTTAGAACTCTTGGAAAGAGGCTAATAAAGGCTAAACAAGCTCGCCTATAAAGCAGGCCATTATGGCTCTCTTTGGGGTATCGCCCCTCAAAATGTTTCTTGTAGGTTATGAAATTCAAGACTCGGTGGAGGCTATTGACTGTGTGGAGGACAAGAAGGGCAATGTTGTTACTCAATTCTCGAATGTTGTGGAAGTCTTTAGTAAGAAACTATCTAGTTTGTGGGGGACCCAGGTGAGATGAACCAATGGATGTATAGTGTGAATGAGAACTTGAATGAAATCACTCCTCGTGATTCTACAAGCCAAAGGATGGGGTTGGAGAGTGTGTTGATGGAGAAAGAACAGTGGGAAGCTTTGGACTAGCTTGAAAATGATAATGCCCCTGGGCTTGATGGCTAAACTACTGAGTTTAATGTGGCCTTATGGAGTATCATTAAGCATGATTTTGTTGCCATTGGGTGATATCTGTTGGCCAGTTGTTAGAGGATGAGAATGTTGGTTTGGTGAAGTTATTTCTTAAGAGATAAAATATGCTAAAAGTGAGGGATTGGAGGCCTATATCCATGTTAAATACCTCATATAAAGATCATTGCCAAGGCTCTGGCCCATCGAATTAGCATTAGGAAAAAAGGGAGCTCATTTTGGGGCCTTTTAGGGTTTGGGAAAAAATGTCTCTCAACCAATGAGGAGAAGGCCAACATAACGTAGAAATTCCACAAAAAAAGTCAAAAATATGAAAAAGAAAATAGTATTTTATGTTGTTACAAGCATGTGGCATTAATAAGAAGATTTGTTTTTTATTCTTTTACGGTTCGCTTGTCCTATCAAGAGATGTGGACCCAAAATCGAAACAGATCTCCATTTTCAAACCTTCCCACTTGGTGACCCAAAACAACCATCCACTTTCTCTTGTTCTCTGGCGCCATTCTCTCTTCAACAAGCATTTCTCTACTTTCGCCACATGATGAGCCATTCCATTCTCTCTTTGACAAGCATTCCTCATTGCATCACTATTGTTGTGATGCTCTTAAACTTTCAAGACAACAAGCTCCTTTCACCTTTTATTCGTCGCTGGTTCTCAGTTTCATTCATTTTTGTTAATTTCTTACCATTTTGGTGTGTGTTTCTTTGACTTCGCAGGTATTAGAGTGAGGATTTTAGATGGCAACCAAAAACTTTGGTCGTGCCACTAGGAAACGGTCTATCACTCCACTTGGCAAAGATGTGGATGTACAAAGTATCTCTTTGCCACGAAGACCTACCTCACTAATCTCATGTGTAGAAGTTTCCAATACTGTGACTATGGACAGTAGCTGGAAAAGGATAGTAGTGGCGAAAGGAGATTGGGTTCTAATGCAACCCAACAAGCGGAGAAAGCAACATTTAACTAACACTTCTTTGGCTTCTTGGAAGGGCAGAGTGAAAGATTTTAGAGTAAAAAAGGAAGGCACAAGATGCATTAGAGAGGTTTGGATACAACATGTCTACATGCACCAAGAACTTGTATTATGATATTATCCTACTTATCTTCCACACCATAGACCCAATTGTAAGTGTATTTGTGTAATGAAATACTTGAAATGCAATAAGTGTTTCTTTCTATGACAGACAGTTTCTTTGTTTTGGTTCAGATATATATCCGTCATCATACGAAGAGTGGCAACCAATGGAGTGCACACTCGGATTCTTTGATGCTTTACATGGTGCTTATGGGGAGCTATAGTACAAAGGTAGAAAATCAACAACGGTAGCTGAATCGGGTATATTTTTTAATGATCACTTTTATCAATTGATGGACAATGCTCACTCACACGGTTTATTAAAAAAGCAAGATCTCTTGGCATGGAATACAGTTGATTGGCCAGTCCCTGATGGCAACATCATAGAATCATACAGAGCCAAACTATTTTTAGAAGCACAACATTCCCTGAAACCAAATATTGCTACCAGGATAGTTAAAATCAATGTTTTCATGCCACTTACAGTTTTTGTAGAACTTTTTCGGGATTATCCAGTTAAAGTTTGTAAGACAATGTTGAGTTTCATAGCAAAAGGGTATGATGAAATTCCAATTCCAAATTTGGTGGCCAACAATGTGTATTGTGAGGTTTCTCATAACTCCATCAACATTAAGTACATGATTGCCTTACAAAACTTTATTTTCTCTTTTTACTATGAAGCAGTAGGATGATAGGCACAAAACTTGTGGCAATGGACCAAGACGAGAGGTCTTCAAGTCTAATAATTGAAATAAATGTTATTGAGAATGACATCCTTCTAACATCCATCTCACTACTGGGACAATGCTGCACTCTCTCTCAATTACGCAATGGCATTATTATGGAGACTGAGAATAATATCCGTAAAGAATTTTCATTCATTTTGAACAACAGGAAAGTAAGTTGGTTTCCACCCTGTGTTTCTCCTAATTCGATTCTCTTTACATTTGCATAATAAATTTACATATTGCTAAAAAATTATTTTTGTAGATGCTTCAAAGGAGCGAAAGCAAAATTCAATGCAAGGACATTGTAAATAGAACAATTCAGATAATACAAAGCTATTAACTCTAGGTATTACTTGGAATCCAAAAAAAAAGTTGCATTTGATGTATTAATACAAAATGACTACAAGTATCATGTGTTTTTCTATTATTGCTCAAAATCTCTCTCTTGACTTTTTTGCAGTGGAGACTCCTTCTGAGAATCTTCCACATGCTACTCAGGTTGCTACATTTATGGATCCTACTGTTGTACATCTTGTTGTTGCACATCCTCATGCATCGACTCCTCCTACTCCTTTGGTGTCCTTGCCTCCTCGTCCATGGGCTCAACGCATGCTGCTTTGATGTCCCTACCTCCTTATGCATAGGCTCAAGCTTTTGTGGTAGCTCTGCATGGAAAAGATCAACTATAGGTTCTCCTTCCACATCCTTGAGAATTGTTCAAGCAGCTCATCAACATCAACACCTTCTAGAATATCTTCTAGATTGCTAGTAACAGGGACATTTTGAGCCTCTTGTTCAACCGGAAGATCCTCAGGGCCTTTTGAGCCCTCTCCTCTATGGATTGTTTGGCCTGGTGCTGGAAAAGTGAAAGAGACCTCTAGCTTCAAAATTGTCTTTACTCTGAAGCTATGTACATATTCAGAGCCAAAACTATCCTCTTTCATCTGCAATAAAAACAAAGAATGTTTTCAATCTTTTTTGTATCAATACATTGAATTTAGAACTTCTTAAATAGTATGCAATAAAAGTACTTACAAATTCAGGCTGTTTCTCTGAAAAGTATGTGTCCATCATATATTTTGCACTTATTAGAGTCCTCCATCCACAAGAGAAAGGATCTTCCTATAATGGTGTCTATTTTATAAAAATAGAAAGCTAAGATGTATATTGGACTATGAAGAGTGCAAAAATAAGAGGGAGATAAAGATAAGTGACAATGATTACTATACCTGCAATTGCATTGGTTGAGTTGAATCTAACATCTTTAAATTTGGATCACGGAGGTCTAGTGCATCCATTAGTCTTTCGAGATAGCTGTTCCAATGGGAATGGAGGGCAACAAAATATAAAATTCAAACTTTTGCATGTAAAAGCGATATGGCTGTCTTTAAAGAGAAAACCTGAAAATCGGGTTTTAGAGCAAAAGTATGGGGAATAACTGACTTACAATTCTAAATCCTGGTGGGTGCCCTTTAAGGAGTTGAAGGTATAGCATAACTTTTGTTGTACATCTATATGCACCAAACTCTAGTGATTGCTGCAAGAGAAACAAATAACATGAGGGGATTAGACCAAGAGGGTGTAAATACAATTTGAACATATCAGGATTTTGTCATCAATAGAGGGTAGTAATGGAAAAGGTCAGGGAACATACTCTGAACAATATGGGAGGAGAATCATGTCAAACCACATCTAAATTGCAAAAATGAAACCACTTGGAATGCTTTTGGTTGATGTCTTGTTATCCTTCAACTTGAAAGATATAGCTGGATCAACTATATACAGAGAGTGTTGAAGGCTCCTGTGGGTCTGACTCTTTAAAAAACTACAAAAAAACACTTCACTTAGCTTATGAAAAAGTGAGTGCTACAAAGAGATAAACACAATTGACCTAGAAAGATATACTTACTATAGAGCTGCAAGCATGATTGTGCAAGTGACATGTTTTTCTTTCTATGTTAAAGTGATGATGCAATCTTCTGTCAAGTTCCAAGTTAGGTCATTATTCACAGTCTGGATAGATACTCTGATCCTTGGTCCAAGTTGTAGGAGGTTCTGCTGAATTTGCACCATCCTCAGTAATGTTTGGGATTACAAGATAGACACTGTTTCTTTAACTCTCTCCCTGGGGAACTCTTCATAGGCAACCTTGCCTTTGGTCTCATGTTGGTGAGTGACCTCTATGATCTTGGCTGCATCTTCTTTAGGTTTCTTGGCTGGAGATATCAACAAGATATCTCTTATTTTTAGATCATCCCAATCCTTTGCATTAAGGATCTTGTCAAATCTATACATGACCCTTACAAGTGTTTGGATGTCTTTTTTTATGATAGTGACCCTGTGTGCATGTGCTACTACCATCACAGTGTCCATGAAAAACTCTATGTGCCACTCTTCAGCAGCTTCTTGGAGAGCAAGTAGTGTAGTCCTTTGCCATCTAAAGTCCACATGCCACTTGATGCATATTGCCCTCACAAGCCTCTGGAATGGTGCCATGGGTACTGCATACCCTATGGCTTTTTGAGCCTTCCTGATCTCCATCAAGGTAGATTTGCTTTGGCTCACTCTCTTCTTCTTGTTCCTTGCTAGCATGTGCATAGGCTTCCCCTTCTTTGAGGATTTTGATATGGATGGAGCTGTGGCAGCCCCTGCAATGCTAGGTCCCTTCCCTTTCTATCTGGCTATTGCTTTGGTTCTTGCCATAGTCTATTGTGTTCTTATCCTGGAAAAAACCCCAAACACAACAAGGAAATAAGCCACCCAAGAGTTTGCTTGAAAACACGATTTAGTGCACAGATATGGGCAAAATGTTGAAATTGCGTTTTTTAGCAAATAATATTTTACATACTTCAGCAACACACTCCATGCAAAAAATTTGCTAGAAAACGCGATATGGAGGAGAAATACAAAGAAAAAGCTAAAATTGCGTTTTTGAGCAAATTTAGTTGAAGCATAATCTAATCAATCAGTTGGACTCCACCATCCTCCTAAACCCTAGAATGCAGATGAGATGTGCTCAACAAAAGTAACTCATAGAGTGTCTTTGAGAGAAAGCTATGGAATGGCCATTTCACCTTAACAACAGAAAAAAACCAATGACTGGTGACGAATTGCTTACTCGGGCTTGTGTGTAGAGCTGGAGCTGGTGAGGTTGGAGCTGGAGCTGGGGAGATGTGAGATGGAGCTGGGGAGGTTATGGCTAGAGCTACAGTGGGTGGTGGAGTTGGTGAGGTTGGAGCTAGAGCTGTAGTGGGACTCTGTGATGGAGGTGGTGAGGTAGTGAGGTTGGAGCTGGAGTTGCAGTGGGACTCTGTGATGGAGGTGGTGAGCAAGTGAGGTTGGAGACAAGCGAAACTAGAGATAGGGATGAAATTAGGGGCGATTTTATCTCAAAATCTATGCAAGCAATGATGAGCAAATAAATGCATGCATACCTAGAAGACCATTTTTTGCATGTGTGGCTGATAAGACATGCATTGAAAACTGTGCCCTTTCCTCTTATCTACACTTTTCTCCATCCCTCTAGTAGTTTTAATCTACTCTTTCCTCCATCCCTACACATCCTTATCTGCATCAGTGCCATCATCTCCCCCCTTACTCCCATCATCCCCCCCCCTTAGTGCACCTGTGCAAGAGCCACAGACAAGTCACCAGGGCTAGCCATGGACAAAAAAAATCCAAGTATTCATATATCCCACTTTGGAATCTGCTATATTTGTGGGCAGTAGTGTTTTATTGATCTGTGATTGTCTAGACCTCACTTTTCCTTAGATTCCAGTCCTTGCTCCATAGAGGACAATAATATTTTCCAAAAAATGCGATTTGAGGCCCTCTTTGCATAAAAACACCCTATATTGCGTTTATCCACAAAACATGCTATGTGTGCTAGTATTTAATAGAAAACACGATTTGGAGCAATTTTCTTGAACAAACTTGAATATCACGTTTTTGAGCAAATTGTTCTACAAGAGTCTAAAATGTTTGAGAAAGACTAGTTTACAAAAGGTACTAACCTTATTAGTATGTAGATAGCAAGAGCTTCATGGGTGACAGCTTGATGGATCTTGAGTTGTAGTGGGTCAGTGTGATAGAGCTAGTGAGGTTGTGGGTAAAAGTTTCATGGGTGTCAGCTTGATGTGTTGAGCTAGAGCTATAGTGGGTTTGGATGATGGAGCTTGAGCTGTAGTGGGTCAGTGTGATAGAGCGGTTGAGGATTTGGGTGACAGTTTGATGGGTGTCAACATGATGGGTTGAGACAGAGCTATAGTGTGTCTGGGTGATGGAGCTGGAGCTGTATTGGGTAAGTGTTAGAGCTGTTGAGGTTGGATAGCAGAAGCCTGTAGGGAGGAAGATGAACTCGAGATGGATATGACAAGGGGGATGATTAAGTCTTGCAACTTGGTCTAAAAATAGGTGCATACTTAACTCTCTAGTACCTTGAAGACCGTTTTTGGCATGTGTGGCTAACAAGTGTGGTTTGCATAGATATGTGTGCCATCTTCTCTTATCTTCACTTTTCTCGATCCATTCAATAGTTTTGAATCTTCATCTTCTTCCTCATCTTCATCTAGACAACACTCTAGACCTTGTCTTGTCTCCCACCATCATCCCCACCTACCTACACTTGTGCAAAAGCTATGGAGAGAAAGGATACAGGTACTTAAATACACCGCATTCTTGATCTACCTTTCCAAGTGTCTTCTTGATCTATCTAATTCTACTGCATCAGCTCTATTAGGCATTTGCTTCATCTTTTGAATGATCAAGACAACTATCTTGAAGATTTGCCTGAATTTGTATGGACTTGATGTTTTATATGAAGCTTGGAGATTAATACTGTGGCCAAGGAGTTTTCTTGAAAACACGATTTGAGCCTTCTTTAGGTTAGGATTACCCCATACCGCGTTTATGAGAAAATTTCTCACTACTGCTAGAAGTTTTTTGCATCAATAGAATTTTTTGCTAGAAAACGTGATTTTAGTGTATTTAACTAGAAAGACAGTCATATTGTGTTTTTTTGCAAACTTTCAAAGAGGAGCTAACCATCTAGGTGATGCAGCAAGACCTGTCAAGAAGACCATTGACCTCTCAGCTTATGCTGTAAGGGAGGAGGAATCTCCTAGTAAGAATTTCTTTATGAGTGCTTCTGTTTCTTTTTAGCTATATGTGTAGGACTCAATTTTAATTTTATATGATGCAGTCAAGAGAAGAAAGCCCAATGACAAGGGTTCAGACAAAGGTGGACAATCATTTGCTAAGAGAAAGAAGAAGGAGGAAAAGAAGTCACCCCAACTGCACATCTTTGAATTTCTAAAAAAGTCAGAATGCCAAATGCACTATCACAAATACCATGAGATGTTCAATAAGGAGATGGATGTGTAGTCTCTTCTGACATATCACAAGGATTTTCTTGGAGAGATGTATGAATCCCTCCACAAGCTGACAATTGAAGGATCAAAAATTTTCAACAATAATACTTTTGTACATATCAAGGACATTGCCACAAATGATAGGATGAGGTATCAAATGCATAAGCTATTTGATAGTTTTGAAGATTGCCACAAGGGAATCTGCATTGTACATAGGGGCAATTGCAAGATCCTTGAAGAGTCACTTGCATTTGCCATGATGTACACTATGCTGATGGATCAGTTGAGGACAAAAAGGATAGCGATGAGGAAAGGGAAATAGAAGATAAGTCAGACCAACTAGAAGTGGAAGAGAAGATCGACTCGAAAGAGGAGGAGCTTGCAGTTGCAACATTGGACGTAGTGGCCTTCAAAAATGAGACCCTAAGAGATGCTGTCCTAGTGGATGACGTTGAGGTTGAGAGCTCCAACCTCACTATGCTTCCCTCTTTCAATATTGAGGGAAAAGAGCATGTCTTATTGTATGATGTACAATGCCTGTTTAATTTGAGAGAAGATTATGCAATTGCCCTTATTGCACAATCTTGTAGGGTTGACAAGGAAGTAACGATTGATGACGATCCTTTGTTAGAGCTGGAGGACAAATTCAATCCTTTGGAAACATTGTCCATCTATTTTGAGCAAGGCATTTTATGCATGAAGAGGTGGATGAGACAATCTTCCAAGAAACCCAAGCACGAATGAACCTTACAGCAAGCTTGGATATTAGTCAGAGATCCCAGGGGAAGGAGGAGATGGGTATCTCCTTGTTTAATGATGATATACTAGAGAAAGATGGGAATATTGAGGTAAGGCACCTACCTTTCTTGAATTTGGAGTTTGGGTATGCAATTTGATGGTCTATTTTAAATCTAAGTGTGCTTTGCATATGGCAGTTGTTTATTGAAGATGCTACATTCCTTTTGAGGGTAGCTAGAAGTAGAATTCCTAAGCTTGGTAAACTATCAAGCCTTTCTCATTATATTAAAGACCTATCTGCTACAAAGATATTGATTTTTAGCAAATTACTTAGCAATGATGGAGTTGCTCTCACTTATTTTTTCAAGTGTTTGTCAAAAGTTTTGGGTGGCCATCCTATATCGTGGCAAACAGATAAGATCATTCTGATAGAGAAGCGGTCTCGTTTAATTATTTTTGGGTGTTATCTTGGAAAGCAAGGCTCAAGAGCTGGTTACTTTTTGACATACACTGCTTGGGCACTAGCTTGTGGTGTAAAGGTTTCCCTCTCCTTGGAAGCTTATGGAAAGCATAAACTCATAAGGAATCGAGAGCCTTCTTTGGTGGCCCTTCCCAACAAAATAAATGAAGAGCAAACTGTGACCCACAATAACTCTTGCACAAGATGAGAAGAGTTCGGTTGCTCCTTAGTTCAAGAAAAGAAGGTCTCCAATCAAAGTCACAAGAAGGATTCCAAGCAAAGTTGGCAAACCATTAGAAGGATAGCCTGTATGGCATTGTATATTTTACAAGATAGAAGTAAAGTTGAATTGTGAGAACACTCTCATTTTAGAATGTCTTAGTTATGTTTATGTCTATTTGTGACAAAAAAAATGTACATTTTGAAATAGAAATATATATAGTACATTTCAAATATCTCAATGGTTGCATACAATGACTTCTTATTAATGAAAGATCCATCTTGCTCGAGTCTTGCTCATTGCAAAAAAAAATTTGTTACATTTGATAACACCATTTGATGAACAAGGTTTAGCACTTAGCTTCTATCTACCCATTTGTGGTTTACAAATATCTTTGAGTGTCTCCACTGAGCATGTCTTTGTGCTGCATTTGAGTTCTCCAAAATCAGCCTCCTTCTTTCCTTTTGAGCCAATCTGAAAGCTAGCTTAACCTATGATGTATTAACTTTCTTCTTAGCTTGAAGCCTTTGTAGTATTCCTCGATAGAATCACTAGAAGACTTCTTTTAAACTATTGGCTTTCTATTTTCCTCCAAAATGTTGTGTATGTCTAAAGAATGCATTCCGTGCCATGGAGTTTCTCCATTCCCTGTGTAGACCAAATTGCAAGGAATCCATATTTTTTAACAAAGAAAGGAAGGTGAAAATGCACAAAAACAGGATATTCTTACCAAGTAATGAGTGATGTTACATGTTGTCCAAGCCTCTTTCATTACCTTTCCAAAACTCTTTATCGCTTCTTCAAATGCTTGTTGATCATTTTTGCTAAAGGTGGCTTGGTCACAAAAAACAAAAAGCTTATCTAAGCATTTCCACACTTCTACCTTGACATCTCTTGCCAATCCGTCTGCTTGATGATCTTTGACAACATTGTGTACTTTTCTCCACAAGTTATACTTTATCCTTGATACGTATGTTGTTTTACTGCCATTTATTTATTTTTTCTCTGGATGAGACAAAAATCTTCTAGCCTTTACTCCACCAATAGATGGTTTGATAGGAAAATCTTTTCCATTTGTAGATTTTAAAGATCCTTTGTAATATGTACATCTCCTCCATGGAGACCAATTTCTGATAGCACTGCTTCTAATGATTGTAGTGCCTCTTTTCTTTTGCTCTCAGGGTGAAGTTTCCATGCAAATCCAATATATAGGAAGACTACTTTCTCAATTATCCTACATTGCATGCAATGTACAACTGTGAACATTGCATAATGGGATCTCAACAACTGCTTTGGATGTTTTATCTACTTTATCTATGTTGGGTGCTCTTTTCCACCAATCTAAGACATGCACTGGTTTGTTCCAATACAAACAACTCCCTTTGCTTATATTGAACATACACTTTAGCATCTTCAGGTCACTTGCCATATGCCATTCAATTTGAAAATCACCCTTCCCTGGAACATGAAGATGGCATCCTTGGGCTTGACTCTTTATAATTGATGAAATACCCAATAAAGTACTGCATGGTCCTCAATCTTCACCTATAATTTAAAACCACAGGTTTTAAAATTTACAACATTTCAAGCAAAGACTAATTTAGAAGGCGATAGTTTACATACCTCAAATGAGCCCAACCACTATACGTGCTTTTTCGACTGGACACTAAAGTACTTTGAGTTGGACTTTGTGATTGATTGATCAATTCCTCGATTCATCAAAGTGATAGAAACTCTCTCTATCTTTTTTTCCTTGACAATTTCACACTCATTGAGCTTCACAACAAACTTCAAAACTCCTTTACATTCTTCAAATGTGATACTGTAGAAGTCAACCATTAGTCTCTGCAATTGTTCAAGATCTACAAAAATATTATTCCAAGCATTATATGTAGTGCTTCCCTTTTCACTTTCATATACACTTTTGATATGAAAGTACTGTCCAATGAACTTATCAATTTCTTGGTTGAGATGACCTCGTTCCCTCCACACTTGTGCTGGTGTTGGTAACAATACGTGTTTTATCCATTGATCTTTTAATGTTGATGACACAACTCTAAATATTGAAGCATATTCCTTTCTGCTCACTCTACTCACATCAAGAGCCTCTTGAATTTTCATGACATCAACTTTACTTTTCAATACAAAGTCTTCAAGAACTTCACGTTTTACCTTCTCAAACTTCTTTTCCTCCATCATGTTCTTTGCAAAAATAGTGGAGAACCCTTCATTTGTTTGACTGGAATTAAATTAGGATCAATGTTTTCTTTCTGAGGTCTCAAAATTTCCCTGCAACAAGTACACTTTACAATATCATAGATTTTCTTGCAAGACAAACACACATATACAGATACAATGGCTAAACAAGATGTACTCTTACCTTGCCTTTTGTACTCTATGCTTACATCCTCTAGTGCCAACTTTCAACTACACAATGTTTTGAATTCTCTTGCTTCATTGTCTCTCTCCAAGTTCTCTTCATTCTTGCCCTTCATAGCTCATTCTATCTTTAAATGCTCTTCGATTTCCCTTTGCAGCTACCTTTTCAAGTCTGAATTTATCGACATTTCTTGCGCCTTTTCCATTCTTTCTCGAACATACAATGTCTTGTACATTTTCGTAGTTGAATGTTGATTCAAAATGTATCCATACATTCCATTGTTCCCATCACCCACAAACCTCAATAGCGTTATCGGATTAGAAAATGGAGGGCTCAAATTTCTCAATGGACATTTTGGGTAAATTTATCCATTGCACCATAAGTCGATATGTTGGGAGCCTGCTCTTCTCATGTTTTCCTTTTGCTTAGCATTTACAAGCAGAACCTTCTTTCTATAGCGGTGCATATTGTTCTTCTAAATCAATGTGCAAATGGTGTAGTTACTTCTTTTGAGGTTCTTCTTCAGCACCATGGTTGCACGTAGCCATTTTGTGAGGGTTGGTTCTTCATCTTGTCTGATTTTTATAAAACTCATCTAATCTTTCATGGTAACCATTCAAATATTTGAAAAAAAAAAGATTAGTGATGGCGTGATGGGTTCTTTATGAGAGGCTATTGGAACATCATCTAAAGAGATGCGGAATATATATGGAGAGAGAATCTATACGGAGAGTGTAATGCAGCGTCTTCTCAATTATTTGAAATGACTTTTTTATTCCTCCCTAGACTGACACACCTGTAGTCCTGAACTGATAGATATCCATATTTTATTGCTTTCTCCACATTTTAGAAGAGACATAAAAGAGAAAATAGCGAATTTCTTATAGGGCCCCAAAATGAGCTCCCTTTTTTCCTAATGGGACATATGAATGGGGGTTATAGGCAGGGAAGAGAATGGATTCATCAAGGGATGGGATATTTACAAAAACATCTTGAATGGCTTGATGGTCCTAGATTATGCCTCAGTGTTGAGGTAGAAATGAATTCTATTGGAATTTGACTTTGATCAAGCATACGTTAGAATTCACTAGGACTTTATGCTTGTAGTTCTAGATAAGTTGGGGTTTGGAGATGGGTTTGGGAGGATGGTAGGGGCCTTGATTCAAAATGCTTTCGCTGTCCTCTGACTCAATGGAGGAGCGGTGGACTAGTTTTCCATTTGCTAGCTAGTTTGATAAGGGTGCCCTCTAGCACCACTCTTGTTTGTTGTTTGTATGTTCCCCTAATCTAATTGATTAGGAAAGGTGTTATGGAAGGTAAAATTCAAGGAGTAGTGCTGTATTTGAGAGAGCAATTTTGCCCCCAATTATTTGTAGATACATGGTGGCTGCTTCCCAAGAGTCTCAGGACAATATCTAGAATCTATGCTTGGTGTTATAGAAGTACTATACAGGTTGTGGCTCAATCTATGGTGGTTGGCCTAAAACCTTTGGGATCCACACTGATCCTCATTTGCAAAATTCTTGGTTGGATGCTCTCTGGTTGACGTGGGCATAGCTATCTATTTACCTAGGTGCCCCTCTGGGGGTTGGCATTACATTGAGGCAGAGATTTGGTTAGTTTAGAGAGAAAATCCAGTAGCAAATTAGGGCATGGCATGGAGCAGTGCTGAGCTAGAATGCAAGGCTCTTATAGTGAAGCATGTTCTAGTGATAGAGCAATGATAACTTATTTGGCAACGATTTGGCATTTTGAAAAATGCCATTGGCTTGAGACTGAGAGCATGATTACAGCTTTCATTTGGGCAAAAGATAGAGAGCACCTCTTCTTGGTAAATGGATGCCAAGGATGTTTATATGCAATGCTCCTTGGGTTGTTTGCTATAGCTAGTTTTTAGAGAATTCAAAAGGTAGAGGGGTTGGTGTTTGGAAGGAGAAAGCTGTTGAGATATCAAGCTCTACCCCCGATATATCTCCTGGATGACTATCATTTATGTCACCGCCTATGTTAGTTGTACTCA
Organism: Dipteris shenzhenensis; assembly: GCF_047967505.1. Lineage (NCBI taxonomy): Eukaryota > Viridiplantae > Streptophyta > Polypodiopsida > Gleicheniales > Dipteridaceae > Dipteris > Dipteris shenzhenensis. The sequence continues at coordinate 7,463,582 of NC_141616.1, forward strand.
TGGTGTAGTTAGACTACCACGTATGTTTTTGGTTTGGGTTCACATATGAACCACGTATTCTAGGGTTTGACATATAGGGTATTTCCCTCTTCTATTGTATGGTTGTTATGTGCAAAAAGTGAAGAAAGGCTTCACCCTCCAACCTTGTGTCCTCTCTCTTTTGTGTGTTGTGAAGAAAGCTGAACTTGAGTCTCCTATCTCTCTCCCTTATTCTTTACATGGTATCAGAGCCTTGTTCGTGGTAAGGAGCTCAAGAAAGCAAGCCAAGTTTGTGGTGTCCTGGTAAGAGGACCAGTGTTGCTTTCCTATTTCGAGTTTGGGAGCAAATCTCTGCAGGTAGCACAGCCAGAAGTGCAGGAGTGCACTGTTTCAGATTGAGAGGCCCTTCGTGGTGTGGCGAGAGCGCAGTATATGCTGCGGGTAAGGGCGAAGCCCTTGGTGACTTTATTTTTTTGATTTGAGGCCCGTTTTGAAGGCGGAAGTTCTTCGCAGGCACTCAGAAAAAGGCCCTGTTTTTCGCTGTGCGACCACTGCGCGGCTAGTTGGTGGAAAGGTGCCATAGAAATTGCATCGTATGCCTGTGTGCAGAGATATTGGGAGTTGCAGATTCATGCCTGTTGCCTGTTGATGCAAAATCATCACTAGGAAGTGACTGTGTGGTGAAATACCACTTTCATCAGTGTTGCGGATCTGCCCCTGTGAGGCTGCTTGCAGAAGTTTTGCTATTTGCCCTTGTGAGGCATTTGCTGTGTTTACAGGTTGCTGTTGCAATTCGTGATTTGTAAAATGTCTGAGAATCTGTCTACCATTGTCAGTGAGAAGCTTGACAAGAACAACTTCCAAGCATGGAAGTTCAGGATGACAAACTTCCTTGTGGGAAAGGGAGTTTGGGATTACATCAGTGGTGAAACTGCAGAACCAGTTTTGGGTGCTGCTTCCACTCCTGCTGAATTGAAGGCCTTTAAAGAATGGCATGAAAAAGCCAGAAAATGCTTGTATTGGCTGTCTGTTAGCATTTCAGATTCTATGATTGTGCATATACAGGATGTAGAGACGCCTAAGGAGGCATGGGATACATTGGTGAAGCTGTATAGCACAAATACCAAAGCACGAAAGATGCAGCTAAAGCAGGAGTTGCACAATGTGCAAAGGAAAAATCTGAATATAAATGAGTATTCCTTGAAGGTGAAAGGCCTTACAGATTCTCTTGCCTCCATTGGAGCACCTGTTGATGATGAGGACTTAGTGTCCGTGACCTTGAATGGTCTTGGGAAAGATTATGCACAGTTTCGGACATCCATTGGAGTCCGTGAAACATTTCCTGATTTTCAGGAACTTATTGCTCTCTTGCTGTGAGTGAAGAGAAAAGGAATGGTGGTTCAGCCACCTCAACTTCTCAAGAGACTGCTTTCTACTCGAATACAGGTAGAGGCAGGGGTAGAGGCTGAGGCCGTTTTGGTGACCGTGCAGGAAATCAGAACCAACAGCAACAACAGGAAAACCAGTCCTATGGAGGAGGACGTGGTAGTTCTAGAGGGAGGGGGAGCCAAAGAGGCCGTGGTTCATGGCAAAGGAACCAGCAAGTAAATAGTAGCACAGAATGCTATTATTGTGGAAAGCCTGGACACAAGGAGAATACATGCTATAAAAAGCAGAATGACATCAAAAGTGGGAAGTTGCAGCAAAGCAACTATGCATCATCAAGGGGGCATGGTGACGACAGAAATGAGCACCTTTTTGTGATGCAGCATATGGTTAACTCCATGTTAGGAGATGCTGCAGCTTGCAATGATGTTTGGTATGTTGATTCAGGTGCCTCTAACCACATGACCAGTCATGGTGAGTGGTTTCATGATGTTAGAAATTTGGATAAGCCAGGTTATGTTGAAACAGGTGATGATACTGCGCACCCAATTACGCAGGTTGGTAAAGTGCCATTGGCTATGCAGGATGGCAAAACGAAGTACTTGGCAGATGTACTTCATGTTCCAAAAATCACTAAGAACCTGGTTTTAGTTGGCCAGATGGTTGAGCGCAAGGTCTGCAGGTTAGATTTAATCCTGATGGATGCTTTGTTGAGGACTTGAAAAATAAGTGCCGCTTGGATGCGAAAGGCAACAAAAATGGCAGAATGTTCACCTTGGATGTTGATATGCCTGAGGTGAAAGCTGCTATGTTTGCGCATGGGAGAGGTGTCATTGCATGGCACAAGTGCATTGGGCACGTGAATATACAAAGGCTGAAATCTATGCAAACGAAAAACATTGTTGCAGGTTTGCCTAAATTCAGAGTTGAGGGAATGCAAAAGGTATGTGAAGCATGCCAAATGGGTAAGCAGGCCAGACATGCATTTCCCAAAAATGCTAAGGTGAGTAGAAGACCTTTGGAAGTGATCCATTCAGATGTTTGGACAACCAAAGCTGCTTCTATTGGTGGATGCCATTATTATGTGACGTTTATTGATGACTACACTAGGAAGGTGTGGATTTATTTTATGAAGCACAAAAGTGAAGTGTTCAGCCATTTCAAGGCTTTTAAGGCCATGGTTGAAAAAGAGAAAGGTGTGCATATTAAAGTGCTAAGATCTGATGGAGGGGGAGAGTACTTTTCAGAAGAATTTTGTGAATATCTGAAAGAACAGGGAATTCAAAGGAAGTACTCATGCAGGTCTACCCCTCAGCAGAATGGGGTTGCAGAAAGGAAGAACGGGCATATTTCAGAAGTAGGACGCGCGATCCTAAATGAGAAAAACATGCCTGATTATTTTTGGGCTGAAGCAGTAGCAACTGCTGTTTATATTATGAACAGAACCCCCACTGCAGCTGTCCATGGCATGATGCCTGAAGAAATGTATACAGGCCAAAAACCAGATATTTCTCACTTGAAGGTATTTGGTTGCATAGCTTATGTTCATGTTCCTGATGAGAAGAGAACAAAGCTGGATCCAAAGGCAGAAAAATGCATCTTTATTGGATATGCTCTGCACCAGAAAGGGTATCGCTGTTATAACCCTTCCACCCGCAAAATGCAAGTGAGCAGAGATGTTGTTTTTGATGAAATGAGCAGCTGGTATGCACCAACTGTTATGGTAGGAGATGCAGATGCAGGAAATGGGAATGCTGCAATAAATGCAGAGCAGCAATCTCAAGCCTTGAGTGGACCCAGAGAGTCCTGTACTAGTGGATCTAATGCATGGACAGGGAGATTGAGATCTAGTGAATCGTCACATGGCAGCCCTGATAGTGTTGTGCAGGTATCACATAAGGGAAAAGAAAAAGTAGACCATGCTCCAGTGTTTGATGTGTCTGCTGGTAGCTCTCATGTTGATGGAGAGTCAAGCGGCTCTGAAATGAGCCTTGATGAGGAACTTGGGATTCCTTCTGTTGTTACACCTGGTGCAAGGAAAAGCAGGCATGATTTAAAGACTCCTGCAACTGATCCAGCTGTACGGAGGTCCACTCGTATTAAGTATCCAGTTGACAGGCTGAGATATGATGGGTATACAGCACATCACTATGCTTATATGGTCAAGGTTCTAGAGGAGCTAGAGCCCACATGTTTTGAGGATGCAGCAGGGCATAAAAATTGGGAAGCAGCTATGGATGAAGAGATGGCTGCCTTGGATGCAAACCACACTTGGGATTTGATGCCTTTGCCTCATGATAAGAAGGCTATTGGCTGCAAGTGGGTTTACAAAGTAAAGCACAATGCTGATGGGTCTGTTAGCAGGTACAAGGCAAGATTGGTTGCCAAAGGTTTTGTGCAGACATATGGAATTGACTATGAGGAAACTTTCAGCCCAGTTGCAAGGATGGCAACCGTGAGAGCAGTAATTGCTATGGCTGCTGCAAAGGGATGGTCTTTGCATCAGATGGATGTGAAAAATGCCTTCTTGCATGGTGATTTGCAGGAAGAGGTTTATATGATGCAGCCAGAAGGTTATGAGGATAATTCACACCCCGATTTTGTATGCAGGTTGCGCAAAGCCTTGTATGGCTTAAAACAGGCGCCGAGGGCATGGTCAAACAAGATAGGGCAATATCTTGTCACTATTGGATTTTTGCAAGAGAACATGCCGAAGTTGACAAAATAAGGCAGGTTTTAATTTTTTTTTGGTTAAATATAATATGTCAGCTTTTATTAAAAACAAAGGGAAAAAGATACAAAATTGTGCCTCCTTGAAAGGGCACACTGCCCACAGCCAACACCATGAAGGCAAAAGCAAAACTCAAGAACATACCCTAAAGCTCATGAAATAATGCATTGAGACAAAGACCCACCAAAGAGTCCTACTTACTCAAAAAATTTCCCATATCTACCACAAAACTCTTGGTGAGACCAAGAAAAACACTTTCTCTATAAGCCACCTCGAGTCCCTTCTAATATACCATGTCATTTTTGAAAGAGCATACAGCCACCATCAAAATTGTCGCCCTAATGTACTGCCAAACTACCAGCATAAAGGGGATCCCTTCTACATCCCCCAAGACCACCAATTCCAACTCGTAGTAAGCAAAAAGCAACCCATCAGTCTCATTTTTTAGACATCTCAAGCTACCTTACACAAGACTCTTCTTGCCACAACACAACCCCATATCAAGTGCATAGTATTCGCATACCATCTCCCACATAGTGGGTAGTAAGGATTAACCTGTGACCATCTACGCATGGGACCACTCAATGGGAGACATTTATGCAATGCTTTTTAGGCCAAGACACTGACCTTACCCTGCAAATACCCCATCTAACACTTACTAATCAGCAATTTCCACCAATTTTCAAATCATCTCAACTTCCATTTACTATTTAGATTAAGAATCAATGATGACTAGCCATCAAAATTTTCTAGGTATACCTAGCAATAATTTTAATGAGCCCCAACCAACCCTAAGCGCCATTGATTTACCTCCATTCTGCCAAAGCAATACACTTTTTTGGCCATTTATCAGTCATATTCAATAGCACACCATTCATAAGCTTAGTCTCTCTGTTCGGTAGGAATAGTTATCTCTTAGAAACCCAATGGATCTCCACCAAGCTCCTGTAGAGTCCCATAGTTGAATCCATTGCCTCATGCCCTTTCTATGAAGAGATATCGTAGCAACTACATCTATCCATGCAAGCATCTTTCTTGGTAAGTTTTCCATGCATCAAATAAACCCACCACCAAAATAGATCTAGTTAACTGGCTGAGAACCTTGAACACATTCTGCCATACCAGGTTTTTGTAAAGAATAAGGGAGAGAGATAGGAGACTCAAGTTCAGCTTTCTTCACAACACACAAAAGAGAGAGGACACAAGGTTGGAGGGTGAAGCCTTTCTTCACTTTTTGCACATAACAACCATACAATAGAAGAGGGAAATACCCTATATGTCAAACCCTAGAATACGTGGTTCATATGTGAACCCAAACCAAAAACATACGTGGTAGTCTAACTACACCACGAGTACAACTAACATAGGCGGTGACATAAATGATAGTCATCCAGGAGATATATCGGGGGTAGAGCTTGATATCTCAACACTCCCCCTCAAGCTCAAATCCATCTCACGTACACCAAGCAAGCTCCTAAATCTACGAAGCTTCTCAGTACCCAATGCCTTCGTAAAAATATCAGCCACCTGCTTCTCAGTGCTGACATAGACAAGATCAATCTCACCAGCTAGAACCTTCTCTCTCACAAAGTGATAATGCACCTCAATGTGCTTCGTTCTAGCATGATAAACTGGGTTATTAGCAAGCATGATGCTGCTAATGTTGTCACAATGAATGACAACTGCTGTATGAATTGACTGTCCCATATCTGCAAGTAGCTTCCGTAACCAAGCTACCTCACATGCAGCCATTGCTGCACCCCTGTACTCAGCCTCTATGCTCGACAAGGCAACTGTTGGCTGCTTCTTGCTGCTCCAACTGATGGCACCACTCCCAAGGGAAAACATAAAACCACTAGTAGATCTCCTGTCTGAGACACTACCAGCCCAGTCAGCATCTGTGTATCCATGTACCTGTAATGCACACCTAGCTTCATAAAACAGTCCATAATGCAATGTGGACTTCACATACCGCAGTATGCGCCTAGCCGCATCCAAATGTGGCTTCCTCGGTGCCTGCATAAACTGACTCACCAGCCCCACAACATAGCTCAAATCTGGTCTGGTTATAGTCATGTAAATCAAGCTACCTACTATGCGCCTATACATAGTAATATCTTCAAGAAGCTCACCTGTCTCTGCATTGAGCTTCACATTCTGCTCCAATGGAACAGAGATAGGCTTACAGCCTGTCATCCCATATTTGGACAGCATGTCCAAACCGTATTGCCTTTGCAACAGCCATATCCCACTCGGGGATCTAATAACCTCAATGCCCAAGAAGTAACGCAGCTCTCCCAAATCCTTCATCTCAAATTTCTGCTTCAACAGCAGCTTCACTTCATTAATGTCTGCATCACTATCACCTGTAATAATCAAGTCATCACCATAGATGACTACAAGCACAATCCCTCTGTTTGTCCTTTTCACATAAAGTGAAAAATCTGAATTGGAAATCTTTTCATAGGTCATTCTTTTCCAAGCTAGCCAAACATGTCATGTACTTTTACTTCAAATGATGGATCATATTAAAACTAAGCAACTAGAGGTCCTGCAAAAGGAGTTGTACGAAGAAAAGAAATCAAAATAGGTTATCTTGGCAGCATCAATATCAAAACTTGGGGAATCTCAGTTTGTAGAGGATGTGAACCCAAGGCATCTAAGGAACATGAGGCTATCAGTGCCCCTGCAGTTAAACAATCTACAGAGATAATGGATTTAATTGAAAAGGGAGATGAAGTGAATGCACAGATAGAATTGACTGCACAAAAACAATTCAATGGTAAACAGGTGGAGGATCAGAGCAAAGCTACTCCATGTACTTTAATGCAAGTGGTAAAAACTATTTTAATCAAAGATGATGAATAGAAGGAATGTGATCTCATTATTTGCATAGCAAAGCATATCAAAGTTGGTTACAAAATCTATGATTTTGAGTAGGTAAAGTGGATTCACTGGGAAGGCTAGAAAGTGTCACTACTTTCTTTGATCAAGAAGGGTTATTCAAGTTTCTTTGCAGATAGGGTCAAGTATGCCAGCAGCTAATGTTGCAGATCTTTGTTGAGCACTCAAGTTTCACACCGACTGTTCTTCTAGATCAGCAAATATTTCTTCTTCAAATTATTCATCAAAATTTTGTTTTTTAGCACAACTTATCTTCACCAACAAACAACCAATGTGTTTTTCAACATAGAAATAGAAAGAAAATATCATGTCAAGCTTTAACTTTGTACATAGTTTCAATTTTGCTATAGTATAGAATAGACACTAGAATTAGGAAACCCTTTTGGTAATCTAGATAAGCAGCCATGTATGGGAGTAGTTTGAACCCTGGTATTGCACCAAGATCCTCACTCTATTTTTCCAGCATAGTCTTGGATTTAGGAGATGTTGCCTCATGAAGAAAGCTTGTTTGAAGGGCACTAGGATTTTTTGAATTAAACATTTCAGTGGGTTTAGGTCCAGAAATTTACTCCAAATTCCTATCCACCGGGTGTGCCAGTGATAGTCAGATAATATCCATATAGTATTTTAGTATTATTTATGCATAGTTAGTGCTTACAAATATGAAGGGTGACCACCTGCCAGGTGTGCCTCTTCAAAATCCACGCATGGACATGTATGAGAACAAAAATGAGATGATGTATGGATATATAATTGTAATGAGAGATTTTGCTCTGGCTGTTTCTGGATGTCTTTTACTTTTTCTATATTTGTTAATTCCTTCTCTACAATTCAATAGTGTTGTGAGTTTCTGAATGCTGTTGCAATGGTTATCTTTTATGCAATCTAGAATGCTAGTACTACCTTCAAGATACAGTACAATGTTGCACAATATTTTTGAGTTTTTTGTTAGAAGCTTCTCTATTTGTGGGAGATGACAGTAGAAGAACTATTAGTATGGAACAAGTTTCCGGGTTCCATATGAACCCCAAAATAAAGATTCCCATCAGAATCTTCTATGATTCGTCAAAATCTAACAAAGGTTTCATCAATGCCCATCGTGCGGACCATTATGGTCATTGAGCCAATTGAAGAGGTCAATCGAATCTCTACTTGTAGGAGCAGTCGGCTCATGGAACTTTCTTGGAGCTCATCAATTGCATCATTGAAGGTGGCTGGGACATTGCTGCGGTCCTGGTGCCTTTGCTATGGTTGCTACGCATGAAGTTCCAATTGAGGTCATACCATGTGGAGTCATCTGGTTGAAAAAGGGTGTCTAGGCCATTGTAATGCTTGGCCTTTAGAAGCCATCACTTGCAATTGCACAAAGTTGCTTTGCAAATGAAGGCTAGTTGATTGGTCATTGTTGATGTGTGCTAGGCATCAGTGGTCGGAGCCTTTGTGGGTTGAGGTCAACAGCGCTTCATGCAGATAATGTTGTGAAGCTTGCAATCATTGTAGCTTGCTTGTGGTGTCACTTCAATTGTTGCTATGGTCTTGTGAGCTGTATTGCATGATCTTTTCATTCAACAGAGTCACTTGTGGGCTTCGCTTGCTTGCGCTACTCATTGGAGTTCAGTTGTTATGCTGGGGGTATTGGAATGTGAATATGAGAAGAAGCAAGAAGAAAGAAAGAAAGGCATGCATGCAGAGAAGGAGAAATATCAAAGAAGCAATACAAGAGAGAGAAACATCGTGGAGTGCAAAAGATGAAGCTTGTATTATGAAAATGAGCATTCTTGTAGAACGTTTATGGTTATTCAATTACAACCAATTGAGATCAGCGCATACATGCATGCATGATATAGGTTGATTATTGAGGCTAAACACATTTGAGAGTTAATTATTCTAAGACCCCCCTTAACTCCAAATGTGAGGCCAATCAAGATCTAAGATACTACTTCGGGCCAGTGAGGCCAATTGAGATGCAACATTTCCAGTATTGTGGGCTAGGAAGAGACTTCGTCAGCACATCCGCCTTCATGTCTTCTGTAGGAACATAAACGAGACGAACATGACCACTATCCACGTGATCCTTCACAAAGTGATACTTGAGATCTATATGTTTTGTACGGACATTCTGAGCAATCGCAATACATGACTGATTGTCTGAATGGAGAGTAAATGGTTGCTGAAGTGGGAACCCGAGCTCTTGGAGAAGTCCTATGATCCACAGGCCATCTGAAACAGCCACTGCTAAAGCAATGTACTCAGCCTTGGTGGTGGACATTGCAACTGTTTCCTATTTCTTAAAGTGCCATGTAACTAGGCCATGTGCCATTTGGTATACAAAGCCCATAGTGGACTTCCTTGTGTTGAGATCTCCACCCCAATCTGCATCGCACCATCTTGTAGGAGTCACCGGTTTGTTGTTGGAGTAGGTGATGCTGATGTTTTGTGTGTATTTGCAAGTAGCGAAATAAACGTTGAAGAGCTTGCCAATGCTGAGGGCCAAGACTTTGCATGTGTTGGGATACTTGTGAATCTGAGAAGGCAATGTCAGGGCAACTACAAGTCACCAAATATCAAATCGATCCTACTGCCTAGTGATACGGAATGTTCCTCATGAGAGCCCTTGTTTCTTCATCACTAGGAGACATTGATTTGAAAAGCCTCTGACTCGTCTCCATGGGTGTGGAAATCAGCTTGGAGTCACTCATCTGGAAGTGACACAGGAAATCTAGGATGTAGCACTGTTGAACCAATGTAATGCAACCGGAGTGCGAGTCACGTTGAATATGTATCCCAAGGCAATATTGGGCCAATCCATTGTTTGTCATCTCAAATTCAAGTGATAGCTGCAATTTAATTTGAACAAGAAAATCTAGATCATTTGAAGAAAGTAGCAAAACATCCACATAAAGGCCTAGAATGCAGTAAGCTGGATGTGACTGTTTGATCATATAGACACTTGAGTCAGATCAAGTGCGTTTGAAGCTGAGCTCGATGAAAAACTTATGGAGACGGTAGTACCACACTTGTGGAGATTGTTTGAGGCCATATAAACTTTTGAGGAGAATGCATACGAGATGCATACTTTGTTTTCTTGTCCTGAGGGCCAACACCTTTTGGGTTGGTGCATGTACACTTGTTAATCTTTTGAAGGACCCCATTCAGGAATGTGGTCTTCACATCCATTTGATGCAAGTGAAGGCCTTTTGATGTGCTTAGGGCAACGATGAGCCTAAGGGACTGGGATCTTGACCATGGGAGCATAAGTTTTTGCATAATCAATGCCATGAATTTGTGAGAAGCCTTGTGCCATGAGCTGTATCGGGAGATAGAGCCGTCTACATTAAACTTCTTCTTCAGTAGCCACTTTGAGCCAATAATCTTATGATTATTGGGAGGGTCAACCAGGATCCACGCATGGTTCTTGGAAAGAGATTTGAACTCATCATCCATGGTGTTTTTCCACAAGGGAGCTTCAGCTGAATGTAGAGCCGCTTGAAGGGGAATATGATCATCTTCACGAATGGCTGGAGACAGCATTGATGTGCCAAGGGAGTATTCTGAGTCTCAAAAGTGTTGGCCATAATGACCACAAGTGGAGTGTGAGGATCGCTAGTGGTTGCATGGCCGAGCCGTGATCACTGGGTGAATTGAGTCTTCTTGGTTATGGTTGAGCCAAGAAGGAGCATCATCAAAGTCATCTGGATCAGAAGATTCCACCGGCAGGGTCATGAATTGCCTCTGATGGAGCATCCTCCCGATTGATCTGAGGAGAGTGAGGAGGATCTCGCATGAGCTGGAGTGGATCAAATTAGAGCGAGGATGGTGGAGCGGATGAAGAGGTTTGAGTGGGAGAGTGAGCTGAAGTCTAGCCTTAGATTTCTTGAGTGATCATCGAGTTGATCACTTGGGTGACTGTGAACCACCATGTGGAGTGATCGGCTACATGGGTGCCATGGGAGCATCGGGATGTGCTGCACGTGGAGGAGACATGACGTCCTCCTCATCCTCATCCTTAGAATGATGCATGGAATCTGGGACTTGAGTTATGGATGTTTCATCAAAAGCAGGACATTGAGGAGGTAAACCTTGGTCAATGCATCCGTCCTCCTTGAAGATCACATTCTGGGAATAAAGTATTGCGCAGGTACGGGTTTAAAGAGATGGTAGGCTTTGACCACGAATGGGTGACCATAGCCGATGAATACGCACCGGAGCGCCTTTGGATTGAGCTTGCGATTCTTGGAATTTAAAACGTGAGTGTAAGCGATGCAACCAAAAACACGGAGGTGCAACAAGTCTGGGGGGTGACTTATCCACAACTTTGAGGGCGTCTAATTTGGAAGTCATCTTAGAGACACAATGTTTTGAAGGTAGCACACTATGGAGACTGAGAGTGCTCTCAACGGAAGCAAGAACGAAAGAGGGAGAGAGAGAAATAGAGAGCCACACAAGTTTTGGTGGGTACAGAACCACCCTAATCTTCTTTTTCATTCATTTATATATGTGTTTGAGTATTGTACATAACCGGGGTAAAGGCACAATGACCTTTAACCCCCATAACCTCCCACTTAAAGGACAATGTGCCTTTAAGGGAGAACAACCAATGAGCATACTATCCAATGCCCATCAATACATGACAATACTCAAACCGCTAATTAGGTAGACTCTTCGTCAGCATATCTGCAGGTTATCATTTGTATAAACCTTGACAATCTCTATGCGCTTGTCCTCAAGTACCTCCCTGATGAAATGGTACCTGACCTCAATGTGTTTGGTCTTTGCATGAAAGACCGGATTCCGTGCTAGTTGAATAGCACTCATGGAATCACTATGCAATGTCGGTACACCTGTATGAATCCCCAAATCTCTCTGTGTGTGAGACATCCATGACACTGCACCACCTGCAAAAGTGAACACATAACCAGAAGTGGATCTCCTACTATCCACATGCCCTGCATAGTTTGAATCTGTGTACCCAAGTACATGCATGTATCCTCTACCAAAGTAGATGCACATCTCCTTGGTACCCTTCATGTACCTCATGATGCACTTAACTGCCTCCCAATGCCTCTTTCCTGGATTAGCCATATATCGGCTAACAACTCCCACTGCAAATGCAATGTCTGGTCTAGTAGCTATCATAGCATACATAAGACTCCCAACTGCTGATGCATAAGGAATCTTGGCCATCATGGCTCTTTCCTCATCTGATTTGGGACTATCTCTGATTGCATAGCATACTCCCACTTGCATTGATCCTCGCGCATCATAGCCTCTCTGTAGCAACCCACCTGTATATCAGCCACATTTGGCTCATCATTTCCACCAATAGATGATCCATCATCTACCCTTGATTGTATACCTGTGGGAGTACTTGGTGGTACCATTTCTTGCACATTTGGTGCATGGACAACTTGCTGTCTATCAACATATGTAGGTGGATTCACATCCTGGAAAGTGATTCTCCTCATTTCCACATCCCTCATGGGTGCCTTATGCATCTTATTCTCATTGAAGACTACATCATGGCTGCGTATGATCTTCTTTGCTTCTCGATCCCAGAGATGATAGCCCATCTCTCCACTTTCACCATAACCCAAAAAGATGCATTTCCTAGACTTAGGATCTAGCTTCTTTTGAAGCTCTTTTGGCACATGTTCATATGCCTCACACCCAAATATATGCAAATGAGAGTAAGAGGGCTTCTTGCCACTCCATGCCTCTTTAGGAATACCACCATCCAAACTCTTACTAGGTGATCTATTGATCACATGCACTGCAGTCTTCATTGCCTCAGCCCAAAAACCACCAGAAAGACTTGCATTGGAAAGCATGCATTGCAACCTTTCTTGAATGATACGGTTCATCTTTTCTGCAACTGGATTTTGCTCTGGAATACGAGGGGATGTGAGCTCCCTCTTAATCCCATGTGTATCACAGAAATGCTAAAAGTCATGAGAGAGATACTCTCCACCATTGTCAGTCCGTAGGCATTTAAGTGTTCTACCTGATTGATTCTCAACCAAGGCCAGTCATTTCTGAAATACCTAGAACACATCACTCTTCCGAGCTATAGCATAAGCCCACACTTTCCTAGTTGCATCATCAATGAATGTCACATAGTATTCAGCCCCGCCTAATGACCGTGTAGGCATGGGACCACATATGTCTGAATGCACCAAATCAAGCTTTTCAAACTCTTTCTTTCCCATTCTTTTATGGGCTGATTTAGTCTGCTTCCCATAGAGACAATGCTCACAAAATTCAAAATCAGAGAAACTCAAATGCAGTACATAACCCAAATGGCATAAGAGTTTCATTCCATTCTGGCTCATGTGCCCCAACCTACAATGCCACAAAGAAGTGCTTGGCTGCTCGGTTATTGCAACAACATGATTAAATACCCCTGATACATGTAAGGGATACAAAGTCCCACACTTGGCACCCCTGGCCAAAAGCATAGAGCCCTTCTGAATTTTCCAACTCTGAAAGCCAAAAGAGGTGTGAAAACCAGCATCATCTAGCTGACCCACTAAAATAAGACTCTTGGTCAACTTAGGCACATTTCCAAGATGCACACAACCTGTCTTTCCACTGTCATAAGTGGAGAACCATTCCCTATGGGGAGTAACATGGAATGAAGCACCAGAATCCAAAATCCAATCTTGGGAATATGCATCATCTGAAGTGGTAAGCAACTCTACAGATAAACTAGACATGAAGAGAATGTCATTGTCACTATCATCTCCTCGATCTTCACTTTTCCTTTGTCCTCCCTTGGACTCTCTTCCTTTTGATTTGCACCCCAATTTGCATTCTTTTTCTTATCCTTTTGCTCTCTTTTCAGCTTGTAGCAATCATTTTTCATATGGCCCTTCTTGCCACTGTGGTAACACTCAATGTTTAGTGCCCTGGATTTGCTATGAGACTTTCCTCTTTCTTAGGACTTCCCCCTGAACTGTGATCTACCCCTTTGCACATTTAAGGCTGCATCCTGCTTGTTGCCATCCATAGACTTCCGTCTAATCTCCTTGGCCAACAAGCTACCCACAACATCATCAAATTTCAGTACTCCACTAGGTGCAGAGTTACTGACAGCTATACGGAAGATATCCCATGAGGATGGCAATGAAATAAGAGAAATATTGCCTTAGTCTCTGCATCAAATTCATCTTCTGAGCCTGAAGCTGGCTGAAAATAATATTGAATTCATTCAAGTGAGAAGTAATGGAGACCCCTTCCTTCATCTACAACTCAAATAACCTCTTCATGAGGTAAACTTTATTAGAGGCAGTTTCCTTCTCATAAGTGGCACAGTTTCTTCCACAAATCTTTCGTAGTTTGCTCATTTACTACTGTGAAATAAACTGACTTTGCAAGATGAAGTCTAATAGTAGACTTTGCTAATGCATCCAACTCATTCCAATCATCCTCAGACATATTTGCAGGCTTAGCTTCAATCCCTGCCAAGGGTTTAATCTACTTCTTTTGAATAGGCACATCCCTTATCTGTCCTTTCCACAAAGAAAATTTTGTCCCATCAAACTTTTTAATGTTAAAAAACTCCTTTTCAGACATGGAAGAGGATGCCATAATGCAAATAAAGCAAAATCCCAAATGCTAGTGCCTACAAGAGAGAATCACACCAAATACTAGGTGCACCCAAATGTGTATGCCACAATAGAGTGAAATATCACCAAAACTCATGTCTCAAAGCATCTGACTCATGTGCATATACTATGCATCCATATGAGCAAATCTGGCCCAAAAGAAAATGCCAAGTGCAATGGCAATCCAAAATGCTAATAAGTGCCAAATGACTCAAGCATAAACACCATCCACTGGCATATGCATTAATAATATCTCATCCAAGAGAGCATAGCACTATCAGTGCATCACCTGCAATGTGTCAAAGCTGTCCCTTAGCATAAAATAGCATCCATGTGCAAAGTGTCCATAAAAAATAGCATCCCACAAGGCAATTTGGGCCTATCAGCGCATCCAATAAGGACTGCAATGCATCCAAATGGCCTATAAATCATCCACTACAACCTAATGCACACCACGAATGAGCGTACACTGCTCAAACTGCAACCAGAGTGATCTGCATAAGGTATGCTCAAGAAATCATAGTCCCATGGTAATGACCGCTATTGAAAATAGAACCTGAGGTGCCTCAAAACATGGGCACCATTGCATAATCGGACTCAGCAAGAAAATCTACAAATATCTCTCTTCTGCCGAAACTCCAAAATCCCAACCAATGAGTGAGAAATGGGAGTCAACACTTATCCACTGCCATGTGGCATACATCTAAGGTTTTAAAACCTTAGAATGAAAAATGCATAACAGAGAGACGAAATCGAATACACAGAGATCTATAACTTTGAAAATCCTCCATCGAATTGTGTAAGAAGTGACAGGTAGGGGTTTTTGGGCGTCCGAAACATAATGGGACAGACGGTTTTGGAAACCGTGGTCTCAATCACTGGGTCTAACACACGGGCTGAAAAACGTTTTTGGAAATAGAGCTGTTTGTAAACTCCACCGGAGTGCAAATGATGAGCAACATAGAAATTTTAGGACCTCCTGAGTCCACCAAAACTGACAGATCTACAAATGGTTGCTCCAAACTTGAGTTCCAACACTCAGGCAGAAAAATGCAAAAATTGACACAGTGAGTTAGAAATCCAATGAAATGATCCCAGATTCAAGAATGAAGGTGTTTCTAAGCTCTTGAAGTGAAGTGGACACCAAAAGCAAGCAGTAGTTGCCTCTACAAGTCAATACGGAGTCTCTGTCATCGAACAGAACAAGGAAAAGCTCAAAAAACGACTTTTTCTTTGAAAACACTTAACAGGCTCTCAAAACCACTTTGCAAAACCAAAGTGAATTTTCCAAAGGTTCCTCCAAGGTCTCTACACACTCGGATGCAAGTAAAGTCACCCACAAAGCTTCCCACAGAGCTTCTCCTTCCTCTCACAGAGCAGTTGAGCTTCAAGCATTCATGCATGCTCAGCTAGATCACCCGGGCTCTGATACCAGTTGAGAGTGCTCTCAACAGAAGCAAGAACGAAAGAGAGAGAGAGAGAGAGAAACAGAGAGCCACACAAGTTTTGGTGGGTGCAAAACCACCCTAATCTTCTTTTTCACTCATTTATATATGTGTTTGAGTATTGTACATAACCGAGGTAAAGGCACAGTGACCTTTAACCCCCACAGAGACCACCTCACTCCAGTAGTTGTGAGGTAGCCTTGCATGGGAGAGCATGGATCGAGCTGAATCCATGAGTGTGCGGAGTTTATGTCAATCTTGGACAAGCCGACCCTGATGGTAAGAAGGCTTGGTTGCTTTCAAATGCCAAGGCACATCCTAATATTATCTTGCACTGTGGTGACTCACAACTTCAACTTGTGCATTCACTTGATACCACGAAGGAAGCCTGGGATAAGCTCAAAGCTTCCTATGACCACGTTGACATTGCCACTCAAGTTAATGCCCATTGGAAACTTCTCTTTCAAAAATTTGAAGAAAACGAATCAGTACCTAATTTCTTGGATCGATGGCAAGGACTCCTTGATGAAACAGTCGAGGCTAGACTCAAAATTCCTCCCCTGCAACAGGTCACAATGCTTCTTACTACTCTCCCCATCTCATGGTGCTCTTTTGTCTCACCACCCAAAGCTCATTGTCTCAACTCACCCTTCCAACGTTGCTTGGTAAGATCCTACAAGAGGATACCATGCAAAATCAAAAAGATAATCAGAATCAATCGAGCACCCTCCAACCTTTAGCACTTCTTGCTCAAGCCCGCTTCAATAATTTCAATCAGAATCCTCGGTGTAATTTCACTTGACAAATTAATGCAATACCTCCAGGGAGCTTACCTCCTTTGCTGCCTATTCCAAACACTGGTCCAGCCCCATTTGCTTTGGCAACACCAACAATCGATGCCCTTGGACTTGGCAACCACGCTCCACCCCACAACAATCCAACGTTGCTGTCTCAGATTTGCTGATTCACCTATTCTGTGTCACTTCCTTCCCAAGCCCCTTATCAGACACAGAGTATACAGTCTGGTATTTAGACACAGGAGCCACAAGGCACATGACAAGCCAAGCCAAATGGCTTGATAATTTCCATTATTTTCCTAGACCCACCTCAGTTTATCTTGGTGATGATCATCCCCTTCAAGCCATCGGCTTTGGATCCGCTGCTCAAATTCAACTTCCTATAGGGCCCATTCTAATAATCAATGATGTCTTACTTGTACCTGACCTTTGCAAAAGTCTTATCTCAGTGGCCACACTGACAGCAGCATTTTTTGTTCCCACTAGTGCACCATCTGAAACTTGACCCCTTCTCAGAGGATTTCACTTTTGCAAATCAAAATGGTCTTTACCATGTTGGTTGCACCAACTTGCCGATCACTCAAGCAATTGTGGCCTCCACAAATCCAGTACCAGGTACTTCGGCATCTTCAGATCACTCCTTGGTGAATTTGTGGCATCAACGACTAGGGCATCTTAATTTTCAAGCTGTGGCTAAATTAGCACAATCTGATATAGTGGTGGGAATCCCTCCCTGATTGAAGACTGTCGATTCCTTTTGCCAATCCTGCATCATGGGCAAACACCACAAGAAAACCTTCTTTGGCTTGCATGGCTCTCATGCTTCTAATCTCTTGGACTTGGTCCACATGGATCTATGTGGCCCCATGCAATCACCTTCATTAGGTAGAGTCCTTTATTTCTTGCTTATTATTGATGATTACAGCTCCTTTGCCCGAGTCTTCTTCCTCAAACGGAAAAGTGAAACTTTTTCATGCTTCAAAGATTACCATGCATGGGCTGTCGTTCAAATCGGGCATCCTATCAAAACCTTCAGGACTGACAGAGGTGGTGAATTTTTCTCCATTTTTCTCCACTACCTTCAACCAGTACTATGCTAAGCAAGGCATCTCTCGATAGACGACCATCCCTGAAACCTTTGTTCAAAACCGAGTAACTAGAGGTTCATGCTTGGAGCGATAACTTATTTCTTTTGTTCATCTCTTATATTCCGTACAGGGACTAATCCTGTATGTGAGAGAAGGGAGCTTTGTGGAGGTCCAGTGGAGGCATTCTGGAGGTTCGGAGGCATTTTGGAGGTTTGGAGGGAGGAGGAGGTAGGTTTGAGGAGTTTGTGATGAGAAATCAACCACATGGCGCAATCTGCAAGACTTAGTCGTCGCTTAGGGGCAGGTCAAGAACGACCACGTGGTGGACGTGCAAAGGGAAACAGAGGTGGGAGGTCCTGGAGAGGAGGAGGTGTGGAGAGAGTATGCAATGCCACATGGCAGCTTGGTAGAGACTAAGAGTAGGACAAAGTGCCAGACTGAGAGTGGACAAAGCAAAAGAGAGAGAGAGAGGGTACGCCAGACTACCACATCACATTGTATAGGAGCAGTCTGACGCAGCGGTACATGGTGGCTTAGCCCTGAGAGCAGTCTAACACAACTTACCCTGAAGTAATCTGATGCGGTAGTTGTAGCGCAGAGGTCCCGTGTGGCAGTTGCACACTCGAATCAGAACTAAGGCGAATACTCGGTCCTCAAGATGACACACGGATACCCGGTCCTCAAGACAACATGCGGCGCAACACGAGAGGAAAGGGATTGCGCAAGGAGAGAGGACGGAGGACAAAGGAGGGAGGAGAGAGTGCAAGGGGAGAGAGGAGAGAGCACGAGAGGAGACAGAAGCAATAAAAAGAGGAGAGAGAGTCTGAAAGTGTGAGAGGAGAGAGTTATAGTTGGAGTTAGAGAGAGAGAGAGAGAGAGAGAGAGGAGTGAGAGGGTGTGTGTGTGTGTGTGGGGGGAGAGAGAGAGAGAGAGAGAGAGAGAGAGAGAGAGAGAGAGAGAGAGAGGAGACGCGAGAAGAGAGGGAGTGCATGAGGAGAGAGGAGATATAGAGAGAGAGTGTGTGAGAGGAGAAAGCGATAGAAAGAGAGAGAGAGAGAGAGAGAGAGAGAGAGAGAGAGAGGGGGGGGGGAGAGAAGTAGAGAGAGAGGAGTGAGTGAGTGAGTATGTGTGTGTGTGTGTGTGTGTGAGAGAGAGAGAGAGAGAGAGAGAGAGAGAGGGAGAGAGAGAGAGAGAGAGAGAGGGGAGGTGAGAGAGAGAGAACAAAAAGACATAGCATGTGCACGTGAGAGAGAGAGAGAGAGAGAGGTAGAGAGAGGATAGAGAGAGAGAGAGAGAGGAGAGGACAAAGAGAGAGCGAGAGTGAGAGGAGAGAGAGGAGAGGACAAGAGAGAGAGAGAGAGAGAGAGAGAGAGAGAGAGAGAGAGAGAGAGAGAGAATATAAAAGAATATATATATAATATAAGCTATATGTATTATAATATAATATAATATATTATATTATAATATAGATTATAATATATAATATATATACAATATAGTTTATATTGTATAATATAATATATTAATGTAATATGTGTGTGTGTGTGTTATATGTATATGTATATATAGGTATCACTGACAACAGGACGGGGAAGGAAAGGTGTTTCCAGTGATGAGTGAAGCGGAGGAAGGGGCCTTCAGATCCTTTTCCTATGAAACCTTTCCTCTTCCCAAATGTCGGCCCGCATTGGAGCCCTCAAATAGCTTCGAACATTTAATATCTAGAGGATTACTCGAGAGTCTAATACATTTAATATCTAGAGGATTACTCGAGAGTCTAATACATTGTTTCTCTTGAATGCAATATATACAAGAGTGTATACAAGAGTGAAGAGTTTTGGCCAACTAGACAATGCATTTTCAAGTGAGCAAATATTAGTAAGAGTATGGGTACATAGACAGTATAAAGGTTTGAAATTGAAAGGAGCAATTTCATTTAAGCCTGCTATTCACTGCTTGCGAGGCCTTTCACTAAGATTAGACAAGTGAAAAAATATATATTAGTGCTAGACCAAAATGCCCATGAAGGCGAGGTAGGCAGGTTTTTAAGGTAGTGGAGCTTGCAGGATGGGAATTTCTTGAAGAGATGGAAGTAGGTGGACAAGAACCATGGAAGAATCGAGAAAAAAAGATGGATGGACTAGGGATAAGAGGCAATTATGGTGATGAGGAAATCTCTATGTTCTTTATTTATGAGGTTGGACTCCAAGGCACCTCTCCTCTTATGAAGGTAAACGGTGAGGGTTGGAAAAGAGGCAATGGATCCTCATGGGAAATGATGATTGTGGTAGCAGTCGGTCAATTTTATCTTTTAGGATGCATGCTAAATCAAATTGAGGGTGAACTGAAAGGTGCCACAATCAAGAGCTCCAATTGACATTCCTCTAGGAGAAGTAAGGGATGTGAGCAAAAATCTAGAGCAGAGGCAGATGCTCACTAAATCGAATTGAAGGTGAACTCAAAGTTGCCACAAGTAGTGAGACTAAAATCTACACAACTCTAGCAAAGCACCGATCGTGAGGGGATGATATTCACAACATGCAAGAAGTAGCCTCAATACCACATGGATATGCTAGGGGATATTCTCACACTAATAAAATCATTATTCCTTAGATGAGGATATTGGAAGGATAGAACTTCGTTACATAGATTAAAAAGCATTCAATAGTTCTAGGGCATGTTCTTAGTTTTCTTCTATCTTACATATTTTCTTACTTTCAACGTGCCATCTGTTAGGGAAAGCGGAGTTCCATGTTCCAAGAGAAGAAGAGTATCGAGGATTTTAGGAGGCAAAAAGAGTTTTTAAAATTCTTTTGGATCACTATAGAAATTTGCAAATATACTTAGGTACCTATAGTTTCATATATGAATACCATGGACTTTATATACATATTTCTATCTCCCATTCTTTGTGTGTGTGCGCGCGCAACACACACACATCTATATCTATGGTTGCAAATTTTTTGAAAATTCCTCAAAGTTTGACATTTATAAATGAGACCTTAAATTTTATTAAAGGCAATCTATGATCTCAACTTTGAGACCCAAAGGAGAAGGTCTCTAGCCCATCCTAGACGCGTGAGGTTACTCCTACAACTAAATCATAAGAATTACAAGTTGAAAGAGTGCACCCTCAATGACGGTAGTCTCACCCTCAATGACCCTAGTCTCTCCCTCAATAAACCACAAAGCACTATAACAAGGAGAGCCACCAGCACTGTGTTGGCAATGGCTGGCCCCCGCAAATTGTCGTGCAGGTCTTGAAGAACTGCTGCTCTGCAAGAGTTGCAATCAAAACACAAGACCCACACATTATTGCTCCAGGTTTCGCAATCGGTGTCTGCACCCGGAGTTGTGGCGTTCGTCCAATCTGTTACCGCTACGAACGCGAAACCGCAGGCGCTCGGGGGTCGACAACATCCTGACTGCTAATGCAACAGGACAGAAGGGCAAGCCAGGCGTCACGATTCTTGTGTATTACGACTAACATTATATATTTTGCATAAGGAGATCTTAACTTGTATCGGAGATAAATTCGCGTTGTATAAAGCATCGATTGTCCCAAAGGCGCCGTCGAGGTCGCTACAGACATCGGAATCGATAATGGTCCTCCTTACTTTCGCCCATTCGCGTTCATTAGCCACCTGCTTTTGCAGCCATGTGGAGTAATCGCGCAGGTGGTATTCTTTGAAATGTAAACTATCGACTCTTTCTCCCGCTCCTTTGCGGGTTACTACTAAACTGAAAACGAGGAAGCATAAGAAAAGAACCGTGAGGACGAAGATAGCGATCATATAGAAAAAAAAAGTCCAGTTGCTAGAGTTGACGCTCTGTAAGATGAAGAAAGAGAGCAGGAAAGCAGAGATGCCGAAGAAGAGGATAGGCCATTTCAAGGAGGCAAGGCAGTCGCTGCAGGCGGCAATGGGGAGGCCTGAGAAGAAGATGCCCAAAGGGAGCAAGACGATGAAGCAATAGCAAACTTCGTAACCACTCATATTAGCAAATTTATGGGATATAGAGCCTTCTTTACTTCTTATATCGTTGCAATGCGTCGTCTAGCTTAGGGCAAAACTTCTTTAGTGCTTAACGTAATACTTTAATTAGATGGCTTTGTGAGCACCGTACATTAGGTCTAGATTCCTTGTGAAGTTATAATATATGCCTAACATAACATATTTTCTCTTTTTCCTTCTAAACCTATAACATAAATTAGATCAAGATGATTCCAAAGCCAATATTTTTTAAAAAATGCATAATATGAAAATCAAATGCTAAAAAGCCAAACGAGTCAACATCAAAGTTGACATTAATCCACATTAATCACGTTAAATTCAACTAACATAACATAATGGCTATTCTTCCTTCTAAAATCTACAACTTTCAATACATAATGCAAATCGATGATTCAAGAGCCAATAACTTTTTTTTAATGCATATAAAAGCCAAATCTATAACTTTCAATACATAATGCAAATCGATGATTCCAGAGCCAATAACTTTTTTAATGTAGAGTTTTAGTAATATATAGTATGAATTTTAACCACAGACGAGATGTTTCAGGTCGGCCTAAGCGAACCTCCATCCGGCACGTGGTATAATATTATTCATCAACAAACGAGTTGTTCCAAGTCGGCTTAAGCAAACCTCCAGCCGGCTCATTGACTTTTTTTTGAAGTATAGTTACAAGCTATAGTTACATGCTTATAAATAAATACATAGGCTAAAAGTAAGAAAATCATACACACAAACATAAACTTTTCTAGAATTAAATCATTTCATGCGCTAATGTCTACTATTCCATTTTTCTAAAATTTGCTAGTATCTATCTAGTATATTTCATGCATCTAAATTGAAATCTTAAGTTATGTAACTAAACTAAAATCCCAATCCATGCTAAGTGACAAGTCTTTCCAAAGAGTCTAGAATCTAGACAAGTTATAACTTATATACTTCATGCACAAAATGAAAATCATATATTTTTCCAAAGCTAAGTACAATGTCACATGCAATTAACTTACTCTTCACCTAATAGTATGTAAATGCTAATTTTCCAATTACTATCTAAGTGCGAGTGGATTCCAACTGGCAAAAGGAAGCCTACCACCGGCACTGGATACTTTTTTGAACTTAGAAGGACTAACAAAACTTACAAATTTCTTTGTAGCTTTGTTTATACTCTTTCTTATGCTTTTTGTCTTTCCCAAGACTCCACAGTATTCTAGGAATCTCGATTTTATGAATAGTATGAGCGCGGCACTGGTTTATATAACATTAACAACACCGACTAGCGTAGCTAAACACCGGTCGGTGTTGTTAATTATACCACTCGGTGTAGTGAAACACCGATCGGTGTAAAAAAAACCGGGCGGTATTATGGAATATCATACGTTGTATTGATACACCACCCAAGAATCGGGTGGAGCTGGTCCTAGATAAAATTCGCTACTGGGGCGTTTTAAAATGCCCCAGGGCTAATTTGAAAACGTTCAAAACATTTTAATACAATGTTTTAAAACTAAAGTTTTAATACCTCCACAAATCCCTGATCTCAACATAACATAATGGCTCTTCTTCCTTCCCAAATCTATAACTTTCAATACATAATTTAGATCACGATGATTCCAAAGCCAATAATTTTTTTAAACTGCACATAAAAATCAAATGCTAAAAAGCCAAATCAATCAAATTTGACATTGATCCACATTAAATATTTCCTTCCTTAACATAACCTAACATAAACTAGGTAATGCTTGATTAATCTAATCTAGCTTTAACCTGATCTAGTGTAACCCCTCTCATAAGTTAACCTGATCTCCCTCCCCTATTCCCCCCCCCTCCTCTCTCTCTCTCTCTCTCTCTCTCTCTCTCTCTCTCCCCCCCCCCCAAGCCAAACCCTAGACTGTTGTCTCTCTCCTAGTTGCACCTGGTTCCCTTGAGAGCAACTCTACACAGAGGACCCACTCTCCCTAGTTCTCGCCATTACAGTCGCATCAATGATCACATGCATTGAAATTGCACTCGTTGACACCTCTTGCAATTCCAATTGGAGAAGAAGAGGAGGTCACATCCAAATACAAAACTACAATGCGAGGAGGATGCGATGTTGAAGAGAGTACTCATGAAGAGATGACAATGAGACTGTGTAGAGGCTTTGACATATTAATGCCTAGCCCTCGCATGCTACATCGAGCTTTCATGAGTCCATGCTTCCATGACCAATGCTATCTCCCTGGAAGGGAGAAGCATCAGGGTGTCAGAATGGTTTGTCTTTCGGCTTCTTCTTCTTCTTGGAGTTTGCAGGCTACTTCTTCATGTTTATGCCTTTTGGCAACTACCTCCTCTTGTGCCTTCTAGCTTTGTTCCTCCCTTCTCTTCTTTCGACAAAGGATTTTTGGGCATGGAATTGGTGGAGGGGGCTGAGAGCAAACTAATATCCTTGTTTGCATCACCATAACACTTTGGGATGGGGTCATTAGAGAGGTGATGGATGATACAGCATCAAGAACTTGGGGTTTCCAATCTTTTCGCTTGTGGACGAAAAGATTGGGGTTCCCAATATTTTTGCCCACAAACCATGAGTATCTCCTCGTAGAAATAGCCAGCCCTATTTGTTTCTTGTGCTAGGATGTTGGGGAGTACCACACTATGGTGTTCTATCAATTGAATCTGGGCAAGTAGTGTGATTGCATGTGCTAGCTTGGCCAAAGATTGATTCTGTGGCTTATTCTCTATAAGACTGATGGGTACCCCTCCTCGATGGATCTTTGAGCTATAGGGGACCATTGCTATCAATCGCTTTTCCATTGCCCACAAAATTGCAAAAGGTTGGGAGACCACTAGGAGGTTAAATGTTTGTTGGACTATCTCTACCATAAACTGGTAGAAGTGGTATTGCTTGTATGAATGCAAACAGTTCATGGTGTAGGTTACTTCTATTGTAACAATCAATAAATTCTATAGCCTGGCAAAGGTTAAGGTGGCACAGTGGGAGATGGTCTGCTACTAAGGTCTGCAAGCCAATTTATTGGATGTAGGGCACCACATATGGGTCTTGGAGTACTTGATATGCTATTGCATTATGGTAGTAAAGCTTGTAGTCTTTTGTATTGCATTTGAATTGCAAATGCAACACCATGCCTTGTAGTTGTTCTAGCCATTATTGGCCGAGAGGAGAAACCTTGTGACCTATATTGCATGTTCGGATAAGTTTAGGACCTCCATTGTGTATTGGATATGGTATTTGCGGAGGGTGCACATAGTGGATTGTTGAGCAAAGGACTTGGGATTGGGAAATTGCTCTTGCTCCATCTGATGGGGTAGAGGCATGGAGATAGTACGAGATGTTGAAGTGGTAACAGAATGAGCAAGAGCAAAGGAAACTTCCCTGAAGAGGTCCTTGGTGGAGAAGAGGTCATGAGTGCTTAGGGAGTGTGAGGAGATGGTGGACATGTAGATTGATGATGTGTGGGAGTGATTCTAGAAGCTTTTGAAGGCTTTGGAAATTTGGACAAAAATCTTACAGAGTTTCAGTAGGAGAGCAAGTGACGTCTTGGAGAATGAGGTAGCTGTTTATATAAGGAATCTGTTAAAGAAACGGGTTAGCTTTAGCAATAGCGTAGTGGACTGGCTTTAATAAAGTGGCAACTAGCATTAGCAGGGAAATATAGTAGTTACTCAGCATTAATAAAACAATGGGGTAGCGTTAATACGATAGCAGGTAGCTTTATTAAGGTAGCGATTGGCACGAATGTGATAGCAGGTTGTAGCGTTAGAGGTGAGGGCATTATCAGTAAAGTAGAAGGTGGCATTAATATGGCTATGATTGGCTTTATTTTTAGTGCAACAGGTGAGGAGTCGCTACATTATCCATATAGCAGCGATGATGACTGAGTCAATTGTCACCTTATCAACTGCGTTAGTGTTATAGCAGCAACTCATTTTTGTGGGCCTTGAGGAGGAATTTAATAGGCTGACTGACTCTAGTGGACTTCCCTCAGTGTGTGCAAGTGCATATGAAGTGATGGGGACGATGTGGCAAACAACATTTAAAGGATTACAATGTGACCCAGGCCACGTGTTGGTGCATGAATGACTTGGTGAATTGAGTGCAAGCGTGACACATGAAACCTAGTCACCTAGCAGTGATGGACTAAATTGTTATAACAGGGAGTACTGGACTAGGAATTGTGAAGACTCATCTGACCCAATGATGATGTGGTGTGGACCCTGCTCTATTCTCACCTAAGACATAGACTTGCTATTCTCACCTAGATTTGTGCATGGATGATAGATTGAAATTTTTAATACTGGGAGTACTTAGAGTCTCTCTAGGTAGCGTATTTGCTCAGCACGCCTATGAAGAGTGTGCATGAGGCCTGGAGAAGTATCATGACACGTTCGTTGGTACTATCCTCCATTGATTAGAGAACTACTCAGAGTGTTCAACATAAACATGTGGGATCTGTTGACTTATAGTGGTCTTGGCAAGGGAATTGGCATATGCCTCAGATGCTAGTGGTGCAGAAATAGTGGCAAGTTCTTGTGGATCTATCCTTTTCTTGAGGATGGATCCTTGTGGATCTACTGTGTTGGTCACCAATGCAGAAGTTGAAGCTGAAGCTGAGTGTGGTGGAAGGTACTTTGGAACCCATCACATCTTACCCTTTGCTTGAAGTGCTACAGGTTCTTATGTTGCCGCCCCCTTCTTATGGATAGGTTCTTGTGTAACTGTCACCGCAAATCGTGGTGCTCATTCCTATAACATAATCACTCGAGGGTAATGAATGTTTCTTGGGGTCTCAATTTTACTGTGTTGATCTGCGAGGCCCCAGCAGTAAGTTCTTGTGTTGCTACCTCATTTTTGGAGTCAGGTCCTTGTGATACTTCTGTGGTTTGTAGGATGCTGAGCGGTAGCAACTAGGGACGTGCATGCCTTGGGCTTCCATATGAAGCTGTTGCCTTGATAGAATCCTTGGGCTTCTAATAACCACTTGGGTACCCACTTGTAATGGTTCTTTCGGTGACCTTTTATTGGTTGGCATTTTCTTGAACTGTTTTTCTTTGGTTGAGCTTTTGTGGGTGTAACAGGACAGTGGAGAGGTGGAAATGTTCTTTGACTCTTTCTTAGCATCATCTGGGAGGTGGAAGCTGAGACTATAGTTTTTGGGCACCAGTATGAGCGCTTGCCCTTACGTGCACTTGCTACAGCTGAGGTAGGTCCATTCATATTTTGTTGGTGTAACTGTAGTTGGCCTTGGGGTAGAGGCGGTGGATGATGAGGAAACCATTGTTGGTGCCATTGGGATCATAAGTGCTAGAATGTCTTTCTCACTATAGGAGATACTAGAATGGCATTCTTGTCATCAATTGAGACCACTGATGTGTGGACATTTGTTAGTTAGGATAGCCATTCATTCTCGCCAATCAATTTGGCAATTGATTGCCTGGCACCATGTCCATCCTAGAATGACATGTTCATCCATGGCACTTTCTAGCATAATATAAAATCAACTTGCCACACAATGGTTATTAACTGACAAAGGTATTTCTATACAACTGATAGCGGGGGCAATTTTATCATTTACTGCACAGACCAGAATGGGTGTAGGTTCAAGAGTCTCCTTGAAGGTTAGGAGATGAGTACACATGTTGTATGAGATCAAGTTGTGGCTGGCACCCGGATCAATGAAAGTGTTGGCTGAATAGGTTTTTTTCTTGCACAACTGAAAATTGGCTTGCACCCTCACGGCGGCAACTGTTAGGTCCTCCATTGGGTTTAGCCCTTCCATGGATGACTTATAAATCGATATAACTTGCCCTAATTTTTTAACTTTAGCCTAGCATGCTCTAGCTTCTTCTAACACTTGTTGTTTCATCCAAGAAACCTCCAATTTTATTTCCTTTTCCTGATAGATGCCCTGCAATGTTAAAGGGCCGTAGTAGTGTTTAAGCTACTACTATTAATGTAGCTGTCAATCTCAGTGCCATCTAGGGTTGCAATTTGGCAAGACCCCTGAGGTGTGATCTCTACAACTCAGTAGAGACCCATGCCATGATACTTCAGCTTGCACTTGGTGTTTCTAACGCTATACTCACGCTATATAAAAGAGTGAGATCACCCTCTTTTGAATCCCTATTGCACAAGTTGTCGTCAAACCATTTTTGCGGTGCAGCTTTTCCACTTTTATGCCATAAGCTACTCTTAACCTCATTTCATCAAGATGTTCCAGCTTAATTAATCTTTCAGGAATTGCCTTGTCAGATATTAGATCCCTAACCATGACTCTGAGGCTTGGCACAATAAATTCCTTGGGCATAACTACCTCTACCCCAAACACAAGGCTAAAGGGTGTGTAGTTTGTTGCCACCTTGTAGGCCATTTGGTACTTGCGGTGAGTTTGTGCTCTGAGTCATTGTGGTTGGCCTCAACCATGCACATCATAATTTGGCACAAAAACTTATTTGAGCTCTTGGCCTGACTATTTGCTCGAGGGTAATAGGGAGTGGACTTCTAATGCATAATGAGGAACTCCCTCATCAATATCTGAATTCTATCATTCACAAAGTGTGTTCCTCAGCCACTCACAATCTCAAGTGGAAGGCTGAAGCGGGATAAAATGTTTTCATATAGGAACTTCACGGCAGCCCTTGCATCCATTTTCCTTGTGGGTTTGGCTTCTGCCATTTGGTGAAATAGTCCGTGGCCACTATAATATAACGGGCCTAAGTCCCTTTAGCGGTGGGATTGATTGGACCAACAAAATCTATCCCCCACTTTTCAAAGGGCTAGTCATTGAGAACTCCAGTCAAAGGCTTGTAAGCTTGGCTTGTGGTATTGAGATGCATGGGCAAGGATCACAGTGTTTGACAAACTCAACGGCATTCACAAAGAGAGTTGGCCACCATAACCCAGTTTGTAACACCTTATAGGCCATAAGTTCTCCTGGGAAGTGGCCACCAGCAATGCCAATATGAGCTTCCTCTAGAACCTCAACAAACTCATCTTCCCAGACACATTGATGCATAATACAATCTTCTCCCATCTGGTAGAGTTGTCTGGCTATCGATTGATATGGGCTGCGTCTTTGATCAATTTTCTAGCCCTATCCTTATTGAGTGTTTTTTCCTGAGGGAACCATTTGCTAAGAAGTGTTTGATCTCTTGTGCCCACTCAAGAGCCAAGTCCACCAAGAATAGTGGGGCATTTGGAAGATCGTCTTCTACTCTTGTCGCGTGTTCTCCATTAGGGATCCGAGACATATGGTCAGCCATGAAGTGTGTACATCCCTTCCTAACCACCATTGTGAAGTCAAATTCTAGGAGGACGGGTGATACAACCAGTCATGCATGGTTTGTTGAATAAGTAAAGGAGATCCTGGTGATCTACAAAAAATACAAACTTATTTTCTAACAAATAAAGCCTAAACTTTTTTAACTGTATACACCATGGCTAGTCCTTCATGTTTAGTTGTCGTATAGTTCATCTTAGCATTGTTCAACTAGCAAAGCATATGGGATAATCCAAGTTAAGCTCATCGAGTTGTGCCAGTATGCACCCTATCACAAATTTTGAGACATCAATGTGAACATAAAATACTAAGTCCCAATTGGGAGCCCGCAAAATAGGGGTGGATGCCAAGACCAACTTAAGGGTATCATAGGATAGTTGACACTCTTTTGTCCAATGGAATACAATCAGCAATTTGTACATAGGGCAAACAATCTCAGCATAATTGTAAATAACTCAGTGGTAGTATCTTGTATGCCCAATGAATTGTTATACACCCTTTGCATTCGTGGGTGGGGGTAGCTCCATAATGAGCTTATTCTTATTATAGTCAATGAAAATTCCATTCTTGGACACTATGTGGTCGAGTATCACCCCGTGCTTCACCCAAACTGGCACTTCAAGGGGTTGAGGGAGATTTGGTAGAGATGACATCTCTAAAATACGAATCTCAAATACTTTAGATGATCATCCCATCTAGGGTGAATGCACAGATCATCTAGGAGAACCTCTAGAAAATCCCTCATGTATTCCTTGAAGGCGGTGATCTAGCTACCGCTAGAATGTTGTGAGAGTGTTAGTGAGTCTAACATGACTAATAAAGCAACGGGTCACGAGTCATTGCATTAGCCTTAAAGTGTGGGTTGGACTCTGAAGTGACAATTGTGAGTTCATTAACTGCCACATGGGGTTAGGTGAGGAGGGTGTCCAACTGGCAGTCCACATGTCAGTCGCTCTGTTATATAGCAATGACTGACTAAGTCACTACATTAATTTTATAGTAGCGACTCCCAATCTAGCAAAGTCACCGACTGGTTTTGGTGCTCACTAAGAATTTTAGAGATTCTAATAAAGGTCTTTGAGCACAAGTGGGTGCTATACTACCTATTACACCTACTCAAATAAAAAAACCACTAAAAAGCATCAAAATGAGGGTTTTTGAAGGTTGAGGATGAGAACACACTCCTGTGTCAACTTGAACTAGTTCAAACTCATTTTTTAGTGTTTGCGAGTGAAGTGTGACTCCATACACACCTTAGCAATCATCCCTACTAGCTACTCCTACAATTTGGCAACAAAAGACATAAAAAAACAAGCTCAAATGTGTGAAAAAACTCTATGGATGGAAATGGCAGTTTCTATTTTTCCTACTCCAAAATCATACTTTTCTCCTTCAAAACTAGCCTATACTCCACTTACAATACCTCTAGATAAGCTAGAAGCATTGTGAAATGGGTGGATAATGATAGAAAGCTTGTGCAATATGGAAGCATACCTCGAACTCCTGACAATGGTGCCAAAAATGTGATGTCTCCAGCGGCGATGACTCATGTGTTATGGGGATCTTGGGGGAATGTGGTCAAAGCCTGTACTCTCAAACAACTCCCTATGGGAGCTCCTTATTCATAAACCATTTGCTTGTGTCACCTAAGAATCTACCAGATCGTGTGCAATTGATTCTATAAGGGGCGCGGGAAGAGAGAGGAGAAGGGAGAGCAAGGGGAATGAGAGCATGGGGTAGAGGAGATGGGGGTAGGGGGAGAGTGTAAATCACAAGACAACTTAGCAAGAAAGAATAAGAAGACTCAATGAAAGAGAATGAGAAGAAGAGAGAGCTTATATTACAAATCTTGCAAGTACACAATGAAGACCAAAGTCAAACTTTTGACCTTATATGCACATCCACCTTTTGAAGGGAGGGCTAACACTGACGCTTTCATGTACTCTCTTCTCTCATTTTACAACCACTTGGTCCCATTCAGCTCTTGACTATCAAGGAAATATACAAGATGAACAATGACATCCGAATCCTTGACCTTGATATAGAGTCATTTCAAACAAGGTAGGTAGTGACTAGCTTTCAGCGGTTGTGTATGTCGAAAAACACATAAGAGGGTATGCATTGCGCAAGGGCTGAGAGAAACTCAGTACGAAGACTTTGTATAAATGTATGCTCTAGTATGTATGGGGGTGCAGATTTGTATGTGTGAGAGCATATGTTAATACTGTGGTCTACACCCACTGTTGGGTGTTGATGACGTCAATGGGGTTATCGTAGCTAGTCCCTACTATGCGTGATGGAGTTTATGGGTTTTAACCTTATGAGTGACTATCATGAGATTGAAACTGCACTATGTTGTGTTTTTAGAGGGTGAGTTTGGGCTTGGGCGTTGATGATGTCAGTGGGTTTGTCATAGTAGCTAGTCCCTGCTATGTGTGATGGAGTTTCTGGTTTTTAACCTTATGAGTGACTATCATGAGATTGAAATTGCATTATGTTGTGTTTTTAGAGGATGAGTTTGGGCATGTTCTTGAATTCATCTAGATATATGCTTTTGTCGTATTAGTGGACATGCCTTGAAGCTTTTGTCCATGTTGTGGCCTTCTGGTATTGCAATAATTCTTTCTATATTAAGTGGTGTGCTACCCTATCAGCTAGATTTAGATGCTTATCTTGGAAGACTAAAATAAAATTGTTTAGTCTTCACAAGCACTTGTAGGTTGAATGAAGAGATTTTGGACTACTTTTGGATTAGCCTACTCCTTTAGAGCTAGCCTTCATCATGGTTGGAGTTTGCCCTTCACCTCTGGAGTGGTGACAGAAACTCAGTACAAAGACTTTGTATAAATGGATGCTTAACTATGTGTGGATTTGTATGTGTGAGAGCATATGTTTATACTATGGTCTACACCCATTGTTGGGTGTTGATGACATTAGTGGAGATGCCATAGTAGCTAGTCCCTGCTATGCGTGTTAGAGGCGATGGTTCTCAACCTTATGAGTGACTATCATGAGATTAAAACTGCACTTTTTGTAGAGGATGAATTTGGGCATGACATCTAGATATAGGTAGTGAAGAAGCTTCTCAAAAAATACAAATATAGCCCATTCATTCACACCATGGTGTAGTTCATTTTAATCCAACTTCTCCATGTGTACTTAACATACATGTGCAAGCACATAAGTAGACAATGCAAATGACAGAGATGCAAAATGAGTAATAAATATTCTGTCCAAGAGACAAAAGATAAGTCTAGTGTACCACCTAAACATGGACCACTGCACTATAAAAATATGCTACTTTTGTGGCACTTCTAAAACACTCGCTATCCTATGTTGCAAAGGCTACTATTAACCAATGTGGCAGTTAACACAGTCAGTCAAAGTTTAGAATAGGTCCCTCAAAATCAAGTCATTGCCTTAAGGTTGATAGAGACTAATAATGCAATGATTGACTCAATCTTACACTGACCCGCTATGATATATCACCAGTCGCTGCTTTACTGCTGCTAACACAGTGACTCCTTAATGCAATGACACATTTTCGAATTGCCACTGAGTCACTGCAAAAATAGCACTGAGTCGATGTGATAATAATGCTAAGTCACCACGCTAATCCATTTCTATTGCTAGTCGGATTGCATTAGTAACACCAGCCCTTGCACTAATGCTAATGCTAATGCTTGCCCATTGTGTTACCAGGTCCACTATATTAGCAGGCAGTCTCATTTTGTACGTTCTCACTTGCCAGCGTACCAAAACTCTATCAAAATTTCTCTAAATTCCCAAAGCCTCCTGCAATCTCCAAAAACACTCTTGCTCCAGCATACCAAAACTCTGTCAAAATTTCTTTGAATTCCCAAAGCCTCCTCCGATCTCCAAACAACTCTTGCTCCTACGCCTACTTGATATCAGCCACTTCTTCACATTCACTCAATGCTCAAGATTTATTTTTCACTAAGGAACTCAAGCCAACCAATCAGCCTTCCCACATTCTCTTACTCCTTCTTCCCAAACACTTTCCTTCCCTCTTCCTTCTTAGATCGGGATCAATCCTTCAGCCTAGCAAGCTACCCATGAGCTCCAACCTCTGCTCAACAATCCACCATCCTCTACCTCCAAAAGTGAAGGATTATGGACATAGAGGATGTCTAGAACTATTTCGAGCACGCAATGCAAGTAACAAGGTTTTTTTGATTGCGGCAGGAATGGCTAAAGAAGTTACAAGGAGTGGTTATCCCACTAGCAATACAAATGCACTCTATTATCATAATGTCGAGGCTTACCAAGCCCTATAGAATCCTAACATGGTGCTACTCATACAAGCAACGGGTCTACACAATGGCAAGTAGGTTCCATTCCCACTTGAAATTGAGGTAGGTTGGCGATTTTGTAGCGAAGTAAAATAATTTCTCAAGCACAACAAGATGGCTTAATGCAGATGGGGAGTATCACCAGTATCATTTTATAATGGAAATGGTCTGGCATGCTTTTGGGCTTCCCATTTTCTCCCAGCCATATGTGACCCTACGTGGTATGGATAAGCGGATTGCGAAGGTGGTGAACTACAACACAAAGATACATAGGGGTGGCATTCCTATTATTTTGATCAAGAAGATACCACTAGCAAAGGTAGCTCAGGCAGTAACCCTCCTAGCGCAAATTCAGTTTTGATAGAGCACCATAGTGTGGTCGTGCCCAATCTATTGGCCCACCTCCATGAACCAAAAAAGACAAATTGGGCAGCCCACTTCTAAAGGGAAATAGTTAGCATCTATACTCATGGGGAGAAGATAGGGAACCCAATGTTCATAATGTCCATCATCCACTACTTGTCCAATGATCCTATTCCAGAGGGGTATGGAGATGCAGTGAAGGATTGCTTTTTACTATCAACTCTAGTTGCCAGGTCTACCCCCACAAAGCCATTTCCCAAGAAGAGAAAGAAAGAGTAGGCTGAGGATGAAGTAGAATGAGAGCAAGGTGAAACAACCCATAAAAGACTACAAGATGAAGAAGCAGCCAAGAAGAGATAGGATGACCTCATCCAGCAGTAGCAAGCAAAACTTCAGCGGTGAATTAGAGAGGAGGAAGCCCGCAAAAATGAAGCAAAGAATGTATAGAAGCTGCACCAAGAATACTGCCTCAAAAGGCCCATCTAGGAGGGAGAGAAATTAATTAACATGACCCAGTAGCCCCTTGAGCAGACTCAGGCCCACCATAGACAAGAAAATCAACATAGAGACTTGCACAACAGTTGTGACAACCACCTCTCTGCATAGGCATTTATTAGCAAGCACTGGAATTCTATACCTCTAGTGCATATGCAACAGCCATGCCGATGGCTACTCAAAATTGATGCATGAAGACCGTCAAGCAATGCACAAGGAGCTGGATTTTATGAAGTCCATTATTGCCATGGTGCCCACCACTGGATCCTAGCACGGAGATAGGAGTTCTTGGTCCACCAAAATATTGCAGCCGCAATAGCCATCAACAAGCTCTACGCTACAAAGGTGGCCAAATAGAAGGAGAAGGCAGAGAGACTAGTAATTGAGGCCAAGTGGATTGAAGGCCATGGAAATCAGCAAAAAACTCAAAAATGCAAACAACATCCTCCTCCATAGGACTGGTTTTCTTGAATTTGCTGCATATTCTGATTTCTACCATGGCCTCCAAATCGGCCTGCTCTACCTCTACCTCTACCTCTTCCAGCACTTGAGTACAAGACAACTTCTTTTGAAGTTCCTCCTGAAGAAGATATACCACCATTTCTCTGCTCTTCAGAAATTAGAAGAGCAATACACACTCTATAATCATCCAATTTTGTATAACTACATGGCATGGGTTAGAGCATTTTAAGACACTCCTCAAATTTCCCTAGTAAGAGTTCTATGCTCGAATTAGTTAAGCCTAACTCCTTAGAAGACCTACCTTGCCACCCAAACATTTTGCAATGCAGCCTACAATGGTTATAGCAG
Source organism: Dipteris shenzhenensis (assembly GCF_047967505.1). Taxonomy (NCBI): domain Eukaryota; kingdom Viridiplantae; phylum Streptophyta; class Polypodiopsida; order Gleicheniales; family Dipteridaceae; genus Dipteris; species Dipteris shenzhenensis. The sequence continues at coordinate 7,498,785 of NC_141616.1, forward strand.
CATGGTTGAGGGGTGTCAGTTCATCTTCACTCACCTTTTTCGAGTTAATAGCAACAGGCATCATAGTAGTCTATAATAATATTCTAGAAACGATGTAGAAAATGATTCAAGCCACCATCAGCCAGTTTGATGATTCACATGCGCCCTATCCCACTGATGTCCACAATGTCAATATGGACACTACCTAGACCTATTTAGCATAGCACCACAACCGCCACCATCCTCTTGGTTGCTTGACACCAAACAAGGCCCTGACTCCACTTCTACAATCACTGGCATAGGTCAATTGTCATAACCCTCCACCTCACAACACACTACCATGGGTAGGCAAAAACAACCACTCAACTAGGAGGGTGATGAAGAAATGGGAACAAATACATTATACAGAATTCTCAAGCCCATTATCTTCTTGGACATAGATTCAGGGCCTTACAAGGAGGAAGGGCGTGAAGAAGTGGATGAAAATCCCCATGAAGAGGAGGACTAGCCCTAGGAAACAACTCCCAACCATAACATATGGTATGAATAAATCACATCTTTTTTTATGTCAACAGGTGGAAAGGAAAGCTTCAAAGATTCCACCTCAGCCATAAATACATAATGGAGGTATGATCCCTCATGGAGTTAATATAGAGGAGCTTCCAAAAATAGCAGTGCAAGAATAAGAGAACTACATGGGGTGGCTATGATAGGCAGATTATACTGAAGTCCCCAGAACAGATGCGGATGCAGGCCTTTAGCCTTAATAGCGGGTCCCATTTTTGAACTATGAGGCATTTTGGCAACCTTTTCCACTGGCCTCAAATAGCACATTGATCCAACATATATGCCTCTACAACGCCACTAGAGTTGGCCAGATTTTGAATAAATGAAGGCTGTTGATCCCAATATTGCATACAACTTTCCAAAGTTTGATTTTATAAAATGTGTGTCCTCCTACGCACTAGTAGCTCAAACGGAGGAGTTCAACACAACCTTCAACGGCGGTCCTAGATCCTGCAGAGCTATTGCCACAATACACTTTTTCAGGCTGCTGATCATTTTGCTTCAGGACATTCCCACACTAGACCCACCCACATAAGAGAACCATCAACAACTCGGAGAAAAAACTATTTTCTACTTAAATAAGGGGCCCTTATTTTCTCAAGTTATGAGATTGTACATACGTGTATGCAATCTTCATGGTCATCATATCCAGACTTTTGAAGACATGTTCGAGACACATTTTTGGAAGCCGCTCCACCCATTTTGTCAAATCTACCATAGGCACTTTGATTGGTATAGAATCATGAACAATGCCCTAAATTTTGGCATTATGCATCACACACAATCCAAGGATGGATTGTGAATAGGAAGGGGGACCTGTTAACCACAATGGTTAACAGTTCATATGATATAGTGAAGTAGAAGAGGGTGTGAGGAATATACAATGCAATTTGCCTTGGAGCTGTATGGGCCAAAGTGTTTGTAACAAGAGAGTGAGAGAGGTACAAGAGAGTACAAGGGTTAGCCAAAAGTTGGACTTTGGTCTTCATTGTTTACTTGCAACATTTGGAATAAAACTCTCTCTCTCTCTTTCTTTACATTTTCTTGTGCTTGAGTCTTCTTGTTTCCATTGTTGTTGCATTGTGATTACCACTCTCCCAGCTTCACCCTTCCCTTCCCCTTCCCTTCTCACTCCCATTCCCTTCTCCATTTCCCCTTCCCTTCTCCATTTCTCCTTCCCTTCATCCCTCTTTCCCTTCTCACTCTTGTGAAATCACATGAACACAATCTAGTAGATGCTTGGGTGACACAAGTGCAAGGCTCGTGTGTACAAAGATCCCACAAGGAGTTGCTCGGGAGTGGAGACTCAACAACATTCTTCCAAGATCCCCACAACACATGAGGGGCACATGAGTCACCACCAAAGACTACACAATGTGATTATCAAATTTATCAGTGGAAGTCGAGTTAAGCCAAAAATTAGTGTTACAATGAGTTTAGTGATAGTGGATAGTGGACACAAGCTTAATCAGATGACATGTGGGACCGAGTCTCTTAAACTCACCACTACTATAGGCACTAATTATGAGGATTACAACTAGTGGGACTGAGTCTCTTAAACTCACATGGGACCCTCTCTTAAACTCACCACTACTATAGACACTAATTATGAGGAAAAAAACTAGTGGGTTCCAGTCGAGGAATCACATGGGACACTTGAATTAGATACAACTCATCAGAAACGAGCTGTTGGCTCATGCATGACATTGCCTTGTGTGACCTTTGTATCTCTCATTCTGTATCCTCACACTCATAGCTTCCTTCATACCTTCTCTAGTGAACTATACTTCTCAACACTCTCCATGTTCCTTGTCTTCCCTAGTTTTGACTTTGCTTTGGCCTTCATCCATATCTAGAAGAGGTGAGCGAGCTACCAAGGGGCTATGAGTTCGAACCTCACTTAGGAGATGCCGAACTCATTCAAGGTAGACAGCCATAGCATAGGCATATTGGGGAGAAGAATTAACCTCGATAGGTGGCTTTACACAGAGGTGTTGAGGTTGGGCCCCATTCCCGTGGGACATTCCCAGAAGGAATAGGTAGCTACAGCTTCCCATTGTAACAGATGGATTGAGGGAGCACACTTTCCATCACTCGTAGGCAGGCTTGGTCAGCAAGACTATTGATGCTAAATCCTAGCACTCCTATAGGTTCCTCATGGATTATAACACTGAAGAAAAGCTCAAGGTTCTTGTACCTTGCAAGTTCATGGCTAAGGCCCTGGCGGTGTACGAAGACAAGGTTTAGATCAATTGGTTGGGCATCATAGATATATTTGACAAGAAATTGAAGGGGGATATTGCATGGCACACCAAGCACACTGTAAGTTGGGGCCTCACCTTTGCATGATCTAGCATAGATTAGAGTTGGGCATAGTTGGATGGCTAGGAAGTTTGAGGCCGAAAGGGCCAAACCCCCATCTTATGATCACTAGAGCACCGAGTGGCCAGGCGCAAGCCCTATAGAGGTTGACAGGCCCAATAAAAGTGGGCAGATCTGGCAAGACAACAAAGACTAGCTCGGTGGTAGAGTCAGATGTAGAAATTACAAGGTCTTGAGTAGGAGAGGGTCCATCACCTACCCATACCCTAGTTACTTAAGGAAAACTTACTCCACTACAACTCGTCTGTAGGCAAACTTTTTGAAGCCGATTCTTGAGTGAAGAACCCCTGTGACCACTATCACGTCATCTTTTGAGGATGAGCTAGAGCAATAGGTGTTAACACCCCCACTTCTCCAATAAATTCCAAGATGCAATATCCTCCCCCATCTGTATTAGAATAGGAGAAAGTCATGATGATGGAAGAGAAGAATAAAGTGGTTTGGATGAGTTAGGTGAGAAGAACTTGAGCGGTGAGATATGAAAGTCCCAAAACAAGCAAAGGAGGCTAAATAAGACAATGAAATAGAGGATGAAACATTTAATTATGATCTTGACATGCCCACAAAGGAGCCAAAACAATCGAGAAAGAAGGAGAAAGAACCAAAGGTTGAGCCAAGGAATGAAGGCAAACCCAAAAGAAGAAGATTTTTTCGGCTCAAGATAGCCCTGAAATAGGTCTGAGCTGACCATAGACAGATGCTCCAACAATATAGCAAAGCAATGGGTACACTCAAGGAGGCACAAGAAACCATTGCTTCACAGAAGAAGCTGATGGTTCAACAAGAAGACCAGATTGTTGCTCTACAAAGGATAGAGGTCAAGCTACAACAAACCTAGGAGGAAAATAACGCCCTTAGATAGAAGGTGGGCACCCTTCAGCACATCCAAGTGCTATTTCAAACTCTAGACCAGCCCATAGAGCACCCTGGAATCCTAGGAGATAGGAGCTAGATGATGAGAGGGATGATACAAGACTAGGAGGAGAGACTTGGCCAATAATTGCAACACCAATAGCCCAAGAGTAGAAGGCAATGGTAGTATAGCCACTGTCAAAGAGACCCCGCATTTTGGAGAGGCTAATTTGGCACTAGAAGACCAACCAATGGCCTAGACCCTTTTATTACTAGATCCCAAACCACAAGTGGGAGAGGCCCCAAATTTTATGGAAGTTGGTACCCAAACGTCTCCCCCTCGATTCATGGAATAGGAAATAGTACCAAAATTTGAAGAAGTTGACCCTTAAAATTTGAAGAAGTTGACCCTTATAAAGAGTACAACCGAGTTCTATTCGAGATAATTTGAGCTTTGACAAAGATCACCCCTCACCAGCCTTATTCTTCATGGAGAAAGAGCATGTGGACATTGTAGGCCACAATATATGGTTTCAGTTAGCATTTTTGGATTTGAATTGCAATCGATATGGGAACTCTCACATTACAAATGGGCCACCAATGTCTTTGATGATGTAGTTTTGGCCTTTGCAACAAATCAATAGGATGTTTTGCCACTCAAAGGAGAGAAATTATGCATCACTTGATTAACAATACACCCTCGAGCATGCCCCAACCGCCCTCATATTTTGCCTAGGTTTTGCATCTCATGGAACAACTTCTCGGCAATGCTTGATAGAGGTAGAAGCATACCTTCAGCATATTAAGCAGTTGTGCCAGCTATCTTATGATAAGTGGCTCCATTCAGACAAGGTGGTGTATTGTCAATACAACACTATGTTCAAAAACCGCAACTGGATGCACCGTGACCTTGGAGAACTCATTTGGATTTGAATTAAAGCAAGGGAGAATACCCCATTAGTCTCTCTAGTGGACCTAACAGGGATCTAACTGTGGCCATCAGAGTCTCCAACTTATTAGTCAAAATACAAGTGGTGCATTCCTGGTATTTACCCATGGCTCAGTCTGCCCCAATAGTCACTTGCAAAGAAGCCACCCGAGCAACAAGCTAAGAGACAAGACATCCTGGCATCTACTATAGAGATAATGCAGAGCAATAATCCCAAACTAAAGAAGAAGAACACCCTCACTCGAGCCTTGCAGAGAGTACCAAGCTCCCCCATGCAAATGATGAAGAAAGCTGTCTCATTAAAAATGTACTATTGAGGGAAATCTATCCTTTGATCAATGGCTAGAATGAGTAGAGAAGATGTGTAGTGAGGATATAGCTCGAAGGATATTTGAGGCGAGCATTAACCTCTAGTTAACAAGTGGCTTGGGTTATGTGACTTACAACACATATCTCAAATAATGAAGATGAAGTGGTAGGTGATTGAGAAGAAAAAAAAGCTCAAGTGGTGATGGTGAAGTCAAGCTCTAGAGATTGAAAGATCAAGTTAAGAATCTAGAAAGGCCATCCAATGGTAGAACATGGTCCACCAAGAAAATTTTCCACTAATTCAACATTATGCAATTATTTTTATCAAAGAGAGCCTTGATCCTTTTTATCAATGATCTTCTCAACATAGATGTTAAATTCTTTGCTAAGTCATTCTAGGCATCTATATGCATTGAAGAGGCAACATAGCTTAGCATCCATGTGCACTACATGAAAGGAGGATAGCTTGAAGGCCAATCTAACGGAATTCTCAAAGAAGAACAAAAAATATAGCCACCTATCAAGGAACCACCAATAAAGATTTATCAAAATGATTAAATTCTTTACTAAGTCATTCTAGGCATCCATATGCATTATAAAAGAGGTAGCATACTTTAGGCATGCACAACATGAAAGGAGGATAGCTTGAAGCCTCATCAAGTGAAAGGCTCAAAGAAGAACCAAGAAGATAGCCACCTATCAAAGCACCACCAATAAAGAATTATCTAAAGGATGAGTGCAGCTGAAGAGATGTCCACTGATTCACACCAAAGCAACATCGATACAAGAGTAACTTGGTCCGGGATACACCAAAGTAGTATCAAAACATGGATACAATATTGACTTGGTCATGGATACCCAAGACTTATATCAAATAATCAAAGAGTCCCCTATTAGTCTAAGAGCAAAAAGGCCACAATCTCATAAGGGCATTGATAAATGATAATCAAAAGAGGATTAAAGATATGTTTTGGATCCAAAAGTAGAAATCTATGATAAAAGAGAAAAATATAAAACCATGTAGCAAGCAACATAATACACAAAAAACTCAACAAATCTTGGCACACTCTTTAAAGCCGAATAGAATGGATATCAAAATTGATGAAACAAGGGAGATCCTTTGTTACAAGACACTCTTCTCTACCACAATAGCAAGCATGTCCATGGTGTATATTGCAATTAATAAGATATAGGATAAAATTATCTTGATTTCAACTTATTCTAGTTCAAGAAATTTAAAGGGACATTGGACCAAGATATACTTTACACTATTCAATTAAATTCATGGTAAGCTTGATCATTAAAGTGAGCTATTGGAGATTTCATTTGATAAAATTCTAAGGACTTCAATGCATGTAGTATATTTCTTCAAAATTAACAAAAGAGAGATGAAAGAAGAACAAAGGAAAGAAGAAGAAATGAAAGATTGGCTATTATTAAGACTCTACTTGGGTTGGAACCAGTGATATAATCTTGGAGCTTGAGAAGAAACTTGAGCTTTTGGATTATTTGTATCCTACAATCCAACTGGTATCTACACAACTAGACACATAGGTCATGCCCATAAGCACATACACAATTTTAGCATGTAGGCACGAAAAAATGCATCTTTTGATTGTCTCCTAGTCATTAGAATAGACACATTATGCCTTGCAATGCATGCTTATAACTATGGAAAAAGTAATGTCAAAATAAACAATCAGCTTAAAATTTACAACTTTAGCAACATGAACATTATTGCAATGCACCAAAAAGGGCAAAAAATTACAACATGAGTTTGATCCTCATGGTGTCTTTCTTTCCATCCAAAGAAATGGTGACCCTTATCAATGTAAGCTAGCAGAATGGTTAGTAGACTCAGCACACATGACAAACATGAAGAATGGATTTAAACCTTGAAAAAAAGTTAGAACTCAAAAGAGCATGGCTCATAGCAAATTGACATCCATGCAAGGTGCAAGCAATAGGTTCAATGTAAATTGAGGGTCTTTCAAGACAAAAGAAGGTCATCAAAGATGTTTTACATGTAACAAACTTGACTCAAAATCTCTTATTTTGGGCCAGAGGATACACAATGACTATGATATGCTTTAAATGAAAGAGAAACCTTCACTAGTAAAGATAATGGTGAACATAAGTTGATTTTAAAAAGGCACTAAAGTTAGAAGACTATATGTTGTTGAGATATCGAGCTCCACTCGCGATATGCCAGGGTGACCATTGTGCAGTTATGTCACCGACTTGTTAGATACAGATGCGGTTGGTACACCGCCCACGAATAATAGCTGGATGACAACTATCCTTATCTACACTAGTTTGTGGCTCAGTTAGTATGCCACCTTAGTTAGTTGAGTTTGGTTTGAGACCCACATATAGGGTTCTTCTATTTCTTTGTACTAGAGTTTTTTTGGCTTTCACAACTAAGAAGAGGAAAACTGTTTTTAGCCTCCACCTTTGTGTGTATTCCCCCATTGTGTATGTGAGAAAGCTGCAAGTGAGACTCCTTCCCTCTCTCCCACTATCTTCACATGGTATCAGAGCCTTGTTCGTGGTAAGGAGCTCAAGAAAGCAAACCAAGTTCGCAGTGTCCTGGTAAGAGGACCAGTGTTGCTTTCCTTTTTCGAGTTTGGGAGCAAATCTCTGCAGGTAGCACAGCCGGAAGTGCAAGAGTGCACTGTCTCAGATTGAGATGCCCTTCGCGGTGTGGCGAGAGGGCATTATATGCTGTAGGAAAGAGCAAAGCCCTTGGTGACTTTATTTTTCTGATTCTAGGTCATTTTGGGGCCCGTTTTGGAGGTGGAAGTTCTTCGCAGGCACTCAGAAAAAGGCCCTGTTTTTGCGGTGCGACCACTGTTCTGCAGGTTGGTGAAAAGTTGCCGCAAAAATTGCATTGTATGCCTATGCGCAGAGATATTAAGAGTTGCAGAATCATCCTTATTGCCTGTTGATGCAAAATCGTCACTAGGAAGTGACTGTGTGGTTAAAGAAAACCACTTTCGTCAGGTTTGCAGATTTGCCCTTGGGAGGCAAAAGCTGTGTTTTTTGTAGTGACAGAATATTTTGCAGTGTTCTGTAATGGCGTCTGATCCTCTTTCACAGATTGTCACTGAAAAGCTTGACAAGAACAACTTCCAAGCATGGAAGTTTAGAATGATGAATTTCCTTATGGGAAAAGGCTACTGGGAGTTCATTATAGGAAATGAAGAAGAACCAATTCTTCCTAATGTTCCCAATCAATAGGAAGTGCAGGCATTTAAAGGATGGCATGAGAGAGCCAGAAAAGTTATGTACTGCCTGTCTATCAGTATTTCAGATTCAATGATTGTGCATATTCAGGATGCAAGTACGCCAAAGGTGGCATGGGATACTTTGGCTAAAATGTACAGCACAAATACGCAGGCCAGGAAAATGCAGCTCAAGCAGGAGCTGCACAATGTGTAGAGAGAAAATATGAGCATCAATGACTACCACATGAAGGTGAAGAAAATTGCGGATGCACTTGCTTCCATTGGGTCGCCAGTGGATGATGACGATTTAGTTTCTGTGACCTTGAATGGTCTAGGAAAGGATTATGCACAGTTCCAGACATCCATTGCCGTCCGTGAAAAATTTCCTGATTTTGAGGAGTTGATTGCTCTTCTAATTTCTGAAGAGCAGAGAAATGGTGGTGCATCTTCTTCAGGAGGAACCTCAAAAGAAACTGTCTTCTGCTCAAATGCTGGAAGGGGTAGAGGCAGAGGTAGAGGAGGCCGATCTGGAGGCCGTGGTAGAAATCAGAATATGCAGCAAACTCAAGAAAACCAGTCCTATGCAGGAGTACGTGGTAACTCTAGAGGCAGGGGGAGCCAAAGAGGTCGTGCTGGATGGCAGAGAGGCCAAAATGCAAACAGCAATGTTGAATGCTACTACTGTGGTAAAATGGGGCATATGGCTAAAGACTGCTACAAAAAGCAGAATGACATTATGAATGGAAAATTGCAGCAAGGCAATTATGCATCCTCTAGTAGACAGGGTGATGACAGAAATGAGCATTTGTTTATGGTACAGCATATGACAAATTCTGTGACAAGTGCAGAAGAAAGCAATGATGTGTGGTATGTTGACTCAGGTGCATCAAACCACATGGCAGGTCATGCTGAATGGATGCAGGATGCAAGGAAAATGGAAAAACCAGGATTTGTGGAGACTGGTGATGATACTGCACATCCTATTGTGCAGATTGGCAAAATTCCTTTGTCTATGCAGGATGGGAAAAAGAAATACTTGTCTGATGTATTTCATGTCCCGAACATCACCAAGAACCTGGTTTCTGTTGGTCAAATGGTTGAGCAGGGCTTGCAGGTTAGATTCAATCCTCATGGATGCTTTGTTGAGGATATGAAAAATAATGGTCGCTTGATAGCAAAAGGAAAGAAGAAACGTAGGATGTTTACATTGGATGTGGACATGCCTGAATTGAGTGCAGCAATGTTTGCACATGGGACCGGTGTAGTTGCAGATATTGATATCTGGCATAAACGCATTGGTCATGTTAATGTACAGCGACTTAAATATATGCAGGCCCAAAATATTGTTGTAGGATTGCCTAAATTCAAGGTTGCAGAAATGCATAAGGTGTGTGAAGCCTGTCAATTTGGAAAACAGGCAAGGAAACCATTTCCTAAGCATGTTTTCCTAAGCATGTTCAAGAGAGTAAAAAGCCATTGGAATTAATCCACTCTGACGTGTGGACTACTAAAGCTGCATCTATTGGAGGCTGTCACTATTTTGTCACATTTATTAATGACTTCAGCAGAAAACTTTGGGTGTATTTTATGAAAAAGAAAAGTGAAGTGTTTGGGCACTTCAAAGCTTTTAAAGCTATGGTTGAAAAAGAAACAAGCCTGCAAATAAAATGCGTAAGATCAGATGGAGGGGGAGAGTACCTCTCAAATGAGTTTGCAAGGTTCCTGCAGGAGCATGGCATAAAGCAACAATATTCATGCAGTCATACCCCACAGCAAAATGGAATTGCAGAAAGGAAAAACAGGCATATTGGAGAGGTATCTCGGGCCATGCTAAATGAAAAAGATCTACCAGATTTGCTACAGCAGTTTATATAATGAACAGGACTCCCACTGCAGCAATACATGGCATGATGCTAGAGGAGATGTATACTGGTAGGAAACCAGACATTTCTCATTTGAAAATTTTTGGTTGCATTGCCTATGTTCATGTGCTAGATGAGTTGAGGTCCAAGTTGGATCCAAAGGCTGAGAAGTGCATCTTTATTGGTTATTCTCTGCAGCAGAAAGGGTATAGATGCTATAACCCTTCTACATGTAAGTTCACAGTGAGCAGAGATGTTGTTTTTGATGAGATGAGCAGCTGGTATAAACCAATAAATGTGATGATTGATGTAGATGCACAAAATGGTAATGCTGCACAAAATTCACAGCAGCAATCACAAAATATCAGTGGACCTGTAGTGTCCTCTAGCAGTAGTTCACATACTTCGCCATGGACAGGTAGATTGAGATCAGGAGAATCTCCTCAAAGCAATGCAGATAGTGGTATGCAGGTATCACGAAAAGGAAAAGAGAAGGTAGATCAGCCCATGTTTGATGTGAATGCAGGTCACTCTTATGTGGATGGTGAATCCAGTGGCTCAGAGCAGAGCATTGATGATGAGTTGGGTATTCCTTCTGTTGTTACACCTGGAGTAAGGAAGACCAGGGATGTTTTGAGAGCACCTGGAAGTGAGCCTATTTTGCGTAGGTCTACCAGGGTTAGGTATCCTATGGATACCTAACCCTGGTAGACCTACGCAAATGGTCAAAGTGATACAGGAACCGGAACCCACTTCTTTTGAGCAAGCCATGGAAAATGAAAAATGGGAGAAAGCCATGGATGAAGAAATGGATGCCTTGGATGCAAATGCTACATGGGAATTGGTGCCTTTGCCTAAAGACAAGAATGCAATTGGCTGTAAGTGGGTTTATAAGATCAAGCACAATGCAGATGGTTTTGTGAATAGATATAAGGCAAGATTAGTTGTCAAGGGGTATGCACAGACATATGGCATTGATTATGAAGAAACTTTCAGCCCGGTTGCAAGGATGGCAACCGTAAGAGCAGCCATTGCTATGGCTGCATCAAAGGGATGGTCTTTACATCAGATGGATGTAAAGAATGCCTTCTTGCATGGTGATTTGCAAGAAGAGGTCTTTATGGAGCAGCCAGCAGGTTATGTTCATGCTATTCATCCTGAGTTTGTTTACAGGTTGAAGAAAGCCTTGTATGGCTTGAAGCAAGCACCTAGAGCATGGTCTGACAAGATAGGACAGTATCTTATCACTATTGGCTTTCAGATTTCCAAGGCAGATTTCTCACTCTATGTGAGAAAAACAGAGAAAGGGATTATGCTACTTGTCATTTATGTTGATGATTTGATCATCACAGGTGATAGTGATGAAGATATCCTTCATGTGAAAATGCTATTGAGGCAGAAGTTTGAGATGAAGGATTTGGGAGAGCTGCGTTATTTCTTGGGCATTGAGGTGATTAGATCACCAAGTGGGATACAGCTCTTGCAGAGGCAGTATGGACTGGACATGCTGTCCAAATATGGGATGACAGGCTGTAAGCCTATTTCAGTTCCTTTGGAGCAGAATGTGAAGCTGAGCGCAGATGCAGGTGAGCTTCTGGAAGACCCTACTATGTACAGATGCATAGTAGGAAGTTTGATTTACATGACTATTACCAGGCCAGATTTGAGCTATGCTGTTGGGTTGGTAAGTCAGTTTATGCAGGCTCCAAGGAAACCGCATTTCGATGCGGCTAGACACATACTCAGGTATGTGAAGTCCACATTGCAGTATGGACTATTTTATGTCTGGGGTTCAGATACAGTTGCATGGATTCACTGATGCTGATTGGGCTGGTAGTATTTCTGATAGACGATCTACTAGTGGATACGTGTTCTCTTTTGGGAGTGCTGCAGTCACTTGGAGCAGCAAGAAACAGCCTACAGTTGCCTTGTCGAGCACAGAGGCTGAGTACAGGGGTGCAGCAATGGCTGCATGTGAGGTAGCTTGGCTGCATAAGCTACTCTATGATATGCATCAGTCTACAGATGGGCCAGTTGTCATTTATTGTGACAACATGAGCAGTATACACTTGGCAAATAACCCAGTCTATCATGCTAGAACAAAGCACATTGAGGTGCATTATCACTATGTGCGGGAGAAGGTTTTACTAGGTCTTATTGATCTAGTTTATGTCAGCACAGAGGATCAGGTAGCTGATATATTCATGAAGGCATTGGGCACAGAGAAGCTGCGCAAGTTCAGAGACCTGCTTGGTGTGCAGGAATTGGGATTTAGCTCGAGGGGGAGTGTTGAGATATCGAGCTCCACTCGATATCTCAATGTGCTAGAACAAAGCACATTGAGGTGCATTATCACTATGTGTGGGAGAAGGTTTTACTAGGTCTTATTGATCTAGTTTATGTCAGCACAGAGGATCAGGTAACTGACATATTCATGAAGGCATTGGGCATAGAGAAGCTGCGCAAGTTTAGAGACCTGCTTGGTGTGCAGGAATTGGGATTGAGCTCGAGGGGGAGTGTTGAGATATCGAGCTCCACTCGCGATATGCCAGGGTGATTGTTGTGCAGTTATGTCACCGACTTGTTAGATACAGATGCGGTTGGTACCGGTTGGTACACCGCCCACGAATAATAGCTGGATGACAGCTATCCTTATCTACACTAGTTCGTGGCTTAGTTAGTATGCCACCTTAGTTAGTTGAGTTTGGTTTGAGACCCACATATAGGGTTCTTCTATTTCTTTGTACTAGAGTTTTTTTGGCTTTCACAACTAAGAAGAGGAAAACTGTTTTCAGCCTCCACCTTTGTGTGTATTCCCCCATTGTGTATGTGAGAAAGCTGCAAGTGAGACTCCTTCCCTCTCTCCCACTATCTTCACATATGTTGGCCATAAAATTGCCTCCACATCAGGCAAATACTTTAGAACACATCAATGCAAATGTCATTAGTGTACTTTGGCAAAAAATTTATAGACAATTGAATTACAAGAATCTCATCTTCACAAGGTAGAATAACATAGTGTAAGGACTACCACCATTGCAAAAACAAAAAATCAGTATGTGAATCATGTTGCATTCTCAAGCAACATCATAATCATTTCCTCAATCTAAATCATGGACCATAGATGTCCTTGAGTTAGGGCACACTAATATCATAGCATTTATCATTAGGAAGAAAGTCGTATTATATCATTTTTATTGATGACTACTGAACAAACTCATAGAGAAATTAGAATCTTTTGAGTACTTTCAAGAATTTAAAGCATTTGTTGAGAAAAGAAAGGAAACAAATGAAGACACTAAGGTGGACAAGTTAGTGAATATCCTCACATATTCAACAATTTTTATAGATATAATGGGATTTGAAGAGAACCGACATGCTAATACACTACTTAAAAATATGATGTTGCAAAATGCAAAAGTAGAGTCATCTAAATAGAACTTTCTAGATATATGATGAAGGAGAAATTTTTATCTAGCTCTTATTGGCTTGCAACACATTGTTTATTTCATGAATAGAAGTCCAAGTATATTACTTCAAACTTATGACACTAGAAAAAGTTTTCAAGAAAGAATGTCTCATCTTTGATTTTTGATTTTATAGCATATGTTCACGTGCCAAATGAGCTCAGAAGAAAACTTGATGCCAAATCATAAATTTGTGTACTTATAGGATATGGTGATGAAAGTAAAGGGACCCATCAAATATGGATCCCTTCTAAAAAGCATTTCATTGTTTCTTGTGAAGTCATTGTTGATGGAAATGGTAGTTATTGTTATCAACCAAAAGTTGTCACAATGCCTACTTCAAAAGCCTCAAAATCCTCAAAGCAAATTATAATCTATAGTGACTCATCAATCACTAGCTCATGCTCGAATGAGTTAAGTTCCAAACAATGTAGCCACTTCGATAAAAGGAAAAGCTTTACACAAATAGTTGAACTTGACCAACTTTACTAAGAGTTCTTTTGCAAGATTCAAAAGATCATCTTGTCAAAAGAAAGCCCCAGATAGATTGACTTATACAACCAATTACATTTTTATGTAACAAGTGATAGAAATTGAAGAGACTACAACCTATCAAGAAGTGGCACAAAATCTAGAATGGCAAACAACCATGGACAAAGAATATGAAGCTAGCATGGATAACAACACATGGAATCTTGAAGTTTGCATAATGGTAAGCATAGTATTGGATGCAAGTTGCTGTATGAAGTTAAGTTTGCCCCAGATGGTCTAATTGAGATAAATAAAGATTGGCTTGTTGCCAAGGGATACTCACATGAGTATGGAATTGATAATGATGAAACTTTTGCATTAGTTGCAAGATGACAATCTCTTGAACACTGATTGCCATAGCTGCATAGTTTACTCCACATTTATCAAGTGGATGCTAACAATGACTTTAAGAATGGGTATGTTGATACAAGTCAACCAGAAGGTTATGTTATTTCTAGATGGGAATACCTCAAATGCAGCATATTAGCATCTCATTATGGCTCGAAGCAAGCACCTAGATAGTGGAATGCTAGAGTTGTGCCTTCCTACATCAACTTGATTTCAAATCTTCACTTGCAAACCCCTCATTGTACATCTTTCAAACAATGAGTAGAATTGTAATAATAATACTTATGTGGACGATTTGTTTATCATAGGACCTTGTGAATGAATGCTCACATGTGAAAGAAAAACTTACATCGGAATTCTCCATGAAAGATATGGGTCATTACATTACTTTCTTGGCATATAGATATGGAGATTAGACTCTCATGTTATCCTCACTCAGTGTAAGTATTCTAGAAATCTCTTATAGTTTCCATCTATCAAATTCAAAGCATTTTGATACTCCATTGCATTACCATCAAATTATTGGAAGTCCCATCTACTTAACTATCAAAAGACCCGACCTCAATTTATGCTATCTATATACATAGCCAATATATGTAACAACCCAAGAGGGCTCATCTTCATCCACATGAAGAGCACACAAATGAGGCCAAAATATGTGAAAGAAACAATTGATTTTTTTTTGAAGCATGGAAACCATTAAAATCTTTAGCTATTAGGATGCACAAATGCTAATTGGGCTAGTATTATAGAGGATAGGATATCTACCAATGATTTCATGTTTTCTCTTGGTTATGTATCTATCTCATGGCAAAGTTAGAAGCAATCCATAGTGGCCTAGGCCTCTCCAAAAGCTAAGTATCATGCTACAACAAACATAGCTTGTGTGATGCAATATGGCTCCAAAGTCCTCATATCTAAGTTGGAGTTGTTTGATCAGAATCTAGCACCCATATATTCACACAATATGAGTATTAAGGACCCCAATTTTGATGCCCACACCAAACATATTGATGTGCATCATCACTTCATTTGAGAAATGTTACTTTTTGGAGAAATTGCATTGGTTTATTGCTCCACTAATGAAACAAGTGGTTTCTTTCTACCAATCCATTTAGCTTTGATAGGTTTTTTGGCTTTTAAAATAGAAACAAAATCTACCAAAACTTCTTGCAAGTTAACTAAGAGGGGGAGTAATAAATAAGGTTCTTCAAGCTTTTAAAGTTTTGTTCTAGCTCTAAGTAACCATGCTTATAATAGCATGGGTTAACCTATAAATAATCCTCTAAATAAATAAATAAATAAATATGACCATGAGGTTAACCTAGGAATATCCTTAAGACCATGAGGTGAACCACCTGTCCTAGGCAATCATCTTTACAGATCTACCAATAAATAGTCCAAAATTTTAGCACACAACCAACAAATACTTTGCCCTTTAATAAATTATTTAACCCACACATGATCTTTAATACTAGAGCAGCATGCAACTCTACACATAAGAATATCAACATGCAATAAACATACTTTCATGCAGTTAATTCAAGTAATGAACCATTAGAATCTCTACTTTAAGAGAATATACAAGGAAGCTTCCTCCCTATTGATATTAGCACTAGTGCAAATGCCATGAATGCTTATACAATATATGAAGGAGCACTAAAGGTTGTTTTTGCATTAATGCCATGCTAAAATGACTCAAACAAGTTACCTTCCAAGGAATATGGGATGATCAACAAAATAGTTGGCTCATCTTGTACAAATGGAAGAAAGTCCCTTGATCACATTCCAGTAATAAAAAATGGGCATAATCGATTTATTATTTTCCCCATGTATCTTCTTTCGACATGATATCATCTTCTAATCCTACCTTTTTTCCAATGCAATTATTACCTAGCCTAAGTAAATCGAAAGTAAATATTTAATCTACGGCCACTCGCATCCTTTCCATTGCTTTCAATCGAAATCATTTCCATTGGTAAAAGAAGAGTACACCCTTAACTATAAGATCTTAGGAATCATAGAGCCCATACCAATAGAGAGAACTTTGAAAGCCAATCCCAATCTTCAATACTCAATCATAACATATAGAATATCTTAATAAGATATTGTTTAAATAGAACCCAAGAGAAAACGTTTCCTAAAGATAGACACACATAAATGTCAAATCCTAAATAACTATATATTCCTAAGGATAGAAAAGGAATTTGGTGATGTTATCAAGGCTTCATGGACCTCTATGATAAGCATAGATCATATTTCGATCTCCTTGATCCTACATTGATTTGTTTAGAGTGACATGGGAAAGTCTACACGAATGAATGTCAGCTAGTAGTTTTAGAGATAAAGCTCAGATAAAGCAAGAAGTTTCAATGTGAAATTCACAACCTCTTTAAGGAGGCGGCAAATGGAGAAGAAGCACATCAAGTCACATGAAATTTAGGGGATGTATACATCTTGTATTGCATAACAAGTGTGATAACAAGTGTCAGGGTTCAATAAGTGGGGATTGCATGACATACAAGTCACGTAAAAAATGGACAATTGGCCCGAATTGCCCTTTTCCTAACTTGTGAGCACTTGGAAATATAGCACGGAAGGCAAAATTCTTACCCATATATGTTAGCTAGAGATATATGCCTAGTCTAAAGTTCATTTATATGAATTGGAATTCCATAAACACATGCATTTCTCTCTCTCTCTCTCTCTCTCTCTCTCTCTCTCTCTCACACACACACACACACACACACAAGGAGATGGTATGAAAAACAATGGCATTGCAAATTAATAAAGGCACACATTCTCATTTATATTCAAGCATGTGAAGCCATGTAGGCTCTACAACTTTCCAATTTTCTTTGAATAAGCTCAACATCAAATAAAATATAAAGTCACAACCAAGTCACACAATATATGGGCACTCTCTTTTTTGTATGAACTTGTTAGCATTTCTTCGCTAAAATGTAGTGCTTTCTAAGTGTATGAACTTGTTATTGCTTAAACATAATGCTTTGTTAGAGTGTTTTCCACATGTTATTTCATTAGTGAAAAGTCTATCTCCTTGTCTTCTTTAACAATCCAAATCTCGTACTAATATACCAAAAGCAAGTGCGGGCCACAAGCATTCCTAGTCCCTTGTTAAAGTAGTTCTTAGCCCTTTGCTATAGGCTCATGAATATATGTCACCAAATAAAGAAAGAGGTAGCATGCATGGTGTTTGGTTGAAACACGTTGGAAGACACTCAGAAATGGATATGAAAAAAGTAAAGAAAATAGTGAAAAGACGGCTTCACCAATGAGACTCTGAAGAACATGTGACGTTCAGTTTTCATACCACTGCTGTATCAGTCAATAGGGTTTCGTTTTGCGGTAAATTGTGAAGCTCGAAACAAACAGAAATTGGTCTAGATTCAGGTACAGCCTACCAGCTTTGCTTAGTTTTGATCGTTGCCGTCCTTGACATAAACATATGAAGTGCAAAAGAGACATGGTCGTTTCGGCATACCTCAAAACAGAGGTGCTGCGCGGATCGAGACGCATTCTGCGCACAACGGACCGTAACCGCGTCATTTTGTCCTACTGCAGACGGAAGTTGCAGCATCATCAAGATTCTCATCTCAAAACTCTTCTATACGAGCTCTGTTTGGGCATTTTAAACACTGGACGCGTGCCTCAATGAATAGGGAATTTCTCCTGTTTGATGTTGTGACATAAGATTCTTGCTCTGCTTGTTTAGATCAGCCCGTATCATGAGGGAGTGGGCATGGACTCTATGGCCTATCAATCAGTCGCTATTGTATTCAATCCAAATGTTTAGACAACAAGGCTGAATCATGACGGAGTGGGCAGGGATACTTTGCGATCAATAAACAAACTACCCTTAAGCCTTCAAAATGAAGAGCTTTAAGCTGAGAATCCTGATGATGCTCCAACTGCAAGCAACAACGCGGAACCACTAGTG
This sequence comes from Dipteris shenzhenensis, assembly GCF_047967505.1. Taxonomy (NCBI): domain Eukaryota; kingdom Viridiplantae; phylum Streptophyta; class Polypodiopsida; order Gleicheniales; family Dipteridaceae; genus Dipteris; species Dipteris shenzhenensis. Next base: position 7,517,219 of record NC_141616.1, read on the forward strand.
TCAGGTCCAATCTGAAAGGACGTCACAATAAAAAGAAAAGCGGCACAAGTAATGTTGATCCAAGCTGAAATGCAAGTTGAGAAGTAAGCAGCGTGGCATCTGCTGAGCATCGGACGTGAACCACTACTTAGTTGTACTCTGAAATACAACCTAGCAATGCACATCTATCTATCCCGTCCATCAATCGAGCTATTATCGAGAGCGTAAGAAGTACCCAGTAAAGTTCAGAGAAAAGCACACCCTTCTCGTGAGCTAAAGTAAAGAGTATCACAAGATGTAGCATTTTTACGGGAGGTTTAATGACGTCATGAAAAATACTGCATGAAATCCGCATTTCAGATTGAAGAAAGTTTCATGTATGTTTGGCATCCGGAACAAGACTCATCGATACTTCTTTTCGACCGCGTAACAGGTCTAGTGAAGTAGAGAATGTTGATCTAGTTAAATCAGTGAGTGTGGGGGACGATTGGAGGAGCTCTGCTCCGCACAGAAATACGCACTCATTCCACTCTTCAAGCAAGAGTGAACGTGATACAATGGCACATGACAGACTTTCAAAGCTACCTTGGAAGAAGTCGTGTAGTCCACCCCGAAGGCTTCATGATCTCCGCATGCACCGTTCCTGATGATCGTGATTGCTCACTTGCACGGGGAAAGTGAGTGGGTTCACTGGGTTGCCACTTGCCAGGACCACTTGCGTGGTTCGAGTTAATCAGGCCCGAATTCTCGAGCAAACCCACAAAGTACTCGGGACACTGGAGTCCGGGATGCGCCTTCATTCAGTGGGCAGAGGGGGAATTCGATCTGTGCAGCTGTCGAGAATTACTGCGCCTCATTCTGTGCCAAGTGGGCCAAAACGCAGACGGCCACACTCTGGAAAAAATCCGCTCGTCCACAGCACTGAGCAGGGGTGGGCGTGTAGGCCTTGGGGGGGGGGGGGGGGGGGGGGCACTATTATCGATGTGAGGGGAGGCAAAAGTACGCAAGAAAGAGGGAGGTGTCAGGGGGGGAGGGAGTCACGCGGGGATGAATAATGATGAGGAGGAGGGGAGAAGGAGGGAGGTAAGGAGAAGGGAGGAGGGTGATGGAAGGAAAAGGAGGAGGAGAATGCGAATTGTAGACGGAGGGGACGAACGGAAGGACGGAAAAAGCAGGATGGCTGAGCGAAGCGCACTGAGACAGAAAGAGAGAGAGAGAGAGAGACGTTGGCGTGGAGAAGAGAAAAGTTAGAAGAGAGCTGCACCAGAGCCTTCAGTCCCCACGTAAGTAATAATATTTAGTGTAGCCTTGTTTTGTTTGGTGGTGTTGTATCGCATTGCCTTTGCTTTCCTTGGTGTTGTATCGCATAATGGCCTTTGCTTTGCTTTGTTTTGTTTTGTTTGGTGTCGTAGCATTTGGATTGGATGCGGATCTCAGTGGCTTCCACCTCCTTATCACCACCCCCAGTATATCCACTCTTTTACCTTCTCAGATATTTTCCCCTCCTTATCATTGCTCATGTCCCTCACCCACATGGACCAGAGGGACTAACACCTCTCTCTCTTTCTCTCTCCCTGAGCATGTACTCTCTCTCTCTCTCTCTCTCTCTCTCTCTCTCTCTCCACATTAAGAAGCATGGGATATATATGGTTTTCTCTCTAACTCTTTTTGTTCTTGAGTTGCACAACCTGGCTCCACACCAAATTCAAAATGCAAGGGCTCCAAAATCATCCTCCCACAAAGACAACTCATGAGATACCCCATACAAATGTGGTATGTTTCTCCCAAGGAACCTTAAGAACATGATGACATAGCCTATCACTCTTCAAGAACCTAAGTAGGACATGGCCCCTCTCTCTCAATAGTGGGGAGAGAGAGAGAGAGAGAGAGAGAGAGAGAGAGTAAATATCTACAATTAAAAATGTGTGTGTGTGTGTGTGTGTGTGTGAGAGAGAGAGAGAGAGACAAAGAGAGAGAGAGAGACTTTTAACACGCAAGTCTATGCTCCATAATAGATGCCATCCTCACTCGCTACGCAACCCTACAATCGTAACCTTAGTCATCACCATCCTTATTATTACATCTACACATGGTGCTCCCCACCCTCCTGATCACCCCATTCATGTCCATCCTTCCCTACAAACATGGGTCACAAGGATTCCTATCTAAAACCTCATCCAAGGCATGTTGTCACATGATTCTTGGTCTTATCACCCACATCCTCACCTAAAAACATTAACCCCCCAATTGTGCTCAACTCAATTGTTGGATATTTATATCCCCTTAGTAACAAGTAAAAACAAAAGGAGAGCCTCTTGTGGGCCAAAAGGATTTCCATCCAACTACAACAATCAAATCAAGATTTGGCCTCAATCTCTCCTTGGTTATTGTTACCAAATGAGGCTCTGATATACACTCCCTTAGCCTTGTTAGTTATTTTTCATACTTGTAGTGACAATGCTCCATCTCTTTCTCATTTCGTGTTTCACCCACCCACTCAATATATCTTTCACTTTCCTCCCCTCCATAATCTCGTGCTTTGGGCCCATAATCTTGGGGTTGGTGTTATAAGAGATGGAGCAAATATCTATAATAGTTAGATTATGTCTACCTCAACTTTTGGGCATGATCTATAAGGTCTAAGTAGACATACCTTTCCAAAAAGGCAAACTTACACAGGATTGTCCCTTTCATTGAAACATTGTTGGGGATAACTTCAAGAGTGTTTCCTTCATATATGCCTTTTCCAAGCCTTTTGTATCACATAATACAATAAGCCTTCCTTGCATACAGAAAGGGAATTTCATTATCCTTCTAGATCCTCTCCTTAAGTAGACTTAATTCTTTACTTATAAATAATGAACATGTGTGGAAAACTATGTTTGAAAACTAATACTTTAGATAAAATCCCCTCCATGAAGATAGTCTACTGTTCATACTAGGGATTTAGCCTCTATGACTTTCCTCCCAAACTATTTGATGTTTCCTTGCTTGGCACATTACCTACACAAAGGATTAAGGTGTTTATTGTTAGCAACCAGATTTTTCACAATCTTGATAGAATATTTCAAATATAAAGATTAAAAGCAAGAGAAAGTTCAATTGATACCATATTCATGAAAGATGTACCACTTCATCAATACATTCATAACAAATTCATACAAATATATATTCACAAATAAATTTATTAATGTGAATGAACTTTATATCTAGAAATAATTTTAGTATAGTTAAGAATGCCTTCGCTCTATCTAGTATGTGTATGTGACCATTTCCTCAAGCTAGTTCTTGCTTCACTTTGTCTTCAGAAGAGCTAAACACAAGACAACAAACATGAGCTTCTTATAAAATCAATATGTTGCTCTCTATTGTTTTTCCAGTTATTCTTGTGGATTAATATTGTTAAATTTAGAACTTTATTGTTTTCTTTTTCTTTTTTAGAATTAGTCGTTGTATTACTCTTTCACACCATTTTGTGAATGAAATTGATTCTTTCACTTATGCATGTCAATGAATGATAATCTCTCACATTATAAATGTGATGAATTTGTTTTCTTAAATGTAGAAAACTTTTATCTTCTATAAATAAGATAATTGTCATTTTTTGCATCATTGTAAAAAGTTAAGTAGTATTTTTATACAAAACTTGATGAGATATTAAATTAAAAAAAAACTCTTCTAATATAATGAATGGATAAATAAAAATGTTGTGCACATTCTTTCTCATTTTTTGAGAACGTGTATTTGTATTTCTTAGCTTTATATTTTTTAAATAAAAACTATTAACGTTTTAATTCTACCATGAGTGATTGTTCTTTCACATTAATAATGTGATTAATATGGAAATGGTTAGAAGAGCTTAATTCCTATGTTCATATGTTGTGAAGTGTTGGATGGATGGCATCCATTATTGCACTCTTTTATTAGAGTGTTGATTCTATCATGTATATTCTTCCACACTATTTTGTAAGAAAATATGAGTAAAGTGTTGACATTGCACATAAATAGAGTCAGTGATTATGGAAACACCGGTAAAAAGGATTCATGATTATTTCACTTTCATATTTCTTTAAATGTGTTGGATAAATGACATCCATTATTGTACAAACTAAGTAAATAGTATTTTACATTTGAAAGACCCTTATCCTTATGTTGTAATATTAAGTTATGGTTGGAGGCATAATCAATTTGTAATATTCATTTGCAATATCCACCATGACCAATTTCCTAGTCTCATGATTGGAGACACCTCTTGTCTTACATCGACCAAGATTTTTGCCCATTAATAGGGGTGATGATCTATAGGGAGATATTTCTTATGACATTTGTATACATTTTTCTTGAGTTTAATCATTGAGAGTTACTTTAGGGCCACACATGGGGTAGGAATGATATTTCAAAAACCATGATGCTTAAGGAAGTCAAATGCTATGATTAATAGGCAATAGAAAAGAGTAACCCATGAGAGAGAGAGAGAGAGAGAGAGTAAAAAAGAACAAGTACAAAAGTGAAATCCTTGGAGAAAGAAAGAAAGAAAGAAAGAAAGAACTCTATTAATGTCCACAAGAGACTGACACATCTATGCGACAGGGAGAAACTATCTAGTACATCTACTAAGGATGGAACATGGGAACTCCCAAGGAGTGCAAAAGGTCCATTGCATGATTGGTTGTAGCCATTTTTTTTGTGAAGTTCAGGGACAGTATAGCATATGGCTAGCTTGTTCGATTCATAACTTATGATGCATTTCTCAATAGAATTTGCTACACTTGGTGTCTAAACTAATCTAAACATTTTGAACTTGAATTTGAGATCAAAAAATTACACAATGGGCATCTTGAATGAGATAATTAAACTATTGCAAGTGCTAAAATTCCTATGAATCATGAAATTTTGGCAGTATAGAATATTCAAAATATTTTAAAAACATCAAATAATTATTCTATACATATATGGAAACTATTGTTTATTTGAAAGTGCACTATTTGAGCTTCCCACAAACCAAAGGAGGCAACCAATTGAGAAACTTTGCTATGGTTTAGGGGATCTCCAATACTATGCTGCAGTTGTGTGCATACCTTTGAGGGTGCAAGCTCAATAAGTTTTCTCATTTGGTTGAAAAGGCAAACTTTTTGAAAAAATGTAGTCCATACTTATGGACATAGTGCAGGGTGGTCTTAAAACTTTCATATTTGGTGAAATTTGTAGCTTACTTCACCCATAGATGGATGCATTAGAAAACACTAAATTCATGCATGTGCGATGCTCTTTGAATAGATCCCACATTTTTAATCATTTTGCATTGATTCCTTTTAGAGTCATTAACTTGCAATGAGGTCCATAAGCATGTCAAAGATGTTTCCATTTCTTAATCCACAGCATTAAACCCTCTATCGAGCTATTTTGCCTTTTTCTTTTTTCAGCCATTTTGCGCCTCTTTACACTCGTTTAGGAGGCACAAGTTGGTGACTTCTACAACCAAAATTTGATAGCTCCCACTATTGCATTCAAAATTTTTACTAAATTTTCTTCTTGTGTGGTAGTAAATCCTAAATAAAATACACAATGCACAGTTGTGTGTCACCTGTGTCCTACCTTGTCAACATGTCACTTGAACATTCTCCCAGAATGCATGACCTTAGCTTGTTCCCCTTCCTTCTTTTGTTTAAATATTGTTTTCCTCACTTCTGTGCTCCTTGGGGGCATTTCCCCCCATGGCTCTCCGTTCTTCTCAAGCTCTCTTGGAAGTTGGAACATGCACAATTTTGATTCCTGTCATGGATCTTTTAGGTGAATCCTTATTTCTATTCACAAGCTAGATCACCTAATAATAGAAATAATTTATTTTTCTTTATTTAGTTAAAATAAGGACCACATGGTGTGATGCAATTTGTCATGGATGGGTTGCAAAGAAGTAGACAGAGGCTATAAGATACAAAAGTTGATATACATGATCAAGGTATGAGGAGGTCAAAGGCCATGGAAACTAATGATACAATATCCAAATGGCAACACAAGCCACATTTGCAATAAATGTGAACGGATAGACAATGCCAAGAAAAACACCTCACTGAGCAGCTAGACTCGAAGGCAATAGATGCACCCATTCGAGCAGTGCCATCAAACCTATGAACACAAGTTGTGGTTTCAGAATTGGTGGGAGCCTTTGAGATAGCAACATTAGGTCATTTGGGGATGTTGAGATATCAAGCTCTACCCCCGATATATCTCCTGGATGACTATCATTTATGTCACCGCCTATGTTAGTTGTACTCGTGGTGTAGTTAGACTACCACGTATGTTTTTGGTTTGGGTTCACGTATGAACCACGTATTCTAGGGTTTGACATATAGGGTATTTCCCTCTTCTATTGTATTATTGTTGTGTGCAAAAGTGAAGAAAGGCTTCACCCTCCAACCTTGTGTCCTCTCTCTTTTGTGTATTGTGAAGAAAGCTGAACTTGAGTCTCCTATCTCTCTCCCTTATTCTTTACATGGTATCAGAGCCTTGTTCGTGGTAAGGAGCTCAAGAAAGCAAGCCAAGTTTGTGGTGTCCTGGTAAGAGGACCAGTGTTGCTTTCCTATTTCGAGTTTGGGAGCAAATCTCTGCAGGTAGCACAGCCGGAAGTGCAGGAGTGCACTGTTTCAGATTGAGAGGCCCTTTGCGATGTGGCGAGAGGCCCTTCGCGGCGTGACTTTATTTTTTTGATTTGAGGCCGTTTCGGGGCCCGTTTTGAAGGCGGAAGTTCTTCGCAGGCACTCAGAAAAAGGCCCTGTTTTACGCTGTGTGACCACTGCGCGGCTAGTCGGTGGAAAGGTGCCACAGAAATTGCATCATATGCCTGTGTGCAGAGATATTGGGAGTTGTAGATTCATGCCTGTTGCCTGTTGATGCAAAATCGTCACTAGGAAGTGACTGTGTGGTGAAATACCACTTTCGTCAGTGTTGCAGATCTACCCCTGTGAGGCTTTTTGCAGAAGTTTTGCTATTTGCCCTTGTGAGGCATTTGCTGTGTTTACAGGTTGCTGTTGCAATTCGTGATTTGTAAAATGTCTGAGAATCTGTCTACCATTGTCAGTGAGAAGCTTGACAAGAACAACTTCCAAGCATGGAAGTTCAGGATGACAAACTTCCTTATGGGAAAGGGAGTTTGGGAGTACATCAGTGGTGAAACTGCAGAACCAGTTTTGGGTGCTGCTCCCACTCCTGCTGAATTGAAGGCCTTTAAAGAATGGCATGAAAAAGCCAGAAAATGCCTGTATTGGCTGTCTGTTAGCATTTCAGATTCTATGATTGTGCATATACAGGATGTAGAGACGCCTAAGGAGGCATGGGATACATTGGTGAAGCTGTATAGCACAAATACCAAAGAAAGCAGCAGTTGCACAATGTGCAAAGGAAAAATCTGAATATAAATGAGTATTCCTTGAAGGTGAAAGGCCTTGCAGATTCTCTTGCCTCCATTGGAGCACCTGTTGATGATGAGGACTTAGTGTCTGTGACCTTGAATGGTCTTGGGAAAGATTATGCACAGTTTCGGACATCCATTGGAGTCCGTGAAACATTTCCTGATTTTCAGGAACTTATTGCTCTCTTGCTGAGTGAACAGCAAAGGAATGGTGGTTCAGCCACCTCAACTTCTCAAGAGACTGCTTTCTACTCGAATACAGGTAGAGGCAGGGGTAGAGGAAGAGGCCGTTTTGGTGGCCGTGCAGGAAATCAAAACCAACAGCAACAGGAAAACCAGGCCTATGGAGGAGGACGTGGTAGTTCTAGAGGCAGGGGGAGCCAAAGAGGCCGTGGTTCATGGCAAAGGAACCAGCAAGTAAATAGCAGCACATATTATTGTGGAAAGCCTGGACACAAGGAGAATACATGCTATAAAAAGCAGAATGACATCAAAAGTGGGAAGTTGCAGCAAAGCAACTATGCATCATCAAGTGGGCATGGTGACGACAGAAATGAGCACCTTTTTGTGATGCAGCATATGGTTAACTCCATGTCAGGAGATGCTGCAGCTTGCAATGATGTTTGGTATGTTGATTCAGGTGCCTCTAACCACATGACCAGTCATGGTGAGTGGTTTCATGATGTTAGAAATTTGGATAAGCCAGGTTATGTTGAAACAGGTGATGATACTGCGCACCCAATTACGCAGGTTGGTAAAGTGCCATTGGCTATGCAGGATGGCAAAACGAAGTACTTGGCAGATGTACTTCATGTTCCAAAAATCACTAAGAACCTGGTTTCAGTTGGCCAGATGGTTGAGCAAGGTCTGCAGGTTAGATTTAATCCTGATGGATGCTTTGTTGAGGACTTGAAAAATAAGTGCCGCTTCGTTGCGAAAGGCAACAAAAATGGCAGAATGTTCACCTTGGATGTTGATATGCCTGAGGTGAAAGCTGCTATGTTTGCGCATGGGAGAGGTGTCATTGCAGATATTGAGATATGGCACAAGCGCATTGGGCACGTGAATATACAAAGGCTGAAATCTATGCAAACGAAAAACATTGTTGCAGGTTTGCCTAAATTCAGAGTTGAGGGAATGCAAAAGGTATGTGAAGCATGCCAAATGGGTAAGCAGGCCAGACATGCATTTCCCAAAAATGCTAAGGTGAGCAGAAGACCTTTGGAAGTGATCCATTCAGATGTTTGGACAACCAAAACTGCTTCTATTGGTGGATGCCATTATTATGTGATGTTTATTGATGACTACACTAGGAAGGTGTGGATTTATTTTATGAAGCACAAAAGTGAAGTGTTCAGCCATTTCAAGGCTTTTAAGGCCATGGTTGAAAAAGAGAAAGGTGTGCATATTAAAGTGCTAAGATCTAATGGAGGGGGAGAGTACTTTTCAGAAGAATTTTGTGAATATCTGAAAGAACAGGGAATTCAAAGGAAGTACTCATGCAAGTCTACCCCTCAGCAGAATGGGGTTGCAGAAAGGAAGAACAGGCATATTGTAGAAGTAGGACGGGCGATCTTAAATGAGAAAAACATGCCTGATTATTTTTGGGCTGAAGCAGTGGCAACTGCTGTTTATATTATGAACAGAACCCCCACTGCAGCTGTCCATGGCATGACGCCTGAAGAAATGTATACAGGCCAAAAACCAGATATTTCTCACTTGAAGGTATTTGGTTGCATAGCTTATGTTCATGTTCCTGATGAGAAGAGAACAAAGCTGGATCCAAAGGCAGAAAAATGCATCTTTATTGGATATGCTCTGCACCAGAAAGGGTATCGCTGTTATAACCCTTCCACCCGCAAAATGCAAGTGAGCAGAGATGTTGTTTTTGATGAAATGAGCAGCTGGTATGCACCAACTGTTATGGTAGGAGATGCAGATGCAGGAAATGGGAATGCTGCAATAAATGCAGAGCAACAATCTCAAGCCTTGAGTGGACCCAGAGAGTCCTCTACTAGTGGATCTAATGCATGGACAGGGAGATTGAGATCTAGTGAATCGTCACATGGCAGCCCTGATAGTGTTGTGCAGGTATCACATAAGAGAAAAGAAAAAGTAGACCATGCTCCAGTGTTTGATGTGTCTGCTGGTAGCTCTCATGTTGATGGAGAGTCAAGCGGCTCTGAAATGAGCCTTGATGAGGAACTTGGGATTCCTTCTGTTGTTACACCTGGTGCAAGGAAAAGCAGGCATGATTTAAAGACTCCTGCAACTGATCCAGTTGTACGGAGGTCCACTCGTATTAAGTATCCAGTTGACAGGCTGAGATATGATGGGTATACAGCACATCACTATGCTTATATGGTCAAGGTTCTAGAGGAGCCAGAGCCCACATGTTTTGAGGATGCAGCAGGGCATAAAAATTGGGAAGCAGCTATGGATGAAGAGATGGCTACCTTGGATGCAAACCACACTTGGGATTTGATGCCTTTGCCTCATGATAAGAAGGCTATTGGCTGCAAGTGGGTTTACAAAGTAAAGCACAATGCTGATGGGTCTGTTAGCAGGTACAAGGCAAGATTGGTTGCCAAAGGTTTTGCGCAAACATATGGAATTGACTGTGAGGAAACTTTCAGCCCAGTTGCAAGGATGGCAACTGTGAGAGCAGTAATTGCTATGGCTGCTGCAAAGGGATGGTCTTTGCATCAAATGGATGTGAAAAATGCCTTCTTGCATGTTGATTTGCAGGAAGAGGTTTATATGATGCAGCCAGAAGGTTATGAGGATAATTCACACCCCGATTTTGTATGCAGGTTGCGCAAAGCCTTGTATGGCTTAAAACAGGCGCCGAGGGCATGGTCAGACAAGATAGGGCAATATCTTGTCACTATTGGATTTCAGATTTCCAATTCAAATTTTTCACTTTATGTGAAAAGGACAAACAGAGGGATTGTGCTTGTAGTCATCTATGTTGATGACTTGATTATTACAGGTGATAGTGATGCAGACATTAATGAAGTGAAGCTGCTATTGAAGCAGAAATTTGAGATGAAGGATTTGGGAGAGCTGCGTTACTTCTTGGGCATTGAGGTTATTAGATCCCCGAGTGGGATATGGCTGTTGCAAAGGCAATACGGTTTGGACATGCTGTCCAAATATGGGATGACAGGCTATAAGCCTATCTCTGTTCCATTGGAGCAGAATGTGAAGCTCAATGCAGAGACAAGTGAGCTTCTTGAAGATATTACTATGTACAGGTGCATAGTAGGTAGCTTGATTTACATGACTACAACCAGACCAGATTTGAGCTATGCTGTGGGGCTGGTGAGTCAGTTTATGCAGGCACCGAGGAAGTAACATTTGGATGCAGCTAGGCGCATACTGCGGTATGTGAAGTCCACATTGCATTATGGACTGTTTTATGAAGCTAGGTGTGCATTACAGGTACATGGATACACAGATGCTGACTGGGCTGGTAGTGTCTCAGACTGGAGATCTACTAGTGGTTTTATGTTTTCCCTTGGGAGTGGTGCCATCAGTTGGAGCAACAAGAAGCAGCCAACAGTTGCCTTGTCGAGCATAGAGGCTGAGTACAGGGGTGCAGCAATGGCTGCATGTGAGGTAGCTTGGTTACGGAAGCTACTTGCAGATATGGGACAGACAATTCATGCAGCAGTTGTCATTCATTGTGACAACATTAGCAGCATCATGCTTGCTAATAACCCAGTTTATCATGCTAGAACCAAGCACATTGAGGTGCATTATCACTTTGTGAGAGAGAAGGTTCTAGCTGGTGAGATTGATCTTGTCTATGTCAGCACTGAGGAGCAGGTGGCTGATATTTTTACGAAGGCATTGGGTACCGAGAAGCTTCGCAAATTTAGGAGCTTGCTTGGTGTATGTGAGATGGATTTGAGCTTGAGGGGGAGTGTTGAGATATCAAGCTCTACCCCCAATATATCTCTTGGATGACTATCATTTATGTCACCGCCTATGTTAGTTGTACTCGTGGTGTAGTTAGACTACCACGTATGTTTTTGGTTTGGGTTCACATATGAACCACATATTCTAGGGTTTGACATATAGGGTATTTCCCTCTTCTATTGTATTATTGTTGTGTGCAAAAGTGAAGAAAGGCTTCACCCTCCAACCTTGTGTCCTCTCTCTTTTGTGTATTGTGAAGAAAGCTGAACTTGAGTCTCCTATCTCTCTCCCTTATTCTTTACAGGGGACTACCAGGATCGTATCCTCAAAAGCTTTACCTTGCACCCAAGGATTCGTTGAGTGTCTACTCTTCCAAAGCTTCGAGTGTCTACTATTCCAAAGCTTTACCTTGCCCCCAACTTTTAGAAAAAAATAAAGCTCATTTTGGGGCCTTTTAGGTTAGACAAAAAATAGAGACCCTCCAATGAGAGAGAGGCCAACGTTACATTAGAAATGCTTTTCTTTTTTCAAAAAGATAGAGTTTATCTCTCTAGAGATGCTCAACACACTGAAATTTGAAAGTTACTACATTAGATTTTTTCAGTGTGTCATAAATGTCTTCTCGGAGGGGTCTGAACGACCAAAATAGGCTTTTGATAAGAGTGTCAGAAGCATATTTTCGTCATTCTGACCCCTCCAAGAGGCCATATTTAGTAATTCAAAAGTTGTTCAGGGGTTTTCACCTGCTCCGGATGCAATGGTGATGTCAAAACCACAAAATTCCACACCAAAAGAGTATAAAATCATTTGAGCCCTTGGACATAACATTTATTGCACTAAAAGACACTCGAACGGGAACTTCAAAATGTTAGTTTATCTCTTTCGTGACTTATATGTCCAATTGAATGCTCGACCATATAAATTTATGATTATCACTCTAAAAAATTTCAATTTTGAGTCAAGAAAATTAAAAAATCATGAATTTCTTACAGGGCCCCAAAATGAGCTCTGCTTTTTCCTAATGGGATCCTTTGAGTTTCTACTCTTCCAAAGCTTCAAGAATTGAGAGTTTCACACCCAAGAGGTCATACTCTCTAACTTAAGGGATGGCATCGACAAATTGAATATGAAATGGCTGCATAGCTTAGATCAGCTAGTTCCAAAGAGGGGCACATTAGTTATGTTATTTTCATCTCAAACTGTCACAAAACAACTTGGGGGCACAACATCGAGAATGTTGCCCATTAGTATGACCAAAACGATTCCAACGATTGGTGGTCAAAAGTGGAAGCAATGCAAACCAATGTGAGGAGCCTATGTGCATCAAATAATTACCAAAAAGAGAGGGGCTACCTAAGTGAGAAAGTCATTTGTTTTTACTATCTCTCCCATGTCGAGGTTCTGAGGGTGTTGGTCACCTACAGTCATGTCATTTCTCATTGTAGCATAGGTGTTCACAAGTGTAGCATAGGTCCTCGGGTTGTATCCTAGTGAGAGGTGTAGGCTAAAGCATGGAAAGCAGATCTCATGTGCATGTGGGTGAGAAAGAGGGCTTGATCACAACGATGGATGGAGGCTCTCACCTCCACGGAGTTCAAGGGTTTAGAAGGGGTTGCAAGGTTTGGAAGCGGGCAAGGTTGAGAGAGCTATCTAGGAGTTTTAGGGTTTAGAGAGGGTTGTAGGGTTTAGGAGGAGTCTAAGGTTGAGGAGTGGAGAGCTAATCTCCTTCACAATTTTGAGGGGTAAGGGTTGAGGAGGAGGGACAAGGGAGGAGGAGGGAGAAGGGAGGAGGAAGGAGGAGGAGGAGGAGGAGGAGGAGGAGGAGGAGGGAGGAAGAAGAGGAAGGAGGAGGAGGAGAAAGAAGGGAGGAGGAGGAAGAGGAGGAGGAGGAGGAGGAGGAGGAGGAGGAGGAGGATGACGACGACGAGGAGAGAGGACTAGGAGAAGGGCAGAGGAAGAGGGATTACAAGGGTAGGCAGTGCAAGCATAAGCACATGCTAGAACATAATAGTGTAAGAGAGCATGGACACAATGCAGATCAATCACATGAATACAATAGTGAGCTTGAAGTAAAAGGTGTAAATCCTGGTGAAACTTTGTACTTTTTTGCATAAAAGTTTGAAATCCTAGCGAATATTTCAAACATTTATTTTTATTAGGGCATATAAACTTTCGATGCCAATATAAAAGTTTCACTTATTAACGAAACTAACATGAAAAAATAATCCATGGTGGCTATTAACATGCCCCCCTTCCTATTGCTGAGTTGCCCTCAGATCATCCGTGCTCGAGATGGGTGGAGAGGACCGTCTGGAGGACTACGTAGCAGTCTAATTAACAGGGTGTGATCCAGGTGAAGTACGAGTAGAACTTCCAAAAGTGGGTGGCATGCATGTCCTCGTACATGTAGATGTGATGGCCATGGAGATTGCAGACTCGAAGGTAGAGGCAGAGGTCCTAGAATTGAGAGGGATCAAGGTCGGGGTTGAAGACAATCTGGTTGTTGAGATTATGGAGCTTTTCATCAATCGGATGACTGTGGGCAAGGAGATGAAGCTGTTGAAGTGGACCATTGCAATGACCACGAGATCAGGGATGGAGCCATAGTCATTGTTGAATGACTGGAGGCGGAAGCAAAATCCCTCCTGTGGCATTTCCTTCAAACTTGGGGAAGTTGTACAAGATATTGGGGTCCTTCTGTTAGAGCTCACAAAATTGGGCCCAGGTCCAACGGCGTTCCATGGGCATGTACAAGGGATGGATTCGTCGGTCAATGTGGGCATTGCAATAGTAGTGCCAAAACGGCTCCTTCTTTAAAAAAGGAATTCGCCAGCAAGGCTGGAGGCCAGCATCAACATTGGTGAGGGGGGATGAAGCATCGAGGGAGAGATGGTAGCTACTGCATGTACACTTCGGATGGGACCACTGCCAGTCATTGAAGGACTGGGTAATAAATTGTGTAAGGGGGTGAACCTCCATGATTTCATAGAGGTGGAGGTGAGAGCCTTTGAGCTGCTACTTCCAATGATTCATTAGTGCACTGTCGGGTAGTTCTTGAAAGGATTGCAGATCGGGTCTCCATGGAACATCTTTTGATGGGGAGGAGGGAGCAGCTGGAGGAACATCATCGTCTTCCATAGGCATAGAGTCCTCTTCAGCAGTCCCTGTGGGTAATGTGTCAGTGGGCATATGTACAAAATTTGCCAAGTTGAGGAGCATATTGAGAGCTTTGTCCGAGAGGTCAACCGCAGCATTAGAGGAGATGGATAAGGAGGTCCCATGTTGTGCAGAGCTGGTGTTGGAGGAATTGGAGGAATACCCAGGGAGGTTTGTGCAAGGGATTGGGGGCGGGGCGGGATGGGTGGTTTGTGGGGGGGTTGGGCGGGATCAATAGGGTGCGGCTGTGCAATTTTAGCGGGAGGACGGTAGAGTTAAAATTGTTGTCTTCTTGCCCCTCCTCCTCCGTGACTTCTTCAGTATATGCTACATGGATTGTCTCAAAATTGCTGGCCAAGGACTCGAGCAAGTCCTAGAGAGCTTGTAGCACCCAGTTATACAAAATAATTATGCCAAGGGGATGGTAGGTGGTGCAGTGGTATGCCAAGACATGCCCTTGCGTTTGGACCATGGAGGCCCGTCGGCTATAGGTCTGCATCCAATTGATACCGGCTTGGAGACCTTCGGGGATGTAGGCCCAGGGGCTGAATTCAGTGAGCTTGGCTAGTTGCAACATGTCATCATCAAGAGGGTAAGTAGTGAACTCGGTGATGACCCGACACCACACTTGGAACTTGAGTAGCATGGGGTGGGAAGCAAGGGTTTGAAGGTCAGAGGAATGGAGAAGAGATAGGATGGCAGGCTGTAGATCGAGAGAAAAGTATGAAATGGTGAGAATGGGGTGGTAGTGGTCGAGATTATGGCAGCGGAGGGCGGTAAGAGGAAGGGGAGTGGTGAGGTCAAGGTGGAAGATAAGGTTTTGTGCACGAAGGACATCGAAGTGCATCTGAAGGGTTTGTAGGACAATGCATGGGGCTAGAGTGTATGTGGCTAGTTGGGATGAGATCTCTCCGTACATTTGGAGCTCCTATTGTTGCCGTGGTCTTCTAGCATGGATTCCTCTAGGTGGCCAAAGGTACGTAGGTGCTTGTTGTCTTCCTATATAGAAACGATTAGTGCTCGCTCCCGTGCTAAGAGATCTTGGAGGGTCTGAATTTGTCGGTTGTATCCCTCTTGGATTTTGTCTTGCTGCTCCTCGACTTGTGCCTTTTGTTCATCTGCGGTGAGGAGAGGATTTTGGCTTGTCTACCTGGTCCATGAGGGTTTGGCAATGAGCTCATCTTTGAGCTTTGTAATAGAGAGCTCCAGCTCTTTGGCCTTGTTGCGATACTCTTCCACTCTGTCGAGTGTAGTTTGCCCTATAGTTTGGGTGCCACCATCAACATGTGGCTATCGCATGCGGAGAGTTGTTCCTAGAGGAGAGTAGAGGAGAGTTGGGAGGTGTTCCTACTGTCTGTGTAGAATGGTACATGCCACCTATGGGAGTTGGGCCATCACATCAAATAATTGTAGCTCCATCTGATTGGTGCGGGAGAGTTGCTTGGCTGACATATTGTTGTACCCACTCGTTGTCTGATATTAGGGTGCTATTGGGAAGGCCACGGTTTAAAACAACCAAGTAAGAAAAGATTGGGATTTCTCTAAGATCATAGTCCAAAGTGAACAAAAGAAACTCGGCCTAGACTTGGTCCCAAAGGTGGTACTGGGGAAAAAAAAAGACCATTGATTGCACAGCGTGTTAATATGCTATTAGAGATGGATAATGATGAGGAGAAAGAATTTTTGGATGCCAATCCATCCATTGTGCAACTGTTCAAGGTCGATGTGGATCATATTGCTCAGCAATATGAGACTGAATTGGCAACAGCATACCAAGTCATGCTGATAGAACCAATTGAAGCCCAAAAAAGATCCGATAAAGAGCAAGTAAATCTGAAATGCAAAGTATATATGGAAGAAGAATCTGCCCAACAAAAATGGGGTGAAGACGTTATTCATAAAGCAATAGATGACCATGAGGAGCAAATGAACAAAACAGCAAGAGTAAAGGAAGATGAATTGGAAGAACTAAATTTTGGCACAGTAGAAGAGCCGTAGAAAGTAAAACGCAATGTCCATGAGGAAGGAACTTTCAAAACAGAATTGATGCAATTTTTTATGGAATTTAAAGATATTTTTTCCTAGGAATACACCAACATGAAGGGCATTAATCCAAGTCTATGTGTTCACTGCATAAATCTAAAGAAGGCTACAATTCTAGTAGTGTAATAGAGGTGTCCTAACTATGGAAAGTTGGTAAAAGAAAAAATAGATAAATTGATTAGAGTTGGTTTTATATACCATATGGAAAAAGTGACATGGCTTTCCCCAATCGTCATAGTCTCTAAGAAAATGGACAAATTGCAGGCTTGTGTAGACTACAAACAATTGAATGTAGTTACTATCACCAATCCCTTCTCTCTGCCTTATTGTGACACCATGTTGGATGCAGTAGCAGGACATGAAGTGTACAACTTTCTAGATGGATTCAATGGGTATAGTCAAATCCAAATGGCCAAGAAAGACAAATACAAAATGAAATTTATGACTAAGTCAACCATTGATAAGAGTAGTTAAGAAAAATGAACAATTTGTTTGGAGAGAGGAGAAGCAAAATGCATTCCAGCTATTGAAGAAAATGTTGGTGGTAGCACCTATCCTTGTCCCACCAAGACTAGAGCCAATATTTCATGCTTTTGTGGACACATCAGACATTGCCATTAGTGTAGCCTTAATGCAAACCTTGTAGAAGGGGTGGTTCTAGTTGATTTACTATGCCACCCATGCATTATCCTCAATCAAACGGAATTATTTGGTCACTAAAAGGAAAGGCTTGGTTATGGTATATACTCTGCAAAAATTCAGACATTATATTTTGGGCAACGTAGTAGTCTTTCATGTTGACCACCCACCAGGCATTATTGCATCTGGTCAATAAGCCACAACCATGAGGAAGGATAGTGAGATGGATCTTCCTCTTACAAGAATTTAACTATAGAATAGTGCACACACTAGGGAGACAGCATCTCATTGGAGATTATCTCAGTAGATTGGAGTTAGGGAAACATCCATGACAAGGAATTCCTAATGACCTACCTGATGCACCTTTGTTCCAAGTGGAAGCCATTCATGGAATAGATTGGTATGAAAGACTGTTACAGTTCCTAATAGATGGAGTGTTTCCTGAAAGTTTCATAAAGGATCAAAGGCACAGAATGGCTTTCAAAAGCAAAACATTTATGATCATTATAAGAGCATTGTATAAAGGGGAAATAGATCAAATACTTCAACACTGTGTTCCAGAACATGAGCAGCATGCCATTTTGTAGGAAGCCCATCACGGGACATTAGGTGTCCACTTTTCAGGTGATGTGACAACTAAAAAGATCTTTTAAGCCAGATTGTGGTAGCTGACAATAATCGAAGACTCTCATGAATTTGCAAAGAAATGCTAGTATTGCCAAAGAGATGGGTAGCCATTAGATGCCAATAGATTGCCACTAAACCCAATCCTCCAAAATGGGGTTTAGATTTTGTGGGCCATTCAAGCTTGCAGCAAAAACCATAGTGGAAATAAATACATTTTAGAAGCCATGGATTATTACACTAAGTGGGTAGAGGCTCAAGCCCTACGGGATAATTCATCTAATAGAACAACAAAGTTCTTGTATCCCAACATCATAATGTGGTTCGAATGTCTGATAGAGCTAGTGTCAGATCAAGGAGGACACATTCTAAATAGAATCATCAAAAAACTGACAAAAATACATACAATTGTTTAAAAAATAGCATCAACTTACCACCCACAAGAGGCCGGATAGGCAAAAAGTTTCAATTAAATCATGAAGCAGATTCTAAAATTGACAGTTTCAAAAAACATAATGGACTAGGACACAAAGCTACATTCAACATTATGGGCATTCCGAACAGCATTCAAGTCTACAATGGGAATGACACCCTTCAAGTTAGTTTATAGAGCTGAGGCAATAGTGCCCATGGAATTCATGACCACCAGTCTACAAGCTTTTGTAGAAAAATTGAGTCCGAAGGTGTCGATGGAGTTTTGACGACAATAGTTGAATTAATTAGAAGAAGATCGGCTAACAAGTTTGACACACAACACAAGTCATCCAAGAGCATAGAAAATTCAAATTGTTTAAGGAAAGAGATTGGGTACTCATGTTTAATACAAAATTGGGGAAATTCTTGGGAAATTTGAAATTAAGATATGATGTACCATTCAAAATTGTGAAGGACTTAGGCCAAGGCACATTCCAACAGTTGGCTAATATGCATGGTAATATATCATCAAAACCGGTCAACGGTTTCCAACTAAAGCCATTTGTTAGACTAAGGAAAAAGTACAATCCAACTTTGGACCATTTGGTCACACTTAAGACTTCGAACTTTTGGCGACCCAATGGTCAAGTACATTGGGCCTCTAAAAGGAGGCATCATGCAAGGGAGCAATGACTTTGACACTTCACACGTGTGGGTGTTGCAACACATGCAAAAATTGGCACTTCAGTTCCTTTACAAGAGTCATTCTAACTTTCCAATCGTCCTTCACTTGCTTTGCCCTACAAAGAATCATCCATTTGATTCCCATCGATTTGTTAGCATGTGGACTACACTCAAAAGCATTGCAAAAGAGCACACAAAAGGTGAAGGTGCTACCAGTAGTTTTTCAAGCCTCCAAGTCATGGTGTAATTATTCTTTTATTCATTTTGCCAAATTGGACAATCAAATTAACTGGGTAGCAATCTTACATGAGAGAATTATGGGGGAGATCACCGGAAAGGATAAGAGGAGAAGTATTTGCACTACAGACTCAGGTCTATTTTATATGATCTTTTCATCTAGATTTTGGATGCACCTCATCCCCACCAATGTTTACCTTTCTCTAATGAAGAAAACGAGGGAGAAGACAAATGTATCGTGGAGGAATACCCCCGACAAGAAACAATCAGACTGTTAAAGGAAGCCGGGTACACTCCAATAGATATAGAAGTAGCAATGGAGGAAAAGAAAGACTTACAATAACTCTTAGAGGTTGCACAACAATAGGGAAAACCAAATTTTGCCAAGAATCCCAAATTGAAAATTAGGTGTAAAACTCCAAATAGAAGACCTCGCAACTGAGATTAACAAGCAGCAAAGAGGGCAGTAGAATAGGAAGGAGAGGAAAGAATCCTAGAACAAGCACTATAGGGAAACCAAGAGGAAAAGCTACCAGCAACATAGGAGAGAGTACCAGCAATGGAGGACATGCACACACACCCACTGAAACCAGAGATCCCTACACAACAATCACCACCAACTGACAAGTCAAGAAGAAGTAGATCCAAACCCAAATCGCCATGGAAGGAGTACAGAACAAGCTTAGGGAGTTTGAGCCCCAAATACCCTAAGGCCAAAGCATGCAGGCAACATGCATAGGTGGTCACACTGGAATGTTCCAACTGCTAAGTTATAGGTTCCAGCTGCTAGAATCGTATGTTCCAGCTGCAAGCTACAGTTAAGTGTCTCACGGAAGTTAAGCCTCGCCACTCTAGGTTTTGAGCCTCATGAATGGGGTTTGAACCACAAATGGTTTAAGGCTTTAGGGTGCTTAGGGATTTTGAGCCCCAAATAGCCTAAGCCTTGGAGGCACGAGGCTAACACAAGCACTATTTGGAAACTGGTTAGGAACACCTTCTAATTCCAAGGTTGTCCCAAGTGCTCTAATATGGTTAACACAAGCGCTATTTCCACTAGTAGGGAGAGATGGAAAGAATAGCAATATTCCTTCACACCCTATGGGCCCAAGAGCCTTTTATTGTAAAGAGAAGGAGAGTGCTAAAAGGAAAATGGTTGGCCCTCCCTTCAAAAAGTGACTTGTATAAAAGGCCAAATGGTTGACTTTGGTCTTCATTTTTGTTTGCACAAGTTTGAATACAAGCTCCCTCTTCTCTTCTAAGAGAGTGTTTTGGATGTTTCCTTGTTTCCATTGTAGTGCCCTTGTGTTGCCACTCCAACCCCCTTCACTCTCCTCTTCCCTTCTCCTTATTCCTTCCTTCTCCCCTCTCTTCTTCCCTCTCCCCCTTCCCTCTTTCTCTCATGGAAACACATTGCAACAATCTAGAGGCCGCTTGAGTGACACTTGTGGATGGATCATGCTTTGCATTGCTCTCACAAGGAGTAGCTTGGAGTGGAGGCTCCATCGGCATCTCTTCAACATCTCCATGACATGTGTGTCACCGTCGAGACCGATACATTTTTGGCACCGCTGCCGAGAAATGAAGGTATGCTTTTGCATTGCACTTGTCTTCCTTCGTTATCTACCCATTGCACAAGGTTTCAAGCTTAACTTGGAGCTTTGTTAGTAGAGTTGTAGGAGAAGAAAGAGTGAAGAAGTGAGAGGTTTTGATGAAAAAGTTAGGAAAGCTATCATTTTCTGTTGGAAAGTCTTTTTTATCATTTGAAGCTTGTTTTTTGTGGTTATTAGTGTTTTGAGTTGATAGGAACTTAGTTTGTGAGATTTCTAAGGAGAGTGTCATGTCCAAACACATAAAAAGACAACAAAAATGATCATTCTTGCTGAATTTCGAAGAAGTTTTGTGTGCTAGAACCCACCCCTCAAGAAATCTGCATTTTGGCTTGCAAAATTGTTTTTCTTCCAAGTTTTTTTCAATGTGTAGGTAGACTAGGTACTGTAGCACCCCGATAGCATAAAAAACCCAAAACAGGAACTCAAAATCCCCCAAAAAGCCACACAAACTAGCCGGCGATGTAGAGTTCCACTATCCCCACAAGTCAGCACCATAGAGCTATCCTGCTAGTCAGACCATGTTGACGTGGTGCATTAGCTGTAACCCACCAACCTAACCTCTGACCACGGCCTACCTACCACCTTGATTAAATGCATGTTAGAGTTAATTATCCTGCCGACCTAACAGCCATTGACTTGTGGCCTTAGAGCTATCCCAGAGTCCATTGCTATCTCGTTATTCTACATATCGATGTTCGTGGTCATATTTGTCTCCTGCCACCCATCGCGTTATGCCTATCATGCCATCATTGTTATAATTATTCCATCAATTGGCACCTTATGCCTACTCCACCTCCCGTCACTATTTTCTATTCCCATGCCCATTGCCATAAATATACCACCAATCGACATGTTGATCAGTATCTTGCCGACCTCTTTATCCCATCGCCCATTGTCTTAACCTTATCCCTATGCCTGTAGGGATACCACTTGCGCCTTATTTTGCCAAGCACGTGGCAAGATTGATCCTGCTACCCATCACATTTCGCTTGCTATGCCGCCCATCGCTATAATTATTCTATCGACCACTACTCTACCAATATCGTGTCATCTGGTGTGATACCTTATTCATATGAGCATCACCAAAGAGCTATCCCTAGGACCATTGGGATACCTCTGGGATAGCCTAGGAAATAAAAAAATTCCAAAACCTTAGTTTAGCCTGAGTGTAACCTCCCCCGTTGGCTTTATAAGTGCAATGAAAGAGCCCCCTTCAGGTCCAAAACTCCTTGTATCCAAAAGCTCGCCTAAGGTCAAAAGGACAGGAGGAGGTTGAAGAAAAGGAAGACCTACAACAGGTACCAGCCACTACAAGGCCTACACAATCAAGGATCACAAGATCTTATACCAATAGGCCAAGAGATCTCGGGAAGACAGGTGCTCCCAAGGGTATGATGGGCCAGCCTCGGTCAAGGAGGTATACCTAGATCTGGAACATGCACTTGAGGTCTAGGAGAATTTTGTCCAAGGATCCCGTGCCGGAAGATAGTGCTTCAAGCTACGCTCAACCCACCCTTTGCCATGGGGATTCGGAACCTCGATTCCTAGCCCCCACTCGCTAATAGGCCCCCAACAAGAAGATCTATCTAGCTTTGACAAGACGGAGAGCTTGGATGAAGTATTGCAAGAGCCCTCGGGTCCAAGGGCTTTCGAAGCCTCATTCACTTGGCCTCTCCCAACTCTCCTACACTCTCAGTCGCACCCAGGCTGAGAGGTACATTCTCCAACATGTTCGAACTTTTAGGCCGAGTAGAGTCTGCAGACATGGAGAACCCCTTTGCTGGCATGTCTACAGGAAGAGAAGGTCAACAACATCCAGCTTTCAAACCACATATAGGAACAAAAACCACCTTTGCATACCTAGGACCCTCTACCTATGCAAGACCTCCCCGATGGGAACACATGGATGATGAAGATCCATGGATGAGTGAATTTCGAGGGCAAGATTGCAACCGAGGGGATGCGAGGAACCTCCAAGGAGAGGCGCCTTATGAACCTCCAACAACCCAAGTGCCACCAACCTGTGTCAACTATGGGGCACCACAATTCCCACCGTATCGGCCATTGCATGGAACCAATGTTCCCATGCGAAAGGACCCACCTCCTCTACGAGTACGTCCCTTCCCATCCATACCTATTGCACTGATGAATGCAGGCCTTGGCACATCCGTTCTAATGCTGGTACCTACAACTACGTGGATACCACCACCATGGCCAAGCTTAAGGCCAGCCCTATGCCCATCAGGCCCACATCAACACCACCCCCACACTAGCCGTTCAAACAGTGTTAACTCGTGAAGCAATGTGCATCTTGGTGAATGCCCTAGGAAGGGGGGCCATACCACCTCTACCCACCCTAGTGTTTCCCACAAGGATTGTAAATCCCTTGAGGAGCCGACCCATAGCAATCTCCAAGTTAATGACCAAGTTCCTTGGAGAAGGAGACCCGATCTCCCACGTGGAGCGATTTGAGAAAATTTGTGAAGCTTTTGGTGATCCCGAGGACCTAGAAATGGCTAATGCATTTGGCCTCAGCTTGGATGGCAAAGCAGGCCAACGATATAGGGCTCTCACCCAAAAAGAGAAAATCAACTGGGAGACATTGAGAAAGGCCTTCATTGTGGGGTTCACCCCCAGCAGCAGCCATAAGTGGAGCCCGATTAATCAATTGTATGAAGTAAAGCAGAATGATAAGGAATCCCTAAGGGATTACATTGCTAGGATCAAGCACCTCAATGCTTGCTCTATGAACCATACGAGCGGATGAGCGATGAACGATTGTTGCCCCACTTCCTCATCAAATTGGCAGACCCGAAGCTGCATGACCACCTAATGGTGATGAATCCTATCTCCTTCGATCTATGTAGCAAAGTGGCCATCTGCATATGTGACAACCTTTGGACAAGGCAAATTCACATAAAATCCCGAATCCCTTAGAAATAGCTCCATCAGTTAGGTCTTCGAGTGTAGAAGTGATCAAGAAGGAGACCAACGAGCCCAAGGGCTTGGATATGAGTGAGCTAGCCTCCAATCTGCTAGATCAGCCATAGGACAGTAGTGGAGGACAAGAACCTCCAAGGAGGCTCTGAGCAACCCCCACTTATTTCCACAGACAGACATTTGGTGTGGGGTATGCAATGGTAACCACCCCTCCAATGAGTGTCCGCACCTAAGGGCAAGGCCGGCACTCTACTACACACATTGCCATAGGTGGAGAAACCATGATACATCCCAATGTCAATTTCCAAGGTCCCTTCCCCAACCCATGTATCAAATGAGACCCCCATTAGCCCTAACGGATCCACCTAACCCCCTAAACACACAGGGTGGCCCTCTGGCTAGTTCAAGCTAGTACACAGCCAGCTCTGTTATTACCCCCACCCATATTGGGCCGGCAACCTCCACTACCTCGTATAACTCCAATCAATCAAGTGTTGGTGGAGGAAATGCCCAATGACTCGGAGGAGAGATCCCGATCACGGACCTCACGATTACTACCCCTACGAGGAAGGAAGTGGCACCTTGAGGCACTACCTCCCGCCAAAGGATCAATAGGTCCTCGTGTTCCAGACTACTCCCATGAACGCAAGGGTGAGAGACCTAAACTCAACAGCTTGAAGGCCCCTGCTCCAATGTTACACCTGCCAGGGTCCCCCACAGATCAAAGTGAATGCCCCTACAGAGGTACTTCAAACCCTCTGGTGTCTTGCTTCAAATGCCAGGGGCTACATTTCTTGAAGGACTATCCCTATACGGACCATACCCCCACCGCTCCATCTGCATCCAACCTCACACCCCTATGTGGGGTGTGCGACCAAGCATCTTGTCCCGTGAGAAGACCGACAACCCCAATCATCTCGCCAAAGAGCAGCACTACTTAGCATCGAACAAGGCCAGGTGGCTGCAACTCCCCTACAAGTCATCACAAGAATGCAAGCCAAGGCATTAGGCAAGGCAATGAGGAAGCTGGCAAGGAAGGATAAAGGGTCCCTATCGCCAGGCCCTGAGATCCCTCAACATCCCCTAACCCGGTCCAAGAAGGCCATAAGGGTAGGTGATGGCTCTGTGACTAGGTGCTTATCTAGGATGGTTTCGATGAGGAG